>NC_140592.1:667386092-668586092 GCF_964204655.1 Triturus cristatus
GTCGTCAAGTTTTAGTAGCATTAGAGGCCAGTCTTTGCTTATGCATTGATAAAATGAGTCATGCTTTGACATTAATGTGCTGTACTTTAATATGTAGATTGTGTGTAGTCTCCTTACTCCTTGCACAGAAGTGAATGAGTTTTGGTAAGCTGCTAGGGATAGTGTTGCTTGTCTAGAATCACACTGTGAGTCTGTGTGCATTTGGGAACCACTGTGAGAGAAGCATTTGGTAACATTGTGTATTTGCTGACAGATAACTGTTTTAAATCTGTCTTGTCAAGTTTTAATAGTATTAGAAGGCAGTTTCTGCTTATGCGTTGATTAAATGAGTTAGGCTTTGACACAAAAGTGCAGTCCTGAAATATGTAGATTGTGTGCAGTTCCCTTACCACTTCCACTATAGTGAATGAGTTTTGGTAAACTCCTAGGGATAGTGGTGCTTGTCTAGAATCATACTGTGAGTCTGTGTGCATTTGGGAACCACTGTGAGAGAATCATTTGGTAACATTGTGTATTTTCTGACAGATAACTCTTTTAAAACCTGTCATGTTGTCAAGTTTTAGTAGCATTAGAAGCCAGTCTTTGCTTATGCATTGATTAAATGAGTTAGGCTTTGACACAAAAGTGCAGTCCTGAAATATGTAGATTGTGTGCAGTTCCCTTACCACTTCCACAGTAGTGAATGAGTTGTGGTAAACTCCTAGGGATAGTGGATGTTGTCTAGAATCACACTGTGAGTATGTGTGCATTTGGGAACCACCGTGAGAGAAGCATTTGGTAACATCGTGTATTTGCTGACAGAAAACTCTTTTAAAACCTGTCATGTTGTCAAGTTTTAGTAGCATTAGAAGCCAGTCTTTGCTTATGCATTGATAAAATGAGTCATGTTTTGACACTAATGTGCTGTACTTTAATATGTAGATTGTGTGTAGTCTCCTTACCCCTTGCACAGAAGTGAATGAGTTTTGGTAAGCTGCTAGGGATAGTGTTGCTTGTCTAGAATCACACTGTGAGTCTGTGTGCATTTGGAAACCACTGTGAGAGAAGCATTTGGTAACATTGGGTATTTGCTGACAGATAACTGTTTTAAAACCTGTATTGTTGTCAAGTTTTAGTAGCATTAGAAGGCAGTTTTTGCTTATGCTTTGATTAAATGAGTCAGGCTTTGACACAAAAGTGCAGTCCTAAAATGTGTAGATTGTGTGCAGTTCCCTTATCACTTCCACTGCAGTGAATGAGTTTTGGTAAGCTCCTAGGGATAGTGGTGCTTGTCTAGAATGACTCTGTGAGTGTGTGTGCATTTGGGAACCACTGTGAGAGAAGCATTTGGTAACATTATGTATTTTCTGACAGATAACTCTTTTAAAACCTGTCATGTTGTTAAGTTTTATTAGCATTAGAAGCCAGTCTTTGCTTATGCGTTGATTAAAAGAGTTAGGCTTTGACACAAAAGTGCAGTCCTGAAATATGTAGATTGTGTGCAGTTCCCTTACCACTTCCACAGTAGTGAATGAGTTTTGGTAAACTCCTAGGGATAGGGGTTGTTGTCTAGAATCACACTGTGAGTCTGTGTGCATTTGGAAACCACTGTGAGAGAAGCATTTGGTAACATCGTGTATTTGCTGACAGATAACTGTTTTAAGACCTGTCATGTCGTCAAGTTTTAGTAGCATTAGAGGCCAGTCTTTGCTTATGCATTGATAAAATGAGTCATGCTTTGACATTAATGTGCTGTACTTTAATATGTAGATTGTGTGTAGTCTCCTTACTCCTTGCACAGTAGTGAATGAGTTTTGGTAAGCTGCTAGGGATAGTGTTGCTTGTCTAGAATCACACTGTGAGTCTGTGTGCATTTGGGAACCACTGTGAGAGAAGCATTTGGTAACATTGTGTATTTTCTGACAGATAACTCTTTTAAAACCTGTCATGTTGTCAAGTTTTAGTAGCATTAGAAGCCAGTCTTTGCTTATGCATTGATTACATGAGTTAGGCTTTGACACAAAAGTGCAGTCCTGAAATATGTAGATTGTGTGCAGTTCCCTTACCACTTCCACAGTAGTGAATGAGTTGTGGTAAACTCCTAGGGATAGTGGTTGTTGTCTAGAATCACACTGTGAGTATTTGTGCATTTGGGAACCACTGTGAGAGAAGCATTTGGTAACATCGTGTATTTTCTGACAGATATCTCTTTTAAATCCTGTCATGTTGTCAAGTTTTAGTAGCATTAGAAGCCAGTCTTTGCTTATGCATTGATAAAATGAGTCATGTTTTGACACTGATGTGCTGTACTTTAATATGTAGATTGTGTGTAGTCTCCTTACCCCTTGCACAGAAGTGAATGAGTTTTGGTAAGCTGCTAGGGATAGTGTTGCTTGTCTAGAATCACACTGTGAGTCTGTGTGCATTTGGAAACCACTGTGAGAGAAGCATTTGGTAACATTGGGTATTTGCTGACAGATAACTGTTTTAAAACCTGTATTGTTGTCAAGTTTTAGTAGAATTAGAAGGCAGTTTTTGCTTATGCTTTGATTAAATGAGTCAGGCTTTGACACAAAAGTGCAGTCCTAAAATGTGTAGATTGTGTGCAGTTCCCTTACCACTTCCACTGCAGTGAATGAGTTTTGGTAAGCTCCTAGGGATAGTGGTGCTTGTCTAGAATGACACTGTGAGTGTGTGTGCATTTGGGAACCACTGTGAGAGAAGCATTTGGTAACATCATGTATTTTCTGACAGATAACTCTTTTAAAACCTGTCATGTTGTTAAGTTTTAGTAGCATTAGAAGCCAGTCTTTGCTTATGCGTTGATTAAATGAGTTAGGCTTTGACACAAAAGTGCAGTCCTGAAATATGTAGATTGTGTGCAGTTCCCTTACCACTTCCACAGTAGTGAATGAGTTTTGGTAAACTCCTACGGATAGGGGTTGTTGTCTAGAATCACACTGTGAGTCTGTGTGCATTTGGAAACCACTTAGAGAGAAGCATTTGGTAACATCGTGTATTTGCTGACAGATAACTGTTTTAAAACCTGTCATGTTGTCAAGTTTTAGTAGCATTAGAGGCCAGTCTTTGCTTATGCATTGATAAAATGAGTCATGCTTTGACATTAATGTGCTGTGCTTTAATATGTAGATTGTGTGTACTCTCCTTACCCCTTGCACAGTAGTGAATTAGTTTTGGTAAGCTGCTAGGGATAGTGTTGCTTGTCTAGAATCACACTGTGAGTCTGTGTGCATTTGGGAACCACTGTGAGAGAAGCATTTGGTAACATCGTGTATTTGCTGACAGATAACTGTTTTAACTCTGTCTTGTCAAGTTTTAGTAGTTTTAGAAGGCAGTTTCTGCTTATGCGTTGATTAAATGAGTTAGGCTTTGACACAAAAGTGCAGTCCTGAAATATGTAGATTGTGTGCAGTTCCCTTACCACTTCCACAGTAGTGAATGAGTTTTGGTAAACTCCTAGGGATAGTGGTTGTTGTCTAGAATCATACTGTGAGTTTGTGTGCATTTGGGAACCACTGTGAGAGAAGCATTTGGTAACATTGTGTATTTTCTGACAGATAACTCTTTTAAAACCTGTTATGTTGTCAAGCTTTAGTAGCATTAGAAGCCAGTCTTTGCTTATGCGTTGATAAAATGAGTCATGCTTTGATACTAATGTGCTGTACTTTAATATGTAGATTGTGTGTAGTCTCCTTACCCCTTGCACTGTAGTGAATGAGTTTTGGTAAGCTGCTAGGGACAGTGTTGCTTGTCTAGAATCACACTGTGAGTCTGTGTGCATTTGGGAACCACTGTGAGAGAAGCATTTGGTAACATTGTGTATTTTCTGACAGATAACTGTTTTAAAGCTGTCTTGTTGTCAAGTTTTAGTAGCATTAGAAGGCAGTTTTTGCTTATGCTTTGATTAAATGAGTCAGGCTTTGACACAAAAGTGCAGTCCTGAAATATGTAGATTGTGTGCAGTTCCCTTACCACTTCCACTATAGTGAATGAGTTTTGGTAAACTCCTAGGGATAGTGGTGCTTGTCTAGAACCATACTGTGAGTCTTTGTGCATTTGGGAACCACTGTGAGAGAAGCATTTGGTAACATTGTGTATTTTCTGACAGATAACTCTTTTAAAACCTGTCATGTTGTCAAGTTTTAGTAGCATTAGAAGCCAGTCTTTGCTCATGCATTGATTAAATGAGTTAGGCTTTGACACAAAAGTGCAGTCCTGAAATATGTAGATTGTGTGCAGTTCCCTTACCACTTCCACAGTAGTGAATGAGTTGTGGTAAACTCCTAGGGATAGTGGTTGTTGTCTAGAATCACACTGTGAGTATGTGTGCATTTGGGAACCATTGTGAGAGAAGCATTTGGTAACATCGTGTATTTGCTGACAGAAAACTCTTTTAAAACATGTCATGTTGTCAAGTTTTAGTAGCATTAGAAGCCAGTCTTTGCTTATGCATTGATAAAATGAGTCATGTTTTGACACTAATGTGCTGTACTTTAATATGTAGATTGTGTGTAGTCTCCTTACCCCTTGCACAGAAGTGAATGAGTTTTGGTAAGCTGCTAGGGATAGTGTTGCTTGTCTAGAATCACACTGTGAGTCTGTGTGCATTTGGAAACCACTGTGAGAGAAGCATTTGGTAACATTGGGTATTTGCTGACAGATAACTGTTTTAAAACCTGTATTGTTGTCAAGTTTTAGTAGCACTAGAAGGCAGTTTTTGCTTATGCTTTGATTAAATGAGTCAGGCTTTGACACAAAAGTGCAGTCCTAAAATGTGTAGATTGTGTGCAGTTCCCTTACCACTTCCACTGCAGTGAATGAGTTTTGGTAAGCTCCAAGGGATAGTGGTGCTTGTCTAGAATGACACTGTGAGTGTGTGTGCATTTGGGAACCACTGTGAGAGAAGCATTTGGTAACATCATGTATTTTCTGACAGATAACTCTTTTAAAACCTGTCATGTTGTTAAGTTTTAGAAGCATTAGAAGCCAGTCTTTGCTTATGCGTTGATTAAATGAGTTAGGCTTTGACACAAAAGTGCAGTCCTGAAATATGTAGATTGTGTGCAGTTCCCTTACCACTTCCACAGTAGTGAATGAGTTTTGGTAAACTCCTACGGATAGGGGTTGTTGTCTAGAGTCACACTGTGAGTCTGTGTGCATTTGGAAACCACTTAGAGAGAAGCATTTGGTAACATTGTGTATTTGCTGACAGATAACTGTTTTAAAACCTGTCATGTTGTCAAGTTTTAGTAGCATTAGAGGCCAGTCTTTGCTTATGCATTGATAAAATGAGTCATGCTTTGACATTAATGTGCTGTACTTTAATATGTAGATTGTGTGTAGTCTCCTTACCCCTTGCACAGTAGTGAATGAGTTTTGGTAAGCTGCTAGGGACAGTGTTGCTTGTCTAGAATCACACTGTGAGTCTGTGTGCATTTGGGAACCACTCTGAGAGAAGCATTTGGTAACATTGTGTATTTTCTGACAGATAACTGTTTTAAATCTGTCTTGTTGTCAAGTTTTAGTAGCATTAGAAGGCAGTTTTTGCTTATGCTTTGATTAAATGAGTCAGGCTTTGACACAAAAGTGCAGTCCTGAAATATGTACATTGTGTGCAGTTCCCTTACCACTTCCACTATAGTGAATGAGTTTTGGTAAACTCCTAGGGATAGTGGTGCTTGTCTAGAACCATACTGTGAGTCTGTGTGCATTTGGGAACCACTGTGAGAGAAGCATTTGGTAACATTGTGTATTTTCTGACAGATAACTCTTTTAAAACCTGTCATGTTGTCAAGTTTTAGTAGCATTAGAAGCCAGTCTTTGCTTATGCATTGATTAAATGAGTTAGGCTTTGACACAAAAGTGCAGTCCTGAAATATGTAGATTGTGTGCAGTTCCCTTACCACTTCCACAGTAGTGAATGAGTTGTGGTAAACTCCTAGGGATAGTGGTTGTTATCTAGAATCACACTGTGAGTATGTGTGCATTTGGGAACCATTGTGAGAGAAGCATTTGGTAACATCGTGTATTTGCTGACAGAAAACTCTTTTAAAACCTGTCATGTTGTCAAGTTTTAGTAGCATTAGAAGCCAGTCTTTGCTTATGCATTGATAAAATGAGTCATGTTTTGACACTAATGTGCTGTACTTTAACATGTAGATTGTGTGTAGTCTCCTTACCCCTTGCACAGAAGTGAATGAGTTTTGGTAATCTGCTAGGGATAGTGTTGCTTGTCTAGAATCACACTGTGAGTCTGTGTGCATTTGGAAACCACTGTGAGAGAAGCATTTGGTAACATTGGGTATTTGCTGACAGATAACTGTTTTAAAACCTGTATTGTTGTCAAGTTTTAGTAGCACTAGAAGGCAGTTTTTGCTTATGCTTTGATTAAATGAGCCAGGCTTTGACACAAAAGTGCAGTCCTAAAATGTGTAGATTGTGTGCAGTTCCCTTACCCCTTCCACTGCAGTGAATGAGTTTTGGTAAGCTCCTAGGGATAGTGGTGCTTGTCTAGAATGACACTGTGAGTGTGTGTGCATTTGGGAACCACTGTGAGAGAAGCATTTGGTAACATCATGTATTTTCTGACAGATAACTCTTTTAAAACCTGTCATGTTGTTAAGTTTTAGAAGCATTAGAAGCCAGTCTTTGCTTATGCGTTGATTAAATGAGTTAGGCTTTGACACAAAAGTGCAGTCCTGAAATATGTAGATTGTGTGCAGTTCCCTTACCACTTCCACAGTAGTGAATGAGTTTTGGTAAACTCCTACGGATAGGGGTTGTTGTCTAGAGTCACACTGTGAGTCTGTGCATTTGGAAACCACTTAGAGAGAAGCATTTGGTAACATTGTGTATTTGCTGACAGATAACTGTTTTAAAACCTGTCATGTTGTCAAGTTTTAGTAGCATTAGCGGCCAGTCTATGCTTATGCATTGATAAAATGAGTCATGCTTTGACATTAATGTGCTGTACTTTAATATGTAGATTGTGTGTAGTCTCCTTACCCCTTGCACAGTAGTGAATGAGTTTTGGTAAGCTGCTAGGGATAGTGTTGCTTGTCTAGAATCACACTGTGAGTCTGTGTGCATTTGGGAACCACTGTGAGAGAAGCATTTGGTAACATCGTGTATTTGCTGACAGATAACTGTTTTAAATCTGTCTTGTCAAGTTTTAGTAGTTTTAGAAGGCAGTTTCTGCTTATGCGTTGATTAAATGAGTTAGGCTTTGACACAAAAGTGCAATCCTGAAATATGTAGATTGTGTGCAGTTCCCTTACCACTTTCACAGTAGTGAATGAGTTTTGGTAAACTCCTAGGGATAGTGGTTGTTGTCTAGAATCATACTGTGAGTCTGTGTGCATTTGGGAACCACTGTGAGAGAAGCATTTGGTAGCATCGTGTATTTTCTGACAGATAACTCTTTTAAAACCTGTTATGTTGTCAAGTTTTAGTAGCATTAGAAGCCAGTCTTTGCTTATGCGTTGATAAAATGAGTCATGCTTTGACACTAATGTGCTGTACTTTAATATGTAGATTGTGTGTAGTCTCCTTACCCCTTGCACTGTAGTGAATGAGTTTTGGTAAGCTGCTAGGGACAGTGTTGCTTGTTTAGAATCACACTGTGACTCTGTGTGCATTTGGGAACCACTGTGAGAGAAGCATTTGGTAACATTGTGTATTTTCTGACAGATAACTGTTTTAAATCTGTCTTGTTGTCAAGTTTTAGTAGCATTAGAAGCCAGTCTTTGCTTATGCATTGATTAAATGAGTTAGGCTTTGACACAAAAGTGCAGTCCTGAAATATGTAGATTGTGTGCAGTTCCCTTACTACTTCCACAGTAGTGAATGAGTTGTGGTAAACTCCTAGGGATAGTGGTTGTTGTCTAGAATCACACTGTGAGTATGTGTGCATTTGGGAACCACTGTGAGAGAAGCATTTGGTAACATCGTGTATTTGCTGACAGAAAACTCTTTTAAAACCTGTCATGTTGTCAAGTTTTAGTAGCATTAGAAGCCAGTGTTTGCTTATGCATTGATAAAATGAGTCATGTTTTGACACTAATGTGCTGTACTTTAATATGTAGATTGTGTGTAGTCTCCTTACACCTTGCACAGAAGTGAATGAGTTTTGGTAAGCTGCTAGGGATAGTGTTGCTTGTCTAGAATCACACTGTGAGTCTGTGTGCATTTGGAAACCACTGTGAGAGAAGCATTTGGTAACATTGGGTATTTGCTGACAGATAACTGTTTTAAAACCTGTATTGTTGTCAAGTTTTAGTAGCATTAGAAGGCAGTTTTTGCTTATGCTTTGATTAAATGAGTCAGGCTTTGACACAAAAGTGCAGTCCTAAAATGTGTAGATTGTGTGCAGTTCCCTCACCACTTCCACTGCAGTGAATGAGTTTTGGTAAGCTCCTAGGGATAGTGGTGCTTGTCTAGAATGACACTGTGGGTGTGTGTGCATTTGGGAACCACTGTGAGAGAAGCATTTGGTAACATCATGTATTTTCTGACAGATAACTCTTTTAAAACCTGTCATGTTGTTAAGTTTTAGTAGCATTAGAAGCCAGTCTTTGCTTATGCGTTGATTAAATGAGTTAGGCTTTGACACAAAAGTGCAGTCCTGAAATATGTAGATTGTGTGCAGTTCCCTTACCCCTTCCACAGTAGTGAATGAGTTTTGGTAAACTCCTAGGGATAGGGGTTGTTGTCTAGAATCACACTGTGAGTCTGTGTGCATTTGGAAACCACTGTGAGAGAAGCATTTGATAACATCGTGTATTTGCTGACAGATAACTGTTTTAAAACCTGTCATGTTGTCAAGTTTTAGTAGCATTAGAGGCCAGTCTTTGCTTATGCATTGATAAAATGAGTCATGCTTTGACATTAATGTGCTGTACTTTAATATGTAGATTGTGTGTAGTCTGCTTACTCCTTGCACAGTAGTGAATGAGTTTTGGTAAGTTGCTAGGGATAGTGTTGCTTGTCTAGAATCAGACTGTGAGTCTGTGTGCATTTGGGAACCACTGTGAGAGAAGCATTTGGTAACATCGTGTATTTGCTGACAGATAACTGTTTTAAATCTGTCTTGTCAAGTTTTAGTAGTATTAGAAGGCAGTTTCTGCTTATGCGTTGATTAAGTGAGTTAGGCTTTGACACAAAAGTGCAGTCCTGAAATATGTAGATTGTGTGCAGTTCCCTTACCACTTCCACAGTAGTGAATGAGTTTTGGTAAACTCCTAGGGATAGTGGTTGTTGTCTAGAATCATACTGTGAGTCTGTGTGCATTTGGGAACCACTGTGAGAGAAGCATTTGGTAACATTGTGTATTTTCTGACAGATAACTCTTTTAAAACCTGTTATGTTGTCAAGTTTTAGTAGCATTAGAAGCCAGTCTTTGCTTATGCGTTGATAAAATGAGTCATGCTTTGACACTAATGTGCTGTACTTTAATATGTAGATTGTGTGTAGTCTCCTTACCCCTTGCACTGTAGTGAATGAGTTTTGGTAAGCTGCTAGGGACAGTGTTGCTTGTCTAGAATTGCACTGTGAGTCTGTGTGCATTTGGGAACCACTATGAGAGAAGCATTTGGTAACATCGTGTATTTTCTGACAGATAACTGTTTTAAATCTGTCTTGTTGTCAAGTTTTAGTAACATTAGAAGACAGTTTTTGCTTATGCTTTGATTAAATGAGCCAGGCGTTGACACAAAAGTGCAGTCCTGAAATATGTAGATTGTGTGCAGTTCCCTTACCACTTCCACTATAGTGAATGAGTTTTGGTAAACTCCTAGGGAAAGTGGTGCTTGTCTAGAATCATACTGTGAGTCTGTGTGCATTTGGGAACCACTGTGAGAGAAGCATTTGGTAACATTGTGTATTTTCTGACAGATAACTCTTTGAAAACCTGTCATGTTGTCAAGTTTTAGTAGCATTATTTAGAAGCCAGTCTTTGCTTATGCATTGATTAAATGAGTTAGGCTTTGACACAAAAGTGCAGTCCTGAAATGTGTAGATTGTGTGCAGTTCCCTCACCACTTCCACTGCAGTGAATGAGTTTTGGTAAGCTCCTAGGGATAGTGGTGCTTGTCTAGAATGACACTGTGGGTGTGTGTGCATTTGGGAACCACTGTGAGAGAAGCATTTGGTAACATCATGTATTTTCTGACAGATAACTCTTTTAAAACCTGTCATGTTGTTAAGTTTTAGTAGCATTAGAAGCCAGTCTTTGCTTATGCGTTGATTAAATGAGTTAGGCTTTGACACAAAAGTGCAGTCCTGAAATATGTAGATTGTGTGCAGTTCCCTTACCCCTTCCACAGTAGTGAATGAGTTTTGGTAAACTCCTAGGGATAGGGGTTGTTGTCTAGAATCACACTGTGAGTCTGTGTGCATTTGGAAACCACTGTGAGAGAAGCATTTGATAACATCGTGTATTTGCTGACAGATAACTGTTTTAAAACCTGTCATGTTGTCAAGTTTTAGTAGCATTAGAGGCCAGTCTTTGCTTATGCATTGATAAAATGAGTCATGCTTTGACATTAATGTGCTGTACTTTAATATGTAGATTGTGTGTAGTCTGCTTACTCCTTGCACAGTAGTGAATGAGTTTTGGTAAGCTGCTAGGGATAGTGTTGCTTGTCTAGAATCAGACTGTGAGTCTGTGTGCATTTGGGAACCACTGTGAGAGAAGCATTTGGTAACATCGTGTATTTGCTGACAGATAACTGTTTTAAATCTGTCTTGTCAAGTTTTAGTAGTATTAGAAGGCAGTTTCTGCTTATGCGTTGATTAAGTGAGTTAGGCTTTGACACAAAAGTGCAGTCCTGAAATATGTAGATTGTGTGCAGTTCCCTTACCACTTCCACAGTAGTGAATGAGTTTTGGTAAACTCCTAGGGATAGTGGTTGTTGTCTAGAATCATACTGTGAGTCTGTGTGCATTTGGGAACCACTGTGAGAGAAGCATTTGGTAACATTGTGTATTTTCTGACAGATAACTCTTTTAAAACCTGTTATGTTGTCAAGTTTTAGTAGCATTAGAAGCCAGTCTTTGCTTATGCGTTGATAAAATGAGTCATGCTTTGACACTAATGTGCTGTACTTTAATATGTAGATTGTGTGTAGTCTCCTTACCCCTTGCACTGTAGTGAATGAGTTTTGGTAAGCTGCTAGGGACAGTGTTGCTTGTCTAGAATTGCACTGTGAGTCTGTGTGCATTTGGGAACCACTATGAGAGAAGCATTTGGTAACATCGTGTATTTTCTGACAGATAACTGTTTTAAATCTGTCTTGTTGTCAAGTTTTAGTAACATTAGAAGGCAGTTTTTGCTTATGCTTTGATTAAATGAGCCAGGCGTTGACACAAAAGTGCAGTCCTGAAATATGTAGATTGTGTGCAGTTCCCTTACCACTTCCACTATAGTGAATGAGTTTTGGTAAACTCCTAGGGAAAGTGGTGCTTGTCTAGAATCATACTGTGAGTCTGTGTGCATTTGGGAACCACTGTGAGAGAAGCATTTGGTAACATTGTGTATTTTCTGACAGATAACTCTTTGAAAACCTGTCATGTTGTCAAGTTTTAGTAGCATTAGAAGCCAGTCTTTGCTTATGCATTGATTAAATGAGTTAGGCTTTGACACAAAAGTGCAGTCCTGAAATATGTAGATTGTGTGCAGTTCCCTTACCACTTCCACAGTAGTGAATGAGTTGTGGTAAACTCCTAGGGATAGTGGTTGTTGTCTAGAATCACACTGTGAGTATGTGTGTATTTGGGAACCACTGTGAGAGAAGCATTTGGTAACATCGTGTATTTGCTGACAGAAAACTCTTTTAAAACCTGTCATGTTGTCAAGTTTTAGTAGCATTAGAAGCCAGTCTTTGCTTATGCGTTGATAAAAGGAGTAAGTCTTCGACACAAAAGTGCAGTCCTGAAATATGTAGATTGTGTGCAGTTCCCTTACCACTTCCACAGTAGTGAATGAGTTTTGGTAAACTCCTAGGGATAGTGGTTGTTGTCTAGACTCACACTGTAAGTCTGTGTGCATTTGGTAACCACTGTGAGAGAAGCATTTGGTAACATCGTGTATTTGCTGACAGATAACTGTTTTAAAACCTGTCATGTTGTCAAGTTTTAGTGGCATTAGAAGCTAGTCTTTGCTTATGCATTGATAAAATGAGTCAGGATGTGACACTAAAGTGCAGTACTTAAATATGTAAATTGTGTGCAGTACCCTTACCTCTTCTAGACTAGTGAATGAGTTTTGGTAAACTCCTAGGATAGTGTTGCTTGTCTAAAATCACACTGTGAGTGTTTGTGCATTTGGGTAAGGATTGTGAGAGAAGCATTTGGTAACATCGTGTATTTGCTGACATATAACTGTTTTAAAACCGGTCATGTTGTCAAGTTTAAGTAGCATTAAAAGCTAGTCTTTGCTTATTCATTGATAAAATGAGTCAGGGGTTGACACTAAAGTGCAGTACCATGTACTATTCTCTTCACTGCGCCAGAACTGATAATTTAAAAGTTTTACCCAGGCACTGTCCTAGCAGTAGTGTGATGATTTAGTCAGTTTCTAAGTACTCATGTTGTGAACCATACATTACCACATAGACTGCTTCAAATGTCTATGCAGTATGCATGAAGTCTTCTAACATACTATACACTTGTCTTTCACACCTTCAATTCCCTAGTCAGTATCCATACAGTCCAGCAAACATCCTGTCACTCCCTTTGCACTCCTCTAGTGACCCATTCAGTACCAAGTACTAATCTATTCACTGTGCCAAAAGCCAACCACTTATAAATTCACCCAGGCACTCTCCTTGCTATACTCTAATCATTCAGTCAGTACCCAAGTACTCATGCAGTGAGCCAGGCCTTAGCACATAGACTGCTTCAAACGCCTATTCACTATGCATGCAGTCCTCTAACCACCTACACAGTTGTTTTTCACACCTTCAATTCCCCAGTCAGTATTCATTCACTTCCAGCAAACACCCTGTCACTCCTTTTGTACTCCTCTAGTGACCCATTCAGCACCATGTACTAATCCATTCACTGTGCCAAAACCCAAACACTTATAAAATCACCAAGGCACTCTCCTTGCAGTACTCTAATCATTCAGTCAGTGCCCAAGTATTCATGCACTGAGCCAAGCCTTAGCACATGGACTGCTTCAAACGCCTATCCACTATGCATGCAGTCCTCTAACCACCTACATACTTGTTTTTCATATCTTCAATTCCCCAGTCAGTATATATACACTCCAGCAAACACCCTGTCAGTCCCCTTGCACTTCTCTAGTGACCCATTCAGTACCATGTACTAATCCATTTACTGCGCCAAAACCCAAACACTTATAAATTCACCCAGGCACTCTCCTTGAGGTACTCTAATCATTCAGTCAGTACCCAAGTACTCATCCAGCGACTCAGGTCTTAGCACGTGGACTGCTTCAAACCCCTATCCACTATGCATGCAGTCTTCTAACCACCTACACACTTGTCTTTCACACCTTCAATTCCCCAGTCAGTATCCATACAGTCCAGCAAACATCCTGTCACTCCCTTTGCACTCCTCTAGTGACCCATTCAGTACCAAGTACTAATCCATTCACTGCGCCAAAAGCCAACCACTTATAAATTCACCCAGGCACTCTCCTTGCTGTACTCTAATCATTCGGTCAGTACCCAAGTACTCATGCAGTGAGCCAGGCCTTAGCACATGGACTGGTTCAAATGCCTATCCAGTATGCATGCAGTCTTCTAACCACCTACACAGTTGTCTTTCACACCTTCAATTCCCCAGTCAGTATTCATACACTTCTAGCAAACACCCTGTTACTCACCCAGTGTGTCTCCTTATAGTACTGTAATCATTCAGTCAGTTAGCATGTAGTCTTTTAGTGAGGTAGGCTTTAGGGCATGAACTGCTTCAAAGTAATATGCACTATGCATGTAGTGTTTTAACCATCGTCACACTTGTGGTTCAGGGCTATAGTTTCTTAGTCAGTTTTTATATAAAATGTGTTTGCACAGTAATGGAATAGTATAAATTTGAAAGTTATTAATATACATTTATTTGTGATTCTTTTTTACAGATACTGTTTTTTAACGTTAAAATAGAGAAATCATGCCAGAAAAAAAGAAAAGAACAGAGACAGGAGGATTATTTGAAGAAACATCAACCACAAGTATTGAATGTACAAGATAATGTGGCTAAAAGGAAAAAATCTTCTGGTAAGATCACGAAGCAATTTATTAAAAATGTTTGTAGGAGCAAACAGAATGTAGATAATGCTGGAACTACTGAGAATTCTTCAAGTAAGAAAAAATTCAAAATAAGAGGAAAAGTAAAAAAGCAAATGGTCAGTCAAAGGAGATAAAGTATGGTAAAAGAAGGCAAAATCAGTATAAGGAATTACGCAAAAAAATATTTTACAAGAGAGTAGTGCATAATTTGCTGAAAGATGTGAAGAAATATAAAAAGAGAGCTTTATTTTATAAAAAGAAGAAGCATATTGAAAACATTGTGGAAAAGGCTTTTGAAGTAAAAAGGAAACTGTTTATTTTAGTATTAAACAGAATTTGATCACTAGATAAACCAATCCATGTAATGAAGGCCAAAAGTAGGAGGAAAAGAGTTATTAATAAAAAAAAATGTTGTGATTTTTTTTTGGGAGAATGGAAACACAGTTCCAGTTCTGAGCCTTTTTTAACGAAGAGAGTTATTCACTGAGCGAAACATTATTGTATGCAGTTGACACCAGTGGTAGAGGTTATGAGGTTAGCGACGGTTGTCCAATTGAGAAAGAGAAAATGGTTGAAAGAAATGCAGAAGAAGTGATAGATGATGAAGTTTTAGGGAGACGTGCTAAAAACCCTGTGTACACTTGGCATTGCAGTAGTATTTGCAGTGTACGACATGAATCTATTGAAAAATTATGTAGTTTCTTACGAGCCTATACTAAAAAAAGTGTAAAACAAAAGATTAAGCTGTTGCAAGGACTAGACCCTTGCAGAGTGAGAAAACATACTGGTTTGCAAGGTCATTCTCTGGCTTGTCTTTCTAGGAAAGTTTGTCAAAGTGTTTTTCACCATTTCAGAATGCTGGAAGTACATCATACTCAAATGCGGAAGTTAGTGAGAAGGTTGTATTATGCAAAAAGTCCAGCACTAAATTTAAGTGAGTTGAACAGTGCTCTTTTGCGTGGGTCAGTATCAGATGTGAAGCAGGTCTGTGATGATATTGAGTTTTGTTACTTTGGTCCTCAGCAAGAGAGTGAAGAAACTGACACATTAGTAGAACAAAATGTTGAAGACAATGTACAACCCGCAATTACAGAAAAATTTGAGGATGAAATCACAAAGTTTAAGGTAATTTCAGGTGAAAGAACAAATGTTTCTTTATTTGTTGTCGGCAAAGTCACTATAAAAATCAGACTAGGGGTGTCAATCTGTATTTAAAAAGTGAAATAGAAGATAATGACAAGTGGATGGAATTTCCAACGTATTTGCTGGTAGAGGATTGTTTTGATTTGGGATGTGAGCAGCGTATATGCAAATATTGTTATAACAAATTAGATGAGAATAAAATGCCTGCTAGAGCTGTTCATAATAATCTAGAGTTGGTTGCTATTCCTCCAGAGCTGATAGATTTAAATACGTATGAGTCTATTCTCATACAATGTGTTCACCCGTTTCAGGCAATTGTTCGTATGGAGCCCAAAACAGGTAAATTACCTCCATCAGAGTTGCAAAGAGGATGGAAAGGAAGAGTTGTGTATTTACCGTTAGATTTAAGAAAAAATATTGAAACTATTGCTGTAGACCATGCAGAAAATGAGCCACTAGTCATTCTAGTTAATGGTGTTCCTACTAAGAATAAGAAAATTTGGCATGAGTTAGTGGATGTTAGAAAAGTGCAAAAGGCATCATTGTATCTGTTAAAAAATAATGAGTACTATAGAAATGTGTTTGTAGGAGATGAAGAAATAGATTTAGCTGAAGATACTGAAACATTAAGTGGACAAATAGAAAAAGTGGACATGTCCAGATGTGAAGAAATCTATGAACATTACAGTGTACATCCACTTCATTCCAAAGAGGTAATGGGGAATACAATTGAGTTGTTTCAAATTAAAAAAGCAACAGGAAGTCCCATGAGTGTATGGGAAGAGAGCTTGGAAGCTCGCGGTTTCCCGCAGTTGTTTGTAACAGGGAAAGGTGGACGATATGATGAACATCCTGTGCAGATTCCTGCATCTCAATATCGGACAACAAGATTATATGCAGAAGATCCAAGATTTTGACAATGTATCCCTTATATGTTTCATCTTCTGTTTGAAAGTGACTTGTCTGGACTTTCATATGCAGTAAATCACATTTTAAAAACTGGAATGCATCTTCAAAATGTAACTGCAAAGGATTTTATGGATAAAGTGCATCAGAGAGATGATCATTTAGAATCTCAGTTGATTAATCTGATGGCATGTCAGCGTGGGACTAATGAATATTAGTACCGTCGACATGGAGAACTGAAATGTATGCTACGGAACTTGAGAACTCCTACATGTTTTTTTACACTAAGCTGTTCTGAGTATGCTTGGGATGATTCACTTGAATTTCTTCGAGAGGCAAATTCCAATATAAAAAATATTGAATACAAGACACCTGGAGAATTGTGCTCTTTGGATCCTGTCAATGTATGCAGATATTTCAATCAGAGATTTGAAGCTATGATGTCTTTCATCTGCAATAAAAAGAATCCTCCTCTTGGAGAAGTTGTGGATTTCTTTTGGAGAAAAGAGTATCAAGCAAGAGGTGCTCCTCACATACATATGTTGTTATGGATCAAGGACGCCCCCAAATTTGGGACAGATTCAGATGAAAGTGTTTTTGTCTTTCATTGAAGATTATGCTACATGTGCTCTTCCCAATAGCAGAGAAGATAAAAACTTAAAACAACAAGTCTTGCGATTTCAAAGCCACAGGTGTGGAAAATACTGTCGACGAAAGTACAAGTCAAAGGATAAGTTCTATACCAAATGTCGTTTTGGATTTCCACGTCCTGTATTATCCAGAGGAAGAGTGAACAGTTTTATGTTAGCTATACGACATACCATCACAAGAAAGTCTCCGAAAAACACCTACAACTTAAGAAGAAGCGAAGAATCGAAATACATAAATGACTACAATCCAGTTATTTTATCCATGTGGAACGCTAACATGGATATTCAGTATGTTGCGAACAATTCCATTGCTGTTGCTCGATATGTCACATCTTACATTACTAAATCAGAAAAGACTGAATTGAAAGAAATGTGGGAAGAGATTTCTCACGAGAAGACTCTAAGTAAGAAATTATAAAGTTTCAGTTTGAAGATGTTATCGCATCGTGAAATTGGAGCATATGAATGTTCAGATCGGTTATCATCTGCAAGTCTATATTCCAAAAGTAGAAGAATCATTTGGGTGAGTCTAGGTCTTGCAGGAATGCAAAATGGGGTACTGAAATCTGTTCAAGAAATAGAATATTTAGCAGAAAATGAACCAGAAAGTACAGATATTTTGAAAACAAATGTGTTGGACACATACTACTCAAATAGAAGTCATCATCTTGAGAACATGTGTCTCTATGAAGTGCTGCAAAACTACACTTTTAAACGAAATACTACAGAGAACATCAATGATGGAAAATATGGAGTGATTGGTTCCGAAGGATGTCTGGTGAAACAAAGGAAAGGAAATGTAATTAATCACAGGAAACTGAGTTGTGACACTGCTGACAAAAGGGAATTTTACTATTTAGCCCTTTTGCAAATGTTCAAACCATGGCGTTCAGAACTGGAATTACTTGGAGATTTTCCCAGCTATGAAGATTCATTTAATGCTTCTAAAGATAGCATACAATGCAGTGCTTTCGCAAATTATGTCAAAATGTTGAATGATGAAATTGATCAAGAAGCTACAGTTGCAGCTGAGATTGCTAGAGACAGTTCTCAAGACAGTCAAAGTTCTGCTGCACTGAGTCAAGATCCACTAGGCCAACCAATTGTTGAAAATGAAGCAGCGATTGCAATTAATGAGGTGGAAACAGCAATGTATCAAGCTCAAGAAGATGCAATACAGTTAGGAAACTTGGAAGAACAACTAAATGTGGAACAGAAACAAATATATCAGCAAGTGAAAGAGCAGATTGACCATGGATTACTTCATGAAAAGAGAGGGTGCTCATGTACATCATTTCAACCTATCCGAATGTATGTGAGTGGTCAAGCTGGAACAGGAAAAAGTTTCTTAATTAAAGTAATTACAAGTTATCTGCAGAAAACAACTGATTCGCATTTGTCTTGTGTTGTCACTGCTACAACTGGGTTGGCAGCACAAACATTAAAAGAATTACTTTACATTGCTTACTAATGGTGCCAGTAGAGCATGAGAACAAATTGGAATACCACAAGCTATCTGGAGAAGATTGTTGTGATGTTTCAAGAGTTCTGAAGAAAATGAAACTTCTCATTATTGATGAGGTGAGCATGGTCTCAAACTTGATGCTTGCCTTTGTGCATTTAAGAATGCAGCAAATTCTTAAAACAGAGTATGGCGTGTTATTTGGAGGAAAACACGTCATAGTTTTTGGAGATCTACTGCAACTGACTCCGGTAAAAGGACAACCGGTATTAAAAACACTTGCCCATGAAGATACCAGAAAGTCTCTTGGCAATGTTGGTAATATGATCATTTGGAGAAATTTTGAATACAAAGAACTGACAACAAATATGCGACAGGCAAATGATGCTGAATATGGAAGTATTCTTCAAGATATAAGAATTGGAATTCTTTCAAAACAAGGCAAACAAGCTTCGATTCTTTGAGTCGATTACTTTGCAATGTCTTTCCAAATGAAAATACAGTTCCTGCAAAAGTGTACGTGGAAATTGCTAAAAATAAGTCAGTGATTTGCTTAATGCCAACACTGCGCGAGTGTTCCATATTCAACGAAGAATTATTGAAACTGGAAAATGAAGGAATTGTAAAAATGGAAGCCATCGATAAAATCCTGCATGAAGGAATCACTATTATTTTGACGGGAAAGTTGAGATCAAAACTGGATTGTTTAGAAAAAAAAATATCTAAAACTGCTGGTTTAGAAAAGACACTATATGCTTGTGTAAACTGTCAGGTAATTTTAGGGCGTAATTTGGATGTAGAGAAAGGTTTAGTTAATGGTGCAATGGGTAAATAGGTGGATTTTGTGAATTATCAGAAAAAAGAAGGAATTGAATTTTTAAAAATTAAATTTGATCAGATTGATGAAGTTAAAGAAATTGGTCGTTGTTCAGTTCGTTTTTTGCTTGTTAAAGATTTATATGTCCGTAGGAAACAATTTCCATTTTCTCTGGCATATGCAGTGACTATTCATAAATCTCAAGGATTAAGTGTAGACAGTGCATTGGTGAACATTGGATCTACTGTATTTAAAGAGGGTATGGCATATGTTGCTTTGTCGCGAGTCAGAACATTATCTGGTTTGTTTTTGATTGATTTTGATGAGACAAAGGTTACTGCAGATGCAAACTGTGTAAAAGAGTATAATAGGTTAAGAAGGGTGTATGCTCCAAATTTAGATCAATATCCTGTATTTGAAAAGCGTGTGGTTGGTCGAAAAAGAAGGTTAGAGAATATCTGTTCTGAAGGTGTCAAGAAGGGAAAAGAACAAGATAATGTTGTGATTGCAGGTAAAAAGAAATTGGACACTGTTGAAGAGATTGTTGGTTATCAGTTTGAAAATAGTTCTGGTGTCAATTGCTATGCTAATGTAGTGGTCAATGTTGTTTTTTATCTGGAAGGTTTACAAGAACAAATTATGCAGAATCGGGAAAAAAGATTTTGTTCTCTGTTGCATTCTGTTTATGAAAAATTGACAACAGATAAAAGTAAAATACAATCTGTTTCAGATGTTCGTAGTCTTTTGGATGTGTGCTCTGCTTCTACACAATTTACACAAAATATCCAACAAGATGCGCAGGAATTTTTTATGTATATGCGTACCATTTTTGAAAATGAAGGTGTAGAAATAGAAAATATTTTTGGCCTTTCTTACAAATGGGAACATTATTGTGAAAATTGCATGTATACATGTAGCACCAATGTAGACACTGAGAGATTTCTGTATTTAACATTACCAGACTGTAAATCAGTGTCTTTCAATAAATTAGTTAAAGGTGCAATTCAAAACATGGAGTGTAGACAATGTAAATCAGAAATGTTATCCACATTATTCTTAACAAAATATGGAAAATGCATAATTTTAATGATGCAACGTTGTACAGCTGACGGAAGAAAATTGGATACTTTAATAAAGCAATTTGTAGCAGCACAACTATCAATATCAGGAAGGACTTTTGTAGCAATTGCAATCATTTTCCATGATGGTCCTTCCACCACATCTGGACATTACACTGCGGATCTAAAATGTGACAAAGGCTGGACACTTTGTAATGATTCCCAGTTGGTTTTTAAACAACGTTTGCCTAGTGAATTACAAAATTCCTACCTAATATTTTTAAAGTCAATGTTTTAGGAAGATAATTCACTCTCTGAGGAATTTATTATTATAATTTAATAGGACTACCATTGGACAATTTACATAAAGAAGGAGTGCAAAAATACCATTTGGCCTCAAGGAAAGGTATATTTTTTAATTATCGACTTTTTGGTGGTCATTGATTCGGTGAATATTTTAATGCGCCAATATTTACAGTTTTTAAAAGTTAAAGTTATAAAATTTTGTAAGCTATAAGTATTTTATATATGTGTGATTTGTATTCTCTGGTATATTACTGAGAATAGCATGTTGTTTTTTTTTAAACAATCTTTCTGATTGTTTTTTTATTGCCCGCTGTTAAGTGATGAGTACGATTGAAATCACTATTGCTAGTGAAATTCAATATATTCTGAGAACAGCAAAAAAGGCAAACAAATTACTTTGTGGAAATTATGCTGTGTTGTAAAAAATGTATTATTACATGTTATAATTTTTTTTTATTTTCTTTCACAGATCCAAATTTTAAAATAAGCAATTTATATGAATTTAGATTGCAATGAAAATCTGAAAAAAATGTATACCATTTTTTATTCCTATTACTGTGAAGGTAAGTTTAACTAAGACTCAATATGCAGAATGAGGAGGTCTGCAAGAAGCTACAAAGTTGAAACACGTTTCTAAAAACACTCTGTTTATACCTATGTAGTTTTGAAATCTGACCATAATCAGATATCATGTGACCTGCAAAAAAAG
This sequence comes from Triturus cristatus, assembly GCF_964204655.1. Taxonomy (NCBI): domain Eukaryota; kingdom Metazoa; phylum Chordata; class Amphibia; order Caudata; family Salamandridae; genus Triturus; species Triturus cristatus. Next base: position 667,407,396 of record NC_140592.1, read on the forward strand.
AGATTTGAGGGGTTCATAATATTTCCCATTGTACCTATTGAAGGACCGCAATCATTTCAATCATTCTTCTTTGAACATCTTTGCAGCCAAAACTCTGTGCTTACCTTCTATCATTTGCAAGGAATTTTAAAACCAGAAATATGTCACTTTTTGTAACATAGTTATTGCGCAAGACACTCTTTCATATTTAGAAAGAGAGGAAAAGGCACTCTGTGCACTTTTTATACTCCATGTAATACAACCTCATTATGCACACCACTTTGCGTTGAAAGGGTGTTCTATAAGTGTTGTTGTGCATGATTGCACTGAATACTCATAGAACAAGACACATGTCTAGATTTATCAGAAATCATAAATCTCGATATGTGTGTGAATGATGCACCATTCTTAAATTTGTGTAGGAAAGCACAAAAAGGAGAATTGTTTTCATTTCTCCACATTTTTATATCTTCAATGCATGCTGAAATGTTCAGCATACATTGAAGGAGAAAAATGCATTTTCTCATTGTTTTTGTGCAGGAAGGTGTGTCTTCCTGCAGAAAAACAAACAGCACATGACACAGATATCCTTGCACTATGGTACAAGGGTGCCTGTGTCACCACATGGCTGCAGTTTAAGCAGCCGTGCAGAGAGAAGCATAGATTTGCAACATATTTATGTACATATGTTGCATCCCTGTGCTTCGGAAGTATTACAGCACACTGCAGTTAAAGAGAATACTGTGTGATGCTGCAGCACTTCCTCATAGTTCGGCACTTATACATTCACCATACTACTAATGCATTAATTCAGTCAATTACGTACTACACATACATTCATCTAAACTTTCACACACTAACAAAGAAATTCAGCTCTTTTTTTAAACCAGGAAAGTTAGTTCTTAGAAGAACTTTTTTTTTTCTTCTTTCTTCTTTATATATTTTTGGGGGTTTTCTGAACAATTTTTAATTTTTTGGGGTTTTTCTGCAAAAAGAAACCAAAAAAAAAAACAGGAGGAACCAAACAATGAACTTCAGGGAACAAAAAAACAAAAAAAAAAAAAACCTAGCAATTGTGACTTTCTTGGCGGCGGCAGATCAGATCGATCGACTGCTCACCGTACCACAAAGTCGCATTGCACTTAGTGCAGAGCACTTTTAAAAATTGGAATTGAGAACGGATGTCCAAATTTTGGGCTGATGGATGCACTCTTGAAGTGCTCGGCTGCGAGGAGGTGGAAGGCGCAGGAGCAGGAGTGTCTCTCATTCGTTGGCATTCTTCTCGTGCAAGATTGTTCGGATGAAGGGTCCTCAGGTGCTTCATCATACTTGCCGTTCCGCACGAGTATTTCTTGTTAGGATCCCCTCGCGACAGCACTCATTTGCAAATCTTGCACGTGACCAAGGTGGCATTGGTCTTCGTTTGCCCCTCGGGAAAAGTAAAACATTTCCACACCACAGATGAAAAACGTGGTGTGTGTGGTGTCTCCTCCAAAAATTCATCCTCAGATGTATGAGGAGATGCAGGTGATGCCTGCTGCCCTGAAGCCATTTTTGGTTGAAAAAAGTTAGAGCTAAGTGAAATCTTAGTCCCAAAAATCTTATTCTCTGCAAAGAGATGCTCTTCCAAAAAAGGGCTCCTCCAAAGAAGGTGAAAGAAGAATGATTGAATTGGGTGGGGTCTTTCAATAGTTAGAACAGGAAGTGTAATGAACCAATCAAATCTCTTTTTTTGCAGGTCACGTGGGATCCACACACCCTGCGCTTACGCATCACGCACCCAGCGTGCATCCTCGAAATTGAATAAAAAAAAAAAATAGGATTAGATGTAAAAATATATTACTTTTAAGACTAGTTTAGAGTTTAGAGTTTGTCTTCAATTAATATTCACATGAAGGGGCGTGGTCTGGCCACGAAGGAAGATGGCCGCCTGAATGTGAGGCTCCACTGCGAGAAGGACCCTTGACGGAGATGGCGCACTTTACACCTCAGCTAGGATCACCCCTGTGACAGCTATGCCTTCCTACAGCAGCGCTTTTACTTGTGGCTGAATTTCAGAGTCGAACAACCCTTTTTAGGGTTAATTCTGACTGAAATACTTTCAGCTCCGGCAAGCACGTCCTAGGCCTCAGAAGCCTCAGCTCTTGCGTAACCGGAGAGCCCCTCTGGCTGCATTCCTGAGAGGGTTTTATTACCGGGCAAAGTGGAAAAAGGCTCTCTTCGTTCAGTGCTTCAATATTTCTCAGCCAAGAGTAAAATTTGAGAATGTAGTTCACAGGTCAACTAATACTTTTTTCTCTCCTGTGACATTCATTTCCAACATGCTTTCAGATAGACTGTTACTCTTCATTTCAAAGCGCCCTTTCATGTTGGTAATGCGCAATATCTTCACTTAATACCACCTCACTGTCCAGTGGAAATATCTTTCTGCCTATGAAGTATTATTTATGAGGAATTTCTATGGCATATTATGCGTTTTTTCGCTCAATGATGTGAACACACTGTCAGCTTTATATTGCATGTTATGAAGGTCTAATGATTTTATACACAAAGCAGTAGAAGATTGAGCTCTTTTTTTCTTATAATTTGTATCTTACTAGTTTCTTATGCTGATGTTGTTTTTCAGTGACAAACACTAAATATTTTATGTCATAGGATGCCATACATTGTCATTTGTGACTTATTATTTTTGTCATTATTATCGGTAAGAGACTAAAATATTTATTTACGTGAGCCTACAGGATTAAGTGTGATAAGTTTACTCTTTTACCCTCATATTAACCCCTACGTGCTCCAATTGTTTGCATCTGATTGTTAATCGCTTCATTTGTGTCTGGTTTTTTAACACTCTTGCGGACACATTTTACAGATGTCTAATCACAGAAATTCTAAATTGTCTCCTCCTGTAGACACACATAAGCAACTGCGCACTATGCCTACTAAAGGTTCACCACCTACTTCATCTTTGGTCAACTCAACCGCTGAGTCAGCAGCAACTATGAACAGCAACTATGAAACCAAATCCATTAGAGCGGATATTGCGCAATTTCATCAAACAACTGATGGGCTGGTTCGGCGATTAACTGTAGTGGAAAACAGGCTTGATTCAGTACAAAACAGGGACCATGATTTTCTACTCCTACGCAGTAAGCTTGTTGACTTGGAAGATCGCAATAGAAAATTGAAGGCCAAAATGCTCGGTTATTTCTATGTAAAATTCTTCCCAAATTACTTGGTACTACTTTTGACCCACCATTGGAAATCCAACATGCTCATCGTATTGGTCCTCCACGACCAAACCTGGATTCTCGACCACGGCCTCTAATTGCTTGTTTTCTGAGACATGAGCAAGTCAGACAGATACTAATATCAGCTCGCACGGAAAGATCTTACATCTATGATGGTCATCAAATACATATGGCAGCTGACTTCTCGAGAGAAACCAACGAAAGAAGGAAACTATTCTTAGCTATGCGACCACAACTGCGGAAGTTGGATATCAAGTATGGCCTGTTTGACCCAGCTCGCTTCCGCCTTACTAAAAATGGTGAATCACAAGACCTTTGCAACCCTGAAGACTTACAGCAGTTTAACAGTTCAGGATATGGATGTACAACATATTTCTCATGAGCAGTCTGGTCAAAGTTCTACACAACCTCAACAGTCGACAGATAAAAGGCGTCGCAACCTTGGGGATGTGCGTCCTCAAGGTAGAGAAACAGAGCGACCTTTTCGTACACACAAGGATCAAGCGTCCACCTTGCAGTCTGTAATTACTACCACACAAGATCAACGTAGAGATAAGTCCAGATCTCCCTTAAAATCTGCTCCAGATGGAGAATGAGTTGAGTCCCTATTTATTATCCTCATAGTTACGGTCTTAGTTAATATTGTTTTATCAACTTACCTGACTCTTTAAGTTCAGTTAATGCTTACTCCTTGTGTTTACTTACATCTTACTCTTCAGCCAGAAAGATGAATAAGTTCTACTTATATTTATTTTAGATGATTATAATATATTACTGAGTGTTTTTCCTTATGGATATACTTACTATGTATTTTAATATGTATCTTATTTCAGTCCCTTTATCAAAAGAATTTTATTCTAAACATTATTTATAATTTTATTTCACATTGGTCATATGTTATACGCTATGATATGTGCTTTTAATGTATTACTATCTCACTTTTTAAGAACAGGCTCTTTATCCATCTCTACAATGCTGACATTCTTTCTTAAATAATACCAACGTTTTTTCTTATAGTTATTTATGAATTTAAGTTATCAAATGTCGTTTATTATGTAAATATTATGAGAATTGTATTTATGACTGATAATTTTAATAGTTTACTTTAACTCCTGGTATTTATTCTCATTCATTTATTACTTTTAGACCTGTTTAATGCTTATCTATGCTTCTTAATGAAATGTGCTTATCCTCCTAACGCATACTATTATATGTATTTGGGTCACAGGAGTTTTCACTCTCTTTACAGCTTTTCTAATTTATTGTCCTGGCTGATATTCATTTTAATTGTCCACCCTCCTTAAGGTGTCTGTACTCGTAGTGGTGCTCCAGTGAGCCCAGACCCGTGGTTAAAAGTTAAAAGTTATAGGTAACGAATCTATATCAATTTTTTGATTCTCTTTTATATTTTAACAGCTAGAAATATACTGATTACATAGAACATTTTGATCTCTCTAATATATATCAATAAGAAGCTTCTTTTACACTTTCTTATATCTTTCACTATTGTTGTATACAATACTTTATTATATTCTTTATTTGCTTCTCTATCACGTTTGTCCGCCATAAGTCTTTTTCTTTTCCTCTCTTTTTCTTTTCATATACTAAACTTTCTTAACCTGTAAAACTCTTAGGGGCATATTTACAAGCTGGCGATAAAAAATTATCGCCGCTTATGCGGCTGTTTTCGGCCGAAAAGCGGCGATAATTTTATCACCTAATTAGCAAGGCCACGCTAAGGTGTGAAACCTTGTTTTAGCGTGGGGATTCCTAATGCCCAGCTTTGCATCTCTAATGAGATGCATAGTGGGCATTCCTGACCTAACATGACAGGAGAAATGTCGCTAAGCGACATTTCTCCTATCATCAAGCCCCACGCTATGAAGCATAGCGTCAGGAAAAGTAGCGATAACCCCTGTTATCGCTACTTTCCTTACGCCTGCTTCAGGACTGATTTAGCCATGATATCCTATGGAAGGTGGATATCATGGCTAAGTTTGTGAGTCCCTATCAGCAAACTTACGCCACATTGTGTGAGATTACCGCTGGGTTTCCAGCGATAATCTCACATTAGGCAGTTAGCGTGAGGATTTTTATCGCTGAGGAGATGAGCGTTGCTAATAGCACGCTATCTCAGCAATAAAAATCCACGTTACGCGGCGATAATTATCCTCACGCTAAGAGCGCTGAGCGATAATTATCACCGGTTGTTGCTGATATGCCCCTTATTTTCTTACACTTTTCTATTTCTTATCAACCAGAGTACTCTCCCTTCCCATACAGCCCTATTCCCTCCCATTGTATTCCTACCTCTTATTTTTCCCATTTTTGACTAATACACTGATTCCCAATCCCTTTTGATTGTATCCCATCATGGCTAATATTCATCCTTTATCTACAATTACTTGGAATGTCCATGGCCTCACTCATTACATTAAACGGAAGAAGGTACTTTCTTATTTACAGTCCAAACATGTAGACATAGCTTTATAACAAGAAACGCACCTCGATGAGATTGAATCTGACAAACTTTGCAGAGATTGGGTGGGGAAGGTCATTCACAGCAGCATGCACAAAAATGACCCCACAGATACTAATCCTGTCCGCAAATGTGGAGTTGCAATTCTTATCCGCAGATCACTTCCAGTCACGATCTCCAAGACTTGGTCAGATCCTGATGGTCGATATGTATTTGCCAACATACGTATAGGGAATTCTTACATCTGTCTTGGGTCTATTTATGCTCCGATTGGCACTAAAAAGTCTTTTTTCCTTCAATTGAATCACCTCCTCACAGAAATTGATGCCTCGCAATACCTCATTGGTGGGGATTGGAATTTGGTACAAGATCCTATTTTAGATAAAACTGGTTCGTTTGATAAGGCCAATGCAGCGGATAGAGCGGTATTAAATGACACATTTTCGGATAACGGTTTGGTTGATCATTGGCGTCTTAGTCATCCACAAGACAAAGAATATACGTTCTTCTCATCCTCACATGGTACATTTTCCCGCTTAGACTATTTTAAGATATCGCACAAAGCGGTTCAATTAGTCACAGAATCACGTATCCTAGAAGCAGCCTTGTCTGATCATTCTCCTGTCCTTTTATCTTTAGATTTAGGTCTATCCCGGCCAGGGCGTAAACCATGGCGTATGATCATTCAAAGACACAGGACGCCCAAGGGTAAACTTCAGTTACAAACCCATCTACAGGACTATCTCTCTATTAACCAGGGTTCTGTCACCTCCAGCAGAACTGTTTGGGTGGGGGGCTAAAGCCACTATTAGAGGGCAACTAATGTGCGATGCAGCACTTGCCAATAAGAATAGTATTGCAAAGCAGACAGAATTAGAACGAGATATTCAACTCTATTCCCGTTTATATACGTCGGATCCTACCTTACTTAATCGCAAGTTATTGGAGCAAGCATGTATGTCTCTTAATAGTCTCTTTACATCCAAAGCTCAATTTGCTTTACAAAGGATGAAAGGAAGACATTACGAGCAAGGGGAGCAGGCCGGGAGGTTGTTAGCTGCACAATTACACCAAAGGGAAGCAGCAATGGCTATTCCAGCTATTCAATCAACTCAAGGTGACATACTTACAAGGCCCAAAGAGATAGTTAATGAATTTGCCTCCTTTTAGCAATCCTTATATACTCCAGGTAGTCAAATAGACCTAGGTAAGATGTCCTCTTTTTTAGAGAAGGTGAGTCTTCCGTGTCTTTCTGATGATGGTCGAGCTCTGCTTGATGGTGAAATCACAAGAGATGAGATCTCTAAAGCCATTACTGCTCTGCCTTATCATAAAGCTCCTGGGGAAGATGGCTTCCCTGCTGAATTTTATAGATGGGCATGCTGCATTTCTTGAGGCTGATAAAGAAGCATCATTGGGCCCTCTCTCTAATAAAGCAGTTATGGCAAAGACCCTCTTTTGTGCGGTAGCTATCGTCCCATTTCTTTATTAAATTGTGATATTAAAATCTTGGCTAGCATCTTGGCGTCTCGACTCCGCAAAGTACTGCCTTCTTTAATACATTTCACTCAAGTAGGCTTTGTACCAGGGCGTTCTTCTTGGAACCATCTCCGCACGCTGGCCCACACCTTGTGGTCTGCTAAACATCTTTCAGAGGATACCTTGGCCCTTTCGCTTGATGCAGAAAAAGCGTTTGACCGCATTGAGTGGGAATACCTTTTTACCATTATGCATAGATTTGGTTTGGGTGATCAATTAATCAATAAAGTGCGTTTATTATATGACAATCCCTCAGCTCAGGTTAATTGCGGTGGTTTTTTGTCCAATGCATTTCCAATACGGAGGGGAACCCGTTAGGGTTGCCCGTTGTCCCCCCCTTCTTTTTCTTTTAGCTATGGAACCACTTGCTGCTGCTATCCGTCAATCTGATGATATTATAGGTGTGCCTCTCCCAATTGGACATTCTAAAATCTATTTATATACAGATGATATTCTTCTTACTCTTACTAATCTTCATCGATCTCTTCCATCCCTTCTTCAAATTATTAATGATTTCTCCTCCTTTTCGGGTTACAAAATAAAATGGGACAAAAGTGAAGCGTTACCCATTTATAATGGCACTACAAGGGCAGTGATTCATGGATTCCCTTTTCATTGGCAGTCCTCACATCTTAAATATCTAGGAATTTTGGTCAACAAAGGTTTGGAAGATATGGTTGCAGATAACTTAGCTCCTTTACTTTCTCAAATACAGAGGGATTTTGATAAGTGGAAAGCTCTGGGTTTATCTCTTTGGGGTAGAGTACAAGCTATCAAAATGGTCACCCTTCCTCGTTTCATCTATTTTTTAGGTATGCTTCCCCTCCAGATTCCATTAGCTACCCTTAGATTAATAGATTCTAAGATTAAGATTTTTATATGGGGCTCAGCTAAACCACGTCTTGCTATAACAAAATTAAAAGCCCATCAGTTATGTGGAGGTATGGGTCTTCCATCCATTGAACACTATTCCCTTGCTCTACACATCTCCCAATTTTCTTATTTTTTGCCAGGAACTAAAGATGTCCCACAATGGGTTTCCATTGAGCGTCACCTTTTATCCAAGAACTCAGATCTTTCTCTTTTATATGGTAGTGGCACTAGTTCTTCTGATCCCAAGAATCCGATCTTATCAGTCATGCAAAAATCCTGGCAAAGGGGGCATCGTATACTAGGCTCAAACGCGCGTATTCATGTTAAGGCTCCTCTTTGGAACAATTCAGCTGTCCGTATCAATGGTCGCACTTTATCCTGGCCTTTATGGCAAGCAGCTGGTATTTACTCCCCAGATCAACTTCTTCATGATGGAAATTTTAATTCATTTTCTCAATTATGTGAGGAATTTAATCTTCCTATACAACACTCCTCTAGATACTCTCAACTTCAACAATGTCTGAGGAAACACTTGGGATCTCCCCCTTGGGTGTTGCAGGTGTCCCCAATACTATCTTACCTAAATCTGCGGGGAAAGTTTAGAGGAGTGACCTCTGGTCTTTATAAAACCTTTATGTCTCCTTTATTTTCACAATCTCTCTCGTATGCTCTTCAAAATAAATGGCAATCTCGTTTATCTATTTCATTTACGGCTTCTGAATGGGACAAGATACTGGAGGGATTACATAAAGGAGTTCGTGAAGCAAGGCTTACATTTTGTATATTTAAAATCCTTCATGAATGGCACTGGTCACCAACTTAGTTACATAAAGCTGGATTGCTTTCACACACTAATTGCTGGAGATGTTCCACCTCTGGTTGTGACATAGTTCATATAATTTGCGATTGCCCACCAACAAGGTCCTTTTGGTCGTTTGTTGGCAAGACTTTACATTCCACAATGCCATTATCCTTACCATTTACACCTGCCACAATCCTTCTACATGATTTTCGACACTTTCCAAAACTTTCTAAATCACAAATACGTCTTCTCCACACAGCATTGGCTACAGCTAAAATCTGTATTTTGCGTCATTGGAAGTCTCCTTCTCCACCCTCTCAGGAAGAATGGCTGCTGGCAATGATGCAAACAGCCCTACATGAGCGCACAATTTATAACCTTCAAGATCAAGTTGATGTATTTCTCCAGACCTGGTCTTCTTTTTTTAAAACTGAAATTAACACTGATGCCAACTCCACTCTCTCTCCTAATGCAAACACTTGAATTAACTAATTTATTATTTTATATTTTGTGTATTTCTTTTCTTTTTCCCTTTCCTTTATCCTTCATCAATTGATTTCCCCCAAACCCATCCTCCTTCTCCTCCCTCCCTTCCTCTGGCTCTATTATCTCTCACTGTTCTCTTAATATCTTCTTTACAGTTTATCTCTTTTCTCTTCTTTTCTTCTTTCTTCCACTTTTCATATCAATTTTCTCCTCCCTTTTTAATATTTGTGCTCTGATCTAATTATTTTAATTTTCTTGTACAAAGTCATTCTCTTTTATATTTAGATTCATTCATATTTTATATATTATAATATGTATAATATCCATTTCTTATTCATGTTCTTTATACCATATATCTACTCACTGATTTATTCATTTTAATATTTATATATAATATGATTCATATTTATCATCAACATATGTATTTAATATTATCAATAATTCATTGTTTTAGTATTTCTGTGTTACTCTGTATTTCATGATAAAATTCAATAAAAAATTCCAACAAAAAAAAACACATATATATGTGAAAAAAATATATAAATTAAAGTTTTTAACATATAGTTAAAAACTATTTTTAAAAAATATGTTTGAAAAACCCAATAAAAGCAGATAATATTTTTTAATTTTTAAAGAATTAATTGAAAAAAGAAGTTTAAAAAATGGTGATAAAAACATAATTAATTAAATTGACACACTGAATTTGAAAAATGTAGAAATCCAATGCAAATCATTAAACATGATATCTTTAGAGATAAGTTATAGATAGGAATTAGCATTTAAAAAACCTTTGAAATTCACTGAAAAAACTATAGGTTTCATGCACGTTATAGTCAGAAATTGGCATTTAAAAAACCTTTGAAATTCACTGAAAAAACCAAAGGTTTCTGGGGCGTTATAGTTAGGAATTAGCATTTAAAAAACCTTAGACATTTACTGAAAAAACCATTGGTTTCAGGGGCGTTATAGTTAACTGGACATTTCCCTCGTACAAAATCCTAGAAATTCCCCTGTTATAGTTAGTTCAGCTAACTATAACTCGCGCCCCCGCAATGCACTGCTGATGACGTCACATATTACATCACTCATGACATGGTCAGTGACATCCCTGATGACATCACTGATGACATCTCAAATGACATCACTGATGACGTCATCCATCTGATAAATTAGTGCATCTTCTCACACCCTAATATAACCATTGATACACCGGCTCAAAATTTCAGACGGCCATTTTGAAAACCAAAGCTACTCCAATACCAATAACTACATACCCACTCATTGACTCTTAGGTCTACATCCATCTCCACTCACTCACCTGTACAGTCACTCATACTTACAGTCACTCCGTACAAGACTATCATATGCATTTATACACCTATATAGACACTCACACACCGCCAATCATCCATTGAGGTACTGACACACCTAGTCAGTCATGCAAATAATTAAACACAGTCCAATTTACTCACCTATACAGTAAACACACTCAAGTTCACTTACTCATAAAAATACTAACAAATTCTGACGCTCTTATACAATAACTAATACAAGCACACACTCATCCATATAGCCACTCCCGCAATCACACACTCTCACATATAGATAGTTATATACTCTTACACACATATACACTGCATTTCACATATGTAGTTACTGACACATGTACAACTGAGATATACATTCAATCACTAACACACCCATATATACACTCACCCAACCATACAGTCCATCACAGTTGCACTCGTAAAACCATGCACCCATAGAATCACCCACTCACACATCTATGCACAGAGTCACACACACCCTACCCACACAAACACTCAGGCACCCATACGGATACTCACAAAACCAATCAATAACCCTATAGACACTCATATAGCTATTCACAAAACCATGCAGCCACTTATACACCAACACACAGACACATACAGACATTCACACAGTTTAGTCACTAGTCTGCAGTAAGATACATTTAATGACTCACTTATAGAGTCAGTTACACACCTAGAAAATCATCCATTCACACACTTGTACACACTTGTACACCCACTCATTCTTCAACAGGCCTTTCCCTATATATATTAAACATATTAAAACTGTACAGAAACACATACTCACTGGATGATGTCATCAGTGATGTCATCAGTGATGTCATTTGAGATGTCATCAGTGATGTCATCAGTGATGTCACTGACCATGTCATGAGTGATGTAATTTGTGACGTCATCAGCAGTGCATTACGGGGGCGCGAGTTATAGTTAGCTGAACTAACTATAACAGGGGAATTTATAGGGTTTTGTACGAGGGAAATGTCCAGCTAACTATAACGCCCCTGAAACCTATGTTTTTCTTCAGTCGATATATATATATATATATATATATATATATATTGCAGGAAATGGGAAGGGGCTGCTGCCCAGAGCAGCTCGTCATTGTACGTGGAGTGGGGAGTCATATATCCCGACTCGCGGCCCGCCCGACTTTCTGCATATCAGGCTGGAGCGTCAGTGGGGATCCAAGGAAGCCAAGAGGACAGTATTTGTAAAACAGTGCTTCCCATCGCAACAGTACTCACCTTTCCCTGGACAGTTGGACAATCGAGCCAGTCCACTCTTGCACTTCCTCCCCCATCATGGTGAATTCTGGGAACTGTAGGTAACATCTTGAAACTACAGGAGGTGTGCCTAGCGACGATCGTGGGGCGGAGCTCTCCAACCAATGGGAGAGCGTCAGGAGACTTCAAAGGTGGGGATGGTGAATTGCTCAGTTTTATCAAGGCATCTGAGGAAGGCGAATGGTCGCCGAAATGCATTATGCCTAGTGTCCGCATTAAAGGCTTCCAAAGATTTCCCCCGTGTGGCTTCTTGCGTCTCGAGAACAGAGGGGTATTTTGTTGGATATTTAACACGCTGGCCAGTAGCGTGTTTGAAGGGGCCCAGTTCCGTTAAGAGGCCGGAGTGAATACTGGTACAGCTGCTGCTGAACTGTTTTTGCACCAAGGGATTGGTAAACTCTGGCCCGCCACGGATTGCAGGAAATGGGAAGGGGCTGCTGCCCAGAGCAGCTCGTCATTGTACGTGGAGTGGGGAGTCATATATCCCGACTCTCGGCCCGCCCGACTTTCTGCATATCAGGCTGGAGCGTCAGTGGGGATCCAAGGAAGCCAAGAGGACAGTATTTGTAAAACAGTGCTTCCCATCGCAACAGTACTCACCTTTCCCTGGACAGTTGGACAATCGAGCCAGTCCACCCTTGCACTTCCTCCCCCATCATGGTGAATTCTGGGAACTGTAGGTAACATCTTGAAACTACAGGAGGTGTGCCTAGCGACGATCGTGGGGCGGAGCTCTCCAACCAATGGGAGAGCGTCAGGAGACTTCAAAGGTGGGGGTGGTGAATTGCTCAGTTTTATCAAGGCATCTGAGGAAGGCGAATGGTCGCCGAAATGCATTATGCCTAGTGTCCGCATTAAAGGCTTCCAAAGATTTCCCCCGTGTGGCTTCTTGCGTCTCGAGAACAGAGGGGTATTTTGTTGGATATTTAACACGCTGGCCAGTAGCGTGTTTGAAGGGGCCCAGTTCCGTTAAGAGGCCGGAGTGAATACTGGTACAGCTGCTGCTGAACTGTTTTTGCACCAAGGGATTGGTAAACTCTGGCCCGCCACGGATTGCAGGAAATGGGAAGGGGCTGCTGCCCAGAGCAGCTCGTCATTGTACGTGGAGTGGGGAGTCATATATCCCGACTCGCGGCCCGCCCGACTTTCTGCATATCAGGCTGGAGCGTCAGTGGGGATCCAAGGAAGCCAAGAGGACAGTATTTGTAAAACAGTGCTTCCCATCGCAACAGTACTCACCTTTCCCTGGACAGTTGGACAATCGAGCCAGTCCACCCTTGCACTTCCTCCCCCATCATGGTGAATTCTGGGAACTGTAGGTAACATCTTGAAACTACAGGAGGTGTGCCTAGCGACGATCGTGGGGCGGAGCTCTCCAACCAATGGGAGAGCGTCAGGAGACTTCAAAGGTGGGGATGGTGAATTGCTCAGTTTTATCAAGGCATCTGAGGAAGGCGAATGGTCGCCGAAATGCATTATGCCTAGTGTCCGCATTAAAGGCTTCCAAAGATTTCCCCCGTGTGGCTTCTTGCGTCTCGAGAACAGAGGGGTATTTTGTTGGATATATATATATATATATATATATATACATTCAGGGCTTAACAATACAAAAATACGGGAGATATTTTGATGAAATGTATATATATACACACATTCTTAACAGGCAACACATTCATTATAAACACCATATTTAATGACAATTATTAATAATGGACTAATATATTTGTTCATTTGTGTTTGTAAAATGTTTCACTATCCTCCCAAATTATTTTCTTTTATTAAGTAATTTTTCACAAGCAATACACATGGGTTGATTCACGATTCACTTGTTTATGTTTAAAACCACGTTACAAGATGGCCGCCTTGAAATCAGGTAACCAACTTTGACCTAAAGACCATCTTTTCTTTTTATGAATTGCATGTGATACACTGTTTGATTTAAATGCTTTCATGTTATCACAGTAAACTGACATAGAGGAGGACGCAAGCCGAAATGCGTCTGTCAGTGCAGGAGGGTCTGCACATTAAAGCACTTTGTTTTGATAAAACTTCCCTGTGTGCTCTCCATTTCTGTCGTCTGAAGATCGTTGCCGTTGTACTTTCATGATTAGCGGCTTACCACCACGGGAGTTCTAGCACCCGGTGCGAGTGGAGCGGCGGCAGTGATTTCCTGTTTTGCAATAAATATATTACCTACTGGCGGTCGCCAGTAGGTAGTTATAGTTAGGACCGTGTTTCCATAGGAAATCCACAACATTCTATTTGGAATAACTTTGGCGCCGATTGACGAATCCTCGCGAAATTTTCAAAATAGGTGGGGTGCTCCGCTCCGCTCCTACCCTGAAAGTCTCGGGGGGGTTCGTCAAACGGGGGCTGAGAAAAAGAGGGGGTCCCAAAACGCGTTTTCCCCATGCATTTTTCCATAGGACCTTTAGTCCAAGCTGCAGCCCGAACGGCTGAACAGAATTACTTGAAATTTGGCAAAGAGGTAGTCCTCAGGTCAGGCATGTGCCTTTTGTAGGTCTGGTGTACATGTGTTCAGTATTTGCTGAGAAAATAGCATTTGAATCAATATATATATCTATAGGCGCGCTCCGAGCGCTTACGGTAAGCTTACCGTACGCGCACGCTGCCATGCGCGAGCTCAATTCTGATTGGTGGTTACATGACTGTAAACATTCGAATCGGCCGAAATGAGGAAGTGTCGGCCTCCATTTTGTGTGTCTCACACTGATAAACAAAGGAGGAGAACGTGGAAAGGGGGCAACGAAGTGAGTTGCAGACCCCCTAGCGTTTGTCAGGGGGTCCAAGAAAGCCATAAAAGTATGAAAAATACATTTAAATGTTTTTAAAAAAAATCACGGGGTGCGCGTACGGTAAGCTTACCGTACGCGTACGGTAGAAAATAACAAAAAAAGAAGAAAAAAACAAATTTAAGTGTTAAGATATTAGGGGGCTCTAAAAAGAGCCGTTGTGTTCATTGAGTGTTTTTTGGTACCTACAAGTAAGTACCGATGCAGAGTCTAAAGTTTAAGAGGAAGACTCTGTTCCCTTCATCATTGAAATGTACACCGTCTCCTCTATAAATGTCTTGCATGTTGTAACGCAAGTTGTTGTGGTATATAGAACCCATACCATAGTCTCTGACGAAAGCAGAAACAGATTTGTTGACGTGCTTCCTTGCTTTGTCAATCTGCGGACAAAATTGGTAGGACCAGTTCCACATTTGCCTTTGGCATATGTTAGAATATACAAAGGCAGAATGAGGAAAAAGAGACATCAATTGCACAAAGGTGTCCTTAATAAGCATTTCCAGACCTACACCAGTTAAAGTGCCTAGGTCATTTCCACCACAGTGCACAATAATAAGGTTAGGGTGTGGGAGATGTAGAAAGGTTTTCACCAAAGGCATTAATTGGTGCCACTTTAACCCTCTCTGACCAATCCATTTAATGTCTACATTTGGCAAAACAAGGTCTCTCACCATACCTCTTTTTTCTGCACGTTTTTCACTCCAGAAGACATAGCTGTGACCTACAATCCACACTGTGAACATCTTTCAAGGAGATCTGGATGCACTCTGAAGGTGTCTTTCAGTAGAATGGCAAAATGGAATGAAAGACAGTTTGGAAATGGAGGCATACATATTTTTTTTAAAATAAAAAGAACTCATTGGCTGTTTCACACCATTCTACACTAAAAACTAGGCTATATGTGTAAATTTATAGAAGCATGTTTTGTATTGGTACAGAAAAATGTGTTACCAAAGAACATTACTATGGATTTGCTGTTAGGTTTGAAAAGTCAAGCACTCTTGCTCTTTAGAAATGAAACATTGTGTGGTGAACTTCTGACCTGACTTCTCACAGCAGTGTTCCGTGAGCTGTTGCTATGGTAGCAGGCAGAAGTCAAGTTGGGGGAAGGGTACTTTTGGAAAAGGGTTGAAGTTTTCAACCAATAGAAATGTGTGATTTCATTTGAAAAAAAGGGGGAAGCACTGAGATTTGTAATTAACATGTATATGTGTGAAAAAAGAGAGGGAAACATTGCCATTAATTGGTTCTGCTCAGAGGAGAGAGGTGTACAGCTCTGATATTCTGAGTCTGATAGTCTGCAGTTTGAGTGCCACATTTCTTTCTCAACTAAATAATTTAAAAGGTGAGTTATGAGTTTGAGAGGGGATGTATGTGGTGATTTTTGCATGAGCCTGTGAGCAAAGAGGAATTTCTGTCGGAGAGGTATTTTGTGTCTCTCTGGTTCTTTTGGGAAGCAATCATGCATATGTCTCTTCCAACTGAAAATACACAGTCTGCATAAGCAGACTGTTAGCACACACCCAGCAGTTTATTATGTAGAATCATGCTTAGTATTCACAAGTGAGTGGTGTTTCAGGTAGCAGTGAGTAATGCTAATACATTTAACATCACTTAGGCTGATTTATTTTGCTGGAGTGTAGTCAGTCACCAAGGTCACACATGTACATGGTCTCAAAAAGCTGTTTGCACATGTGCTCTTTTCTGTTTCAGAAAACTGTAATGAAAATGTATCAGACTGTTAGAGTAATTAACGCTAGGAGGAAAAAAACAGTACTAAGTGTGCTTTGAAATTGGCAAGCAAATTTTGTTTTCTGCCTAAAAACACAGAAAACTGTAGTAAGTGTGCTTTGAAAATGGCAAACAAATTTCATTTTATGCATAAAATCACAGCATGAGGCTGTGAGCATAGTGGAATTGCTGTCACAGAGGTATTTGGAGTCTCTCTGTTTCTTTTGGGAAGTAACCATGCGTATGTCTCTTGCTACTGAAAATACACAGTCTGCATAAGCAGACTGTTAGCACACACCCAGCAGTTTATCATGTAGAATCTGGCTGAATATTCACAAGAGACTGGTGTTTCATGGAAGCAGTGAGTCGCGCTAATACATTCAACATCACAAAGGCTGATTTATTTTGCTGGAGTGTAGTCAGTCACCAAGGTCACACATGTACATGGTCTCAAAAAGCTGTTTGCACATGTGCTCTTTTCTGTTTCAGAAAACTGTAATGAAAATGTATCAGACTGTTAGAGTAATTAACGCTTGGAGGGAAAAAAAAGTACTAAGTGTGCTTTGAAATTGGCATGCAAATTTCGTTTTCTGCCTAAAAACAAAGAAAACTGTAGTAAGTGTGCTTTGAAAATGGCAAGCAAATTTCATTTTACGTGTAAAATCACAGCATGAGGCTGTGAGCATAGTGGAATTGCTGTCACAGAGGTATTTGGAGTCTCTCTGTTTCTTTTGGGAAGTAACCATGCGTATGTCTCTTGCTACTGAAAATACACAGTCTGCATAAGCAGACTGTTAGCACACACCCAGCAGTTTATCCTGTAGAATCTGGCTGAGTATTCACAAGAGACTGGTGTTTCATGGAAGCAGTGAGTCACGCTAATACATTCAACATCACTAAGGCTGATTTATTTTGCTGGAGTGTAGTCAGTCACCAAGGTCACACATGTACATGGTCTCAAAAAGCTGTTTGCACATGTGCTGTTTTCTGTGTCTGAAAACTGTAATGAAAATGTATGCGACTGTTAGAGTAATTAACGCTAGGAGGAAAAAAACAGTACTAAGTGTGCTTTGAAATTGGCAAGCAAATTTCGTTTTTTGCCTAAAAACACAGAAAACTGAAGTAAGTGTGCTTTGAAAATGGCAAGCAAATTTCATTTTACGCGTAAAATCACAGCATGAGGCTGTGAGCATAGTGGAATTGCTGTCACAGAGGTATTTGGAGTCTCTCTGTTTCTTTTGGGAAGTAACCATGCGTATCTCTCTTGCTACTGAAAATATACAGTCTGCATAAGCAGACTGTTAGCACACACCCAGCAGTTTATCCTGTAGAATCTGGCTGAGTATTCACAAGAGACTGGTGTTTCATGGAAGCAGTGAGTCACGCTAATACATTCAACATCACTAAGGCTGATTTCTTTTGCTGGAGTGTAGTCAGTCACCAAGGTCACACATGTACATGGTCTCAAAAAGCTGTTTGCACATGTGCTGTTTTCTGTGTCTGAAAACTGTAATGAAAATGTATGCGACTGTTAGAGTAATTAACGCTTGGAGGAAAAAAACAGTACTAAGTGTGCTTTGAAATTGGCAAGCAAATTTCGTTTTCTGCCTAAAAACACAGAAAACTGTAGTAAGTGTGCTTTGAAAATAGCAAGCAAATTTCATTTTACGCATAAAATCACAGCATGAGGCTGTGAGCATAGTGGAATTGCTGTCACAGAGGTATTTGGAGTCTCTCTGTTTCTTTTGGGAAGTAACCATGCGTATCTCTCTTGCTACTGAAAATACACAGTCTGCATAAGCAGACTGTTAGCACACACCCAGCAGTTTATCCTGTAGAATCTGGCTGAGTATTCACAAGAGACTGGTGTTTCATGGAAGCAGTGAGTCACGCTAATACAATCAACATCACTAAGGCTGATTTATTTTGCTGGAGTGTAGTCAGTCACCAAGGTCGCACATGTACATGGTCAGAAAAAGCTGTTTGCACATGTGCTCTTTTCTGTTTCAGAAAACTGTAATGAAAATGTATGCGACTGTTAGAGTAATTAACGCTTGGAGGAAAAAAACAGTACTAAGTGTGCTTTGAAATTGGCATGCAAATTTCGTTTTCTGCATAAAAACACAGAAAACTGTAAGCAGACTGTTAGCACACACCCAGCAGTTTATCATGTAGAATCATGCTTAGTATTCACAAGTGAGTGGTGTTTCAGGTAGCAGTGAGTAATGCTAATACATTCAACATCACTAAGGCTGATTTCTTTTGCTGGAGTGTAGTCAGTCACCAAGGTCACACATGTACATGGTCTCAAAAAGCTGTTTGCACATGTGCTGTTTTCTGTGTCTGAAAAATGTAATGAAAATGTATGCGACTGTTAGAGTAATTAACGCTTGGAGGAAAAAAACAGTACTAAGTGTGCTTTGAAATTGGCAAGCAAATTCCGTTTTCTGCCTAAAAACACAGAAAACTGTAGTAAGTGTGCTTTGAAAATGGCAAGCAAATTTCATTTTACGCATAAAATCACAGCATGAGGCTGTGAGCATAGTGGAATTGCTGCCACAGAGGTATTTGGAGTCTCTCTGTTTCTTTTGGGAAGTAACCATGCGTATCTCTCTTGCTACTGAAAATACACAGTCTGCATAAGCAGACTGTTAGCACACACCCAGCACTTTATCCTGTAGAATCTGGCTGAGTATTCACAAGAGACTGGTGTTTCATGGAAGCACTGAGTCACGCTAATACAATCAACATCACTAAGGCTGATTTATTTTGCTGGAGTGTAGTCAGTCACCAAGGTCACACATGTACATGGTCTCAAAAAGCTGTTTGCACATGTGCTCTTTTCTGTTTCAGAAAACTGTAATGAAAATGTATCAGACTGTTAGAGTAATTAACGCTTGGAGGAAAAAAACAGTACTAAGTGTGCTTTGAAATTGGCATGCAAATTTCGTTTTCTGCGTAAAAACACAGAAAACTGTAGTAAGTGTGCTTTGAAAATGGCAAGCAAATTTCATTTTACGCGTAAAATCACAGCATGAGGCTGTGAGCATAGTGGAATTGCTGTCACAGAGGTATTTGGAGTCTCTCTGTTTCTTTTGGGAAGTAACCATGCGTATGTCTCTTGCTACTGAAAATACACAGTCTGCATAAGCAGACTGTTAGCACACACCCAGCAGTTTATCCTGTAGAATCTGGCTGAGTATTCACAAGAGACTGGTGTTTCATGGAAGCAGTGAGTCACGCTAATACAATCAACATCACTAAGGCTGATTTATTTTGCTGGAGTGTAGTCAGTCACCAAGGTCACACATGTACATGGTCTCAAAAAGCTGTTTGCACATGTGTTCTTTTCTGTTTCAGAAAACTGTAATGAAAATGTATCAGACTGTTAGAGTAATTAACGCTTGGATGAAAAAAACAGTACTAAGTGTGCTTTAAAATTGGCATGCAAATTTCGTTTTCTGCCTAAAAACACAGAAAACTGTAGTAAGTGTGCTTTGAAAATGGCAAGCAAATTTCATTTTACGCGTAAAATCACAGCATGAGGCTGTGAGCATAGTGGAATTGCTGTCACAGAGGTATTTGGAGTCTCTCTGGTTCTTTTGGGAAGTAACCATGCGTATGTCTCTTGCTACTGAAAATACACAGTCTGCATAAGCAGACTGTTAGCACACACCCAGCAGTTTATCCTGTAGAATCTGGCTGAGTATTCACAAGAGACTGGTGTTTCATGGAAGCAGTGAGTCGCGCTAATACATTCAACATCACTAAGGCTGATTTCTTTTGCTGGAGTGTAGTCAGTCACCAAGGTCACACATGAACATGGTCTCAAAAAGCTGTTTGCACATGTGCTCTTTTCTGTTTCAGAAAACTGTAATGAAAATGTATGCGACTGTTAGAGTAATTAACGCTTGGAGGAAAAAATCAGTAGTAACTGTGCTTTGAAATTGGCAAGCAAATTTCATTTTCTGCGTAAAGTCACAGCATGAGTCTTTTATGGCATTTTTGGACCCCCTGACAAATGCTAATGCATTCAACATCACCAAGGTTTATTATCTTTGCAGGAGTGCCGTCAGTATGCCAGGTTACACATGTATATGCTCGGAAAAAGCAGATTGCACATGTGCGGTTTTTTGCCTCTGTAAACTATAAAGAAAATGTGACAGACTGTTAGAGTAATTAATAATTGCAAAAAAAAAAAAAAAAGTGTGCTTTTGAATTGCAAAAGAAATATCGTGTTCTGTCTAGAATTTTACCAAGAGTCTGTGTGCAAACAGGAATTGATCTTAAAGATTACATTCAAGTTGTTTTTCTTGTGTTTTTCACTTGTAGGAAAGGGATAGATAGTGTTATTTGAAAAGAAATGATCATAACAAAAATAGTAATATATTTAAATTACAAAAAAGGTATTTTTTTTTAGTTTCTTTAAGGTATTGCTGCAGAGCAGTGAAGAAAATAAAAGATGCCTATAAAATCAAGACAAAGAAAACAACAGAAAAAAAAGGTTTATTTGAAGACAACTGGAGGACCCAAATTAGTTGAAGATGCTCATGTTGGGAAAAAGAAAAAGTCTTCTGGTAAGCAGAGAAAGCAATTTTTAAAAAATATATTCAAAAAAAGGAAACATTTTATAAATGCCCCCATTGGATAAACTGTTTCAAGTAAAAAACAACAGGAGAATAGTGAAAATTTACAAAATGCTAATGTACAAGCAGAAGCTAAAATAATTAACTTGAAAAGAAAATCAGCATGTAAAGAGATCCGTAGGAAAATGTTTCAGAGAAGAGTGATGTCCAATTTGCTAAAAGATGTGAAAAAATATAAGAAAAGAGCAACATTTTTAAAGAGAAAAAAAGATATTGAAGCCATTGTAGAAAAGGCTTTAAATTTAAAAAGGAAACTATTCATTTTAATTTTGAACAGGATGCGTACATTAGAAAAAATAGATAATGTAATGAAGTCACAAAGCAAAAAGAAAAGAGTAGTAAAAAGAAATAACTTTTGTAAAGTGTTTTAAGGAGAATGGATGCATAGTTCAAGTACTGAACCATTTTTTAATGAAGAGAGTTATCTTCAAAGTAATAGTTTGCTGCATGCAGTTGACACCAGTGGTCGAGCGTATGAAGTTAAGGATGGTTGTATAATGGAAAAGGAGAAAATGGTTCCAAGAAATGAGGAAGAAGTGATTGCAGATGAGGCTATGGGGAGACGTCCTAAAGCCCCAGTGTATACTTGGAAATGTAGTAGTATTTGTACTTTGCGACAGGAATCTATTGATAAATTACATGAGTTTTTAAGAGATTATAGTAAAAAGAGTGTAAAACAGAAGATTAAGGTGCTTCAAGGACTAGATCCATGCAGAGTGAGAGAGAATACTGGTTTGCAAGGTCACTCTCTGGCTTGTCTATCTAGGAAAGTGTGTCAAAGTGTTTTTCACCATTTTAGGATGCTGGCAGTTCATCATACTGAAATTAGGAAATTTGTAAGAAGATTGTATTTTGCTAAAAGTCCAGCACTAAAGTTAAATGAGTTGAATAAGGCTCTGTTTCGTGGATCTGTATCAGATGTTGAGAAGGTTACTGAAGAGATTCAGTTTTGTTACTTTGGGCCAGAACAAGAAAATGCAGGGAATGACACAGTTATTGAGGAAAATGTGGAAGAGAATGTAGAACCCTCCGTAAGTAAGAAATTTGAAGATCAAACTACAAAATTTGCTATCATCTCTAATGAAAGACCAAATATTACTTGTATTTGTTGCCGGAGAAGCCATTACAAAATCCAAACAAGGAATGTTGATCTCTACAAAAAAAGTGAAGAAGAAGATAATTATAAGTGGAAGGATTTTACAACATATATATTTCTTGAAAATTGTTTTGATTTGGGTGAAGATCATCGTATTTGTAAATACTGTTACAACAAGTTGGAAGAAAATAAAATGCCAGCTAGAGCTGTACATAATAATTTAGAATTGGTTGAAGTTCCTGCTGAACTTTCTGATTTAAATACGTATGAGTCTATACTCATTCAATGTGTTCATCCGTTCCAGACCATAGTACGTATGGAGCCAAAAACAGGCAAATTACCTCCTTCAGATTTACAGAGAGGTTTAAAAGGAAGAGTTGTCTATTTGCCGTTGGATTTGAAAAAAAATATGGAAACTATTGACACAGAAAATTTGGAAACTGAACCATTAGTTATTCTGGTTAATGGTGTACCTACAAAGAATAAGAAAATTTGGCAGGAATTGGTAGATGTTCGGAAAGTACAAAGAGCAAATTTATATTTGAAAAGGAATAATAAATGGTATGAAGCCATTTATATGGATGAAGATGAAGAAGAATTAGTAGGAGACACAGACACACCAACTGGGCAAATTGAAAAAGTTGACAAGTCAAAAGAAGAAGAAATTTATGAACATTTCAGCATACATCCTCTTCATTCAAAAGAAGTAATGGCAAACACCATTGATCTATTTCAAATGAAAAAAGCACAAGGAACTCCTGTGAGTGTATGGGAGGAGAGTTTGGAAGCTCGATGTTTTCCCCAGCTGTTTCCCACAGGAGAAGGTGGGCGATATGATGAACGTCCAGTTCAGATTCCTGCTTCTGAGTATCGGACTACAAGATTATATGCAGAAGATCCCAGATTTCGTCAAAGTATTCCTTATTTGTTCCATCTGTTATTTGAAAGTGACTTGTCTGCACTATCTTATGCAGTAAACCACATTTTAAAAAGTGGAACACATCTACATAATGTGTCTGCTAAGGATTTTATGAACAAAGTGCAGCAGCGAGATGATCATTTGGAATCACAATTGATCAATCTGATGGCTTGTCAGCGTGGGACGAATGAATATTGGTACAGACGCCATGGAGAATTGAAATGTATGTTACGGAATTTAGGAACTCCAACATGGTTCCTAACCCTAAGCTGCGCCGAATACGCTTGGGATGATTTACTGGATTTTCTACGAGAGGCAAATTCAAACATTAAAAACATTGAATACAAGACAGCAGGAGAACTGTGCTCATTGGATCCGGTTAATGTTTGCAGATATTTCAATCATAGATTTGAGGCTATGATGTCCTTTATCTGCAACAAAAAAAATCCACCACTTGGAGAAGTTTTGGATTTCTTTTGGAGAAAAGAGTACCAAGCAAGAGGTGCTCCTCACATTCATATGCTGTTGTGGATCAAGGATGCTCCAAAATTTGGAACAGATGCTGATGAAGCAGTGTTATCTTTCATTGAACAATATGCAACATGTGCTATACCTAAAAGCACAGAGGAGAAAAAGTTAAAACAGCAAGTTTTACGTTTCCAAAGTCATCGGTGTGGAAAATACTGTCGACGGAAGTACAAGACCAAAGATAAATTCTACACCAAATGTCGATTTGGATTTCCTAGACCGGTTCTTTCAAAAGGAAGAGTCAACAGTTTTATGTCAGCTGTGCGACATACTATTACAAGAAAATCTCCCAAAAATACGTACAACCTGCAAAGAAAAGAAGAGTCAAAATATATAAATGACTACAACCCAGTCATTTTATCCATGTGGAATGCAAACATGGATATTCAGTATGTGGCAGACAATTCTATTGCTGTTGCTCGGTATGTCACATCGTACATTACTAAATCTGAGAAAACGGAATTGAAGGAAATGTGGGAAGAGATTTCTCACGAGAAGAGTGTCAGTAAGAAGCTGTACAGTTTCAGTTTGAAGATGTTAACGCATCGAGAAATTGGATCCTACGAATGTTCAGATAGGTTATCATCTGCAAGTCTTTACTCGAAATCCAGAAGAATAATTTGGGTCAGTTTAGGCCTTGCAGGAATGCGAAATCGAGTACTGAAATCTGTTGGAGAAATTGAATATTTGGCCAAAAACGACCCAGAAAGTACAGATATTTTGAAAACAAACATGTTGGACACATATTACCCAAAAAGAAGTCATCATCTTGAGAACATGTGTCTCTATGAAGTGCTGCAGAACTACATTTTTTCACGGAAAGCCACAGAAGACATCAACAATGGAAAATATAAAGTCATTGGTGAGGAAGGATGTTTAGTGAAGCAAAAAAAAGGAAGTTTGATTAATCACAGGAAGCTGAGTTGTGACACTACTGACAAGAAGGAATTTTACTACTTGGCACTTTTACAGTTGTTTAAACCATGGCGTTCAGAGGACGAACTACTTGGAGAATTTCAAAGCTATGAGGATTCATTTAATGCATGTAAAGATACCATTGAATGCAGTATTTTCAGGAATTATGTCCAAATGTTAAACGAAGAAATTGAACAGGAAGCTACAATTGCAGCTGAAGTAGCTAGAGACAGTTCTCAAGACAGCCAAAGTTCTGGAACGCTCAGTCAAGATCCCCTAGGACAACCAATCGTAGAAAATGAAGCTGCAATAGCCATGACTGAAGTGGAAACGACTATGAATCAAGCAAAGGAAGATTTAATAGAATTACCAGATTTGGAAAAACAACTGAATGAAGAACAACGACAAATTTATGAAGAAGTCAGAAAAAAAAATGATCACGGATTACTACATAAAAATAAAGAGTGCACATGCACAGCATTTGAACCAATTAGGTTATATGTGAGTGGACAAGCTGGAACTGGGAAAAGTTTCTTAATTAAAGTCATCAGAAGCTACCTACAGCAAAAAACTGATTCAACTTTATCTTGTGTTGTTACTGCTCCAACTGGATTAGCAGCATATAATATTAAAGGAATTACACTCCATCGCTTGCTAATGTTACCAGTGGAGCATGAGAACAAAATAGAATATCACAAGCTAACTGGCGAAGCATGTTTCGAACTTTCAAGAGTGTTGAAGAAGATGCAAGTTCTCATTATTGATGAGGTAAGCATGGTATCAAACTTAATGCTTGCCTTTCTGCATTTAAGAATGCAGCAAATTCTAAAAAGAGACTATGACGTGCTATTTGGAGGAAAACATGTTATAGTTTTTGGGGATCTACTGCAGCTCACTCCAGTTAAAGGACAACCAGTGTTTAATACTGTGACACATGAGGACACGAAGAAGTCATTAGGAAGCATTGGTAATGCGAATATTTGGTCATTCTTTGAGTACAAAGAACTCACTACCAATATGAGACAAGCAAACGATGAAGAATATGGAAGTATTCTAAAAGATATCAGAATTGGACTACTCACAGAACATGCCAGAAAAGCTTTACAGAGTCGATTGCTACATAATTTATTTCCAAGTGAAGAAATAGTTGCAGAGAAAATATACAAGAACATTGCAGAAAAAAATACTGTAATCTGCTTAATGCCAACACTACGTGAATGTTCAATATTCAATGAGGAACTTTTGAAATTGGAAAAGGAAGAGATTAAGAAAATGGAAGCAGTGGACAAAATCCAACATGAAAGAATTACAATTACATTAACAGGCGAACTGAAAAATAAACTGGATTCTCTAGAGAAGAACATTTCGAAAACAGCTGGATTAGAAATTTTTTTATATCTTTGCATGAACTGTCGAGTATTTTTAAGGAGAAATTTGGATGTAGAAAAAGGATTAGTAAATGGAGCTATGGGTAAAGTTGTGGGTTTTGTTAACTACCAGAAAAAAGAAGGCATTGAGTATTTAAAAATAAAATTTGATCAGATTGAAGAGGTAATAAACATTTGTCGTTCTTCAGTCTGTTTTTTGCTTGTGAAAGACTTATATGTACGTAGGAAGCAGTTTCCATTTTCTCTAGCATATGCTGTAACTATTCACAAGTGTCAAGGATTAACTGTTGATAGTGCATTTGTAAACATTGGATCTACTGTGTTCAAAGAAGGTATGGCATATGTTGCTTTGTCACGAGTGAAAACATTATCTGGTTTATTCATGATAGAATTTGATGACTCAAAAGTTAGTGCAGATGCAAATTGTGAAAAGGAGTATAATAGATTAAGAAGAACCTATGCTCCTCATTTAGGTCAGTATCCTGTGTTGGAGAAACGTGTTGTTTATCGGAAAAGGAGATTTGAGAATATCTGTAATGAGGATGTAGAGAAGAGAAAACAAAAAGAGAGTCATGTGATTGCAAGCAAAAAGAAAAAGGACAATGTTGAACAGGTTGTTGGTTTCCATTTTGAAAATAGCTCTGGTGTCAACTGCTATGCTAATGTAGTGCTAAATGTTGTTTTTTATCTTGAAATTTGCTTGAGCAGATAACAGAAAA
Organism: Triturus cristatus; assembly: GCF_964204655.1. Taxonomy (NCBI): domain Eukaryota; kingdom Metazoa; phylum Chordata; class Amphibia; order Caudata; family Salamandridae; genus Triturus; species Triturus cristatus. The sequence continues at coordinate 667,434,174 of NC_140592.1, forward strand.
TCATGAAAAAAGATTCTGTTCTGTGCTAAGTCTTCTTTATGAGAAGCTGAGTGTTGATAAAGCAAAAATAGAAAGTACAAATGAAATTAGAAATCTATTAGATGTTTGTTCAGGACGAACACAGTTTTCACAAAATGTCCAGCAAGATGCACAGGAATTCTTCATGTACATTATTTTGGTACTTGAAGATGAAGGGGTAGAAATAGAAAATATGTTTGGTCTGTCTTATAAATGGGAACATAGTTGTGAAAACTGTTTCTACACATGCAGCTCTAATGTTGATTCAGAAAGGTTTATCTATTTAACATTGCCAGAGACTAAATCAGTGACTTTTAGTAAATTAGTTAAAGATGCCAATCACAACATGGAATGTTCTAAATGTAAATCAGACATGTTTTCAACGTTATTTTTAAAGAAATATGGACAGTATGTAATTTTAATGATGCAACGTTGTAGAGCTGATGGAACAAAATTGGACACTTTAATAAAGAAATTTACAGGACAGCAATTATCAATTTCTGGAAAAACTTTTGTCACAGTTGCAATATTTTCCATGATGGGCCTATTGTAACTTCTGGTCATTACACAGTTTTTCTTAAATGTGAAAAGGGCTGGACACTGTGTAATGATTCTCAGTTGGTTTTCAAGCAACGTTTGCCTTTTGATTTAGCAAATTCCTATTTAATTTTTCTGCAACCAAAATTTTAGACAGAAATTGCAACATCTGTACAAAACATTATTTACATTTAATTGGATTACCATCGGAAATGTCATCAAAGATTATTATAAAAATTACCATTTGGCCGTACAGAAAGGTAATAATTTGCATTGTGGACTTCTTTGACAAAAATTATTTTGGTGAATATGCTTATGCAACAGAATTTTTGGACAATATTTACTGAAATTAGTGATTGTTTTTACGTGAGGATTATATTACGGTATGTTTTAATGAGAAGAGATTATGGGCTTTTTTAAAACAATCTTTGTGATTGTTATTTTTTTTTGCCCGCTGTTAAGTGATGAATGCAATTGCTTTTACGATTTACAGTAAAATGCAATATATTCTGAAAATAGCAAAAAAAGGTGCACTGTATTCTAAAAAGTATTGTTAAATATTAATACATTTTTCTTTTTTTACAGATTGAGAAAGGAAAAATATAAAAATAAACTTCTTTTCACAAAGTAAAATAAATCACTTATTTTTCTTTTAGTTATTTTCTTTGTCAGGTAAGTGTGAAATTTCAGGAATTATCACACATTTACTTTAATGCTCACTTTTTTCACTACTCTTGTCTATGTTTTTTTCATTTCTGTAGTAGTCCCTCATGGACCTTGTAGGGTGATTAAATTTTTGGGGTTTTTTTAAAAAAAAAAATGCGCGTACCGTACGCGCACGGTAAAAAAAAAAAAAAAAAAAGTCAATTAAAAATTTTTAAAAAAAGTTAAGAAGTAAGGTTGGCTCTTAAAAGAACCGTTGTGTTCATAAAGGGAAAGAGGAAAGAAAGAATGGGAATACTAACAAGGACCACAGATGTGCTGGTCTATCCTATTGTTTATGAGGGAAACACTGGTCTCCGCATGAACAATTAGGCCATGACATCTTGTGCACCTCATTGTAACCCTCCCAAAACAAGGGTTTATATCCAGAGGATCAGAAAAGGGTGATGCTCCCACCGCAGAGGAAGTGCTCGGCTGAGCTGCCGAAGAAGTACTCGGCTGAGCATCTGCAGGTGTGCTTGGGTGACTTACTGGAGATGTTTCTCCAGTATGTCTAACATAAGTCCTGGGATGTTTATCCTTAATGTGTCTAACCATAGAGTGATTTCCAAAGGAATACTTCTTCCTAGGATTCCCTCTAGATAAGACACGCTCACAAAGTGAGCAGGTGACTAAAGGAGCATTTACCTTTTTCTGCCCCTCTGGATAGGTGAAATATTCCCATACAAAAGAAGTCTTTTGTTTCCTCCTTCTCTCTCTGATGATGCTGCTACCTGGCTCACTCTCAGAAGAGGACTGCTGTTCTGCCATCGTATCACAAAGACAACTCAGCTCCTTCTCCTAAGGGATCACAAGCAGAAATGAGGGGAATGGGTGTGGTGTAGGAGAGTTCTAGAACTGAAAGTACTTTAAACCAATCAAAAGTGCTGTTTCTTGATCACATGACCAACCGTGCGCGTACGTTACGCTTACGGAGCGCTTACGGTGCGCTTACGGTAAAAGTACGCATGCGCGTATAAAAGACACGCGCATGCGCGCATGCGCATAACAGGCACACTCCAACACTTCCGCGTAACGTGCGCGTGTAACGTATGCGCTTACGCGTCGCGTGCGCAGTACGGACGTCTACGTAAATTGCGTAACTATACGCAAACAGAGTAGAAATATTACATTCGTAAAGCAACACGTGCGCTTACGGTAAGCTTACCGTACGCGCACGTAAAAAAAAATTAAAAAAAAAAAAAAAGATTCACTATGTTATACTACTATATCTTACCTGTTTGGTTATAAAAAAGGTGAAACATTTTATATTGCAGAATTTTAAAAATGTTACCATAGTGTTTAAAGAGAACATAAAAAAAACAAAAAGAAGTAAAAAACCTTGCAAAAAGAAAAAAAAAAAATTATTTCACACACGTTAAATATAAGAATTAACATTTAAAAAAACATACAAATTCACTGAAAAAACCATGGGTTTCACACACGTTATAGTTAGGAATTGGCATTTAAAAAACCTTGCAAATTCAGTGAAAAAACCATAGGTTTCACAGACGTTATAGTTAGCTGGACATTTCACTCGTAAAAAACCAATGAAATTCCCCCGTTATAGTTAATTAAGCTAACTATAACTTGCGCACCCACAATCCACTGCTGATGACGTCACATATAACATCACTCATGACATGGTCACTGACATCACTCATGACATCACTGATGACATCTCAAATGACATCACTGATGACATCACTGATGACATCATCCTTGTGATAGAGTGGCAGACCTCCTCTCACCCTAATATAACCTTTGATACACACATTCAAAAATAGAGACTAAAATTTTCAAAAAAATGGACCTACCAATATCAGTTACAACAACCTATTCAGTAATTTTAAGATCCACATACACATCCACTCATTCACCAACAGTCCTATACAGTCACTCATACATGTACTTACTCATATGTGCTCATACACCTGTACATCCTGTTACACAATGCCACTCATCCATAGAGTTACTCACACACATAGTCACTCATGCTAATAAAGAATCAAACATCCATTTACTTACATATACAGCTATACATACACCACCACACTTACTTCTATGGAAACTTACACATACTTAGTCTTTTAAACAATCACTTATAGAAACACATACTTATTCATACAGGAACTCTTTCAATCTCTCACTCTACACCAATAGTCACATATACTAATTTAAAACATATGTAGTTACTCATAAAGACACTATTGAGACAGTCTATCACTCACTAACACACCCATACACACACTCATCCACCCATACAGTCCTGCACACATGCTGTCTTCAACACATACAAACAGTCAGTCACTCATTCATTTACCTAAGCACAACGTAATACCCCCCACCGAACCATGCAGACACTCAGACTGATACTCAAAAAACCAACTAATAACCTATATAGACACTCATGTAGCTACTCACCAACCCATGCAGCAACTTATACACAAAGTGAGAGACTGATACAGATATTTACATATTTAAACATTACTCACTAAGCCATGTATTCACTATGATACACTTAATCAGTCAGTTACACAATCAATTTTTAAAAAACAAATCATCCATTTAGACACTTATATACCCATTTATTCTTCCATCGACCTTGAGATATACACATATAAAACATATTTAATTTTCAGAAAAACACACATTCACTGGATGATGTCATCAGTGATGTCATCAGTGATGTCATTTGAGATGTCATCAGTGATGTCATGAGTGATGTCAGTGACCATGTCATGAGTGATGTTATATGTGACGTCATCAGCAGTGGATTGCGGGTGCGCGAGTTATAGTTAGCTTAACTAACTATAACGGGGGAATTTCATTGGTTTTTTACGAGTGAAATGTCCAGCTAACTATAACGTCTGTGAAACCTATGGTTTTTTCACTGAATTTGCAAGGTTTTTTAAATGCTAATTCCTAACTATAACGTGTGTGAAACCCATGGTTTTTTCAGTGAATATATATATATATATATATATATATATATATATATATATATATATATATAGATACATATATATATATATATATATTTTTTTTTTTTTAACTTGCCTTTAGTCATCCCAACTCTGTTGTTCGCCTTTTTTGGCACTAATCTTTAGAATTACTGAGCTGCCTCTGATAATTTTTTATCTTTGCACTTTGCACTTTAATAACCATACTTGGGGGCAGATTTACAACTTCTGGCACATCTCTGCAAATCAGCAGGGATGCGCCAGAACAGATGCGTCACGTAATCCCCCCCCTTGCACCACCACGGATCCGTCGTATTTACAATGCGGCGCACCATGGTGCAAGGAGGGGAAGATGCGTGACGCATCTTGTGGCGTACGGGCGGCACATTGCTGGAGTCACGTCACAAGCGCGACACAACTCCTGCAATGCACAGGGTCCACCCATACTTCACATGGTGCGTCACTCCTTATACCTGCTTCAAGCAGGTGTAAGGATTTGATGCAGCAGCATCGAACAACTGACTCAGGGAACGCCCACCCTGCGACAGAACTCCCACATGAAACCTGACGCAGGTTTCATGTGGCGCAGGGCATAACAACGTGACGCATCTGCCTAGATGCACCATGTTGTAAATAAGTTGCAATGTGACGCATGGTTTACGCCGCCAATGTGTCACAAAAGTGACAGGATGCAGACCAAGCTCCAATTCGAGGCAAAGAAACAAACCAAGGATGCGACAGTGACGCCAGGCGCCGAATCTCAAGCTGATCCTGAAGTGCCGGCGGGTATGGAGGGGGTCCTGCAGGCCATACAGAAAAGCCTGCAGGATATTAATGGCAAGCTGGATACGATCACCTTCCGGGTGTAACATGGCGGCCAAGCTGGACAAGCACGGAGAACGCCTTGTTGAAGCGGAAACACGCATCGCGGCGGTGGAGGATGAATCGCGTGACACGACCCGAAAATGCACGGAGATGGAGAGGCTACTAGACGTTATCAAAGCTAAGGCGGAGGATTTGGAAGCGAGGTCTAGACGCAATAATGTGCGCATCGCGGGGATTCTGGAATCGACGAACACAGGTCGCATGGAAACATATGTTGAGGAATTAATCCGCAATGTCTTTGGCACAGAGAGCCTCTCTACAATGTTCGTGATTGAGCGTGCGCACAGGTCCCTAGCCCCGCGTCCGAAGCCAGGGGCCACACCGCAACAGATACTTGCCTGTGTCCTTAACTATAGAGACCGCGACACGATTCTGAGGCTGGCACAGGAGAAAAAGCAAATAAACTACCAGGGAAACGCTCTGGAGTTCTACTCGGACTTCACTATGTCAGTGCAGCTGGCGCGGAGAGAGTTCAACACGGTCAAACAGAAGCTGTGAGAATTAAAAATTGACTACGCAATGCTATACCCGGCACGGCTCAGAGTCATGCATGAGGGCCGATCTACAATTCTACAAATGCCGAAAGCAGCACAGGACTTCCTTAAGAAAATTCATACCAGGCGTAAAGAATTGCGGCGGACGGAGCAAGATAATGACCAAGACTAGATGTGGATCTGTGGTGTGATTTGTTTCGAACATAAAACATCGTAAGCTGGTAAGACCTAAATATGCTGACTGGTGTGGGGCGGTATCGCTGGTGCCCTGGGGGATCCGGCTGATACAGGAATACAGGGTATGGAAGACACTGGCAGACAGTAGCTGATGTCCAGGCCGACAAACAGGCCGAAATGGCGCTGAACTCCTGAACTGGTAGGGAGATATCGGCCAATTCTATGCAGGGGTGGCCGGGGAAGGCAGTGCTTCTGCCGTGTGGTGTGTCGCCCTGGGATTTAGCAGGGTTGCTTCCAACGAGACATTCAGTGAAGATGCGGAGGGTTAGGAAGCGTGTCCGCCTGGAGGCCAGGGCCGTGCTCTGGGTGGTGTGGGGGCGTGCCTCTGCAATGATCAGCATGTCGGCGGATCCGCGCCAGACTGTAATATGGGGTTTTAAAATGGATATCGGGGGTTGGGTGGCGGTCGTGCTGACGGACCCTCAGGGCGGGTTGGCATGGTCACTGCTAGGATTTGTGGGCAAAATGTGAGATCATGAGGGTACTGTTGCGGGCTGGTAGACAGCGCAGTGAGTGGAGTCGATAACTGGTTGAACGACACAATTGGGATTGCGGGTTGGGGTGGGTCTGCAACATATACCTATGCTTGACCACATCCTTTACGATGGATGGAGTTGTGTGCTCTCGGTGGACCCCCTGAGCAAGTGCTCCCCAATACAGTTGTGTTATGTTTTTAAGTTGTTATGGGATATGTCTTTGGCATGGTTGGGATGCTGAAGTGGGTGGAGGGTGGGTAACAGGAGGTTGGGAAATGTTCTACAGGCTTAGGTGCTTGAGACGCATTGCTGAGTCCAATAACCACGTTCGGATACTTATGACCATGATGCTATTCTTGTTTCGGTGCTGCGGTGCAGACTGCAAACGGGCAAAATCTAGAGAACTAGTTGACTGCTGGAGGTGAATAAGAGGACACGACCTAAACATTTAAACCTGTTAACCTGGAATGTCAGAGGTCTTAATAACCCCCAAAAAATCAGGCAGGTCTTTACTTATCTAGACAGGCACCAGATAGATATTGCCCTACTGCAGGAGACACACCTCTCACCCCCGTCTAGGGCACAGTTGGGGCGCAGATGGGCGGAAAGTACACAATGTTCCTCATATTCTTCATATGCTAGAGGGGTTATTATACTGGTTAAAAGTAAGGGTGGGCGTAGTTCGCGAAGTAGCACTTCGCGAAGCTACGCAAAGTGAAGTTCGCACTACGCGAGCTACGCGTAGCACTTCGCGAACTGCGTAGTAACATGTTCGCACTGTGCAAGATGTTGTTTTCAATGTGCAATCATTGAAAATGGCATCTTGCACAGTGCGAGCTGTAGTTTTCTGCTGCTCGAGTAGATTTTTCTCGAGCGGCAGCTTTCTCAACGCGAACTGGTAGTTTCTCATCGCGAGCGGTCGCGAGCATACGCGACCCCTCGCAATGAGAAACCTGACCTCCTCGCGTTGGAAATCTCGCCGGGAGGTTTATTTTCCATGCTCGCGATCGCGAACAAGGAAAAAGTCTCGCCGGGATGTCATATTGCTTGCTCGCGGTCGCCAACTTGACGTTGAGGACCGCGAGCAAGCAAAAAATGACCGCAGCACTACGCAACACTACGCTACGTGTGTTCACACTGTGCTACGTGCAGTTCGCGTAGTGCGATGTAGCGCGAACTTCGCAAACTACGCGAGCGTAGCGTAGTGCTTCGCCCAGGCCTAGTTAAAAGTGGAGTCCAGTTCAGTATAGATGCCACAATTGCGGACGAACTTGGGAGGTCGGTTCTGATCACAGGAACAATTAGGGGACAGAGAATTGCCATACTAAACACATATGGTCCGAACATTGATGACCCGGATTTTTACCACAAGATATGGCGTACACTTAGTGGGTTACCTGACATACCAGTGATTTGGGGGGGTGATTTTAATCTTGCACTACACAACACACTGGACAGATCAGGTGCAACACATGAACCTCACAAAAGGGCGGTTTGTAAGGTGCGAGATATCATAATAGACAGACATCTGTTGGATATCTGGCGTTCCAGGAACCCGACGTGTATGGAAGCCACGCACGCTTCAGCTGCACATGGTAGCTGGTCACGTATTGACTACTGGCCGGGCTCTGAGGAGATAATACAGTGGGTAGAATCCGTACGACACCTCCCCAGAACACTATCGGACCACAACCTGGTATTATTATCGCTAGCCATACCTCATTACACGCCACCACCATATAGCTGGAGGTTTAATGCCAAGGCTCTTTTGGATACGAGATATACGGAGGCTATAACCCAAGCCATCGAGGAGTATTTTGATATTAATGCCCCCTCTACAGATGATCCTGGCTTACTGTGGGAAGCATTTAAGGCCACGATTCGGGGTGTCTGCATCGGCACAACTGCGGGCATACTAAAAGATATAAGACAGCAAATCACTATCCGTGAAAGTAGACTACGGACCCTGGAACATGAATATGAGCGTACCCGTGATGTGAAATTGTTGGGAGAAATTAGGACTGTACTATCGGAATATCAAACTTATGCAGATGATGAACTCAAATAGGTAGGCAAGCGACAAGAAGCGAGGAATTACGGTGAGAGCGGCAGACCGGGCAAAAGTCTGGCAGCGAAAATATGCTCTGGCCGAATTCCACTGGTGGTTCGGGCGGTCAGGGATGGCAAGGGAGAGCTAAGGTATGACACGCACGGCATACTAACAGAGTTCATGAACACATATGAGGCTCTGTATTAGGCCTGGGCAAAGCACTACGCTACGCTCGCGTAGTTTGCGAAGTTCGCGCTACTTCGCACTACGCGAACTGCACGTAGCACAGTGCAAACACGCGTAGCGTAGTGTTGCGTAGTGCTGCGGTCATTTTTTGCTTGCTCGCGGTCCTCAACGTCAAGTTGGCGACCGCGAGCAAGCAAAATGACATCCTGGCGAGACTTTTTCCTTGTTCGCGATCGCGAGCATGGAAAATAAACCTCCCGGCGAGATTCACAACGCGAGAAGGTCAGGTTTCTCATTGCGAGGGGTCGCGTATGCTCGCGACCGCTCGCGATGAGAAACTACCAGTTCGCGTTGAGAAAGCTGCAGCTCGAGGAAAAATCTACTCGAGCAGCAGAAAACTACAGCTCGCACTGTGCAAGATGCCATTTTCAATGATTGCACAGTGCCGGTTGCTTGTCCGCACTGTGCAATCATTGAAAACAACATCTTGCACAGTGCGAACATGTTACTTCGCAGTTCGCGAAGTGCTACGCGTAGCTCGCGTAGTGCGAACTTCACTTTGCGTAGCTTCGCGAAGTGCTACTTCGCAAACTACGCCCACCCTTACTCTGTATGCATCGCAATTTACAGCAACGCCGGAAGAGATAATGAACTATCTGGCTGATGTCACGATTGCATGGCTATCGGATGCGCAGAGAGAATACCTGTCCATGCCTATTACTGAGGAGGAGGTGACGGAAGTTATTAAATCCCTCCCTAACGGAAAAGCACCAGGACCGGATGGGTTCACGGGTGAATTTTATAAGACATTTGTAGATCAACTGGCACCCCACTTGGTGGAAATGTACGGGGATACTCATGAAAAACAGAGGTTACCACCGACATTACGAGAAGCCATGATTAGAACTTTATTGAAACCAAATAAAGATCCTGAATGCTGTGACTCATATCGGCCATTGTCCTTGATCAATGTCGATACTAAAATTGGCCACGAGGTTACAGCCACTAATGACCAAACTGATCTTACCTGATCAATCAGGGTTCATCCCATCTAGGTCCACAGCTCATAATACTAGAACGCTCTTTGCTTTATCGCACTATTTAACCCCCAACACTAAAGCAGCAGCTGTGCTTCTAGATGCTGCAAAAGCATTCGATTCTATTGAATGGCCCTATTTGCAAACGATTCTAATGCGAATGGGATTTCCTCCGGTATTTCTTCAGGGGATACAACTATTGTACGCGGCGCCAACAGCATGTATTAGGGTTAACAAATACATATCTGAACCAATACGTATAGCGAGAGGGACGAGGCTGGGATGCCCGCTGTCGCCCCATGTTTTTGCGACAGTGTTAGAGCCATTGGCCTGTAAAATTAGACAAAAACATCCCTATTCGGCGCTGCAATTCCCTCAGAGACCCCTGCATATCTCGTTGTACGCAGACGACATGATGCTATACCTGCGTGACCCTGAGCATAATTTAAATCCTCTACTTAGGGAATATATCAAGTTCGGGCAACACTCGGGCCTCAAAATAAACTGGTCTAAGTCCCTGATCGTGCCACTAACAGACACCACCAGCCCATGCACTCTGGACTACCCATTAGAGTGGCAATCAGACCCTGTTAAATACTTGGGTGTATGGTATCACCGTGATCCGGAAATTGTAATCCGTACGAATTACGGAAGGGCAATTGGGGCGTTAGATGAGAAGATAGGACGATGGATTCAATTGCCGCTAACATTGGCAGACCGCTTAGCCATAGTGAAGGTGGTCATCCTGCCTAAATTATTGTATTTATTCAATAATATTCCGATCCAGCCTGCACCAGAGGTTTTTCGCAGGATGTCCACTGTGGTTCTTCGATTAATCTGGGCGGGTAAACAAGCCTGGATCGAAATGCGCGCTCTCACACTCCCATATTCACGGGGGGGTTTAGGGTTCCAGATTTCTTTCTTTGTTATTTATGTGCACAGGATCAATATGCGCACGTTTGGTATTATCCAATTCCATATCTTACACACGCGGCGATCGAGGAAGGGGACGCGCACCCAATTCCATTGAGGGCTATTTTAACTCACCAGAGGCCCCCGCTGCACAACCGCGATATCTAACCCTGGGCGTAGTTCGCGAAGTAGCACTTCGCGAAGCTATGCAAAGTGCAGTTCGCACTACGCGAGCTACGCGAGCACTTCGCGAACTGCGTAGTACCTTGTTCGCACTGTGCCAGATGTCGTTATCAATGATTGCCCAGTGCGGACAAGCAACCGGCACTGTGCAATCATTAAAAATGGCATCTTGCACAGTGCGAGCTGTAGTTTTCTGCTGCTCGAGTAGATTTTTACTCGAGCGGCAGCTTTCTCAACGTGAACTGGTAGTTTCTCATCGCGAGCGGTCGCGAGCATACGCGACCACTCGCAATGAGAAACCTGACCTCCTCGCGTTGGGAATCTCGCCGGGAGGTTTATTTTCCATGCTCGCGATCGCCAACTTGATGTTGCTGATCGCGAACAAGGAAAAAGTCTCGCCGGGATGTCATTTTGCTTGCTCGCGGTCGCCAACTTGACGTTGAGGACCGCGAGCAAGCAAAAAATGACCGCAGCACTACGCTACGTGTGTTCGCACTGTGCTACGTGCAGTTCGCGTAGTGCCAAGTAGCGCGAACTTCGCAAACTACGCGAGCGTATCGTAGTGCTTTTCCCAGGCTTAGCGATATCAATTCTATTGATACGACAAACAAGGCTTGGCGGACTATGGGTAAAAAGGCAAGTAAGTTGCCACTGTATGCGCCGGCGTTGCCACTACATCATCACCCCGAGCTGTCTGTCTCCCGGGAAGAAGTGGGTATGGGATTGCTTAGACAAGTGGGTTTTGTTACCATGGGGGATATCTACGAAAATGGGGCCTTCAAATCGCAGAGTTGACATTTATTAGTTATCAAACGCTACTATTCCAATTCACATATCACTGGTTACAGAGAGCGCTAAAGGCATTGTATCCAACACACCCTGCGGAGCCGCCGCAGCTGACCGCTTTACAATTATTGATCACGACCCCCACTGCTAAGCGACTGGTTTCGAGTCTATACACAACACTGCAGGAAGACATAGCGGGCAATACATATAAAGCAATGGGCAAATGGAGCAGTGACTTAGGAGATCCACTAACAGTGGAAGAATGGAGTACTGCTTGCTCTCTTACTGGTATGTTAACACCTAATGGAAGTCTGCGTATGATACACTACAAATACCTCCATCAAACCTATTACACGCCCGCGAGGCTGTGTAAATATGGTCTACGGGCAGACTCTAGATGTTGTCGCTGTGGTGCGGAGGTTGCAGATTTCATACATCTAGCATGGTATTGTGATGCGGTGGCTGGGTACTGGGCAAAAGTGATATGGATGGTGGGGACGATGGTGGGTGTTAATATTGCATGTACTATTCGAACATGTCTGCTGGGACTCATCCCGGGGATACGGGCGAACAAGAGAAAGTTCTGTGTGGTTGCATTGCTTCTGGCCAAGAGAAGATTGTCGTTGTGTTGGGGCGGTAGGAGAGCGCCAAGGATTCGGCAGTGGCTTCAGGACCTGACGTATTGTAAGGAAACCTTGCAAACTTATGAGGAGGAATTACCAACGGGGTCTAAGCCCAGAGACTACTGGCAATATTTGGTTCAATATTTACAAACATACCAGGTTGACTAACTGTGATCGTAAGCTCGCACTGTACATGATGTGATCTCCAGTTGCATGGTTGAATTATCCACAATGGATGAAGGATGTTGTTGTACCATGGCCTGTAAGTTGCCTATGTGTTGACTTTGTATGTTGTATATCAACAAATGTCAATAAAAAAAATAAAATAAAAAAAATGTATATTAAATGTAAATATTTAATGAGTTTTTTGCTGGTATGCAGTTAATAACGAAATATGTTATCACTGTATGAATATCGATGAAGTGTTTTCAAAGCTTTCCTCTATGTCTATAATTGTTTGTGTCATATGATATGCACTTTCACTTTAAATACGTAAGCACTCCTCATGGGCGTCATGTGATCAAGGCCTCTTTTAGGCTGAAGCGCGTCATGGCGGAGGTGCAGGGGTTCAAATAAAAACTTTGCACCTACTTTCCTGGGTCCGTATTCTATATATATATATATATATATATATATATATATTCACTGAAAAAACCATAGGTTTCACACATGTTATAGTTAGCGGAAATTTTACTGATAAAAAACCAGTGAAATTCCCCCGTTATAGTTAGCGCAGGCAACTATAACTCACGCGACTGCAATCCTCTGCTGATGCTAATACTGTATTTAGACACTTATTTGCCCATGTCTTCTTCCATACATTTTTAGCTATACATATATTACAAATATTTTTTTTTCATAAAGACACATATGTCATCAGCAGAAGATTGCAGTCGCGTGAGTTATAGTTGCCTGCGCTAACTATAACGGGGGAATTTCACTGGTTTTTTATCAGTAAAATTTCCGCTAACTATAACATGTGTGAAACCTATGGTTTTTTCAGTGAATTTGCAAGGTTTTTTAAATGCTAATTCCTAACTATAACGTGTGTGAAACCTATGGTTTTTTCAGTGAATTAGTACGGTTTTTTAAATGCTAAGTTTTTTTCCCTTATAATAAGCCCTGTACATTTGGTGGCCTTCGGCCACCAAAAGCACAGGGGGTGGGGTAAGTGTGGATAGTGTTTTTTGCCCTTAACATAAGCCCTGTGCTTTTGGTGGCCTTCGGCCACCAAAAGCACAGGGGGTGGGGTAAGTGTGGATAGTGTTTTTTTTATTTTTATTTTTTTACCGTACGCTTACGGTAAGCGTACGGTAAGCGTACCCCGCGAAATTGCCGAAAAAAAAATAAAACCGTTTTTGCACTTGGGGGATGTTTGGGGACTCCCTCAACATGACTATGTGGGAGGGAGTTGTCAAAACAGCCCCTTTACATGTTTTTGGGCTTGATATTTTAAAAATCACTCTCAGTGCGAGAGACAAAATGGCGGCCGCCGCTTCCTGGTTTCGGCCGATTCGAATGTTTACTAAGATCTAAGAGCCAATCAGAATCGCGCTCGCGCACGCCACCGTACGCTTACCGTAAGCGTACGGTAAGCGTACCGTAAGCTGGCTCAGATATATATATTGATTTAAAGGCTATTTTCTCAGAATCTACTGAACAGATTTACACCAAACCTACAAAAGGCACTTCCTTGACCTAGGGACTACCTCTCTGCCAAATTTTGAGTAATTCTGTTCAGCCGTTCGGGCTGTAGCTCGTTCTAAAGGTCCTATGGAAAAATGCATGGGAAAAACGCGTTTTGGGACCCCCCTTTTATCTCAGCCCCCGCTTGACGGATCCCCCCGAGACTTTCAGGGTAGGAGCGGAGCGTAGCGCCCCACCTATTTTGAAAAATTTGCGAGGATTCGTCGACCGGCGCCAAAGTTATTCAAAATAGAATGTTGAGGTTTTCCTATGGAAACGTGGTCCTAACTATAACTACCTACTGGCTATCGCCAGTAGGTAATATATATATATTCACTGAAAAAACCATAGGTTTCACACATGTTATAGTTAGCTGGACATTTTACTGATAAAAAACCAATGAAATTCCCCCGTTATAGTTACTGTAGGCAACTATAACTCACGCGACCGCAATCCTCTGCTGATGCTAATACTGTATTTAGACACTTATTTGCCCATATCTTCTTCCATTAAATTTTAGCTATACATATATTACAAATATTTTTTTTTCATAAAGACACATATGTCATCAGCAGAGGATTACGGTCGCGTGAGTTATAGTTGCCTACAGTAACTATAATGGGGGAATTTCATTGGTTTTTTATCAGTAAAATGTCCAGCTAACTATAACATGTGTGAAACCTATGGTTTTTTCAGTGAATTAGCAAGGTTTTTTAATGCTATTTCCTAACTATAACGTGTGTGAAACCTATGGTTTTTTCAGTGAATTTGTACGGTTTTTTAAATGCTAAGTTACTTTACGCCATTTGTGGCGTGCGCGCCCACTCAACGCAGTTCGTTCCGTGCACGGTTTTTATCAACTTTAATAAGCCCTGTACATTTGGTGGCCTTCGGCCACCAAAAGCACAGGGGGTGAGGTCAATGTGGATAGTGTTTTTTTTATTTCGATTTTATAATTTCATGTTGCCAAAATTACGTTTTTTTTCTCTATTAATAAGCCCTGCACATTTGGTGGCCTGCGGCCACCAAAAGCACAGGGGGTGGGGTAAGTGTGGATAGTGTTTTTTTAATTTTTATTTTTTTACCGTAAGCGTACGGTAAGCTTACGGTAAGCGTACGGTAAGCGTACGGTAAGCGTACCCCGCGAAATTGCCGAAAAAAAAATAAAACCGTTTTTGCTCTTGGGGGATGTTTTGGGACTCCCTCAACATGACTATGTGGGAGGGAGTTGTCAAAACAGCCCCGTAACATGTTTTTGGCCATCATGTTTGATAAACAACACTCAGTGCGAGAGACAAAATGGCGGACGCCGCTTCCTGGTTTCGGCCGATTCGAATGTTTACTAAGATCTAAGAGCCAATCAGAATCGCGCTCGCGCACGCCACCGTAAGCTTACGGTAAGCGTACGGTAAGCGTACGGTAAGCGTACCGTAAGCGGGCTCAGATATATATATTGATTTAAAGGCTATTTTCTCAGAATCTACTGAACAGATTTACACCAAACCTACAAAAGGCACTTCCTTGACCTAGGGACTACCTCTCTGCCAAATTTCTAGTCATTCTGTTCAGCCGTTCGGGCTGTAGCTCGTTCTAAAGGTCCTATGGAAAAATGCATGGGAAAAACGCGTTTTGGGACCCCCCTTTTATCTCAGCCCCCGCTTGACGAATCCCCCCGAGACTTTCAGGGTAGGAGCGGAGCGTAGCGCCCCACCTATTTTGAGAAATTCGCGAGGATTCGTCGACCGGCGCCAAAGTTATTCAAAATAGAATGTTGAGGTTTTCCTATGGAAACGTGGTCCTAACTATAACTACCTACTGGCGACCGCCAGTAGGTAATATATATATATATATATATATATATATATATCGCACAACGCCGCTTCTTGCACTTCCTTTCCTCCGGGAAAAATGGACGACGAGACCACAATTTCGTGCTGCAATAGTTGTTTTTATTCAGCCACCTTGTCCATCATGACGCGTTTTGGCCTCTCGGCCTTGTTCATATATATATATATATATATATACAAAAAAAGAAGCAGAGATTTCTGGGTAGTTCTCAAGTTTAGGTGGAAAGCAGCTCCACTAAAGAGCACTCTCAACATCAGTGTCACTATAAATTTGCTAATTTGCTCACCTCTGTAAATTTGCTCACCTCAAATGTCTGCTTTTCTATCAGAGTCTCTAAGCGTAGGATTAGCACAGTGCCATCCACACCGAGATAGAAAGGGACAAAGTCTTTTGCCATTTCTACAGCAAAGTCTTTAAGCATAGGATTAGCACAGAGCTATCCATGCCAAGCTGTATAATGGCCAACGTGTTTTACCACTCCAGGCACAGTATTACAGCTTTGGATTGGTAAAATACCATCCAAGCCAACCTGAAATGAATAAAAGCAACCCCTGACACGTGTTTCACTCTCATTAGAGCTCTTCAGAGAGGTATAGCTTTGTCCAGACCCAAGGGAGCACCCAGTATAAGTCAATACAAAACTCTTTCAGGCATAGAGTGATGCATAAACTATGCAAAAAAAGAAGCAGAGAACTCTGGGTAGTTCTCAAGTTTAGGTGGAAGGCAGCTCCACTAAAGAGCACTCTCAATACTAGCGACACTCTAAATTCGCTCACCTCAAATGTTTGCTTTTGTATCAAAGTCTTTAAGGGTAGGCTTAGCACAGTTCCATCCACACCGACATAGAAAAGCAGACACTTGTGTCTGCTGGTGTTGAGAGTGCTCTTTATCTCAGAGGTTGAGGGAGGACCTGTGAAAATATATTTTTGCCATATCTTGACCTCGAGTCCGTGCCATCTTCCATGGAGGTTTCTGTGGGAGCTGGATATTTTGTTCATATATATATATATATATATATATTACCTACTGGCAGTCGCCAGTAGGTAGTTATAGTTAGGACCTATTTTCCATAGGAAATCTGCAACATTCTATTTGGAATAACGTTGGCGCCGATTGACGAATCTTCGTGAAATTTTCCAAACTTTTGGCCAGCTCCGGTCCGCTCCTATCCTGAAAATTTCACGTGATTCGTTAAACAGGGGCCGAGAAAAAAGGGGGGTCCCAAAACACGTTTTCCCCATGCATTTTCCCATAGGACCTGTTGACGCAGCTACAGCCCGAACTGCTGAACGGAATTATACCAAATTTGGCAAAGAGGCAGTTCTCAGTTCAGACTCGTGCCTTTTGCTTAAAGGGTGTAAATCCGTTAAGTAGTTCCTGAGAAAATTTGAGTTAAAAAGATAGATATATCTGGGCGGAGCCTAACCACACATCTCATCGTGAGATCTGATTGGCTGTCAGTACTTCATCCAAGAAGTGTTGCCATCTTGGGACCAGTATACATGATAGCACCTCATTAAAAAGCATTGCCGTTAATAGAAGGTTTTAAGAATTTAGTTACATTATAAATCATTTGTTGATGGTGCCATACTCATTTTAGGAATTGTGGTGTGTTCTAAGGTGATTTCACCATGTGAAAAAGCCTTCTGCTGTGATTCCATGAATCATGTTTGAGAGAAAACTATTTTCTCATGCTTTTCCCACAGAGGTTTGGAAGGTGATCTATAAGCTAAACTGAGAGCATATTTTCTGTAAATTCACATGATCTTTCTCAGTCATGTGAGAATGAAGTCTGACATTCTCAGTAAAACATGTACATCCAACAAGGGCAGAGACTGTCAGTTGATTCCTTTGAGTTCTACTGCAGCTTTCCAGAGTGTTCTAAAGAACAACTAGAGCGCTAACAGTCCTACTTATGACAAACGAATTGCACACCTGAGGCCATCTTGATTGAAATAAAGTGGTAACTCTTAAAACATTTAATTTAAAAAGGAACAAAATGAGGGGGTTCATTTTGCCATAGAAAGTATGATTAGTGCTGCAGAAAGAAAAATTAGGGCACATTTTGAGTGACTTCTCAAATCCTCTTCTATTTCATAAAAAAATTCTGACATGCAGACTGAAACATTCACTTTTAAACCAGCAGCAGACTTCCCTGGTGAGCAGTAGCTTTACTACAGTGATCTAATAAGCAACTAGAGTGCTAACATTCTGAATTTATGGCAAATGTGTGACACATCTGAATGCCTTCTTGATGGAATCAAAGTAAAAAACTGAAAGTATTTACTACTGAGGAGACTGTAGTAAATGAGGAAATTAGGAAACTTCATAACAAATAAGTCTCCCAAAATGGCCACCAGAGACAAAAGAGCCCAAATGTAGCCCAACTATCACCCAGATGTAGCCCAAGTATAGCCCAATGACAGAATGTCCCAGAGTGTTCTATCGAACAACTAGAGCGCTAACAGTCTTACTTATGACAAAAGTATGGCAAACATGGAGCAATCTTGATTGGAATAAAGTGGTAACACTTAAAACATTTAATGTACAAAGGAACAAAATGAGGGGGTTCATTTTGCCATAGAAATTATGATTAGTGCTGCAGAAAGAAAAATAGGGCACATTTTGACTTCTCAAATCCTCTACTATTTCATAAAAAAATTCTGACATGCAGACTGAAACATGCACTTTGAATACCAGAAGCAGACTTCCCTGGTGAGCAGTAGCTTTACTACAGTGATCTAATGAGCAACTAGAGTGCTAACATTCAGAATTTATGGCAAATGTGTGACACATCTGAATACCTTCTTGATGGAACCAAAGTAAAAAACTGAAAGTATTTCGTACTGAGGAGACTGCAGTAAATGAGGAAATTAGGAAACTTCATAACAAATAAATCTCCCAAGATGGCCACCAGAGACAAAAGAGCCCAAATATCACCCAGATGTAGCCCAAGTATAGCCCAATGACAGAATGTTCCAGAGTGTTCTTAAGAACAACTAGAGCACTTACTGTCTTACTTATGACAAAAGTATGGCACACCTGAAGCCATCTTGATTGGAATAAATTGGTAACACTTAAAACATTTAATTTAAAAAGGAACACAATGAGGGGGTTAATTTTGCCATAGAAAGTATGATTAGTGCTGAAGAAAGAAAAATTAGGGCACATTTTGAGTGACTTCTCAAATCCTCTTCTATTTCATTAAAAAACTTCTGATATGCAGACTGAAACATGCACTTTTAAAACCAGCAGCAGACTTCCGTGGTGAGCAGTAGCTTTACTACAGTGATCTGACGAGCAACTAGAGTGCTAACATTCAGAATTTATGGCAAATGTGTGACATATCTGAATACCTTGTTGATGGAATCAAAGTAAAAAACTGAAAGCATTTCCTACTGAGGAGACTGCAGTAAATGAGGAAATTAGGAACCTTCATAACAAATAAATCTCTCAAGATGGCCACCAGAGATAAAAGAGCCCAAATGCAGCACAAATATCACCCAGCTGTAGGCCACATGTAGCCCAATGACAGAAGTGTGCAAAACACTTATTTTTTGTGTATTTGCAGTTTTATATAGTGCAGACTTGTCAGGTATTGGAGTGCTTTACATGAGCATTGGTTACATCACACAAGATCAAATTAATTTTGGTTGTAGACATGGGGAGATCAAGTGATTTGACCAGAATCACAGAATGTTGAGCTAAAGCAGAAACTCCAACCTGGTTCCCCAGTTGCAATGTCTGCAGCTCTGTAAGTAACACCACATCCTCTTCCCTAGGTGCAACATTTAATCAAGTGGTCAACTGGATGAAAAAATATAAAGATTACAAATAATTTAAAAGTTCTTTGTCGCTATTTGAAAACTCAGAAAATATGTCCTCATTTTAGTTTTTTAGAGCACTAACCATAATTTTTCATGCAAATAAGACCCTCTCATATATGTAATTTCTAAAGGAAATGCTCTAGGTATTACAGTTTTGATTATCAAGATGACGTCAGACGTTCCACACTTTGTAATAAATATAGAATGTTAGCAATCTAGTTGCTCATTAGGATACTATTGAGAGGCAGAGGCCAGGGGCACGGACTCTGAAAATTGAAGGCAGGTAGGAGAGTGCAGAGGCAACAATTTGACCACACTGGGCGGCAGGAAGAGCAGTGGCAGCACAACAGACTATGGAGGGCAGTGGAAAGGGGGGCAGGGGCAACAAACCAACAATACAGGACTGGCAAAAGAGGCTGTGGCAATATAATACACCATTGTGGGCAGAAGGAAGAGGCAGTGGTAGTACAACCATACATGCCAACGGACCCGTTTCAGCCAGGAAACGTCCAATGTTTTTAAGGCCAAATGGGCTTTATTTGATCTGTCTTCTGTCTACAATCTCCTCTTTTTCAATGTAACTCAAAGGAGAAAATCAATACCCCAGTTTGTTTTCAAAATCTCCCTCTTACCAAGTTCAAAATGTTCGCAAGTATGGTACATTGGATCATGGTAGGCAGGAGGAATTGGGGTAGGGACATGGACTCGGATAACAGATGACAGGAGGGACATGAAGAGGTGCACCAAACTGACCCTACAGGGCAGGCATCAGGGTTTGCAGCAGCACAATGCACCACACAGGGCATGCGGGACGGGAGTGCAGCACAACAATCCATAGAAACCAATAGGGAGGGGACAGGACCATGCACATGGACAACAGAGAACAGAGGGGAAAGAGTCAATGGTAGCTAGCTAACCATAATGGACAGACAGGAGAGACAGCTACAGCATAACAGACCATAAAGGGCAGGAGGGACGTATCAGGGGCATTACAATGGAGCAGACAAGCCAGGAGGGAGGGAATAGAGGTCTGCACATGGAAACAGAGGGATGGGCACTAGAAACAAGACACACCATGGAGAGCAACAATAAGACTATGATAGCATACACACAGACCATGGAGGGGGTCAGGGGCAGCTAGCTGACCACACAGGGAAGGTGGGAGGGGCCATGGAAGCACAGAAGACCATGCATGGCAAGCGGGAGGGTTAGTGGCAGCACAATGGCTATGATGGGCAAGAAGGAGGGTGCAAGGGCATGCACAAAGGACCATGGAGGATAGAAGGGAGGGTCAGGACCTGGCACAGACGAGAGAGTTCAGGGGAAGGGGCTTCTCAACAGACTGCACGGGGCAGGCAGGAGGAGCAGTTGCAGCACAACAGACCATGGAGGGCAGAAGGGTGTGGAAGTAAAATGGACCTTGGAGGACAGGAGGAAGGGGATAGGGGCATGGCATGTGGATAGGCAGGGTGGAGGCGGCAGGGACAAGTAACAGTCATCTGACAATGCTAGGCAGGTGGGAGGGGAGTGGCAGCTCAACAGAACACTCAGAGTAGATAGGAGTGGCAGGTCCATGGAACATGGTGGGCAACAAGGATGGAGCAGGGACATGCACAAAGACATCGGAGGGCTGGGGAAAGGAGAATAGGGGCAGCAAGCTAAGCACAGAGGCTAAGCAGGAGGTCAATGATGGGCCATATAATTGGGCAATGGAGGGCAGGAGGAGTGGACTGGCACATCATGCTAAATGGAGGTCAGTGGCAGCACATCAGACCATGCATGGCAGGAGGGAGGAGGCTAGTCCATGTATTCAGACAACAGAGGATAGGGAGGAGGTGGATGGGGCAGCAACTAACTCTTCCGAGAAGGTGGATATTAGGAACTTTATTGATTTTAAAATGTGTGTCTGTGCGAACTACTTAAAATATGAACAAGTATGCAGCATAATCTCACTTTTATTCAGGAAGAAGAGGACGTTTATGACTGTGACTCTGGGCTCACTTGGCAGAAACACCCCCTGACCCTCCACCCCCATCGCAAAATGTAATGCCTGTGAAAAGGGTAGGTGGACGCAGTGTTATATAGTATATAGTCCTGAGAGCACGATTGAAAATGAAAACTAGATATAGTATATGGTATAAACTATGCACCAAAAAGTGTGATATAAGATGAACCGGGCGTGAAATAAAATATGCAATACATTGTGCACAATGACAGATTCATTGGAGAGCGTGAGATAGCACAGGCACTAGCGCATGCTATGCGATATGCGCCTTGGAGTGTAATATGCACAGGGCAGTGTTGTGTAACCTAACTAGTCTCTAGAGTTGTAATATAAAATATGTGCTGAGGAGTGTAACGTTGTATATGCACTGTGACAAAGATATGGATCCAAGATTGTAATATGTATGGCATTGCGCTGTGCGTTATAACATAGGCATCGAGGAAGGCACGTTAGATGGGGCAATATAACCCGTGCGAAGGCAAGTGTGGCATGACATATTCACGGGGTGGTGTTACAGTGCACATGGGCTAGAGAGTGTCATAGCATATGCACTAGCTGGTGAAATACAACACAGAGGTGTGAGGCACTCGGCGGGCACTGGTGGGTGTAACACAGCATTGGGCTCACCCAGGAGCACGCTGTGACTCTCAAGTGAGGTTCGTCTCCTTTCCAGAGAGTAAAAGTATTACACATCCAGCGGTGGATGTGTGTTTTGTTAACCGTGAAGGGGTTTCTTGCATTGTTTGGTCGAATTTTCATTGAATACCCTTTGAATGGCTTGGTGTGCGTGTGTATTAAATGTGCCCGTCCATAGCTACCCATGTTTGTATAAATAAACTAGAACGGTGTCTACTTGGAGAGTACCCACCAGCGGGAGTGCCGGGATTAGGCACGGTAGGGCGTCAGACACATCAGAGCTTCACTAGCGGTGTAAATACATTCCACTTGGATTCATTGTATGCATAGTCGCCTTTTAATGGATATCACGCAAATCGTCATGGTGATAGGTGCATACGGTTTGTCCAGCATGTCCTAGGGGTTTCTATAAAAATATTTCTTTTTTAAATATTAAAAAACAAAGGCCGGCCCCGGGGGATGGGGTCCCCGGGGCCATAAGTGGCCTGAGGAGGGGGGCAACGCAGCCCCCTCCTAAAGAACTAAAAAAAAAAAATGGCCACGACCCGGGGGTTGGGGTTCCCGGGGCCGATTAAGGCCTTGGGAGGGCCAAATTAATTTTTTTCAACAAAAGAAATTAGGGTGGAGACCCT
Source organism: Triturus cristatus (assembly GCF_964204655.1). Lineage (NCBI taxonomy): Eukaryota > Metazoa > Chordata > Amphibia > Caudata > Salamandridae > Triturus > Triturus cristatus. The sequence continues at coordinate 667,456,897 of NC_140592.1, forward strand.
GGGGCATGGGGTCCCCAGGGCCAATAAATTAGAAAAAGAAGGCAGGCCACACAGCTCTCCTTCTTAAAAAAAAAAAAAAAAAAAAAGACCGGCATCGCGCCAGAGGCCACACTCCCTCCTTGCAACACTCTGCAAACACGCCCCCTGGCCAGTTGTAAGTTGGGGAATTAATTCCCCTTCAATACTGAGGGTCCCTGAGGGACAAATAGCCCAACAGGTATCTCCAGTATGCGCCAGGGAGCTGCGTTGCAGACAGGTGTTCTGAGGCCACGCCCCTTTTTACACCTCTATGCAACGCAGCTCTGTGGCGCTTACTGGAGGTACCTAGTGGGCTAGTTTGACCCTAGGGACCCTTAGGATTCAAGGGGACTTAATCTCTCAACTTAGAACAGCCACAGGGCACGTTTACACAGTGGTGAAGGGTGGGGACGGGGCCTATGGTGACGAGTGCAAACACACCCTGTGGTGCGTTTTAAGTTGGGGAAATAATCCCCTTTCAATCTTGATGGACCCTGGGGGCCAACTAGCCCACCAGGTGCTTCCAGTAAGCGCCACTGCTCTGCGTTGCAGAGAGGTGGTGCAGGCGTGCTCCTTTTAAACCTCTCTGCAATGGCGCTTACTGGACGTACCTAGTGGGCTATTTTGCCCCTAGGGACCCTCAGGATTCAAGGGGACTTAATCTCCCAACCTAAAAAACGGCCACAGGGCGTGTTTACACAGTGGGGAAGGGAGGGCACGGGGCCTGAGGTGACGTGTGCAAACACGCCCTATGGCACGTTTTAAGTTGGGGAAATAATTTCCCTTCAATCCTGAGGGACCCTGGGGGCCAACTAGCCCACCAAGTGCTTCCAGTAAGCGCCACTGCGCTGCGTTGCAGAGAGGGGTTCTAGGCCGTGCCCCTTTTTACATCTCTCTGCAACGCAGCTCTGTGGCACTTACTGGAGGTACCTAGTGGTCTAGTTGGACCCTTGGGACCCTCAGGATTCAAGGGGACTTAATCTCCCAACTTAAAACGGCCACAGGGCATGTTTACACAGTGGGGAAGGGAGGGGACGGGGCCTGAGGTGCCGTGTGCAAATATGCCCTGTGGCGCGTTTTAAGAGGTAGTTTTAATCCCCTGCCCTATTATATACTAGGGGCTTACAGAGGAGGTCATGCTAATCACAAGGGGATGCAAACGCATAGTGTTCCCTACTGTATGTAGGTGTTTTCACTGTATTGTGTCTTTTAACATAGCACTGGCTCTAGGACTGGTTAGTCAGACTCAGTTACCACCAGTATCCGTCTGAAAAAGTTGAGGGTACAGGATGATTTTGCAACAAGGCTTCTTTCTGCTCTTCTGTTTGTTCTTTCTGCACGTTATCCTTCTTCTTGCACTTTTCTTCGTCTTTGAGGACTTCTGTTGCTTCTTTCTGCATTTCTTTTTTTTCTTTCTGTGCGTTTTTTCTTCTTTCTTCACATGTCCTATCTCTGTAGGCATAGTTAGAAATTAGCATTTAAAAAACCTTTGAAATTCACTGAAAAAAACATAGGTTTCAGGCACGTTATAGTTAGGAATTAGCATTTAAAAAACCTTAGAAATTCACTGAAAAAAACACAGGTTTCAGGGGCGTTATAGTTAGCTGGACTTTTCACTCGTACAAAACCATTGAAATTCCCCCGTTATGTTAGTTCAGCTAACTATAACTCGCGTGCCCGCAATGCACTGCTGATGACATCACATATTACATCACTCATGACATGGTCAGTGACATCACTCATGATATCACTGATGATATCTCAAACGACATCACTGATTACATCATCCTTGTGATAGAGTGGCAGACCTCCTCTCCCCCTAATATAACCTTTGATACACACATTCAAAAATAGAAACAAAAATTTTCAAAACAATGGACATACCAATTTCAGTTACAACAACCTATTCAGTAATTCTAAGATACACATACACATCCACAGTCCTATACAGTCACTCATACTTGTACTCACTCATCATATGTGCTCATACACCTATACAGCCTGTTACACAATGCCACTCATCCATAGAGTTACTCACACACATAGTCACTCATGCTAATAAAGAATCAAACATCCATTTACTTGCACATACAGTTATACACACACCACCACACTTACTTCTACAGAAACTTACACATACTTTGGGGCAGATTTATGTTTCCTGGCGCATCCCTGCAAATCAGCAGGGATGCGCCAGGAAAGATGCGTCACGCAAGTTTACCCTTGCGCCACCACAGATGCGCCGCATTTACAATGCAGCGCATTATGGCGCAAGGATAAACAGATGCGTGACGCATCTGATGGCGTAAGGGCGGCGCATTGCTGGAGTCGTATCACAAGCACGACGCAACTCCAGCAATGTTTAGGGGCTGCCCATACCTAACATGCTGTGTCATGCCTTACGCCTGCTTCAAGCAGGCGCAAGGTTTTGATGCAGCAGCGTCAGAAAAGTGACTGAGTGAAATCTTGTAGATTTCACTGCGTCACTTTTCCGAGGCTTTTTCCGATGGAACGCCCACCCTGCATACATTAAACCTGATGCAGGTTTAATGTGGCGCAGGGCTTTACACCGTGACGCATCTCCATAGATGTGTCACAATGTAAATGGGGCGCAACGTGGCGCAGGGTTTACGCCGCCGCTGCGTCACAAAAGTGACGCAACGGTGGTGTAAAAGTGGCGCAAGTCTAACATAAATCTGCCCCTTAGTCTTTTAAACAATCACTTATAGACACACATACTTATTTATACAGGAACTCTTTCAATCTCTCACTCTCACATATACTCACTTATGTACACCAATAGTCACATATACTAGTTTAGAACATATGTAGTTACTCATAAAGACACAATTGAGACAGTCATTCACTCACTAACACACCCATGCACACACTCATCCACCCATACAGTCCTGCACACATGCTGTCTTCAACACATACAAACAGTGAGTCACTCCTTCGTAAAAGAAATACCCTTTCAGGCATAGAGTGACGAATAAATTATGCAAAAAAGAAAAATCTGAGAACTCTGGGTAGTTTTCAAGTTTAGGTGGAAAGCAGCTCCTGTATGGAGCACTCTCAACACCAGCGACACTCTAGATCTGCTCACCTCAAATGTCTGTTTTTCTATCAAAATCTTTAAGCATAGCATTAGCACAGTGCCATCCACACCGAGATAGAAAAGGACAAAGGGCCATATGTAGGTGGGCTAATACTGGTCGGTACCGGCCGAAATTCGGTAAATTTTCCGTTACCGACCGGTATTTAGTCCTTTGAGATGTAGGAGGCTGGATCGAAGGATTCGGTAATTTACCGATTCGGTATTTTAAGAAATCGTTAAAATACCGAATCGGTAAATTACCGAATCTTTAAATCCTATGTAGGGAGCACTCAAGTGAGTGCATTTTTGGTTTAAGGATTCGTTATTTACCACCAACTACAAGTTGATGGTAAATACCGAATACCTTTTCAAAAGCAATTTCGTGCTTTTTTAAAAGTGCAATGTGGCAGACATACATGCCCTTAGGGCATGTATGTGCGCCACATGTGCACACATGCAGGATTCAGGGGTGCAACAGGGTGTCAATGTGACACTCTGCCACCCTTGAATATGCTCCCCCTATTACTGATTCGGTATTTACCGAATCAGTAATAGTGAATGGCTTCCCATTCATTCTTATGGGCTTCCAGGCCCATAGGAATGAATGGGAAGGTATGCCTTATTACCGATTCAGTAAATACCGAATCGGTAATAACGAATATTACCGAATCGGTAAAATTTACCGATTTTTTTACCTACATTCTATTTACCGATTCTTCAATACCGAATCGGTAAAATTCGGTATTTAGGAATCGGTAAATAGAAATTACCTATATATGGCCCAAAGTCTTTTGCCATTTGTACAGCAAAGTCTTTAAGCACAGGACTAGCACAGTGCTGTCCTTGCCGTGCTGTAAAATGACAAAAGCCAATTATCACTCCAGGCACAGTATTACAGCTTTGAATTGGTAAAATACCAATCAAGCCAACCTGAAATGAGTAAAAACAACCCCTGACACAGTGTTTCGCTCTAATTAGAGCTCTTCAGAGAGGTATAGCTTTGTCCAGACACAAGGGAGAACCCAGTATAAGTCAAAGAAATACTCTTTCAGGCATAGAGTGACGAATAAATTATGCAAAAAAGAAAAAGCAGAGAACTCTGGGTAGTTCTGAAGTTTAGGTGAAAAGCAGCTCCTGTATGGAGCACTCTCAACACCAGTGACACTCTAAATCTGCTCACCTCAAATGTCTGTTTTTCTATCAAAATCTTTAAGCATAGGATTAGCACAGTGCCATCCACGCCGAGATAGAAAAGGACAAAGTCTTTTGCCATTTGTACAGCAAAGTCTTTAAGCACAGGACTAGCACAGTGCTGTCCTTGCTGAGCTGTAAAATGACAAAAGCCAATTACCACTCCAGGCACAGTATTACACCTTTGAATTGGTAAAATACCAATCAAGCCAACCTGAAATGAGTAAAAGCAACCCCTGACACAGTGTTTTGCTCTAATTAGAGCTCTTCAGAGAGGTATAGCTTTGTCTAGACACAAGGGAGCACCCAGTATAAGTCAAAGAAATACCCTTTCAGGCATAGAGTGACGAATAAATTATGCAAAAAAGAAAAAGCAGAGAACTCAGGGTAGTTCTCAAGTTTAGGTGGAAAGCCGCTCCTGTAAGGAGCACTCTCAACATCAGCGACACTCTAGATCTCCTCACCTCAAATGTCTGTTTTTCTATCAAAATCTTTAAGCACAGGATTAACACAGTGCCATCCACGCCGAGATAGAAAAGGACAAAGTCTTTTGCCATTTGTACAGCAAATTCTTTAAGCACAGGATTAGCACAGTGCTGTCCTTGCCGAGCTGTAAAATGACAAAAGCCAATTACCACTCCAGGCACAGTATTACAGCTTTGAATTGGTAAAATACCAATCAAGCCAACCTGAAATGAGTAAAAGCAACCCCTAACACAGTGTTTCGCTCTAATTAGAGCTCTTCGTGGAGGTATAGCTTTGTCCAGACACAAGGGAGCAGCCAGTATAAATCAAAGAAATACCCTTTCAGGCATAGAGTGACGAATAAATTATGCAAAAAAGAAAAAGCAGAGAACTCTGGGTAGTTCTCAAGTTTAGGTGGAAAGCAGCTCCTGTATGGAGCACTCTCAACACCAGCGACACTCTAGATCTGCTCACCTCAAATGTCTGTTTTTCTATCAAAATCTTTAAGCATAGGATTAGCACAGTGCTATCCACGCCGAGATAGAAAAGGACAAAGTCTTTTGCCATTTGTACAGCAAAGTCTTTAAGCACAGGACTAGCACAGTGCTGTTCTTGCCGAGCTGTAAAATGACAAAAGCCAATTACCACTCCAGGCACAGTATTACAGCTTTGAATTGGTAAAATACCAATCAAGCCAACCTGAAATGAGTAAAAGCAACCCCTGACACAGTGTTTCGCTCTAATTAGAGCTCTTCAGAGAGGTATAGCTTTGTCCAGACACAAGGGAGCACCCAGTATAAGTCAAAGAAATACCCTTTCAGGCATAGAGTGACAAATAAATTATGCAAAAAAGAAAAAGCAGAGAACTCTGGGTAGTTCTCAAGTTTAGGTGGAAAACAGCTCCTGTATGGAGCACTCTCAACACCAGCGACACTCTAGATCTGCTCACCTCAAATGTCTGTTTTTCTATCAAAATCTTTAAGCACAGGATTAGCACAGTGCCATCCATGCCGAGATAGAAAAGGACAAAGTCTTTTGCCATTTGGACAGCAAAGTCTTTAATCACACGACTAGCACAGTGCTGTCCTTGCCGAGCTGTAAAATGACAAAAGCCAATTACCACTCCAGGCACAGTATTACAGCTTTGAATTGGTAAAATACTAATCAAGCCAACCTGAAATGAGTAAAAGCAACCCCTGACAGAGTGTTTCGCTCTAATTAGAGCTCTTCAAAGAGGTATAGCTTTGTCCAGACACAAGGGAGCACCCAGTATAAGTCAAAGAAATACCCTTTCAGGCATAGAGTGATGAATACATTATGCAAAAAAGAAAAAGCAGAGAACTCTGGGTAGTTCTCAACTTTAGGTGGAAAGCAGCTCCTGTATGGGGCACTCTCAACACCAGTGACACTCTAGATCTGCTCACCTCAAATGTCTGTTTTTCTATCAAAATCTTTAAGCATAGGATTTGCCTTTGACTTTGTCCTTTTCTATCTCGGCGTGGATGGCACTGTGCTAATCCCATGCTTAAAGATTTTGAAAGAAAAACAGACATTTGAGGTGAGCAGATCTAGAGTGTCACTGGTGTTGAGAGTGCTCCATACAGGAGCTGCTTTCCACCTAAACTTGAGAACTACCCAGAGTTCTCTGCTTTTTCTTTTTTGCATATATAAAACATATGTAATTTTCAGAAAAACACACATTCACTGGATGATGTCATCAGTGATGTCATCAGTGATGTCATTTGAGATGTCATCAGTGATGTCATGAGTGATGTCACTGACCATGTCATGAGTGATGTAATATGTGATGTCATCAGCAGTGCATTGCGGGCGCGCGAGTTATAGTTAGCTGAACTAACTATAACGGGGGAATTTCAATGGTTTTGTACGAGTGAAAAGTCCAGCTAACTATAACGCCCCTGAAACCTGCTTTTTTCAGTGAATTTCTAAGGTTTTTTAAATGCTAATTCCTAACTATAACGTGCCTGAAACCTATGTTTTTTTCAGTGAATATATATATATATATATATATTCACTTAAAAAACCATAGGTTTCACACATGTTATAGTTAGGTGGATATTTCACTCGTAAAAAACCAATGAAATTCCCTCGTTATAGTTAATTCAGATAACTATAACTCGCGCGCCCGCTATCCTCTGCTCATGACGTCACATATTACATCACTCATGACATGGTCAGTTGCATCACTCTTGACATCACTGATGACATCATCCTTGTGATAGAGTGGCGGTCGCGCGAGTTATAGTTATCTGAATTAATTATAACGGGGGAATTTCATTGGTTTTTTACGAGTGAAATATCCACCTAACTTTAACATGTGTGAAACCTATGGTTTTTTAAGTGAATTTGCAAGGTTTTTTAAATGCTAATTCCTAACTATAACGTGTGTGAAACCTATGGTTTTTTCAGTGAATTTGTACGGTTTTTTAAATGCTAAGTTATGTATGTATTATTATTTTATTTATTTATTTATTTAATAAAAAACTACGTATTCAATTTTTTTTGTATGTTTTTTCACCGTGCGTGCACGGTGTCCCCTCTCCCCGTGATTTAAAAAAAAAATGTAAATGTTTTTTTCTGCCTTCGGGGTCCATCAGGGACCCCCTGACAAAGGCAAGGGGGTCAGGAACACTCTACCCTGCCCCCTTTTCACGTTCGCCACCTTCCTTTTCCACTCTCGCACTGAAAACAAACAAAATGGTGTCCGACACTTCCTGATTTCGACAGATTCGAACGTTGACTGACATGTAACAACCAATCAGAATTACGCTCGCACACGTAAGGGTGCGCGCACAGTGCGCGCACGGTGCGCGTCTATAGATATGTATGTGCTTTTAACTGCAATTTTCTCAGGAAATACTCAACAGATTGACTCCATATATGCAAAAGGCACATCCCTGACCTGAGGACTACCTCTCTGCCAAATTTCAAGTAATTCTGTTCAGCCGTTCGGGCTGTACCTTCGACTAAGGGTCCTATGGGAAAATGCATGGGGAAAACGCGTTTTGGGACCCCCTTTTTCTCGGCCCCCGCTTGATGAATCCCCCCGAGACTTTCAGGGTAGGAGCTGAGCGGAGCGCCCCATTAGTTTTGAAAATTTTGCGAAGATTCGTCAACCGGCGCCAAAGTTATTCAAAATAGAATTTTGAGATTTCCTATGGAAACACGGTCCTAACTATAACTATCTACTGGCGACCGCCAGTAGATAATATATATTTATTTATATAAATATATATATATATACATATGCTACATATACACTGCCGACTGAGCAGGTCTCAGCGCCGGTGATCACAGGTCGCAGATTGAACAACGTGTCCTATTGCAAAGACCTGGAAAAGAACAGGGCGCCAACATTGCATATTTACAGCAACCCACTATGGTTTGAATAATGAAGTAAAGGAGCAGTTATAGCGGCTTCCACTGTGGCATAATAATTACAGCACTGCAAGGACCACAAAGCACTTGGTGCACACGCCCAGCGGGCGGGACTTATTTAATCATCGCAAGTGCGACGTCATTGTAGCTGCTTGTTCTCCAGAGATGCCGAGCCAGAGATCAAGGGCAAGGGAACGCCCGAAACGCGTTTGGCAGAATCGGCGCATTCTGCTGTGAATGTGATGCTGCTCGCTCTGTAAATCTTTGCAAATAAAGGAAGCAAACACGATGTGAGTGGCCCTTCAATTTTTGGAGCACCTCTGCATATGGATATATATATATATATATCTGTGAATAAAAGCGCCTGTTTTTAACGAAGTCTGGTGTGCGGCGCTCTTCTTTGGTGTGTACAAGGAAGGAGTTTTGGATATTTGCGAGGTGCTCCGGTCCCCGCACCTCGAGGCCACCCTGTTGAGGTCAGGGGCTCAAGGTCGGGGATTTGGAGGTGGATTGATTTGTTCAAGAGCCCGACCTGCCTGCAGTATGCACCATTGGGAAAAGGTATGAAATGTTCAACCAATTAATAAGTGCAGCAGAGCAATGGGAAACAAACTGACACATGTCTGTTTGCGATGGACTTTGTTAAGCAAACGCCGAGATATGGCAATTATTATGGCAGCTTGGAGCCAGTTTTGTGCACATGGGAAGATTGAAAATAAGATCGTATAAGCCTGCATTTCCCTGAAATTGAATATTAGTGAAAATGGACTGCTGACTTGATCTTAAACATCAAATTAGTTTCCCAGTGCATTATGGACTTTGAAGCATTCTAGGACTGTAAAGTGACGTCACAGTCTTAGATAAATGGGGCATGAGGAAGGCACGCCCTCAATTATCCAGTGTCTCACCTGTGACCAAGGCTCCGTGCGAGCTGAAACATGTTAGGATTACTTGATGCCAAGCAGATAAACTGTGAATAAAAACGCCTGTTTTTAACGAAGTCGTGTGTGCGGCGCTCTTCTTTGGTGTGTACAAGGAAGGAGTTTTGGATATTTGCGAGGTGCTCCGGTCCCCGCGCGCCAAGGCCACCCTGTTGAGGTCAGGGGCTCAAGCTCGGAGATTTGGAGGTGGATATATATATATATATATATATATATATTCACTGAAAAAACCATAGGTTTTAGGCACGTTATAGTTAGGAATTAGCATTTAAAAAACCTTAGAAATTCACTGAAAAAAACCATAGGTTTCAGGGGCGTTATAGTTAGCTGGACTTTTCACTCGTACAAAACCATTGATATTTCCCAGTTATAGTTAGTTCAGCTAACTATAACTCGCACGCCCGCAATGTACTGCTGATGACGTCACATATTACATCACTCATGACATGGTCAGTGACATCACTCATGACATCACTGATGACATCACTGATGACATCATCCAGTGAATGTGTGTTTTTCTGAAAATTACATATGTTTTATATATGTATATCTCAAGGTCGATGGAAGAATAAATGGGTATATAAGTGTCTAAATGAATGACTTGTTTTTGAAAAATTTATTGTATAACTGACTGATTAACCCCTTCAGTGCCCATGACGAGATAGTCTTTGTCACAGTACATATGCAACGTTACACTCCCCAGCACATATTTCATATTACAACTTTAGAGACTAGTTAGGTTACACAACACTGCCCTGTGCATATTACACTCCAAGGCGCATATTGCGTAGCACACGCTAGTGCCTGTGCTATCTCGCGCTCTCCAATTAATCTGTCATTGCGTGCAATGTATTGCATATTATATTTCAAGCCCCGGTTCATCATATATCACACTTTTTGGTGCATAGTTTATACCATATACTATATCTAGTTTTCATTTTCAATCGTGCTCTCAGGACTATGTTCTATATAACACTGCATCCACCTACCCTTTTCACGCGCATTACATTTTGCAATGGGGGTGGAGGGTCAGGGGGTGTTTCTGCCAAGCGAGCCCAGAGTCACAGTCACAAATGTCCTCTTCTTCCTGAATAAAAGTGAGATTATGCTGCATACTTGTTCATATTTTAAGTAGTTCGCACAGACACACATTTTAAAAACAATAAAGTTCCTAATACCCACCTTCTCTGAACAGTTAGCTTGCTCCCCCATCCACCTCCTCACTATCCTCTGTTGTCTGAATCCATGGACTAGCCTCCTCCCTCCTGCCATGCATGGTCTGATGTGCTGCCACTGCCCTCCATTTAGCATGATGTACCAGTCCACTCCACCTGCCCTCCATAGCCCAATTCTATGGACCATCATTGACCTCCTGCTTAGCCTCTGTGCTTAGCTTGCCACCTCTTCCCCCTGCCCTCCGATGTCTTTGTGCATGCCCCTGCTCCATCCTTTTTGCCCACCATGTACCATGGACCTGCCACTCCTATCTACTCTGAGTGTTCTGTTGAGCTGCCACTCCCCTCCCACCTGCCTAGCATTGTCAGATGACTGTAACTTGTCCCTGCCACCTCCGCCCTGCCTGTCCACATGCCATGCCCCTATCCCCTTCCTCCTGTCCTCCAAGGTCCATTTTACTGCCACACCCTTCTGCCCTCCATGGTCTGTTGTGCTGCAACTGCTCCTCCTGCCTGCCCCGTGCAGTCTGTTGAGAAGCCCCTTCCCCTGAACTCTCTTGTCTGTGCCAGGTCCTGACCCTCTCTTCTATCCTCCATGGTCCTTTGTACATGCCCCTGCACCCTCCTTCCTGCCCATAATAGCCATTGTGCTGCCACTAACCCTCCCGCTTGCCATGCATGGTCTTCTGTGCTGCCATGGCCCCTCCCACCTTCCCCGTGTGGTCAGCTAGCTGCCCCTGACCCCCTCCCACCTTCCCTCCATGGTCTGTGTGTATGCCATCATAGTCTCATTGTTGCTCTCCATGGTGTGTCTTGTTTCTAGTGCCCATCCTGCCTGACCTCCATGGTCATCTTGCTGCTCCTGCCCTGCCCCCTTGCCCCAGCCCTCTTTTTCAATGTGTAGACACCTATTCCCTCCCTCTTGGCTTGCCTGTTCCATTGTAATGCCCCTGATCCGTCCCTCCTGCCCTTTATGGTCTGTTATGCTGCAGCTTTCTCTCCTGTCTGTCCATTATGGTCAGCTAGCTACCAATGCCTCTTTCCCCTCTGTTCTCTGTTGTCCATGTGCATGGTCCTGTCCCTCCCTATTGCTTTCCATGGATTGTTGTGCTGCACTCCCTGATGCCTGCCCTGTAGGGTCAGTTTGGTGCACTTCTCCATGTCCCTCCTGTCCTCTGTTATCCGAGTCCATGTCCCTACCCCAATTCCTCCTGCCTACCATGATCCAATGTACCATACTTGCAAACATTTTGAACTTGGTAAGAGGGAGATTTTGAAACAAAACTGGGGTATTGATTTTCCCCTTTGAGTTACATTAAAAAAGAGGAGATTGTAGACAGGAGACAGATCAAGTAAAGCCCATTTGAGCTTAAAAACATTGGACGTTTCCTGGCTGAAACGGGTCTGTTGGCATGTATGGTTGTACTACCACTGCCTCTTCCTTCTGCTCACAATGGTCTATTATATTGCCAAGCCTCTCTTGCCAGTCCTGTATTGTTGGTTTGTTGCCCCTGCCCCCCTTTCCACTGCCCTCCATAGTCTGTTGTGCTGCCACTGCCCTTCCTGCCTGCCCAGTGTGGTCAAATTGTTGCCTCTGCACTCTCCTATCTGCCTTCAATTTTCAGAGTCCGTGCCCCTGGCCTCTGCCTCTCAACAGTATCCCAATGAACAACTAGATTGCTAACATTCTATATTTATTACAAAAGTGTGGAACGCCTGATGTCATCTTGATGTAATCAAAACTGCAATACCTAGAGTATTTCCTTTAGAAATTACATATATGAGAGGGTCTTATTTGCATCAAAATTATGGTTAGTGCTCTAAAAAACTAAAATGAGGACATATTTTTTGAGGTTTCAAATAGCGACAAACAACTTTTAAATTATTTGTAATCTTTATGTTTTTTTATCCAGTTGATCACTTGATTAAATGTTGCACCTAGGGGAGAGGATGTGGTGTTACTTCCAGAGCTGCAGACTTTGCAACTGGGGAACCAGGTTGGAGTGTCTGCTTCATCTCCACATTCTGTGATTCTGGTCAAATCACTTAATCTCCCCATGTCTACAACCAGAATGAATTTGATCTTGTGTGATGTAAACAATGCTCATGTAAAGCACTCCAATACCTGACAAGTCTGCACTATATAAAACTGCAAATACACCAAAAATAAGTGTTTTTCACACTTCTGTCATTGGGCTACATGTGGGCTACAGCTGGGTGATATTTGTGCTGCATTTGGGCTCTTTTGTCTCTGGTTGCCATCTTGGGAGATTTATTTGTTATGAAGTTTCCTAATTTCCTCATTTACTGCAGTCTCCTCAGTAGGAAATGCTTTCAGTTTTTTACTTTGATTCCATCAAGAAGGTATTCAGATATGTCACACATTTGCCATAAACTCTGAATGTTAGCACTCCAGTTGCTCATTAGATCACTGTAGTAAAGCTACTGCTCATCACTGAAGTCTGCTGCTGGTATTAAAAGTGTATGTTTCAGTCTGCATGTCAGAATATTTTTATGAAATAGAAGAGAATTTGAGAAGTCAAAATGTGCCCTAATTTTTCTTTCTGCAGAACTATTCATAATTTCTATGGGAAAATGAACCCCCTCATTTTGTTCCATTGTAAATTAAATGTTTTAAGTGTTACCACTTTATTCCAATCAAGATGTCTTTAGGTGTGCCATACTTTTGTCATAAGTAAGACTGTTAGCGCTCTAGTTGTTCGTTAGAACACTCTGGGACATTCTGTCATTGGGCTATACTTGGGCTACATCTCGGTGATATTTGGGCTACATTTGGGCTCTTTTGTCTCTGGTGGCCATCTTGGGAGATTTATTTGTTATGAAGTTTACGCATTTCCTCATTTACTGCAGTCTCCTCAGTAGGAAATACTTTCAGTTTTTTAGTTTGGTTCCATCAAGAAGGCATTCAGATGTGTCACACATTTGCCATAAATTCTGAATGTTAGCACTCTAGTTGCTCATTAGATCACTGTAGTAAAGCTACTGCTCACCAGGGAAGTCTGCTGCTGGTATTCAAAGTGCATGTTTCAATCCGCATGTCAGAATTTTTTTATGAAATAGAAGAGGATTTGAGAAGTCAAAATGTGCCCTAATTTTTCTTTCTGCACCACTAATCATAATTGTTGTGGCAAAATGAACCCCCTCAGTTTGTTCCTTTGTAAATTAAATGTTTTAACTGTTACCACTTTATTCCAATCAAGATGGCTTCAGGTGTGCCATACTTTTGTCATAAGTAAGACTGTTAGCGCTCTAGTTGTTCGTTAGAACACTCTGGGACATTCTGTCATTGGGCTATACTTGGGCTATATCTCGTTGATATTTGGGCTACATTTGGGCTCTTTTGTCTCTGGTGGCCATCTTGGGAGATTTATTTGTTATGAAGTTTACAAATTTCCTCATTTACTGCAGTCTCCTCAGTAGGAAATACTTTCAGTTTTTTAGTTTGGTTCCATCAAGAAGGCATTCAGATGTGTCACACATTTGCCATAAATTCTGAATGTTAGCACTCTAGTTGCTCATTAGATCACTGTAGTAAAGCTACTGCTCACCAGGGAAGTCTGCTGCTGGTATTGAAAGTGTATGTTTCAGTCTGCATTTCAGAATGTTTTAATGAAATAGAAGAGGATTTGAGAAGTCACTCAAAATGTGCCCTAACTTTTCTTTCTGCAGCACTAATCATACTTTTTATGGCAAAATGAACCCCCTCATTTTGTTCCTTTTTAAAAATAAATGTTTTGAGAGTTACCACTTTATTCCAACCAAGATGGCTTCAGGTGTGCCATACTTTTGTCATAAGTAGGACTGTTAGCGCTCTAGTTGTTCTTTAGAACACTCTGGGAAGCTGCAGTAGAACACAAAGGAATCAACTGACAGTCTCTGCCCTTGTTGGATGTACATGTTTTACTGAGAATGTCATACTTCATTCTCCCATGACTGAGAAAGATAATGTGAATTTACAGAAAATATGCTCTTAGTTTAGCTTATTGATCATCTTCCAAACCTCTGTGGGGAAAGCATGAGAAAATAGTTTTCTCTCAAACATGATTCATGATATCACAGCAGAAGGCTTTTTCACATGGTAAAATCACCTTAGAACACACCACAATTCCTAAAATGAGTATGGTACCATCAACAAATGATTTATAATGTAACTAAAGTCTTAAAATCTTCTATTAACTGCAAGGCTTTTTAATGAGGTGCTATCATGTATATTGGTCCCAAGATGGCTGCCAACACTTCTTGGATGAAGTGCTGACAGCCAATCAGATCTCACGATGAGATGTGTGGTTAGGCTCCGCCCAGATATACATATGATTTTACTTTTGATTTTCTCAGGAACTACTGAACGGATTGACACCAGATATGCAAAAGGCACATCCCTGACCTGAGGACTACCTCTTTGCCAAATTTAAAGTAATTCTGTTCAGCCGTTTGGGCTCTACCTTGGACTAAAGGTCCCTATGGAAAATTGCATGGGAATTGTGGTATGTTCTAAGGTGATTTCACCATGTGAAAAAAACTTCTGCTGGGATATCATGATTGAGAGAAAAATATTTTCTCATGCTTTTCCCACGGAGGTTTGGAAGGTGATCTATAAGCTAAACTGAGAGCACATTTTCTGTAAATTCACATTATCTTTCTCAGTCATGTGAGAATGAAGTCTGACATTCTCAGTAAAACATGTACATCCAACAAGGGCAGAGACTGTCAGTTGATTCCTTTGTGTTCTACCGCAGCTTCCCAGAGTGTTCCAAAGAACAACTAGGCGCTAACAGTCCTACTTTCTGACATGCAGACTGAAACATGCACTTTCAATACCAGCAGCAGTTTTCCCTGGTGAGCAGTAGCTTTACTACAGTGATTTAATGAGCAAAAAGAGTGCTAACATTCTGAATTGACGGCAAATGTGTGACACATCTGAATGCATTCTTGGTGGAATCAAAGTAAAAAACTGAAAGTATTTCCTACTGAGAAGACTGCAGTAAATGAGGAAATTAGGAAACTTCATAACAAATAAGTCTCCCAAGATGGCCACCAGAGACAAAAGAGCGCAAATTTAGCCCAAATATCACCCAGATGTAGCCCAAGTATAGCCCAATGACAGAATGTCCCAGAGTGTTCTTAAAAACAACTAGAGCGCTTACTGTCTTCATTATGACAAAAGTATGGCACACCTGAAGCCATCTTGATTGGAATAAACTGGTAACACTTAAAACATTTAATTTAAAAAGGAACACAATGAGGGGGTTCATTTTGCCATAGAAATTATGATTAATGCTGAAGAATGAAAATGAGGGCACATTTTGAGTGACTTCTCAAATCCTCTTCTATTTCATTAAAAAATTCTGACATGCAGACTGAAACATGCACTTTTAATACCAAGAGCAGACTTCCATGGTGAACAGTAGTTTTACTACAGTGATCTAATGAGCAACTAGAGTGCTAACTTTCAGAATTTATGGCAAATGTGTGACATATCTGAATACCTTCATGATGGAATCAAAGTAAAAAACTGAAAGCATTTCCTACTGAGGAGACTGCAGTACATGAGGAAAATTGGGAAATTTCAGAACAAATAAATCTCCCAAGATGGCCACCGAAGACAAAAGAGCCCAAATGTAGCCCAAAATCACCCAGATGACAGAAGTGTGCAAAACACTTATTATTTTGTGTTTTTGCAGTGTTATATAGTGCAGACTTGTCAGGTATTGGAGTGCTTTACATGAGCATTGGTTACATCACACAAGAACAAATTCATTTTGGTTGTAGACATGGGGAGACTAAGTGATTTGACCAGAATCACAGAATGTCGAGCTGAAGCAGAAACTCCAACCTGGTTCCCCAGTTGCAAAGTTTGCAGTTCTGGAAGTAACTCCACATCCTCTCCCCTAAGTGCAACATTTAATCAAGTGGTCAACTGGATAAAAAAACATTAAGATAACAAATAATTTAAAAGTGCTTTGTCTCTATTTGAAAATTCAGAAAATATGTCCTTATTTTAGTCTTTTAGAGCACTAACCAAAATTTTGATGCCAATAAGACCCTCTCATATATGTAATTTCTAAAGGAAATGCTCTAGGTATTACAGTTTTGATTACATCAAGATGACGTCAGGCGTTCCACACTTTTGTAATAAATATAGAATGTTAGCAATCTAGTTGTTCAACAGACTATGGAGGGCAGTGGAAAGGGGGGAAGGGGCAACAAACCAACAATACAGGACTTGCAAGAGAGGCTGCGGCAATGTAATAGACCATTGTGGGCAGAAGGAAGAGGCAATGGTAGTACAACCATACATGCCAACAGACCCGATTCAGCCAGGAAACGTCCAATGTTTTTAAGCACAAATGGGCTTTATTTGATCTGTCTCCTGTCTACAATCTCCTCTTTTTCAATGTAACTCAAAGGGGAAAATCAATACCCCAGTTTTTTTTTCAAAATCTCCCTCTTACCAAGTTCAAAATGTTCGCTAGTATGGTACATTGGATCATGGAAGGAAATGGGGTAGGGACATGGACTTGGATAACAGAGGACAGGAGGGACATGGAGAGGTGCACCAAACTGACCCTGCAGGGCAGGCATTAGGGTTTGCAGCAGCACAATACACCACACAGGGCATGCTGGATGGGAGTGCAGCACAACAATCCATAGAAAGCAAGAGGGAGGGGACAGGACCATGCACATGGACAACAGAGAACAGAGGGGCAAGAGGCAATGGTAGCTAGCTGACCATAATGGACAGACAGGAGAGAAAGCTGCAGCATAACAGACCTTAAAGGGCAGGAGGGACGGATCAGGGGCATTACAATGGAACAAACAAGCCAGGAGGGAGGGAGTAGGGGTCTGCACATGTAAACAGAGGGCTGGGGGCAAGGGGGCAGGGCAGGAGCAGCAAGATAGCCATGGAGGTCAGGCAGGATGGGCACTAGAAGCAAGACACACCGTGAAGAGCAACAGTGAGACTGTGATGGCATACACACAGACCATGGAGGGAAGGTGGGAGGGGGTCAGGGGCAGCTAACTGACCACACAGGGAAGGTGGGAGGGGCCATGGCAGCACAGAAGACCATGCATGGCAAGTGGGAGGGTTAGTGGCAGCACAATGGCTATGATCGGCAAGAAGGAGGGTGCAGGGGCATGCACAAAGGACGATGTAGGATAGAAGGGAGGGTCAGGACCTGTGCACAGACAAGAAAGTTCAGGGGAAGGGGCCTCACAACAGACCGCATGGGGCAGGCAGGAGGAGCAGTTGCAGCACAACAGACCAGGCAGGGCAGAAGGGTGTGGCAGTACAATGGACCATGTAGGACAGGAGGAAGAGGATAGGGGCATGGCATGTGGACAGGCAGGGTGGAGGTGGCAGGGACAGGTTACAGTCATCTGACAATGCTAGGCAGGTGGGAGGGGAGTGGCAGCTCAACAGAACACTCAGAGTAGATAGGAGTGGCAGGTCCATGGAACATGGTGGGCAAAAAGGATGGAGCAGGGGCATGCACAAAGACATCGGAGGGCAGGGGGAAGGAGAATAGGGGCAGCAAGCTAAGCACAGAGTTTAAGCAGGTGGTCAATGATGGGGCATAGAATTGGGCAATGGAGGGCAGGAGGAGTGGACTGGTACATCATACTAAATTGAGGGCAGTGGCAGCACATCGAACCATGCATGGCAGGAGGGAGGAGGCTAGTCCATGGATTCACACAACAGAGGATAGGAAGGAGGGGGATGGGGCAGCAAGCTAACTGTTCAGAGAAGGCGGGTATTAGGCACTTTATTGTTTTTAAAACGTGTGTCTGTGCGAACTACTTAAAATATGAACAAGTATGCAGCATAATCTCACTTTTATTTAGGAAGAAGAGGACGTTTGTGACTGTGACTCCGGGCTCACTTGGCAGAAACACCCCCTGACCCTCCACCCCCTATTGCAAAATGTAATGCCCGTGAAAAGGGTAGGTGAACACAGTGTTATATAGAACATAGTCCTGAGAGCACGATTGAAAATGAAAACTAGAGATAGTGTATGGTATAAACTATGCAACAAAAAGTGTGATATAATATGAACCGGGCGTGAAATATAATATGCAATACATTGTGCGCAATGACAGATTCATTGGAAAGCCCGAGATAGCACAGGCACTAGCGCGTGCTATGCGATATGCGCCTTGGAGTGTA
Organism: Triturus cristatus; assembly: GCF_964204655.1. Taxonomy (NCBI): domain Eukaryota; kingdom Metazoa; phylum Chordata; class Amphibia; order Caudata; family Salamandridae; genus Triturus; species Triturus cristatus. The sequence continues at coordinate 667,475,371 of NC_140592.1, forward strand.
ATATGCACAGGGCAGTGTTGTGTAACCTAACTAGTCTCTAAAGTTGTAATATAAAATATGTGCTGGGGAGTGTAACGTTGCATATGCACTGTGACAAAGATATGGTTTCCAGATTGTAATATGTATGGCATAGCACTGTGCGTTATAACATAGGCATCGAGGAAGGCACGTTAGATGGGGCAATATAACCCGTGCGAAGACAAGTGTGGCATGACATATTCACGGGGTGGTGTTACAGTGCACATGGGCTAGAGAGTGTCATAGCATATGCACTAGCTGGTGGAATACAACACAGAGGTGTGTGGCACTCGGCAGGCAATGGTGGGTGTAACACAGCATTGGGCTCTGCCAGGAGCGCGCTGTGAGTCTCAAGTGATGTTCGTCCCCTTTCCAGAGAGTAAAATAAAAAGTATTACACATCCGGCAGTGGATGTGTGTTTTATTTACCGTGAGGGGGGTTTCTTGCATAGTTTTGGTCTAATTTTTGTCGAATCCCCTTTGAATGGCTTGGTGTGCATGTGTATTAAATGTGCCCGTCAATAGCTACCCATGTTTGTATAAATAAACAACAAGGGTGTCTACCGGGATTAGACACGGTAGGGCATCAGACATGTCAGAGCTTCACTAGTGGTCTAAATACATTCCACGTGGATTCATTGTATGCATAGTCGCCTTTTAATGAATATCACGCAAATCGTCATGGTGATAGGTACGTACGGTTTGTCCAGCATGTCCTAGGTGTGTCTATAAATATATATTTTTTAAAAATAATAAAAAACAGTGGCCGGCCCTGGGGATTGGGGTAAAAAAAATATAATTAGGAGACAGGCCCTGGGGGATGGGGTCATCAGTGCCAATAAATTAGAATAAGAAGGGGAACCACACAGCCCCCCTTCTTAAAAAATTAAAATAAATAAAAGACTGGCATCGTGCCGGAGGCCATGTCCCGTCCTTGCAGCACTCTGCAAACGCGCCCCCTGGCGAGTTGTAAGTTGGGGAATTAATTCCTCTTCAATACTGAGGGTCCCGAGGGCCAACTAGCCCAACAGGCATCTCCAGTATGCGCCAGGGAGCTGCGCTGCAGACAGGTGTTCTGAGGCCAAGCCCCTTTTTACACCTCTCTGCAACGCAGCTCTGTGACGCTTACTGGCGGTACCTAGTGGTCTAGTTTGACCCTAGGGACCCTTAGGATTCAAGGGGACTTAATCTCTCAACTTAGAACAGCCACAGGGCGCGTTTACACAGTGGTGAAGGGAGGGGACGGGGCCTGAGGTGACGTGTGCAAACACGCACAATGGCACGTTTTAAATTGGGGATATCATTTCCCTTCAATACTGAGGGCCCCTGGGGGCTAACTAGCCCACCAAGTGCTTCCAGTAAGCACCACTGAGCTGCATTGCAGAGAGGTGGTCCAGGCCGTGCCACTTTTTACACCTCTCTGCAATGCAGCTCTGTGGCACTTACTGGAGGTACCTAGTGGGCTAGTTGGACCCTAGGGATTCAAATGAACTTAATCTCCCAACTAAAAACGGACACAGGGCGTGTTTACACAGTGGTGAAGGGAGGGGACGGTGCCTGAGTTAATGTGTGCAAAAACGCCCTGTGGCCTGTTTTAAGAGGTAGTTTTAATCCCCCTGCCCTATTATATACTAGGGGCTTACAGAGGAGGTCATGCTAATCACAGGGGGACCCCAACGCATAATGTTCCCTAGTGTATGTAGGTGTTTTCACTTTATTCTAAGTGTCTTTTAACATAGCACTGGCTCTAGGACTGGTTAGTCAGACTCAATTACCACCAGTATCCATCTGAAAAAGTTGAGGGTACAGGATGATTTTGCAACAAGGATTCTTTATGCTCTTCTTTTTGTTCTTGCTGCACGTTATCCTTCTTCCTGCACTTTTCTTCGTCTTTGAGGACTTCTGTTGCTTCTTTCTGCACTTCTGTTTTTCTCTTTCTGTGCATTTTTTCTTCTTTCTTCACATGTCCTATCTCTGTAGGCATAGTTAGAAATTAGCATTTAAAAAACCTTTGAAATTCACAGAAAAAAACATAGGTTTCAGGCACGTCATAGTTAGGAATTAGCATTTAAAAAACCTCAGAAATTCACTGAAAAAACCATAGGTTTGAGGGGTGTTTTAGTTAGCTGGACTTTTCACTTGTACAAAACCATTGAAATTCCCCCGTTATAGTTAGTTCAGCTAACTATAACTTGCACACCCGCAATGCACTGCTGATGACGTCACATATTACATCACTCATGACATGGTCAGTGACATCACTCATGACATCACTGATGACATCTCAAATGACATCACTGATGACATCACTGATGACATCATCCTTGTGATAGAGTGGCAGACCTCCTCTCACCCTAATATAACCTTTGATACACACATTCAAAAATAGAGACTAAAATTTTCAAAACAGTGGACATACCAATACCAGTTACAACAACCTCTTCAGTAATTCTAAGATCCACATACACATCCACTCATTCACCAACAGTCCTATACAGTCACTCATACATGTACTCACTCATCATATGTACTCATACACCTATACATCCTGTTACACAATGCCACTCATCCATAGAGTTACTCACACACATAGTCACTCATGCTAATAAAGAATCAAACATACATTTACTTGCATATACAGTTATACACACACCACCACACTTACTTCTACGGAAACTTACACATACTTAGTCTTTTAAACAATCACTTATAGAAACACATACTTATTCATTCAGGAACTCTTTCAATCTCTCACTCTCACATATACTCACTTATATACACCAATAGTCACATATACTAGTTTAAAACATATGTAGTTACTCATAAAGACACTATTGAGACAGTCATTCACTCACTAACACACCCATACACACACTCATCCACCCATACAGTCCTGCACACATGCTGTCTTCAACACATACAAACAGTGAGTCACTCATTCATGCACCTATGCACTCCGTAATACCCCCACCGAACCATGCAGACACTCAGACTGATACTCAAAAAACCAACTAATAACCTATATAGACCCCCATGTAGCTACTCACCAACCCATGCAGCCACTTATACACAAAGTGAGAGACTGATACAGATATTTACATATTTAAACATTACTCACTAAGCCATGTATTCACTATGATACACTTAATCAGTCAGTTACACAATCAATTTTTCAAAAACAAATCATCCATTTAGACCCTTATATACCCATTTATTCTTCCATCGACCTTGAGATATACATATATAAAAGATATTTAATTTTCAGAAAAACACACATTCACTGGATGATGTCATCAGTGATGTCATCAGTGATGTCATTTGAGATGTCATCAGTGATGTCATCAGTGATGTCACTGACCATGTCATGAGTAATGTAATATGTGACGTCATCAGCAGTGCATTGCGGGCGCGCAAGTTATAGTTAGCTGAACTAACTATAACGGGGGAATTTCAATGGTTTTGTACAAGTGAAAAGTCCAGCTAACTATAACTCCCCTGAAACCTATGGTTTTTTCAGTGAATATATATATATATATATATATATATATGCTTCTATTATATCTTTTAGACTTACCAATACATATGGGAAATTGTATTCTTATAAAATGTATAAACAATGTCGAAATGTATTTATACAAACACCAGTATGCCTTTCATGTCTATCAATGAATATGCTGCACTTGCACTTTAAAAATGGGTAATCTCGTGACGTATGATCAGGTGATCAAGGCCGCTTGGACGGCCGAAACGCGTCCTGACACAGAGAAAATAAAATAATGCTGTACACAGTTGGTCTACGCTGGTGATTTCCGCGCGCTAAGCGGGTGAATATCGCGAGTTGCTGAGAAGTATTACCGGCTTTGGATTGCCGCCGGTTCGTAGACCCCCCCGAAAGAAAAAGGCCTCACCACAGGCAATCTACTTGCCTGTCGGCGTTTCTCGGTGTTCAGCACTACGGGCTCGTGGTGTTGATTTGGCGTGGACCCCGGGGGCACTCAGTGGAGTTCCGAATAAGGAAATGGTTGAAGCTCCCCTTGTGGCTTTGCGACATTGATATTGCCGTCGGAAGAAGTAGCATGGATATCTGAACTGAGCGGAGAGACTAGTAACGGAAGATCGTGCTTCGATCAACAAGGTCGCTCGGCTGAGCAGACAAGAGACTGAGGCAACACGATAAGCTCTCTGGCAGTATAAGGTAAACGCACACACGGATAACAGCTACGTGGGTCGGGTGGTCAAAGCTTCCAGAGGTGACCGGAATAGAGTGGGTGATTACATTGCAAGGACTGGCTAGTCACACAGTGTAGTATAAACCCACAATATACAGAGGCGACCTTTGAACAAGCAAAGCATATTTTCAATTTTTCTCACAGAATGTCTGATGACGTACGTAGAGCCCGTGAGCTCGCTGCGGACGATATATTTTCAGATGCCTTAGAAAATGAGGATGTAACCAATAACAATGATGCAAGCATAAATACCGGAACAGAACCTACTGGGGTAAAGGAATCCTTCAGACTATTGGAAAAATATAAAAAGCAAGAGCAGGCCAAATGGTGGGAAGCACGCTCACTTAAAAGGTATTTGGACGTGGGAAGAATCCCCAGGGGGCTTCGTATCATGCTGGCTCCCAGCTATGATGCGCCCAACCCCTTGATGATGGCGGAATGGGGACAATGTAATCTGGAATCATCAAAACGCCTCGTACAAATTCTGGTCAAATACGCAGAGATAGACGGGGCGGATTTACAGGTCAAAATGGATGCCCTGGAAGCAAAAATAAAACAGCAGAGTGAGGAGTCCCACCAGGACCTGACAACAAAATTAAGGAAGGATATGACCAGTAGGCTAACTAGAGAAGAAGACAAAATCAAAACACGCAAAACGTATAAATTCAAAAGAGATCGAGATGATTATTTACATGGTCAGATTTTTACCTTTGCGCGCCGCTATGACTCGCTTAGAGCAACCACAGCCAAAAAACGCATTCAAGTAAATAAAGGGGTACAACAACAGCAAGTGGAAATGTCTTCACCTTCCAGTTCAGCACCTGAAAGTGAATTGGACAGTGAAAGTGCCAATAGAACAACTGGAGTGAAACTGACATTGGGGGAAGAATTGGACGTTCTGAAACAAAGCAGGAGGGATACATTGAGACCACGCCCGCAAGGAGTAAAGGCAAAACAAGATGCCAGAGAAGAAGGGGGAGACGCCAGGCCCGCGAACGATGTAGAACAAAAGAAGCGGGGTTGAGGCAGAGGTCGCAGGTATTAGAAGCCAAGGAGAAAGAAGTATTATGCACCGGCAGGGTATTAGAGGATGAGAAAATTAAATCTATCATCAACCTCAGTACAATTGAGCTGTCGGAAGCAGAAAGACAACTACTTTGTTTGGGACTCAGTTTTTGCCCGGAATCAAACTTTCAATACACAAAAACAAGAGCTGATGTGTATCAATTTATTCGCAAACTTAAGCTAAAAAAATATCACCTACAAAGAGCAACTATAGATCATGGAGTAAATCCGACCAATGAAATTGAGGCCCCAGGCTTGAAGATTTCAGACCTAGGTCTCTTGCAGGATATGTGTCAACTTACTTCAGGGGATAACAATAATATGCAGGAAGCAGCAGCATTTATGGGTCAAAAGAAACCAGAAACCCATTTTAAACCTAAGTCTAAATTTATCCCCATTTCGTCAAGTGATGGCTTGGATGCATTTAACGAACATGTTGTGGCGCAAATTAAAAGATTGACCCTCACCAACAATAGACAAAAGAAAAAATATTCAAATGAAGAAAGAAAATATCAACAATTGATGGAGAAACTGCAGAAAGGAGACTTGATAATAAGAAACTCGGACAAAGGTGGAAATATTGTCCTATGGCCAGTATCGGATTATCTTAAGGAAGCATACAGACAATTAAATGACGTCCAATGTTACAGAAAAAGTACTTTATTGAAATATAAAGCAATGCAAGACATGTTATTCCAAAGTCTGTTAGCTTGGAAGGGTTCGGGACTCTTGAGTTGGGATGAATATAGGTTTATAAAAAAAGAACATCCACTAGTACCGTATATTTATTTTATTCCCAAGGTCCATAAAAGTCTAACTACCCCACCTGGAAGACCCATTATTGCAGCCTGTAATGGGCCATTAGAAAACCTTTCCAAGTATATAGATTACTTTTTACAGACTCATATGAAGATGCTAGATTCCTATGTACAAGATACTAGGGATTTTCTTAACAAGATTAAAGATCTAGCATGGAATATAGATCTATTACTAGTAACGTTGGAAGTAACCTCCTAATATACATGCATTAGGCATATGGATGGTTTAAGAGCAGTTGAATATTTTTTGAGCAGGAGATCGATGGAACATACAAAACATACACGAATGTTACTAAATATGTTATCTTTCTGTTTAGAAAATAATTACTTCCTTTTTAATGGCCAATTTTATCAACAGGTGCAAGGTGTGGCTATGGGGGCCAGCTTCTTTCCCAGCTATGCTTGTTTGTTTATGGGCTGGTGGGAGGAGCTGGTCCTCAAGCGAGAATTTGAACAAACCTGTAAATGCAACATAGTCTCCTGGATGTGTATTATCGATGATTTATTTATTGTTTGGCAAGGCACTGAGGAGAGTGTTTTACAATTTGTAGAGAGTATTAACCATAATAATCTTAACCTTAATTTTACTTCCAACATCAGTAAATGCTCAGTGACATTTTTAGATGTACAGGTTTTAGTATACAACAATATGCTGGTAACTACCCTTTTTAGTAAACCTACCGCGGGCAATACACTACTACATGCTAAGAGTTCACACCACAAACATTTGATAAATAGCATACCCTATGGGGAGATGCTTCGTATCAGACGCATATGTAGTGATCCATTGGATATGAAAGTAAAACAAATTGAAAGCCAGGCAAGGTTTTTAGATAGAGGATATAGCCCCAGAGTAGTTAAAGCAGCTATGATCAAGTCACAACTTAAGCCAAGGGAAGAACTCATTCAATATAAAACGGAGACAGGAAATGAAAAGTTGGAGCCAGTTCGTCTAATTTTAACTTACTCAAAACAGGAAAAGGAGCTAAGAAACATTGTTAGACGTAACTGGCATTTCGTTCGAGATGACCCGGTAATAGGTGACCTAATGCCTCTAAACCCTGCCATAGCTTTTCGCAAATCTACAAGCATGGGTAATGTTTTGGCTAAAAACAGTCAGGAGAATTTTAAAAAGGAGAGCTGGCTACCGACTAGAAAGGGATTTTATAAATGCTCAAGCTGTAGGGCATGCCAATTTGGAACGAATACTAAAACCTACAGGACATTTTTCTCTGATAAAAATAGAGAAATCAAACAACACTTGACATGCAAAACTGAATATTGTGTGTATGTCCTGGAATGTGACTGACACTTAAAATATGTAGGCAGTGCCAAATTGGCAGTACATAAGTGCATCCTACAGCATTTAAGGGCAATAACAAATAAAGATCAGAACTATCCCGTTGCAAGACACTTTGAAAACACACACAACAGTGACCCCCGATTTCTCCACTATTTTGCTATTGAATCTATCCCCATAACAAAGAGAGGAGGGGATAGGGAAGCCTCTCTACGACGGCTAGAGACCAATTACATATTGGAGTTCAATTGCAAGTGGCCGGGTGGTTTGAATACAACGGAGGACTTACATACCTTTTTATGAGCATAATTGAGAATGAAGGGTGCTGTATTCTCAGATAATAATGTATATATGGCACTTGAATGTTAAATATCTGATCCCCTATAATATGGCTGTATAATCTAACACACAAGCCAATATAGAATATACTGTCCCTGAAAACTTGGTGAGATTAGTAAAATTAGGAAGAATGAGAAAAATTGGGAACATACTAAAAATGATCTCTTATGTGGGCTGTAATCCCATGACATTGTTTTTTACAATTAGTTTTAAGAACTTTATGGGTAGTTTTTATCTATGTGTCTTTTTATTGATTGTTTTAGACATGTCACTGGGCTATTGCCTATGTTTTAACACTATTTATTCTCAATGATCTCATACACTCTCCTTTTTATAATCTTTTTGTACATAGAAAAAACAGTATCTCTTATTATTGAATTTGTAGTTTTAAATAAAAAAATCATATGTTCAATGGATTTATGCCACTTTTCTAAATGCACTAGTCACTTTTGGATTTTAGCGTTTAGGTCGTTGTTACTTTAAACACATGGTATTATAGCACTATAGCACTTTTCGGAAAAAAAAGAAAAAAATGAAAAAAATCATGAAGATTTTGGTCGTTTTTGGTGAGCACTTAATATTATGTGATGTACATTATGCAACGAAATGACACATGAGAAAGGTTGGATAAAATGCAATATATATTTTTCTGCCATAAGATTGATTAAATTATACTTAAGAATACATGTATGAGGAAAACAGGGCATTTATGCTTCTATTATATCTTTTAGACTTTCCAACACATATGGGGAATTGTATTCTTATAAGATGTATTAACAATGTCGAAATGTATTTATACAAACACCAGTATGTCTTTCATGTCTATCAATGAATATGCTGCACTTGCACTTTAAAAATGGGTATTCTCGTGACGTATGATCAGGTGATCAAGGCTGCTTGGACGGCCGAAACGCGTCCTGACACAGAAAAAATAAAATAATGCTGTACACAGTTGGTCTACGCAGGTGATTTCCGCGCGCTAAGCGGGTGAATATCGTGAGTTATATATATATAAAACACCTGTTGCTATATATTTTTGAATAACTTTAATTTTAAATTGTAACAGTAATGTTAAAATTAGCAAACACACACACACATATATATATAGTGAACAAGGCGGTTCGCCGTCGAAACGCGTCTTGCTGTTGTTGGATTAAACTTCTTTTTGCCATTATTTCACGGAGTCTGTGCCTGTCTGCTCTTCGTTTGCCAGGATTGGAATTCCATATATATATATATATATATATATTCACAGAAAAAACCATAGGTTTCAGGCACGTTATAGTTAGGAATTAGCATTTAAAAAACCTCAGAAATTCACTGAAAAAACCATAGGTTTCAGGGGTGTTATAGTTAGCTGGACTTTTCACTTGTACAAAACCATTGAAGTTCCCCCGTTATAGTTAGTTCAGCTAACTATAACTCGCGCGCCCGCAATGCACTGCTGATGACGTCACATATTACATCACTCATGACATGGTCAGTGACATCACTCATGACATCACTGATGACATCTCAAATGACATCACTGATGACATAACTGATGACATCATCCAGTGAATGTGTGTTTTTCTGAAAATTAAATATGTTTTATATATGTATATCTCAAGGTCGATGGAAGAATAAATGAGTATATAAGTGTCTAAATGGATGATTTGTTTTTGAAAAATTGATTGTGTAACTGACCGATTAAGTGCATCATAGTGAATACATGGCTTAGTGAGTAATGTTTAAATATGTAAATATCTGTATCAGTCTCTCACTTTGTGTATAAGTGGCTGCATGGGTTGGTGAGTAGCTACATGGGGGTCTATATAGGTTATTAGTTGGTTTTTTGAGTATCAGTCTGAGTGTCTGCATGGTTCGTGGGGGGTATTACGTAATGCATAGGTGCATGAATGAGTGACTCACTGTTTGTATGTGTTGAAGACAGCATGTGTGCAGGACTGTATGGGTGGATGAGTGTGTGTATGAGTGTGTGTATGGGTGTGTTAGTGAGTGAATGACTGTCTCAATAGTGTCTTTATGAGTAACTACATATGTTTTAAACTAGTATATGTGACTATTGGTGTATATAAGTGAGTATATGTGAGAGTGAGAGATTGAAAGAGTTCCTGTATGAATAAGTATTTGTTTCTGTAAGTGATTGTTTAAAAGACTAAGTATGTGTAAGTTTCCGTAGAAGTAAGTGTGGTGGTGTGTGTATAACTGTATATGCAAGTAAATGTATGTTTGATTCTTTATTAGCATGAGTGACTATGTGTGTGAGTAACTCTATGGATGAGTGGCATTGTGTAACAGGATGTATAGGTGTATGAGTACATATGATGAGTGAGTACATGTATGAGTGACTGTATAGGACTGTTGGTGAATGAGTGGATGTATATGTGGATCTTAGAATTACTGAAGAGGTTGTTGTAACTGGTATTGGTATGTCCACTGTTTTGAAAATTTTAGTCTCTGTTTTTGAATGTGTGTATCAAAGGTTATATTAGGGTGAGAGGAGGTCTGCCACTCTATCACAAGGATGATGTCATCAGTGATGTCATCAGTGATGTCATTTGAGATGTCATCAGTGATGTCATGAGTGATGTCACTGACCATGTCATGAGTGATGTAATATGTGACGTCATCAGCAGTGCATTGCGGGCGCGCGAGTTATAGTTAGCTGACCTAACTATAACGGGGGAATTTCAATGGTTTTGTACAAGTGAAAAGTCCAGCTAACTATAACACCCCTGAAACCTATAGTTTTTCAGTAAATTTCTTAGATTTTTTAAATGCTAATTCCTAACTATAACGTGCCTGAAAAAAATGCACAGAAAGAAAAAAAAGGGGTGCAGAAAGAAGCAACAGAAGTCCTCAAAGACGAAGAAAAGTGCAGGAAGAAGGATAACGTGCAGAAAGAACAAAAAGAAGAGCAGAAAGAAACCATGTTGCAAAATCATCCTGTACCCTCAGCTTTTTCAGACGGATACTGGTGGTAACTGAGTCTGACTAACCAGTCCTAGAGCCAGTGCTATGTTAAAAGACACTTAGAATACAGTGAAAACACCTACATAGACTAGGGAACATTATGCGTTGGGGTCCCCCTGTGATTAGCATGACCTCCTCTGTAAGCCCCTAGTATATAATAGGGCAGGGGGATTAAAACTACCTCTTAAAACAGGCCACAGGGCGTTTTTGCACACGTTAACTTAGGCCCCGTCCCCTCCCTTCACCACTGTGTAAACACGCCCTGTGTCCATTTTTAGTTGGGAGATTAAGTTCATTTAAATCCTGAGGGTCCCTAGGGTCCAACTAGCCCACTAGGTACCTCCAGTAAGTGCCACAGAGCTGCGTTGCAGAGAGGTGTAAAAAGTGGCACGGCCTGGACCACCTCTCTGCAATGCAGCTCAGTGGCGCTTACTGGAAGCACTTGGTGGGCTGGTTAGCCCCCAGGGGCCCTCAGTATTGAAGGGAAATAATATCCCCAATTTAAAACGTGCCATAGTGCGTGTTTGCACACGTCACCTCAGGCCCCGTCCCCTCCCTTCACCACTGTGTAAACGCGCCATGTGGCTGTTCTAAGTTGAGAGATTAAGTCCCCTTGAATCCTAAGGGTCCCTAGGGTCAAACTAGACCACTGGGTACCTCCAGTAAGCGCCACAGAGCTGCGTTGCAGAGAGGTGTCAAAAGGGGCTTGGCCTCAGAACACCTGTCTGCAGCGCAGCTCCCTGGCGCATACTGGAGATGCCTGTTGGGCTAGTTGGCCCTCAGGGACCCTCAGTATTGAAGAGGAATTAATTCCCCAACTTACAACTCGCCAGGGGGCGCGTTTGCAGAGTGCTGCAAGGAGGGGGCGTGGCCTCCGACACAATGCCAGTCTTTTATTTAGTTTAATTTTTTTAGAAGGGGGGCTGTGTGGTTCCCCTTCTTATTCTAATTTATTGGCCCTGATGACCCCATCCCCCAGGGCCTGTCTCCTAATTATATTTTTTTGACCCCAATCCCCAGGGCCGGCCACTGTTTTTTATTATTTTTAAAAAATATATATTTATAGACACACCTAGGACATGCTGGACAAACCGTACGTACCTATCACCATGACGATTTGCGTGATATTCATTAAAAGGCGACTATGCATACAATGAATCCACGTGGAATGTATTTACACCACTAGTGAAGCTCTGACATGTCTGATGCCCTACCGTGCCTAATCCCGGTAGACACCCTTGTCGTTTATTTATACAAACATGGGTAGCTATTGACGGGCACATTTAATACACATGCACACCAAGCCATTCAAAGGGGATTCGACAAAAATTCAACCAAAACTATGCAAGAAACCCCCCTCACGGTTAATAAAACACACATCCACTGCCGGATGTGTAATACTTTTTATTTTACTCTCTGGAAAGGGGACGAACATCACTTGAGAGTCACAGCACGCTCCTGGCAGAGCCCAATGCTGTGTTACACCCACCATTGCCTGCCGAGTGCCACACACCTCTGTGTTGTATTCCACCAGCTAGTGCATATGCTATGACACTCTCTAGCCCATGTGCACTGTAACACCACCCCATGAATATGTCATGCCACACTTGTCTTCGCACGGGTTATATTGCCCCATCTAACGTGCCTTCCTCGATGCCTATGTTATAACGCACAGTGCTATGCCATACATATTACAATCTGGGAACCATATCTTTGTCACAGTGCATATGCAACGTTACACTCCCCAGCACATATTTTATATTACAACTTTAGAGACTAGTTAGGTTACACAACACTGCCCTGTGCATATTACACTCCAAGGCGCATATCGCATAGCACGCGCTAGTGCCTGTGCTATCTCGCGCTCTCCAATGAATCTGTCATTGCGCACAATGTATTGCATATTATATTTCACGCCCGGTTCATCTTATATCACACTTTTTGGTGCATGGTTTATACCATACACTATATCTAGTTTTCATTTTCAATCGTGCTCTCAGGACTATGTTCTATATAAGACTGTGTTCACCTACCCTTTTCACGGGCATTACATTTTGCGATAGGGGGTGGAGGGTCAGGGGGTGTTTCTGCCAAGTGAGCCCGGAGTCACAGTCACAAACATCCTCTTCTTCCTGAATAAAAGTGAGATTATGCTGCATACTTGTTCATATTTTAAGTAGTTCGCACAGACACACGTTTTAAAAACAATAAAGTTCCTAATACCCGCCTTCTCTGAACAGTTAGCTTGCTGCCCCATCCCCCTCCTCTCTATCCTCTGTTGTGTGAATCCATGGACTAGCCTCCTCCCTCCTGCCATGCATGGTCTGATGTGCTGCCATTGCCCTCAATTTAGTATGATGTACCAGTTCACTCCTCCTGCCCTCCATTGCCCAATTCTATGCCCCATCATTGACCTCCTGCTTAAACTCTGTGCTTAGCTTGCTGCCCCTATTCTCCTTCCCCCTGCCCTCCGATGTCTTTGTGCATGCCCCTGCTCCAACCTTTTTGCCCACCATGTTCCATGGACCTGCCACTCCTATCTACTCTGAGTGTTCTGTTGAGCTGCCACTCCCCTCCCACCTGCCTAGCATTGTCAGATGACTGTAACCTGTCCCTGCCACCTCCACCCTGCCTGTCCACATGCCATGTCCCTATCCTCTTCCTCCTGTCCTACATGGTCCATTGTACTGCCACACCCTTCTGCCCTCCCTGGTCTGTTGTGCTGCAACTGCTCCTCCTGCCTGCCCCATGCGGTCTGTTGTGAGGCCCCTTCCCCTGAACTTTCTTGTCTGTACACAGGTCCTGACCCTCCCTTCTATCCTCCATCGTCCTTTGTGCATGCCCCTGCTCCCTCCTTCTTGCCCATCATAGCCATTGTGCTGCCACTAACCCTCCCACTTCCCATGCATGGTCTTCTGTGCTGCCATGGCCCCTCCCACCTTCCCTGTGTGGTCAGTTACCTGCCCTTGAACCCCTCCCACCTTCCCTCCATGGTCTGTGTGTATTCCATCACAGTCTCACTGTTGCTCTTCATGGTGTGTCTTGCTTCTAGTGCCCATCCTCCCTGACCTCCATGGCTATCTTGCTGCTCCTGCCCTGCCCCCTTGCCCCCAGCCCTCTGTTTACATGTACAGACGCCTACTCCCTCCCTCCTGGCTTGTCTGTTCCATTGTAATGCCCCTGATCCGTCCCTCCTGCCCTTTATGGTCTGTTATGCTGCAGCTTTCTCTCCTGTCTGTCCATTATGGTCAGCTAGCTACCATTGCCTCTTGCCCCTCTGTTCTCTGTTGTCCATGTGCATGGCCCTGTCCCCTCCCTCTTGCTTTCTATGGATTGTTGTGCTGCACTCCCGTCCCGCATGCCCTGTGTGGTGTATTGTGCTGCTGCAAACCCTGATGCCTGCCCTGCAGGGTCAGTTTGGTGCACCTCTCCATGTCCCTCCTGTCCTCTGTTATCCAAGTCCATGTCCCTACCCCATTTCCTTCCATGATCCAATGTACCATACTTGCGAACATTTTGAACTTGGTAAGAGGGATATTTTGAAAAAAAACTGGGGTATTGATTTTCCCCTTTGAGTTACATTGAAAAAGAGGAGATTGTAGCCAGGAGACAGATCAAATAAAGCCCATTTGAGCTTAAAAACATTGGACGTTTCCTGGCTGAATCGGGTCTGTTGGCATGTATGGTTGTACTACCAATGCCTCTTCCTTCTGCCCACAATGGTCTATTACATTGCCACAGCCTCTCTTGCAAGTCCTGTATTGTTGGTTTGTTGTCCCTGCCCCCCTTTCCACTGCCCTCCATAGTCTGTTGTGCTGCCACGGCCCTTCCTGCCTGCTCAGTGTGGTTAAATTGTTGCCTTTGCACCCTCCTACCTTCCTTCAATTTTCAGAGTCTGTGCCCCTGGCCTCTGCCTCTCAACAGTATCCTAATGAACAACTAGATTGCTAACATTCTATATTTATTACAAAAGTGTGGAACGCCTGATGTCATCTTGATGTAATCAAAACTGTAATACCTAGAGCATTTCCTTTAGAAATTACATATATGAGAGGGTCTTATTGGCATCAAAATTATGGTTAGTGCTCTAAAAGACTAAAATAAGGACATCTTTTCTGAGTTTTCAAATAGCGACAAAGCACTTCTAAATTATTTGTTATCTTTATGTTTTTTTATCCAGTTGACCACTTGATTAAATGTTGTACTTAGGGGAGAGGATGTGGAGTTACTTCCAGAACTGCAGACTTTGCAACTGGGGGACCAGGTTGGAGTTTCTGCTTCAGCTCGACATTCTGTGATTCTGGTCAAATCACTTAGTCTCCCCATGTCTACAACCAAAATGAATTTGTTCTTGTGTGATGTAACCAATGCTCATGTAAAGCACTCCAATACCTGACAAGTCTGCACTATATAACACTGCAAAAACACAAAATAATAAGTGTTTTGCAAACTTATGTCATTGGGCTATATTTGGGCTACATCTGGGTGATTTCGGGCTACATTTGGGCTCTTTTGTCTCTGGTGGCCATCTTGGGAGACTTATTTGTTATGAATTTTCCTAATTTCCTCATTTACTGCAGTCTCCTCAGTAGGAAATACTTTCAGTTTTTTACTTTGATTCCATCAAGAAGGCATTCAGATGTGTCACACATTTGCCATAAATTCAGAATGTTAGCACTCTTTTTGCTCATTAGATCATTGTAGTAAAGCTACTGCTCACCAGGGAAAACTGCTGCTGGTATTGAAAGTGCATGTTTCAGTCTGCATGTCAGAATTTTTTAATGAAATAGTAGAGGATTTGAGAAGTCACTCAAAATGTGCCCTAATTTTTCTCTCTGCAGCACTAATCATACTTTTTATGGAAAAATGAACCCCCTCATTTTGTTCCTTTTTAAATAAATGTTTTAAGAGTTACCACTTTAATCCAAGCAAGATGGCTTCAGGTGTGCCATATGTTTATCATAAGTAGGACTGTTAGCGCTCTAGTTGTTCTTTGGAACACTCTGGGAAGCTGCAGTAGAACACAAAGGAATCAACTGACAGTCTCTGCCCTTGTTGGATGTACATGTTTTACTGAGAATGTCAGACTTCATTCTCACATGACTGAGAAAGATAATGTGAATTTACAGAAAATAAGCTCTCAGTTTAGCTTATAGATCACCTTCCAAACCTCTGTGGGAAAGGCATGAGAAAATATTTTTCTCTCAATCATGATATCCCAGCAGAAGGCTTTTTCACATGGTGAAATCACCTTAGAACATACCACAATTCCTAAAATGAGTATGGTACCATCAACAAATGATTTATAATGTAACTAAAGTCTTAAAACATTCTATTAACTGCAATGCTTTTTAATGAGGTGCTATCATGTATATTGGTCCCAAGATGGCTGCCAACACTTCTTGGATGAAGTGCTGACAGCCAATCAGATCTCAGGATGAGATGTGTGGTTAGGCTCCGCCCACATATATATATGATTTTACTTTTGATTTTCTCAGGAACTACTGAACAGATTGACTCCATATATGCAAAAGGCACATCCCTGAGCTGAGGACTACCTCTCTGCCAAATTTCAAGTAATTCTGTTCAGCCGTTCGGGCTGTACCTTGGACTAAAGGTCCCTATGGAAAATTGCATGGGGAAATCGCGTTTTGGCCCCCCCTTTTTTCTCAGCCCCCGCTTGACGAATCCCCCCGAGACTTTCAGGGTAGGAGCGGAGCGGAGCGCCCCACCTATTTTGAAAATTTCGCGAGGATTCGTCAACGGGCGCCAAAGTTATTCCAAATAGAATGTTGCGGATTTCCTATGGAAACACGGTCCTGACTATAACTATCTACTGGCGACCGCCAGTAGATAATATATATATATATATATATATATATATATATATATATATATATATATATATATATTACCTACTGGCGGTCGCCAGTAGGTAGTTATAGTTAGGACCACGTTTCCATAGGAAAAGCTCAAGATTCTATTTTGAATAACTTTGGCGCCGGTCGACGAATCCTCGCGAATTTCTCAAAATAGGTGGGGCGCTACGCTCCGCTCCTACCCTGAAAGTCTCGGGGGGATTCGTCAAGCGGGGGCTGAGATAAAAGGGGGGTCCCAAAACGCGTTTTTCCCATGCATTTTTCCATAGGACCTTTAGACACAGCTACAGCCCGAACGGCTGAACAGAATTACTTGCAATTTGGCAGAGAGGTAGTCCTCAGGTCAAGGAAGTGCCGTTTGTAGGTTTGGTGTAAATCTGTTCAGTATATTCTGAGAAAATAGCCTTTAAATCAATATATATATCTGAGCCAGCTTACGGTGCGCTTACGGTGCGCTTACCGTACGCGTACGGTGACGTGCGCGAGCACGATTCTGATTGGCTCTTAGATCTTAGTAAACATTCGATTCGGCCGAAACCAGGAAGCGGCGGCCGCCATTTTCTCTCTCGCACTCTGAGTGGGGCAGCATAAATGAAGCCCAAAAATGTGTAAAGGGGCAGTTTATTGAGATAATATTCACCCAGCAGTGATATACGGGCCCCCAAACAACCCCCAAGGCCAAAAAAAAGAATTTTTTTTTTTTCCGAAAAATCGCCGATTACGCTTACCGTACGCGTACGGTAAAAATTGGTTTAAAAAAAAAAAATTATCCACACTCTCCCCACCCCAAGTGCAAATGGTGCCCTAAGGGCACCATTTGTGCATGGCATATCAAACAAATGAAAATAATAAACAAAACATTTCACAACGATGCGCATAATATGTCCCCCATGTGCGCACGGTGCGCGAAGCGCGTCGTGCGTACATGGCCCATCCCGCATAATGTGGGCACGCAGTGCGCGCAGCGCACCGCGTGACCACCGTGCGTGCATGGCACTAACTGCATAAAGTGGGCGCGCGGTGCGCGAAGCGCACCGTGTGCTCACTGTGCGCGCACGGTGCGCGAAGCGCACTGTGCACGCACGGAACGAACTGCGTTAACTGGGCGCGCACGCCACGAATGGCGTAAAGTAAGTTAGCATTTAAAAAAACGTACAAATTCACTGAAAAAACCATAGGTTTCACACACGTTATAGTTAGGAATTAGCATTTAAAAAACCTTGTAAATTCACTGAAAAAACCATAGGTTTCACACATGTTATAGTTAGCTGGACATTTTATTGATAAAAAACCAATGAAATTCCCCCGTTATAGTTAGTGCAGGCAACTATAACTCACGCGACCGCAATCTTCTGCTGATGACATATGTGTCTTTATGAAAAAAAAATATTTGTAATATATGTATAGCTAAAATTTAATGGAAGAAGACATGGGCAAATAAGTGTCTAAATACAGTATTAGCATCAGCAGAGGATTACGGTCGCGTGAGTTATAGTTGCCTACAGTAACTATAACGGGGGAAGTTCATTGGTTTTTTATCAATAAAATGTCCAGCTAACTATAACATGTGTGAAACCTATGGTTTTTTCAGTGAATTTGCAAGGTTTTTTAAATGCTAATTCCTAACTATAACGTGTGTGAAACCTATGGTTTTTTCAGTGAATATATATATATATATATATATATATCCAAAATACATCCGCTCCTTCTGGACAGCCAGCCCCATGGAAGGTGGCGTACACGCCGGCGAAGCAACCGGCAAATTATCTCCAATTAACCAAAGTTTCGTACGCTCTCAGGCAGGTAAGAAACACGACCAAAGTAGAAGTGATCAGGTTTATTTCATGACGCGTTTCGACTGCGTCCGCAGCCTTGCTCACATGAAGATAGTGCAACATAGGGCAGCTCGCGACTAAATACAGTGGACACGTGACCGTGACAGTCACAATAGAAACAGGACTAGAAATGGCCGCCATCTTGGAAAGGTCAACGATCAAAGTATAATACATATGACGAAATGCAGAATAATTATGCAAAGTGAACATGTCACAATGGACGAAAAATAGAATGAAATAAAATAGAAGGCTATAGAGCAACATGACATATGTGCTCAGCGTACACAACACGCTAATGCATGAGTTATACCATCGTAATGCTCCCCAGTTGTCCGGGTGATAGTCAATAAAGTTTTTATACATGAATTATGTGAACAAAGATTATTAGTCAGCCAAAGTTAAATACTATTGTACATCATCTTTGTATCAAAAGAAATAATTATCAAGGCTCATAGCATATGCAGATCCTATGTGCAATAAACATCTTTAAACTAAAATGCGATCACATAATGTACGTTACAATAACTCGTTTTCTCAAAGGCAGTGATCAATAAAGTATATACAAAAAATAATAAGTGCGCCTAATCTGCAACTTCTGGGATTGCTGCGTACACTGGAGCAAAATGCAAAGAAACTTCTCAGTATATGTGTACAGCCCAGAGTATCATTCCGTCCCATTGTTGTATGATGTGGCAAGAGGACAGCTGCAATTCCCTCCCTCAGCGTGCGTTAGCTCATTGTACACCAAGTCCGTGTCCGACGGTAATCTGAACTTGACGTATAAAGATCATATCGGCATAGTGCTTGTTACCGAAATAACTCATTGAATGACCAAACCTCAGTATATACAGAGTATAAAATGTCAACAGTACTAGAATAGTAGGTCTAAGCATGGTGCCAGTAGACCTGTACTGAAAAAACAAACTACGATATTACTGAAGAGTAAGTATCAAGGCAAAGTGCTCAAGAGGAAAATTAGGCCTCTAAAATGGTAAGTCTAGGCCTGGGGTTAGGATATAACATAACGAAACCTAGTAATTAAAAAATCCGAAGTGGTACACTGAGAGGGAATGTAAAGTCAATGTAGATAAAAGTACAGTATTAAGCCCAAAAGAAAACCACTTATCCTGAAGTTGAATCGTGCCCATCATAGGAGTCTTCAGTCGCAGTGCAGTGCCCAATACTGACGTGATGGTGATAGAGTGACATTGAAGAAAAGGTTAGGTAACCAGTGAAGTGAGTAGGTACCTTCCTTCTCTCCTGTAAAAAATCGTGATATGCATGGATTAGATGATGAAAGTTTGTAGGATTATCAATGCATCAGATAAAAATGAACAATGAAATTACTTAAGAGTTTAAGTAGAATAGCAGAAATTAGAAGAGAGATTATAAAAACATGGAATAAAAATCACATAATTATGTAGTACACACTGCATGTATATGAGCCTGATAGTCCAAAGTGACAAGGGTCCACTGTAAACTGAAACATCCACATAGATGTAATAGTGCTATACTTTTAGTCTTTTTTTAAGTGGATCGACATTTCCTCGTCTTGATTCATACCCCATGGGGCTTTAGTTTGTAGATCAATAATATACCTGGACTCTTTCTGTCTAAGTTTCAGTGTTCTATTCCCACCTCTGTGATCTATGAGAACTTGTTCCAGAATGAAATACTTCAGAAGAGAAGAGTCTGAGTAATGTCTCTCCTGAAAATGGCGCGCCACAGGATATTTGGGGTCTTTGTTGTTAATCGCCCGCTTATGTTCCAATATCCTTTTCTTAGCCATAAGGGTGGTGCTGCCTATATAGCATAGGTTACAGGGACATTCGATGACATATATAACAAAAGTAGTACTACATGTAAGGAATTGGGTTATCTCTCTGCGATTAAGGCCTTGTGTGTAATCCCTGCGGAAGGGGCTGGCCGAGCAGGCCTTACAGTGACCACACGGAAAAAATCCATTCAGATTTTGAATCCCCCTTTCCGGTGTAGCAGTGATGTCATTGTGAACCAATATGTCCCTTAGATTCCTACCACGTCTGTATGTGATGTTAGGTCTGTTCTTAAATGTGTGGCCTATACTAATGTCATTTTTAAGGGTATTCCAATTCTTGGACAGAATGCGTTTGATGTTATCTGATTCAGCATTATAGGTGAGAATCACTCTAGTCTCTATTTCACTGGTGTCTACCTCTCTGGTAGTGTCTTCTCTAAGTGTTTCTTGTCTGTCCACCCGTTCTACTCTGCTGATAGCTTTCTTAAGTACCCAGGTAGGGTAACCGCGGAGTTTAAATCTTTCGATCATCTCTGCGCTTTCCTTGTCAAAAGTTTCTGTACTACTGCAGTTCCTTTTTGCCCTCAGCAGTTCGCCAAAAGGAATACTCCATTTGAGAATGTCTGGATGACTGCTGAGGGCATGTAAGATACTGTTACCTGCAGTGATTTTACGGAAAAGGGAGGTCTGAAGTGTGTTTTCCTTGACCATGACTTTGACATCAAGGTATTCGACCATCTCAGCACTGATGTTGCCTGTAAGGTGTATATTGCGATCATTGCAATTAAGCTCTTCAATAAAAGCCTGTGCCTCTGAATGACTACCTTTCCATATGATGAAAAGGTCGTCGATATATCTGAGCCAGAGTACAACCTTGTGGAGTTCTTTGATGGTGATTTTTTGAGAGAATATCTCTTCCTCCCAAAGACCCATGAACAGGTTCGCGAAACTTGGGGCTAGACAAGAACCCATCGCGGTACCGATGAGTTGCTTGTAAATGGTACCGTTGAAGACAAAGATATTATTCGTGAGACAGAATTGTATCATCTCAATTATCATGCAGTTGTGTTCCCAGTATCTTATCTGTCTAGATTTGAGAAAATGATTACATGCAGCGAGTCCCTGCTGATGGTCGATAATAGTGTACAGTGAGTGCACGTCAAGAGTAATGAGAAGCAGTCCTGTCTCCCATTTGATGTTTTGTAATTTACTGAGAAAGTCTTTAGTATCCCTCACATAGCTAGGAAGAGTAATTACATGTTCCCTTAAGAAATGATCCACGTATTTTGAGATGTGTTCTGCTACGCTCCCTATGGAGGATACTATGGGACGTCCAGGTGGAGTTAGTGCGTTTTTATGGACTTTAGGTAAGAGATACAGTACCGGTATTCTGGGAAAATCTCTTTTAAGGTAACAGTACTCTTCCCAGACCAGAATCCCTTTATCCTTCCAGGTAGTCAGTTTGTCCCATATAGTGATCACGCTGTCATTGTAAACTTCTCTAGTAATCTCCATATAGGAGTCTGTGTCACCCAATTGTCTGAGGGCCTCAGTAATGTATTGTCCTTTGTCTAGTATGACCACATTGCCGCCTTTGTCGGCGGGGCGTATGATTATATCTTTGTCTGTGGCCAATGATTGTAAGATTTGTCTTTGGTTGAAAGTCAAGTTGTTAATTAGTTTCTGTTTGTAGTGTGTTTTCTTTCTAAGCTCAATTAGGGCTTTAGTAACATTGTCATGGAAGGTGTCAATTCCGTCATGTGGTAGGGTAGGAAGGAATGTAGAGGGGGGTCTGAAACATGTGGTGGTAGCAGAGTCATATGAGATATCCATCTCACTGAGCATTTCTCTATCATCCCTGAATGGCAATTCCGAGTCAGTGACGTTATTCAGATCAAATAATGTAGTCATCTAGGGGATCTAGATACCCTGACTACATTATTTGATCTGAATAACGTCACTGACTCGGAATTGCCATTCAGGGATGATAGAGAAATGCTCAGTGAGATGGATATCTCATATGACTCTGCTACCACCACATGTTTCAGACCCCCCTCTACATTCCTTCCTACCCTACCACATGACGGAATTGACACCTTCCATGACAATGTTACTAAAGCCCTAATTGAGCTTAGAAAGAAAACACACTACAAACAGAAACTAATTAACAACTTGACTTTCAACCAAAGACAAATCTTACAATCATTGGCCACAGACAAAGATATAATCATACGCCCCGCCGACAAAGGCGGCAATGTGGTCATACTAGACAAAGGACAATACATTACTGAGGCCCTCAGACAATTGGGTGACACAGACTCCTATATGGAGATTACTAGAGAAGTTTACAATGACAGCGTGATCACTATATGGGACAAACTGACTACCTGGAAGGATAAAGGGATTCTGGTCTGGGAAGAGTACTGTTACCTTAAAAGAGATTTTCCCAGAATACCGGTACTGTATCTCTTACCTAAAGTCCATAAAAACGCACTAACTCCACCTGGACGTCCCATAGTATCCTCCATAGGGAGCGTAGCAGAACACATCTCAAAATACGTGGATCATTTCTTAAGGGAACATGTAATTACTCTTCCTAGCTATGTGAGGGATACTAAAGACTTTCTCAGTAAATTACAAAACATCAAATGGGAGACAGGACTGCTTCTCATTACTCTTGACGTGCACTCACTGTACACTATTATCGACCATCAGCAGGGACTCGCTGCATGTAATCATTTTCTCAAATCTAGACAGATAAGATACTGGGAACACAACTGCATGATAATTGAGATGATACAATTCTGTCTCACGAATAATATCTTTGTCTTCAACGGTACCATTTACAAGCAACTCATCGGTACCGCGATGGGTTCTTGTCTAGCCCCAAGTTTCGCGAACCTGTTCATGGGTCTTTGGGAGGAAGAGATATTCTCTCAAAAAATCACCATCAAAGAACTCCACAAGGTTGTACTCTGGCTCAGATATATCGACGACCTTTTCATCATATGGAAAGGTAGTCATTCAGAGGCACAGGCTTTTATTGAAGAGCTTAATTGCAATGATCGCAATATACACCTTACAGGCAACATCAGTGCTGAGATGGTCGAATACCTTGATGTCAAAGTCATGGTCAAGGAAAACACACTTCAGACCTCCCTTTTCCGTAAAATCACTGCAGGTAACAGTATCTTACATGCCCTCAGCAGTCATCCAGACATTCTCAAATGGAGTATTCCTTTTGGCGAACTGCTGAGGGCAAAAAGGAACTGCAGTAGTACAGAAACTTTTGACAAGGAAAGCGCAGAGATGATCGAAAGATTTAAACTCCGCGGTTACCCTACCTGGGTACTTAAGAAAGCTATCAGCAGAGTAGAACGGGTGGACAGACAAGAAACACTTAGAGAAGACACTACCAGAGAGGTAGACACCAGTGAAATAGAGACTAGAGTGATTCTCACCTATAATGCTGAATCAGATAACATCAAACGCATTCTGTCCAAGAATTGGAATACCCTTAAAAATGACATTAGTATAGGCCACACATTTAAGAACAGACCTAACATCACATACAGACGTGGTAGGAATCTAAGGGACATATTGGTTCACAATGACATCACTGCTACACCGGAAAGGGGGATTCAAAATCTGAATGGATTTTTTCCGTGTGGTCACTGTAAGGCCTGCTCGGCCAGCCCCTTCCGCAGGGATTACACACAAGGCCTTAATCGCAGAGAGATAACCCAATTCCTTACATGTAGTACTACTTTTGTTATATATGTCATCGAATGTCCCTGTAACCTATGCTATATAGGCAGCACCACCCTTATGGCTAAGAAAAGGATATTGGAACATAAGCGGGCGATTAACAACAAAGACCCCAAATATCCTGTGGCGCGCCATTTTCAGGAGAGACATTACTCAGACTCTTCTCTTCTGAAGTATTTCATTCTGGAACAAGTTCTCATAGATCACAGAGGTGGGAATAGAACACTGAAACTTAGACAGAAAGAGTCCAGGTATATTATTGATCTACAAACTAAAGCCCCATGGGGTATGAATCAAGACGAGGAAATGTCGATCCACTTAAAAAAAGACTAAAAGTATAGCACTATTACATCTATGTGGATGTTTCAGTTTACAGTGGACCCTTGTCACTTTGGACTATCAGGCTCATATACATGCAGTGTGTACTACATAATTATGTGATTTTTATTCCATGTTTTTATAATCTCTCTTCTAATTTCTGCTATTCTACTTAAACTCTTAAGTAATTTCATTGTTCATTTTTATCTGATGCATTGATAATCCTACAAACTTTCATCATCTAATCCATGCATATCACGATTTTTTACAGGAGAGAAGGAAGGTACCTACTCACTTCACTGGTTACCTAACCTTTTCTTCAATGTCACTCTATCACCATCACGTCAGTATTGGGCACTGCACTGCGACTGAAGACTCCTATGATGGGCACGATTCAACTTCAGGATAAGTGGTTTTCTTTTGGGCTTAATACTGTACTTTTATCTACATTGACTTTACATTCCCTCTCAGTGTACCACTTCGGATTTTTTAATTACTAGGTTTCGTTATGTTATATCCTAACCCCAGGCCTAGACTTACCATTTTAGAGGCCTAATTTTCCTCTTGAGCACTTTGCCTTGATACTTACTCTTCAGTAATATCGTAGTTTGTTTTTTCAGTACAGGTCTACTGGCACCATGCTTAGACCTACTATTCTAGTACTGTTGACATTTTATACTCTGTATATACTGAGGTTTGGTCATTCAATGAGTTATTTCGGTAACAAGCACTATGCCGATATGATCTTTATACGTCAAGTTCAGATTACCGTCGGACACGGACTTGGTGTACAATGAGCTAACGCACGCTGAGGGAGGGAATTGCAGCTGTCCTCTTGCCACATCATACAACAATGGGACGGAATGATACTCTGGGCTGTACACATATACTGAGAAGTTTCTTTGCATTTTGCTCCAGTGTACGCAGCAATCCCAGAAGATGCAGATTAGGCGCACTTATTATTTTTTGTATATACTTTATTGATCACTGCCTTTGAGAAAACGAGTTATTGTAACGTACATTATGTGATCGCATTTTAGTTTAAAGATGTTTATTGCACATAGGATCTGCATATGCTATGAGCCTTGATAATTATTTCTTTTGATACAAAGATGATGTACAATAGTATTTAACTTTGGCTGACTAATAATCTTTGTTTACATAATTCATGTATAAAAACTTTATTGACTATCACCCGGACAACTGGGGAGCATTACGATGGTATAACTCATGCATTAGCGTGTTGTGTACGCTGAGCACATATGTCATGTTGCTCTATAGCCTTCTATTTTATTTCATTCTATTTTTCGTCCATTGTGACATGTTCACTTTGCATAATTATTCTGCATTTCGTCATATGTATTATACTTTGATCGTTGACCTTTCCAAGATGGCGGCCATTTCTAGTCCTGTTTCTATTGTGACTGTCACGGTCACGTGTCCACTGTATTTAGTCGCGAGCTGCCCTATGTTGCACTATCTTCATGTGAGCAAGGCTGCGGACGCAGTCGAAACGCGTCATGAAATAAACCTGATCACTTCTACTTTGGTCGTGTTTCTTACCTGCCTGAGAGCGTACGAAACTTTGGTTAATTGGATATATATATATATATATATATATATATATATATTCACTGAAAAAAACATGGGTTTCACACACGTTATAGTTAGGAATTAGCATTTAAAAAACCTTGCAAATTCACTGAAAAAACCATGGGTTTCACACACGTTATAGTTAGGAATTAGCATTTAAAAAACCTTAGAAATTCAGTGAAAAAACCATAGGTTTCACACACGTTATAGTTAGGAATTAGCATTTAAAAAACCTTAGAAATTCAATGAAAAAACCAAAGGTTTCACACACGTTATAGTTAGCTGGACATTTTACTCGTAAAAAACCATTGAAATTCCCCCGTTATAGTTAGTTAAGCTAACTATAACTCGCGCGCCTGCAATGCACTGCTGATGACGTCACATATTACATCACTCATGACATGGTCAGTGACATCACTCATGACATCACTGATGACATCTCAAATGACATCACTGTTGACATCACTGATGACATCATCCAGTGAATGTGTGTTTTTCTGAAAATTAAATATGTTTTATATATGTATATCTCAAGGTCGATGGAAGAATAAATGGGTTTATAAGTGTCTAAATGGATGATTTGTTTTTGAAAAATTGATTGTGTAACTGACTGATTAAGTGTATCATAGTGAATACATGGCTTAGTGAGTAATGTTTAAATATGTATATATCTGTATCAGTCTTTCACTTTGTGTATAAGTGGCTGTATGGGTTGGTGAGTACCTACATGAGTGTCTATATAGGTTATTAGTTGGTTTTTTGAGTATCAGTCTGAGTGTCTGCATGGTTCGGTGGGGGGTATTACGTAGTGCATAGGTGCATGAATGAGTGACTCACTGTTTGTATGTGTTGAAGATAGTATGTGTGCAGGACTGCATGGGTGGATGAGTGTGTGTATGGGTGTGTTAGTGAGTGAATGACTGTCTCAACAGTGTCTTTATGAGTAACTACATATGTTTTTAACTAGTATATGTGACTATTGGTGTATATAAGTGCGTATATGTGAGAGTGAGAGATTGAAAGAGTTCCTGTATGAATAAATATGTGTTTCTATAAGTGATTGTTTAAAAGACTAAGTATGTGTAAGTTTTTGTAGAAGTAAGTGTGGTGGTGTGTGTATAACTATATGCAAGTAAACGGATGTTTGATTCTTTATTAGCATGAGTGACTATGTGTGTGAGTAACTCTACAGATGAGTGGCATTGTGTAACAGGATGTATAGGTGTATGAGTACATATGATGAGTGAGTACATGTATGAGTGACTGTATAGGACTGTTGGTGAATGAGTGGATGTGTATGTGGATCTTAGAATTACTGAATAGGTTGTTGTAACTGGTATTGGTATGTCCATTGTTTTGAAAAGTTTAGTCTCTATTTTTGAATGTGTGTATCAAAGGTTATATTAGGGTGAGAGGAGGTCTGCCACTCTATCACAAGGATGATGTCATCAGTGATGTCATCAGTGATGTCATTTGAGATGTCATCAGTGATGTCATGAGTGATGTCACTGACCATGTCATGAGTGATGTAATATGTGACGTCATCAGCAGTGCATTGCGGGCGCGCGAGTTATAGTTAGCTTAACTAACTATAAGGGGGGAATTTCAATGGTTTTTTACGAGTAAAATGTCCAGCTAACTATAACGTGTGTGAAACCTTTGGTTTTTTCATTGAATTTCTAAGGTTTTTTTAAATGCTAATTCCTAACTATAACGTGTGTGAAACCTATGGTTTTTTCACTGAATTTCTAAGGTTTTTTAAATGCTAATTCCTAACTATAACGTGTGTGAAACCCATGGTTTTTTCAGTGAATTTGCAAGGTTTTTTAAATGCTAATTCCTAACTATAACGTGTGTGAAACCCATGGTTTTTTCAGTGAATTTGCAAGGTTTTTTAAATGCTAATTTTTTTTTTTCTTCTATTTTTTTAAACATATTTTTAATTTAATGTTCTAACCTTTTATAAAGACTATGGTTAAATTTTTAAAATTCTTTAATATGTTTTTTTAAATATATTTCATAAAATAAACATGTTAAAATTTTTTGCAGTACATTTTTTCCTTTTTTTTTTAGTATGCGTACCGTAAGCTTACGGTAAGCGTACGGTTTACGCAATGCCCGTAATTTATCTACGCTGTTTGCGTATAGTTACGCAATTTGCGTAGCCGCGCGTACTCCGCGTGGGACGCGTACGCGTGTACGCTACACGCGCACGTTACGCGGAAGTGTCGGGTAGTGACTGATATGCGCATGCGCGCAAGCGCGTGTCTTTTTTACGCGCATGCGTACTTTTGCCGTAAGCGCACCGTAAGCGTACCGTAAGCGTACGGTAGGTCATGTGATCATGAAACACAACTTTTGATTGGATGAAACTACTTTCAGTTCTAGAACTCTCCTACACCACACCCATTCCCCTCATTTCTGCTTGTGATCCCTTAGGAGAAGGAGCTGGGTTGTCTTTGTGATACGATGGCAGAACAGCAGAGCCCTTCTGAGAGTGAGGCTAGCACTAGCAGCACTACCTTGAGGCAGAGAGCGAGGAAACAAAAGACCTCTTATGTATGGGATTATTTTACTTTTCCTGAAGGCCAGCTAAAGGTAAATGCACCCTTAGTGACTTGCAAGCTGTGTCAGCGTGTACTTTCAAGAGGTAATCCTGACAGGAAGTATTCCTTTGGGAATCATACCATGATGAGGCACCTCAAGGATGTACACAAAAGGACACATGCTCGACTTTTTGGAGGTAACCCTTCAGAAAGTCAACCAAGCACATCCACAGCAGCTCAGCCTGGACCATCATCTGCAGGGCTGACTCCTTCTTCTGCAGGTCAGGTGAGCCCTTCATATGTGGGGGGAGCATCTCCTTTTGCTGGCCCTCTGGAAATTAACCCTCGATTTCTGAGGGTTGATATTCGATGTGCCTCTTGTCATGATCTAATTTGTCATAGGGAGACCAGTGTTTCCCTAGTGAACCTCAAAATAGATCAGCACACTTGTCACAGAGACTAATTTTCCCATTCTTTCTTTCCTCTCTCCCTGCATGAACACAACGGCTCTTTTAAGAGCCAACCTTATCTTTCATCTTTTTTTTATATATGTTTTTAAAAACTTTTTTTTTTTTTTTACCGTACGCGTACGGTGCGCGTAATTTTTTTTTTTTTTTAAAAAACACTAAAAATCAATTATCACATTACAAGGTCTTTGAGACACTACAATTATTATTATTGACTTACCATACCCACTCAAAAAAATATTTATTCATTTGTTTTTTTTTAAAAAAATTGCTTTAAAAATGGTTCTAGTTTTCGAAAATTTTCTATATCAATCTGAAAAAAAAGAAAAAAGTATTAATATTTTTTAAACATTTTAAAATACAGTACACGTATTTACATATTTACCCAAAAATATTTTTGCCTTATTTCTGCTGTTTTCAGAATATATTGCATTTCACTATAAATTGTGAAAGCAATTGCATTCATCATTTAACAGCGGGCAAAAAAAAAATAACAATCTCAAAGATTGTATTAAAAAAGCCCAGAATCTCTTCTCACTTAAACTTAACATTACAGAAATGCATAATATTCTAAAAAAATATCATCAAAAAACAATACTTATTTCTTTAAAATACCGTCTGATATTTTTGTTTCAGAAGTATAATCACAATATTATATCTCAAATAACTCCACAATACATCTGATTCCATTTCCTTTAGGCCAAATAGTAATTTTAAAAAATTTTTGGGATTAAATTTCCAATGGTAATCCAATAAAATTCTAAAGTTTAATTTGTCCAGATCTCACCGATTCTCGAAATGTGGCACTCAAACAGCAGATTATCAGAGCCAGGATCTCTGTTCTCTACACCTCTCTCCTCTCAGCAGAACCAGAAAATGGCAAAGTTTCCCTCTATTTTTCCACACATATACATGTAAGTTTCAAATCTCAGTGCTTCCCCCTTTTTTTCAAATGGAATCACACATTTCTATTGGTTGAAAACCAACCCTTTTCTTAAAGTACCCTTCCCCCAACTTGACTTCTGCCTGCTACCATAGCAACAGCTCATGGAACACTGCTGTGTGGAGTTAGGTCAGAAGTTCGCCAAACAATGTTTCAATTCCACAGAGCAAGAGTGCTTGACTTTTCAAACCTTACAGCAAATCCATAGTACTGTTCTTTGGTAACACATTTTTCTGTACCAATACAAAACATGCTTCTATAAATTTACACATACAGCCTAGTTTTTAGTGTAGAATGGTATGAAACAGCCAATCAGTTCTTTTTTTTTTATTTAATAATATGTATGCCTCCATTTCCAAACTGTTCTTCATTTCTTTTTCCCATTCTACTGAATTACACCTCCTGAGTGCATCCAGATCTCCTTTGAAGATGTTCACAGTGTGGATTGTAGGGCACAGCTATGTCTTCTGGAGTGAAAAGTTTGCAGAGAAAACAGATATGGTGAGAGACCTTGCTTTACCAAATGTAGACATTAAATGGATTGGTCAGAGAGGGTTAAAGTGGCACCAATTGATGCCATTGGTGAAATCCTTCATGCAAAACCAACACCCTGACCTCATAATAGTGCACTGTGGTGGCAATGACCTAGGCACTTTGACTGGGGTAGGTCTGGAAATGCTTATGAAGGACACCTTTGCACAACTGTTTTCTCTTTTCCCTAAAACTCCCTTTGTGTTTTCCAACATATGCCAAAGGCAAAAATGGAACTGGTCCAATCATTTCTGTCCGCAAATTGACAAAGCAAGAAAGCACGTCAACAAATCTGTTTCTGCTTTCCTCCGTGACTATGGTATGGGTGCCATTTACCACAACAACTTGCGTTATGACATGCAAGACATTTATAGAGGAGATGGTGTGCACTTCAATGATGAAGGGAACAGAGTCTTCCTCTTGAACCTTAGACTCTGCATCGGTACTTACTTGTAGGTACCAATAAAAAATCACTTCATAAACACAACGGCTCTTTTTAGAGCCCCCTAATATCTAAACACTTAAATCTGTATTTCATTTCTTTTCTTTTTTTTTTTTTACCGTACGCGTACGGTGAGCTTACCGTACGCGTACCCCGTGATTTTTTTAAAAATCAATAAATGTTTTCTTTGTACTTTTCTGTCCTTTTTTGACCCCCTCACAAATGTAAGGGGGTCTGTAACTCTCCTCCTTGCCCCCTTTTCTTGTTTTCACTCTTTTTTTCTGAGTGAAACACACAAAATGGCGGCCGCCGCTTCCTGGTTTCGGCCGATTCGAATGTTTACTAAGATCTAAGAGCCAATCAGAATCGCGCTCGCGCACGCCACCGTACGCGTACGGTAAGCTTACGGTAAGCGTACCGTAAGCTGGCTCAGATATATATATTGATTTAAAGGCTATTTTCTCAGAATCTACTGAACAGATTTACACCAAACCTACAAAAGGCACTTCCTTGACCTAGGGACTACCTCTCTGCCAAATTTCTAGTAATTCTGTTCAGCCGTTCGGGCTGTAGCCCTGTCTAAAGGTCCTATGGAAAAATGCATGGGAAAAACGCGTTTTGGGACCCCCCTTTTATCTCAGCCCCCGCTTGACAAATCCCCCCGAGACTTTCAGGGTAGGAGCGGAGCGTAGCGCCCCACCTATTTTGAGAAATTCGCGAGGATTCATCAACCGGCGCCAAAGTTATTCAAAATAGAATGTTGCGGATTTCCTATGGAAAAGGGGTCCTAACTATAACTACCTACTGGCGACCGCCAGTAGGTAATATATATATATATATATATATATATATCTCCATATATATATATATATATATATATATATATATATTACCTACTGGCGGTCGCCAGTAGGTAGTTATAGTTAGGACCACGTTTCCATAGGAAAAGCTCAAGATTCTATTTTGAATAACTTTGGCGCCGGTCGACGAATCCTCGCGAATTTCTCAAAATAGGTGGGGCGCTACGCTCCGCTCCTACCCTGAAAGTCTCGGGGGGATCCGTCAAGCGGGGGCTGAGATAAAAGGGGGGTCCCAAAACGCGTTTTTCCCATGCATTTTTCCATAGGACCTTTAGAACGAGCTACAGCCCGAACGGCTGAACAGAATTACTCAAAATTTGGCAGAGAGGTAGTCCCTAGGTCAAGGAAGTGCCTTTTGTAGGTTTGGTGTAAATCTGTTCAGTAGATTCTGAGAAAATAGCCTTTAAATCAATATATATATCTGAGCCCGCTTACGGTACGCTTACCGTACGCTTACGGTAAGCGTACGGTGGCGTGCGCGAGCGCGATTCTGATTGGCTCTTAGATCTTAGTAAACATTCGAATCGGCCGAAACCAGGAAGCGGCGGCCGCCATTTTCTGTTTCACTCTGAAAAAAAAAAGAGTGAAAAGAAGAAAAGGGGGCAATGAGGAGAGTTACAGACCCCCTAACATTTGTAAGGGGGTCAAAGAAGGACAGAAAAGTACAAAAAAAACATTAATTGATTTTAAAAAAAATCACGGGGTACGCTTACGGTAAGCGTACGGTAAAAAAAAATAAAAAAAAAATAAATGAAAATCAGATTTAAGAGTTTAGAAATTAGGGAGCTCTAAAAAGAGCTGTTGTGTTTATGGAGTCATTTTTTTAGTGGTACCTACAAGTAAGTACCGATGCAGAGTCTAAGGTTCAAGAGGAAGACTCTGTTCCCTTCATCATTGAAGTGCACACCATCTCCTCTATAAATGTCTTGCATGTTGTAACGCAAGTTGTTGTGGTAAATGGCACCCATACCATAGTCACGGAGGAAAGCAGAAACAGATTTGTTGACGTGCTTTCTTGCTTTGTCAATCTGCGGACAGAAATGATTGGACCAGTTCCATTTTTGCCTTTGGCATATGTTGGAAAACACAAAGGCAGTTTTAGGGAAAAGTGAAAACAGTTGTGCAAAGGTGTCCTTCATAAGCATTTCCAGACCTACCCCAGTCAAAGTGCCTAGGTCATTTCCACCACAGTGCACTATTATGAGGTCAGGGTGTTGGTTTTGCATGAAGGATTTCACCAATGGCATCAATTGGTGCCACTTTAACCCTCTCTGACCAATCCATTTAATGTCTACATTTGGCAAAGCAAGGTCTCTCACCATATCTGTTTTCTCTGCAAACTTTTCACTCCAGAAGACATAGCTGTGCCCTACAATCCACACTGTGAACATCTTCAAAGGAGAACTGGATGCACTCAGGAGGTGTCTTTCAGTAGAATGGCAATATGAAAAGAAAGACAGTTTGGAAATGGAGGCATACATATTTTTTTCAAAACAAAAAGAACTGATTGGCTGTTTCATACCATTCTAGAATAAAAACTAGGCTGTATGTGAAAATTAATAGAAGCATGTTTTGTATTGGTACAAAAAAATGTGTAACCAAAGAACAGTACTATGGATTTGCTGTTAGGTTTGAAAAGTCAAGCACTCTTGCTCTGTGGAATTGAAACATTGTGTGTCGAACTTCTGACCTAACTGCACACAGCAGTGTTCCATGAGCTGTTGCTATGGTAGCAGGCAGAAGTCAAGTTGGGGGAAGGGTACTAGGCAGAAGTCAAGTTGGGGGAAGGGTACTTTTGGAAAAGGGTTCGTTTTCAACCAATAGAAATGTGTCATTACATTTGAAAAAAAGGGGGAAGCACTGAGATTTGAAACTTACATGTATATGTGTGGAAAAATAGAGGGAAAGTTTGCCATTATCTGGTTCTGCTGAGAGGAGAGAGGTGAACACAACAGAGATCCTGGCTCTGATAATCTGCTGTTTGAGTGCCACATTTCTTTCACAACTAACTAAATTAAAAGGTGAGTTTACAGTTTGAGAGGGGATGTATGTGGTAACTTAAGAAATGAATAATAGAAATGGGAATTGTTTTTGTTGTAGTTACATAATGTGTCAGTCTGTAAAAGTGATTTCAAAGTGTAAAAAGAGATTTTCACTTGGCCCGAAAAAAAAAAGAGCAGTAAGTGTGCTTTCAAATTGGCAAAGAAATTTCGTTTTGGCACTAATGTGAAAACATGACTCTGTGTGCATAGAAGAATTATAGGCAGAAATGTATTGCGTCTTGCTCTGGTGATTTCACAGTTGCAGTAGATGGAAAAGAGGAGCGAATTTTTGGGGGAAGAAGCAGAGGTTTAGCACACACCCATGTGCTTGCCATGTATAGTCATGCACAGTAATTAGAAGCGAGTGGGGTTTTCAGGTTTAAGTCTGTAATGCAAATACATTCAGCATCACTAAGGCTGTTTGCCCCTGCTGGAGTGTAGGCAGTCACAGAGAATACACACGGTGGTGGTCTGAAAAAAAAACTGCTTGGACATGTGCATTTAAATAAATTTAAAAAAAAGGTTTCAGAATGTGTCAGTCTGTAAAAGTGATTTCAAATTGAAAAAAGAGATATACACTTGCCCCCGAAAAAAAAAGAGCAGTAAGTGTGCTTTCAAATTGGCAAAGAAATTTCGTTTTGGCACTAATGTGAAAACATGACTCTGTGTGCATAGAAGAATTATAGGCAGAAATGTATTGCGTCTTGCTCTGGTGATTTCACAGTTGCAGTAGATGGAAAAGAGGAGCGAATTTTTGGGGGAAGAAGCAGAGGTTTAGCACACACCCATGTGCTTGCCATGTATAGTCATGCACAGTAATTAGAAGCGAGTGGGGTTTTCAGGTTTAAGTCTGTAATGCAAATACATTCAGCATCACTAAGGCTGGTTGCCCCTGCTGGAGTGTAGGCAGTCACAGAGAATACACACGGTGGTGGTCTGAAAAAAAAACAGCTTGGACATGTGCATTTAAATAAATTTAAAAAAAAGGTTTCAGAATGTGTCAGTCTGTAAAAGTGATTTCAAAGTGTAAAAAGAGATTTTCACTTGGCCCGAAAAAAAAAGAGCAGTAAGTGTGCTTTCAAATTGGCAAAGAAATTTCGTTTTGGCACTAATGTGAAAACATGACTCTGTGTGCATAGAAGAATTATAGGCAGAAATGTATTGCGTCTTGCTCTGGTGATTTCACAGTTGCAGTAGATGGAAAAGAGGAGCGAATTTTTGGGGGAAGAAGCAGAGGTTTAGCACACACCCATGTGCTTGCCATGTATAGTCATGCACAGTAATTAGAAGCGAGTGGGGTTTTCAGGTTTAAGTCTGTAATGCAAATACATTCAGCATCACTAAGGCTGGTTGCCCCTGCTGGAGTGTAGGCAGTCACAGAGAATACACACGGTGGTGGTCTGAAAAAAAAACAGCTTGGTTTCATAATGTGACAGTTTGTTATACAGATTTTCACTTGCCCAAAAAAAATGAGGAGTTTGTGTGCATTCAAATTGGCAAAGAAATTTCGTTTTGTGACTATTGTGAAAAGAAATGTAGTAATATATTTAAATACAATAAAGGATTTTTTTTTTAGTTTTTTTGCAGGTATTGCTGAAGAACAGTGAACAAAATTTAAGATGCCTACAAAATCTCGAGTTCAAAAAACGCTAAAAAAAAAACTATATTTGAAGACAACTGGAGGACCAAAGTTAGTAGAAGATGCTGATGTAGGGAAAAAGAAAAAATCTTCTGGTAAGCAAAAAAAACAATTTATAAACAAATTATTCAAAACAAAGAAAAATGTACAAAATGTCTGTTGTCGGAAAAATGTAAAAAAACCTACAGAACAGCAAAAAATTGAGGATTTAGTTAATGCAAATATACCTTCTGCAATTGAAAAGTTTAACATAAACAGAAAAACAGCATTTAAAGAGATACGTAGAAAAATGTTTCAGAGAAGAGTTATGTCCAATTTGATAAAGGATATAAAGAAATATAAGCAAAAGGCTAAATTTTACAAGAGAAAAAAAGAAATTGAAGCCATTGCAGCAAAAGCATTAGAATTAAAAAGGAAACTATTCATATTAATTTTGAATAGGATGCGTACATTAGATAAAATGGTTAATGTACTGAAATCACAAAGCAAAAGCAAAAGAGTAGTGAACAGAACAAATTTTTGTAAAGTGTTTTTAGGAAAGTGGATGCATAGCTCAAGTAGTGAACCTTTTTTTAATGAAGAGAGCTATTTTCAAAGTAATAGTTTGCTGCATGCAGTTGACACCAGAGGTCGTTCATACGAAGTAAAAAATGGTTGCATAATGGAGAAGGAGATAATGGTTCCAAGAGATGAGGTACAAGTGATGGCAGATGAGGCAATGGGGAGACGTCCTAAAGCCCCAGTGTACACTTGGAATTGTAGTAGTATTTGCACTGTGCGTCAGGAATCTATTGACAGATTTCGAGAGTTTCTAAGAGAATATAGTAAAAAAAGTGTAAAACAAAAGATTAAGGTGCTTCAAAGTCTGGATCCATGCAGAGTGAGAGAGAATACTGGTTTGCAGGGTCATTCTCTTGCTTGTCTATCTAGAAAAGTGTGCAATAGTGTTTTCCATCATTTTAGGATGCTGGCTGTTCATCATACTGAAATGAGAAAGTTTGTGAGACGGTTGTATTTTGCCAAAAGTCCAGCAATAAAGTTAAATGAATTGAATAGGGCTCTGTTCCGAGGAACGGTATCAGATGTAGAGAAGGTTGTTGATGAAATTCAGTTTTGTTACTTTGGTCCTGAACAAAACAGTGCAGAGAAGGACACAGTAAATGAGGCAGAAGTGGAAGAGAATGTAGAACCTTGTGTAAGTAAGACATTTAATGATCACATAACAAAATTTGCAATAGTCTCTAATGAAAGACCAAATGTTACTTGTATTTGTTGCCGCAGAACTCATTATAGAAAACAAACTAGGAATGTTGATCTCTACAGAAAGAGTGAAAATGAAGATAATTATAAGTGGATGGATTTTGCAACATATATATTTCTTGAAAATTGTTTTGAATTGGGTGAAGATCAGCGTATTTGTAAATACTGCTACAACAAGTTAGAGGAAAATAGAATGCCGACCAGAGCTGTACATAATAATTTAGAATTGGATGCTATTCCTGCTGAACTTTCTGAATTAAATACATATGAGTCTATACTCATTCAATGTGTTCATCCGTTCCAGACCATAGTACGTATGGAGCCCAAAACTGGTAAATTACCTCCTTCAGATTTACTGAGAGGTTTAAAAGGTAGAGTGGTGTATTTGCCCTTGGATTTGAAAAAAAATATGGAAACTATTGATGCGGATACTTTGGAAACTGAACCATTAATTATTCTGGTTAATGGTGTACCTACAAAGAATAAGAAGATTTGGCAGGAGCTGGTAGATGTGCGGAAAGTACAAAGAGCAAATTTGTATTTGAAAAAAAATAACAAATGGTATGAATCAATTTATATAGTAGAAGAAGAAGAAGAAGAAGATTTACAAGGAGATACAGAAACACCAAGTGGACAAATTGAAAAAGTGGACAAGTCAAAGGAAGAAGAAATTTATGAACATTTTAGCATACATCCTCTCCATTCGAAAGAAGTTATGGGAGACAATATTGATCTCTTTCAGATGAAGAAAGCAAAAGGAAATCCCGTGAGTGTATGGGAGGAGAGCTTGGAAGCTCGATGTTTTCCCCAGCTGTTTCCTAAAGGAAAAGGAGGACGATACGATGAACGTCCGGAACAGATTCCAGCTTCTGAGTATCGGACTACAAGACTATATGCTGAAGATCCCAGATTTCGACAAAGTATCCCTTATTTGTTCCATCTTTTATTTGAAAGCGACTTGTCTGCACTGTCTTATGCAGTAAATCACATTTTAAAAAGTGGAGTACATTTACAAAATGTGTCTGCTAAGGATTTTATGGAGAAAGTGCAGCACCGAGATGATCATTTGGAAACACAACTGATCAATCTGATGGCTTGTCAGCGTGGGACAAATGAATATTGGTACCGACGCCATGGTGAACTAAAATGCATGTTACGCAATTTAGGAACACCAACATGGTTCCTTACCCTAAGCTGCGCCGAGTACGCTTGGGATGATTTACTGGATTTTCTACGAGAGGCCAATTCAAACATTGAAAACATCGAATACAAGACAGCAGGAGAACTGTGCTCATTGGATCCGGTTAATGTTTGCAGATATTTCAATCATAGATTTGAGGCTATGATGTCCTTCATCTGCAATAAAAAAAATCCACCCCTTGGAGAAGTAGTGGATTTCTTTTGGAGAAAAGAGTACCAGGCAAGAGGTGCTCCTCATATTCATATGCTGCTGTGGATCAAGGATGCCCCAAAGTTTGGAACAGATACTGATGAAGCAGTGTTATCTTACATTGAAGAATATGCAACATGTGCTATACCTAAAAGCACAGAAGAGTACAAGTTAAAGGAGCAAGTTCTACGTTTCCAAAGTCATCGGTGTGGAAAATACTGTCGACGGAAATACAAGAGCAAAGAAAAATACTACACTAAATGTCGATTTGGATTTCCTAGACCTGTTCTTACAAATGGAAGAGTCAACAGTTTTATGTCAGCTGTGAGACATACTATCACAAGAAAATCACCTAAGAATACCTACAACCTTAAAAGAAAAGAAGAATCAAAAAATATAAATGACTACAACCCAGTCATTTTATCCATGTGGAACGCTAACATGGATATACAGTATGTTGCTGACAATTCCATTGCTGTTGCTCGATATGTAACGTCTTACATTACGAAATCAGAAAAAACAGAATTGAAGGAAATGTGGGAAGAGATTTCTCACGAGAAGACTGTCAGTAAGAAGCTGTACAGTTTCAGTTTGAAGATGTTATCGCATCGAGAAATTGGATCCTACGAATGTTCAGATAGATTATCTTCTGCAAGTCTCTACTCGAAGTCAAGAAGAATAATTTGGGCAAGTTTAGGCCTTGCAGCAATGAGAAATCGGGTACTGAAATCTGTTGGAGAAATTGAATATTTGGCACAGTTCGAACCTGAAAGTACAGATATATTGAAAACAAACATGTTGGACACATATTATCCCAAGAGAAGTCATCATCTGGAGAACATGTGTCTCTATGAAGTGCTGCAGAACTACATTTATTCACGGAAAGCTGCAGAAGACATCAATAATGGAAAATATAAAGTCGTTGGTGAAGAAGGATGTTTGGTGAAGCAAACCAAAGGAAGTTTGATAAATCACCGGAAGCTGAGTTGCGACACTACCGACAAGAAAGAATTTTACTACTTGGCTCTTTTACAGTTGTTTAAACCATGGCGTTCAGAGGATGAACTACTGGGAGAATTCCAGAGCTATGAAGATTCTTTTAATGCTTGCAAAGACAGCATACAATGCAGTACATTCTCAACTTATCTGCAAATGTTAAATGAAGAAATTGAACAGGAAACTACAATTGCAGCAGAAATAGCTAGAGACAGTTCTCAGGACAGCCAAAGTTCAGGAACATACAGTCAAGATCCCCTAGGACAACCAATCGTTGAAAATGAAGCATCAATAGCCATGAATGAAGTGGAAACGGCTATGAATCAAGCTCAAGAAGAATTTATAGACTTAGAAAATTTGGAAAGACAACTGAATCAAGAGCAGCAACAAATTTATGAAGAGATCAAAAACAAAATTGATCACGGATTTCTACATGAAAAAAAAGAGTGCTCATGCACATCATTTCATCCAATCAGGATGTATGTAAGCGGACAAGCTGGCACTGGAAAAAGTTTCCTAATTAAAGTCATCAGAAGCTACCTAAAGCAAAAAACAGATTCTACTTTGTCTTGTGTGGTTACTGCTCCAACTGGGTTAGCAGCATATAACATAAAAGGAATCACCTTACATCGTTTGCTAATGTTACCAGTGGAGCATGAGAACAAAATACAATTCAACAAGCTAACTGGAGAAGCATGCTTGGAAGTTTCAAGAGTATTGAAGAAGATGCAAGTTCTCATTATTGATGAGGTGAGCATGGTATCAAACTTAATGCTTGCCTTTGTGCATTTAAGAATGCAGCAAATTTTGAAGACAGACTATGACGTGTTATTTGGTGGAAAACACGTCATAGTTTTTGGGGATCTTTTGCAACTTACTCCGGTTAAAGGACAACCAGTGTTTAATACTGTGACACATGAAGACACGAAGAAGTCATTGGGAAGCATTGGAAATACAAATATTTGGTCCTTCTTTGAGTACAAGGAACTTACAACTAATATGAGGCAAGCAAACGATGAAGAATATGGAAGTATTCTGAAAGATATCAGGATTGGACTACTCACGGAAGTTGGGAAAAAAGCATTACAGAGTCGGCTGTTACATAACTTATTTCCAAAGGAAGAAATAGTTGCAGAGAAAATATACAAGAATATTGCAGAAAACAAAAGTGTCATCTGCTTAATGCCAACTCTACGTGAATGCTCAATATTTAATGAGGAGCTTTTGAAATTGGAAAATGAAGAGATCAGGAAATTGGAAGCAGTGGACAAAATTGAGGATGGAAGAATTACTGTCACAGTAACAGGCAAACTGAAAAATAAATTGGACTCACTAGAGAAGAACATCTCCAAAACAGCAGGATTAGAAAAAAATCTATATGTTTGCATGAACTGTAGAGTGTTTTTAAGGAGAAATTTGGATGTTGAAAAAGGCTTAGTAAATGGAGCGATGGGAAGAGTTGTGGGTTTTATTAATTATCAGAAAAAAGATGGAATTGAATGGTTAAAAATAAAATTTGATCAGATAGAGGAAGTTAAAGACATTTGTCGTTGTTCAGTTCGTTTCATGCTTGTGAAAGACTTATATGTACGTAGGAAGCAGTTTCCGTTTTCGCTAGCATATGCTGTAACTATTCACAAGTCTCAAGGATTGACTGTAGATTGTGCATTTGTGAACATTGGTTCAACTGTGTTCAAAGAAGGTATGGCATATGTTGCTTTGTCACGAGTCAAAACATTATCAGGTTTATTCATGATAGACTTCGATGACTCAAAAGTTAGTGCTGATACAAACTGTGTAAAGGAGTATAATAGATTAAGAAGAAGCTATGCTCCTCATTTAGGTCAGTATCCTGTGTTGGAGAAACGTGTAGTTTCTCGTAAAAGGAGAAATGAGAATATCTGTAATGAAGATGTAGAGAGGAGGAAAAAAAAGAGGAGTGATGTAATTGCAAGCAGAAAGAATAAGGAAAATGAAGAACAGGTTGTAGGATGTCATTTTGAAAATAGCTCTGGTGTCAACTGCTACGCAAATGTAGTGCTGAATGTTGCTTTTTATCTGGAAAGTTTGCAAGAGCAGATAATAATAAATCAGGGAAAAAGATTCTGTTCAGAGCTCAGTCTCCTTTTTCAAAAGCTGAGTAAAGATAAAACTCAAATAGAAAGTGCTACTGATATTAGAAAACTTTTAGATGTATGTTCAGGACGAACACAGTTTTCTCAAAATGAACAGCAAGATGCTCACGAATTTTTGATGTATTTTCTTCAGGTAGTGGAAGAAGAAGGAGTTCCCATTGACATTTTTTTTGGTCTCTCTTATAAATGGGAACATAGTTGTGATAATTGTTATAATATAAGTGGTTCTATTGTTGATAATGAAAGGTTTATTTATTTGACATTGCCAGAGAGTAAAACAGTCACTTTTGCAAACTTAGTTAAAGATGCTAATCATAGCATGAAATGTGGTGAGTGTAATTCTGACATGTTATCAACATTAATTTTAAGGGAATACGGACAGTATGTAATTTTAATGATGCAACGATGTAGAGCTGATGGATCAAAATTGGATACTTTAATAAAGAAGTTTACAGGACAGCAATTATCAATTTCAGGAAAAACTTTTGTAACTGTTGCAATAATTTTCCATGATGGACCTACTGTTACTTCTGGACATTACACAGTTTATCTAAAATGTGAAAAAGGATGGACACTGTGTAATGATTACCAATTGATTTTCAAACAACGTTTGCCTTTTGATTTAGCAAATTCCTATCTAATCTTCCTGAAACCTAAATTTTAGAGAGACTTGGCAAGATCTGGACAAAATAATTTTACCATTTTACTGGATTACCATTGCAATTTTGTAGAAAAAATATTTTTAAAATTATCATTTGGCCTAAAGGAAAGATAACCAATTGTAATGTGGACTTTTTAAATTTTTAATGCAATTTTGAAAAACCAATAATTTAGAGATTATCGGTAACTTCTGCACATTTTAAATTTTGGAATGTTATTGGACTGCCATTGGAAATTTTTTCAAAAATGATTTAAAAAATTACTATTTGGCCATGTGGAAAAGTAAGCAATTCTATTGTGGACTAAATAAATTATTCAAAAAATTTTCGTGAACCAAAATGTTACAGAGAATCGGTGAGATCTGGACAGATTAAACTTTAGAATTTTAATGGTTTTCCCTTGGAAATTTATTCCAGGGAAAGAATAAAAAATACTATTTGGCCTAAAGGAAATAAAATCAGATGTATTTTGGAGTTATTTGAGATATATTATTGTGAATGTACTTCTGAAAC
Organism: Triturus cristatus; assembly: GCF_964204655.1. NCBI lineage: Eukaryota > Metazoa > Chordata > Amphibia > Caudata > Salamandridae > Triturus > Triturus cristatus. The sequence continues at coordinate 667,517,709 of NC_140592.1, forward strand.
AAAAATATCAGACGGTATTTTAAAGAAAAAAGTATTGTTTTTAGATGACATTTTTTTAGAATAATATGCATTTCTGTAATGATAAGTTTAAATGAGAAGAGATTCTGGGCTTTTTTAATACAATCTTTGAGATTGTTAATTTTTTTTGCCCGCTGTAAAATGATGAATGCAATTGCTTTCACAATTTATAGTGAAATGCAATATATTCTGAAAACAGCAAAAATAAGGCAAAAATTATTTTTGGGTAAAAAATGTAAATATGTGTACTGTATTATAAATTGTTATAAAAATATTAATACTTTTTTCTTTTTTTCCAGATCGATATAGAAAATTTTCGTAAACTACAACCATTTTAAAAACTATTTTTTAAAAAAACAAATGAATAAATTTTTCTTTGAGTGAGTATGGTAAGTCAATAGTAATAATTGTAGTCTCTCAAAGACCTTGTAATGTGATAAATTATTTTTAGTGTTTTTTTAAAAAAAAAAAAAAAAATTACGCGTACCGTACGCGTACGGTAAAAAAAAAAAAAAAAAAAGTTTTTAAAAACATGTAAAAAAAAGATGAAAGATAAGGTTGGCTCTTAAAAGAACCGTTGTGTTCATGCAGGGACAGAGGAAAGAAAGATTGGGAATATTAGACAGTACGACAAGTGTGCTGATCTATTTTACTGTTCACCAGGGAAACACTAGTCTCCCTATAAGTAATTAGATCGTGACAAGTGGCGCACCGTACTTCAACCCTCGCAAACCGAGGATTAATTTCCAGAGGGCCAGCAAAAGGAGATTCTCCCCCCACAGATGAAGGGCTCACCTGACCTGCAGAAGAAGGAGTCAGCCCTGCAGATGATGGTCCAGGCTGAGCTGCTGTGGATGTACTGGCTCGTCTTTCTGAAGAGTTACCTCCAAAAAGATGACCATGTGTCCTTCTGTGTACTTCTTTGAGGTGCCTCATCATGGTGTGATTCCCAAAGGAATACTTCCTGTCAGGATTACCTCTAGAAAGTACACGCTTACACAGAATGCAAGTAACTAAGGGTGCATTCACCTTTTGCTGGCCTTCTGGAAAAGTAAAATAATCCCAAACATAAGAAGGCTTTACTTTCCTCGCTCTCTGCCTCAAGACAGTGCTGCTGGTGCTAGCCTCACTCTCAGAAGGGCTCTGCTGTTCTGCCATCGTATCCCAAAGACAAACCAGCTCCTTCTCCTAAGGGATCACAAGCAGAAATGAGGGGAATGGGTGTGGTGTAGGAGAGTTCTAGAACTGAAAGTAGTTTCAACCAATCAAAAGTTGTGTTTCATGATCACATGACCTACCGTACGCTTACGGTACGCTTACGGTGCGCTTACGGCAAAAAGTACGCGTGCGCGTAAAAAAGACACACGCTTCCGCACATGCGCATAACAGTCACTCCCCGGCACTACCGCGTAACGTGCGCGTGTTGCGTAAGCGCGCACGCGTCCCACGCGCGGCTACGCAAAGTGCGTTACTCTACGCAACCAGCGTGGATAGATTACGGACGTTGCGTAAACCGTACGCTTACCGTAAGCTTACGGTACGCGTAATAAAAAAAAAAAAAAAAAAAAAAAATAGAATTACATTTTACTTGTTTATTTTAAAAATTATATATAAAAAAAATATTAATAAATTTTTTTAAAAAAGCATAGTCTTTATAAAAGATAAATAAATTAAATTAAAAATATGTTTGAAAAAAATGAAGAATAAAAAAAAAAAAAAGCATTTAAAAAACCTTGCAAATTCACTGAAAAAACCATGGGTTTCAAACACGTTATAGTTAGGAATTAGCATTTAAAAAACCTTGCAAATTCACTGAAAAAACCATGGGTTTCACACACGTTATAGTTAGGAATTAGCATTTAAAAAACCTTAGAAATTCACTGAAAAAACCATAGGTTTCACACACGTTATAGTTAGGAATTAGCATTTAAAAAACCTTAGAAATTCAGTGAAAAAACCATAGGTTTCACACACGTTATAGTTAGGAATTAGCATTTAAAAAACCTTAGAAATTCAGTGAAAAAACCATAGGTTTCACACATGTTATAGTTAGCTGGACATTTTACTCGTAAAAAACCAATGAAATTTCCCCGTTATAGTTAGTTCAGCTAACTATAACTCGCGCGCCCGCAATGCACTGCTGATGACGTCACATATTACATCACTCATGACATGGTCAGTGACATCACTCATGACATCACTGATGACATCTCAAATGACATCACTGATGACATCACTGATGACATCATCCTTGTGATAGAGTGGCAGACCTCCTCTCACCCTAATATAACCTTTGATACACACATTCAAAAATAGAGACTAAAATTTTCAAAACAATGGACATACCAATACCAGTTACAACAACCTCTTCAGGAATTCTAAGATCCACATACACATCCACTCATTCACCAATAGACCAATACAGTCACTCATACATATACTCACTCATCATATGTACTCATACACCTATACATCCTGTTACACAATGCCACACATCCATAGAGTTACTCACACACATAGTCACTCATGCTAATAAAGAATCAAACATACATTTACTTGCATATATAGTTATACACACACCACCATACTTACTTCTACGGAAACTTACACATACTTAGTCTTTTAAACAATCACTTATAGAAACACATACTTATTCATACAGGAACTCTTTCAATCTCTCACTCTCACATATACTCACATATATACACCAATAGTCACATATACTAGTTTAAAACATATGTAGTTACTCATAAAGACACTATTGAGACAGTCATTCACTCACTAACACACCCATACACACACTCATCCACCCATACAGTCCTGCACACATGCTGTGTTCAACACATACAAACAGTGAGTCACTCATTCATGCACCGATGCACTACGTAATACCCCCCACCGAACCATGCAGACACTCAGACTGATACTCAAAAAAACAACTAATAACCTAAATAGGCACCCATGTAGCTACTCACCAACCCATGCAGCCACTTATACACAAAGTGAGAGACTGATACAGATATATACACATTTAAACATTACTCACAAAGCCATGTATTCACTAAGATACACTTAATCAGTCAGTTACACAATCAATTTTTCAAAAACAAATCATCCATTTAGACACTTATATACCCATTTATTCTTCCATCAACCTTGAGTTATACATAAATAAAAAAAATATATAATTTTCACAAAAACACACAATCACTGGATGATGTCATCAGTGATGTCATCAGTGATGTCATTTGAGATGTCATCAGTGATGTCATGAGTGATGTCACTGACCATGTCATGAGTGATGTAATATGTGACGTCATCAGCAGTGCATTGCGGGCGCGCGAGTTATAGTTAGCTGAACTAACTATAACGGGGAAATTTCATTGGTTTTTTACGAGTAAAATGTCCAGCTAACTATAACATGTGTGAAACCTATGGTTTTTTCACTGAATTTCTAAGGTTTTTTAAATGCTAATTCCTAACTATAACGTGTGTGAAACCTATGGTTTTTTCACTGAATATATATATATATATCACTGAAAAAACCATAGGTTTCACACATGTTATAGTTAGCGGAAATTTTACTGATAAAAAACCAGTGAAATTCCCCCGTTATAGTTAGTGTAGGCAACTATAACTCACGCGACCGCAATCCTCTGCTGATGCTAATACTGTATTTAGACACTTATTTGCCCATGTCTTCTTCCATACATTTTTAGCTATACATATATTTCAAATATTTTTTTGTCATAAAGACACATATGTCATCAGCAGAAGATTGCGGTCGCGTGAGTTATAGTTGCCTACACTAACTATAACGGGGGAATTTCACTGGTTTTTTATCAGTAAAATTTCCGCTAACTATAACATGTGTGAAACCTATGGTTTTTTCAGTGAATTTGCAAGGTTTTTTAAATGCTAATTCCTAACTATAACGTGTGTGAAACCTATGGTTTTTTCAGTGAATTTGTACGGTTTTTTAAATGCTAAGTTACTTTACGCCATTCGTGGCGTGCGCGCCCACTTAACGCAGTTCGTTCCGTGCGCGCACGGTGCGCGCACAGTAAGCACGCGGTGTGCTTCGCGCACCGCGCGCCCACTTTACGCAGTTAGTGCCGTGCACGCACGGTGGGCACGCGGTGCGCTACGCGCACCGCGTGCCCACGTTACGCTAGATGGGCCATGTACGCAAGATGCGCTTTGCGCACATGGAGGACATATGATGCACTTCGTTTTGAAAGGTAATATTTTAATTTTTCGTAATTTTTATAAGCCATGCACAAATGGTGCCCTTCGGACATCATTTGCACACGGGGTGGAGAGAGTGTTGTTAATTTTTTCTTTTATTATTTTTGTTTAAAATATTGTGGTTTATCACACCTCAAATAAGCCCTGCACATTTGGTGGCCTGCAGCCACCAAAAGCACAGGGGGTGGGGAGAGTGTGGATAGTGTTTTTTTTTTTACATTTTTTACCGTACGCGTACGGTAAGCGTAATCGGCGAAATTAGCGAAAAAATAAAAATTGCATTTTTGGCCTTGGGGGTCTTTGGGGACTCCCTCAACATGGCTATGTGTGTGGGAGCTGTCTAAACAGCCCCTTTATATGTTTATTGGTTTTATTTAACAACCTAGCTCTCAGTGCGAGAGAGAAAATGGCGGCCGCCGCTTCCTGGTTTTGGCTGTTTCGAATGTTTACTAAGATCTAAGAGCCAATCAGAATCGCGCTCGCGCACGCCACCGTACGCGTACGGTAAGCTTACGGTAAGCGTACCGTAAGCTGGCTCAGATATATATATTGATTTAAAGGCTATTTTCTCAGAATCTACTGAACAGATTTACACCAAACCTACAAAAGGCACTTCCTTGACCTGAGGACTACCTCTCTGCCAAATTTCTAGTAATTCTGTTCAGCCGTTCGGGCTGTAGCCCTGTCTAAAGGTCCTATGGAAAAATGCATGGGAAAAACGCGTTTTGGGACCCCCCTTTTATCTCAGCCCCCGCTTGATGAATCCCCCCGAGACTTTCAGGGTAGGAACGGAGCGTAGCGTCCCACCTATTTTGAGGATTCGTCGACCGGCGCCAAAGTTATTCAAAATAGAATGTTGCGGATTTCCTATGGAAAAGGGGTCCTAACTATAACTACCTACTGGCGACCGCCAGTAGGTAATATATATATATATATATATATATATATATATATATATATATATATATATATATATATATATATATATATATATGACGAGGATTTCGCCTGTAAAGCTCCTGCTGTCACCCAATCTTCCAGGATATCACAGGAACAGACGAAAACTGACCTGATAAAAGGTACAAGTGAGTAATTTTATTTGAATTTCAGCATGCCTGCATGACGCATTTCAGCCCACCAGAGGCCTTGATCACATGACGCCTTAGGAGTTACAATGCCGCATTTAAAGTGCAGAGTGCATTGAGAGCAATAACATGATTGGTTACCTGACGCATGGGTGATAGACATGAAAGAAATATATTCATACAAATATGTTTGTAATCACATTGAAAACGACAGAGTGCTATTCAATGGAATAAAATAAACCACATAATTAATAGCTAAAATACTTTATGAATATAAAAACACAGAATAAGTGTAATTAATTTATATAAAAAGGTATAAGCTAAATAAAAGATGATTTGAACAATATTTATAAATTCAGATCATCCCCTATGTGTGCAAAATTAGCGCTATTTGTGCAAAATGAGCAAGATGAAAATGTAACCCAAGTTGGTAGTGTCTCATTTAAACATTCTGTCCAATGATGATGTTATAGATGAACAGGAAAAAACATATTTAATATATGTCCAAGTGGACATAAACATATCTAAGACCAGGTCAGTGCAAGATAATGTGCAAAAATTGCAAAATGATAAAAATATTTTTTTCCGTGAAAGCGTGTTGCTTTAAAAAAAACAAAAAAATGTTATAGATACAGGAGGCATGACCACTGAAGAAGATAAATGTGTAAAAAACAAGATGTTTATACAAACAAAGGGACCAATCTATAAACATGTGTAAAAGTCTTCGCTAGAATTTAATCCCTGCGGAATCTTGGTGTCCAATTCCAAGATGTACTTGGTTTCAGGCGCTCTCAAGAGGGCCTTGCGGTTTCCACCCCATCTGAGGGGGAATACTGAGTCAATAACAAAGAACTTCAGAAGCTCACTCTTGTTATCATGTCTTTCTTTAAAGTGAGGCACAACTGGATAAGAGGCGTCACATCCGTTGATTGCCCTATTGTGCTAGAGTATCCGTTTGTGAACCTGCAACTTGGTACTACCAACATATTGCAGGCCACACGGACACTCCAGCACATACACAGCAAAATCAGTCTTGCAAGTGAGCATTTTAGTTATGGACCGAGGGGCATCACAGAAGGGAATTTTAAACTCTGTTTTACTGACACCATGTCTGCAAGCTTTGCAGCTGGTGCATCTCCTGAAGCCCTTACTGGCCTGTAGCCATGACTTACTGGTACCCAATTCTGGACTAGATTTAACTAATGAATCGCTCATAGATCGAGCTTTCCTGAAAGTGATTTCAGGACTGACTGCCATTAGGTCCCCAATGACAGGGTCATTGCGTACCAAGCTCCAATTTTTCTTTAGGATTTTCCGAAGAGCTTGGTGCTGGAGATTGTACGTTAAAATTAGTCTAACTTGCTCACTTGTTTTTGCCGACACTGCATTTGGTGTTTTATTCTCTAGGACAACATTCCTGGGAATCTAATTGGCCTTGTGGATTTGCCCTATCAATCATTATGGCTGGTGGCATGAAGTACGGTATTTCCTGCAGTTGGCTTTCTGAATAGTCGTGTCACAAGTGTATCATTTCTGACCACAATCTCTACGTCTAGAAAAAACACCTTATCCTGACTGATATTAGACGTGAAATTAAGGTTAAGTGTGTTGACATTAATCAACTCAATGAAGTTTAAAGCCTGTTGTTTGGTACCCTGCCAAATCAAGAAACTGTCGTCAATGTAACGAAACCATTGAACTACATGTTTAGCAAAGATATGGTGTTCGCCATAGAGGACCTGTTCCTCCCAGCAGCCCATATGCAAACAGGCATAGCTGGGAGAAAAACAGGCCCCCATGGCAACTCCCCTGACCTGTTGGAAATACTGATTACAAAACATGAAAAAACTGTTGTTCAGACAGGTAGAGATCATAGCAAGTAACATTTTGTTGTGGTTGTACATCTGAATGGGCCTCCTCCCTAAGTAATGACTGACCGCTTTCAAACCATCAAGATGGAGAATACTGGTATAGGGGGATGTAACATCCAATTTTATCAGCCAATAGGCGGAGTCCCATGGTAACCCAGCAAGTTTTCTAACAAAATCACCTGTGTCTTGGACATAGGAGGGCAAAGCCTTTACATGTTCCTGCAAGAAAGCATCTATATACACAGACGTATTTTCTAGCAATCCATTCCGAGCCAATATAATGGGCCTGCCTGGTGGCTTTTCTGCATTTTTATGAATTTTGGGGATGTAGTAAATTACAGGCGTTACTGGATGTTCATTTTTGAGGAATTTGAGTTCATCTTGACTCAGTAATCCTGAACTTCTCCAAGCCAACAGTTGAGCATAAAATTCAGTTCGGGCTGATTTAATCGTAACTGCATCACATCGTTTGTAACATTGGGGGTCATTCAGCTGGTTGTAGGCTTCTTCAAGGTACATTGCTCGGGGCCACAGCAGTACGTTACCCCCTTTGTCCGATTGGCGGACTATGATGTTGTCATTGTCCTGTAATTTATTAATAAGCTGGATGTAGCAACTGTTGTGTGCTGTATGCTTATACTTTTCACAAAGTGTGGCAGAATACAGTTTTTTGATCCCTGAGATGGAAAGTTAATGAAAGATGTCAATATTGTCACGCAACATTAAGGGAGTGAAAGTGGATTTAGGTTTGAATTTTGTATTGCCAGGAGTGTTTAAAACCAGGTGTTCCTCCATGTTACCAGAGCTTGAATCTTCATTATTTAATTGCTGCAAATTTTGTAGCAAATTTAAGTCATTGGCACATAATCCTTGTGTCATCTCCACGATTGGCATTGAATTGTGTTTTGGGGCTGTTTTATTGAGCAAGAAATACTTTTGAAGTTTAAGTTTGCGCGTATACTTATATAAATCAATCCAAGTTTTTGCATAGTTCAGATTGCTTGCTGGACTATAGGTAAGACCAAGGTAAAGAACTTTAGTTTCTGCTTGACTCAGATAAGTATCAGTGAGATTTAGAACTGATGAAGAGAATCCGGTTGAATCATTCTCAGCTTGGAACATATTCATTGTTTGTTCCATCTTCTGTTGTTTTTTCTTTTTGGTTTGCCATTTGAAGCCTGCTTTTCGACGTTGTCTGCGCTTTTGATTGCATCTTTTGCGTTGCTCTGCACTGGCCTCCTGGGTCGTAGGGTGTCCCGCTGGTCCGGTCGCAAGCAATCCACCTCTTTCGCTAGGGAAAACTTTGTAAACCCCAATCTTGTTGTGTTTCTGTTAAGTTCTGTTTCAGAGTCGCTATCAGGTACCGAGCTGAGGTCAGATATTGAGGACAAAAGTTGCGGAGTTTGCTTAGTGCTAGTGTTTGTTTCAGTGTAAGATCGCACAGTTGGTAATTTGGAGGCTTTGATAGCATCAAATTTCTTCGCGAAAGTAAAGACACGACGCTGCTGGTAGTCAATTTTGACTCGCTGAAATTTGAATGCCTTCCGCTTTTTTATAATTTCCTCCTCTTTGCGCAGTCTGTTAAGCATTTTTTCCCTATATTTAGCACAGATACCCGGAGTTTCCAAGGCTTCAAATTCATTATTAAGTTCATCAATTCTCTCCTGTAACGCAGAACGATCACTTTCTGCGTATTTAACTAAAATAGTTACCAGCTTGCGTGAAGACTCAAGATTACATTTGGCCCATTCATTGAGCATGTTGGGATCTGGTTGCTCATAGCTAGGCGCCAGCATTATTCTAAGTTCACGAGGTATGCGCCCAACCTCTAGGTATCTGCTCAAGGAGCGGTGTTCCCACCATTTAGCCTGTTCAGCTTTCATCAGTGTCTCCAGGCATTTGAACATATCACGGGAGTTAGAACTCCCATTAGATACAGTTGCTGTTTGTATATTTGTCGAAGACCCCGTGGCCGGGGAGTCATCAAACAAGTCAATGGCCGCCTCCTCTCTACTCCTTAAGGCGTCTGCAGACATGACGCTGTTTCAATAAATCACGAGTGTGAACTCACGGGGCAACAGGACAGATGAAACAATGCCTTAGTCCGCAACTCGCACACTCCTTCACCAAACAATACACCCCAATCCCTACCGCAGCGAGTACCTTGGTGCACACTGGGTCGTCCGACTCTCAGCGCCAATCTCGTTGCCGGTTCTGGGAATAGTAGCTGCAGTCCGGGGGCTATAGCAGCTGATCCTGACATATATATATATATATATATATATATATATATATATATATATATATATATATATATATATATATATATATATATATATACCAAAAATATTTAACCTAATTTTAAATATTACAAAATTAACATATTGAATTCATTTCATTTCATACTTTGAACTAAATATACAAATAATATAAATATATGTATATTTTAAATGTGCAAAATTAAAATACAAATATTTTAACAATTTAAAAAAATTACAAAACTAATATTACCAGTAACAAAACAAATGATTTGTTATATATATTTAAAAATATGAAAGTACTATAATAAATATAAAACATAAAACATAATTTCAAATAAAAATACATTTTTCTAAAACTAACAAACATTTCAAATACAAATACTTTTTTAAAAACAAAAGGAAATAAAATTAAGCAACAATATAAAAAATAATTAAGATAAATCTAGTCCTACCAACATTAGGTAAGGTGCCGGACATTAGAGGGATTAGATTTAAGCCTGGTGAAGAACATGCCCAGGCTCCCACTGCCTCTCTATGCACCAAACTACTTCGCTCAGACCAATCACAACACTGCATTGCAGCATTTTTATTGGCTTAGGGGACACTGGGCGCTTCCTGCTTCCGGGATTCTCTGGAGAAGGAGACACGATGGTGGAGAGACGGTCACTGTGGCTGTGAGGAGGACTGTGTATTTTGTCCCTCCACCCCGTTCCCTGACAGCCACTGCTGATTCTCACTCCAGTCTAAGTAACAGTAGGCAGAGTGTTGAACTTCAGAGTGGTTAGATTTACTATTCCCACCACTATGTAAACAAAATTAGGGTAAATGTTGGACTTCTGAGGGGTTAAATTTACTAATCTGACTCCAAACTATGCAACAGTAGGGAAAGTGTTCTACTTAGGAAAGATTACATATACCAATGAAACTCATATACATTTTTTAGAAAACATTTAAATACCCAACAACCAAAAATTATGAAATCATATTTTATATAAAAAAAATACATACTATATAAACTAAAAAAATACAAAATAAGTTTTCAAAAATATAAAAATTCAAATTAAGTAAATTAAGTTCACTTCCTTCACTACAACCCAAGAAGAACACAAACACTGAAAAAATAATCATAAATAAAGGAATATTTAAATTAAAATGTTACTTAAATAAGACAAATAAAATTACAGGAATAAATAAAATGTATTTTTAGAAATATTAAAACATGTAGCAATAAAGTAATAAATCAGTTAAATAAATAACATAATTTTACATAACAAATGCACAATTTAAAAACATTCTTTTAAATTATTCAATTAAGATTACCTGTTAATTAGGAAAAAATATTATATTTTCCATAGCTTCACATGCTATTCCCTAAAAAATGAACCCGCAACTAAAATATAAATTGATATCAAAATTTAAAAATGAAAAAATACATTAACAAATTAAGGTTAAATAAGTAACATAACAGGTACACTATTAAACAATGTAGGTGATTGATAATCAATTAAATATTTAATAAGACATTTTAAAAAATAACATTTAATTAATTATAATTTTATTACCTTCACACACTTTTCCCGTACAAATTCAACAATCTGTTACCAGCGTATAATTTATAGATTAAATAAAAAATACATAAAATTCCCATTTGAAATCACACACTATGTTTAAAAAACATAGGAATAATTATACTAACAATACTAACACCTGTATATTAAATGACCTTAAAAAACAATATTTATTACAATTATATTAAAAATATTGAATACAACAATACTCTTAAAAAAATATTATTTACCAAAAACAGATATTCTCACCTTAGATATTCTGTTTCACAATATTTTCATAGTTTCAATATTTTTGGCACGATATTCAAGTCACACAATATTTTTTATTCGCTATTTGTGTCATTTACTGGCAGCCCTCTATGTCATTGCAAGGCGAATGTGGATGCAAGCAGCAGCACAGAGGATGAGGAGGTGACAGGAATGCATATACAGAGCATGCATCACACTTTTCCAACTCACAGAAGAAGAAATACATGAGAGGTACAGGCTTCAATCAACTACCATCCTAGACCTGATACGTGACCTGCACCCAATCGTGGAGCATCAGACATGCAGGGCATACGCAATTCCATCACATGTGCAGGTCCTTTGTTCCTTGCACCTGCCTACTGGTGGGCAACATCTGCTATAGACCCCCAGGAACGATGAAATCATCTCATCTGCAGGGATTGATCGATATCATCTGCAATATGGCCCTTACCCACTCCAACATGTTTCTCATGGGTGACTTTAATCTGTGGTGCAATGAAAATTTAGATTCTGGATACAGTAATCTTATTCAGGCTTGTGAGAGCCTGTGACTAGCCAGTGGACTACCGAAGCCACCCATAAAGGGGGGAATATACTGGATTTGGTTTTTTCTAAGGAACAGGCCGTGGAAGCAGTAGAGATCCTCCCGGTTGGCTGGTCCGACCATCATTTGGTCAAGTTTCAGATACTTGACCCTAGAAGGGGTCGGCCTGCCACCAATGTAACAAGAATGTTCAGGAGTAGAGATCGGAAGGGACTTTTTTAAAAAAAGACCGATTTCTCCTCGAATTTTTCCTTAGGAAAGGATTTCGATAATGACAGAACAGTGGAAGACAATTACACAGACTTTTGTGACCAGATTCAAAGTCGGCTTGACCTGATTGTTCCTCTAAAAAAATTGTAAAAAGACCAGTAGGCCGTCAGCTTGCTGGTACAATGATCACCTGAAAACCCTAAAACTGACTTGCCGAAAGGCTGAGCAAAAAGGGGAAAGTTCTACTTGGATGAGGACACAGTCTCCTGGAAGGCTGCAATGGTGGAATATAGGAAGCGAATTGATTTGGCTAAATCTGAATATTTTGCTAATATTATCTTAAAATCTAAGAATGACTCTAGAGCAATTTTCAAAATAGTGAAGGATATGACTGTCCCGGAATGTACACAGTCTAAAATCATGCTAACCCAAGCTCTGTGTTGTAGTCTGGCGACTTTCTTCATGGAGAAAATAAGTAACATCATTGATAGACTGAATAAGAATAATTCTTCTCAGAAAGAAGGTTTCACTATTAAAAACAATGAGAAACAAGACTTAGGGAGGGATAATAGGGTAGAGTCAGGTTGACTGTCCTCCCTGAGTTACTTTGAGCCTCCTTCGGAGAAAACCTTTAACAAAATTGCCATGAGTGTATCTTCAGGGTCCCCTTTAGACCCTCTCCCTCACAAGATTTGGAAGGAGTTGGGCCCAGAGCTTTTTCCTATTCTGTGCCAGATCTGCAACCGCTCTTTAACTTCTGGTTCAGTGCCAGCTTGTTGGAAACGGGCGGTGGTTACTCCGCTCTTGAAAATAACGACTTTTGACCCGACATGTGCTGGGAATTGCAGACCAATCTCTCTCTTACCTTACCCGATTAAAATCATTGAACGACTGGTCAGCAACACTCTGTCTCAGTTCCTGGAATCTAACTCCAGGCTGGACGACGTTCAGTTCGGCTTTCGACCTAGCCAGGGAACTGAGACTACTCTAGTGACCGTGCTAGATGACCTTTGATTGTGGGCAGACTGGGGACAATCGGGCATTCTTATTTTGCTCGACCTGTCTGCCACTTTTGACACAGTGGATCACTGTATTTTGTTGACCAGGCTGGAAGAAGTCAGGGTGTCGGGGATGGCCTTAGAGTGGTTTCGCTCTTATTTATCTGACAGACGTCAAGCAGTCTCCCTTCCGCCGTACCAGTCTAAATTTTCCAACATCCACCATGGCGTTCCTCAGGGATCGGCCATAAGCCCTATTCTCTTTAATATCTATATGAGACCCTTGATTGGAATTAGGAAGGCGCATGGTGTGAGAGTGGTAAACTATGCCGACGACACCCAACTTTTCTTCTCCTTAGAGGGAGACCAGTCGATCTCCTTAGCAACTTTTCGTGACTGCCCACTGGTTAAGAACTAATTCACTCCAATTTAACTCAGATAAGACTGAAGTCTTATATTGTGTTGTGGGGAAGGTCCCTCCCCTTTTTTCGCACAACTTTTGGCCTCCCCCAACCACGTCTGCTCAGGTTCCAGCTGGAGCAGCACGTAATTTGGGAGTGATGCTTGACGCGAATTTGACCATGGAAATGCAGGTAAATAAGGTGGTGGGAAACTGTTTCTCCCTGATTAAAGCACTAAGGAAGATCCTTCCGGTGTTGCCAAAGACGGCCAGAGCGTTGGTTGTTGGTAGCATCATCCTCAGTAGACTTGACTACTGTAATGCCCTACTATTAGAGGCCCCTAAATTCTTGATTGAGCGCCTCCAAAGAGTCCAAACTGTGGCAGCCAAATTGGCATTGATGAAACCACGACGCTCGTCTGGTTCACTGGCCCTTGCAGAGCTTCATTGGCTACCTATAATGCAGAGGGTTCAGTTTAAGTCTCTGTGTTTGGTCTTTAAGGCTCTTCATGGCCTGGGACCTATACCTCTTCAAGAGACCGTCACATGGTATATTCCATCAAGGTGTCTCCGCTCTGCCACCGCCTGTTTGGTGAAAGTTCCGAAAATTCAAAGAGCTAAATCAGGAGGAAGAGCGTTCAGCTCGGCTGCTGCCAAGCTTTGGAACATTCTCCCTCTGGGATTTAGACAGCTGCATGATCTTCTACAGTTTAGGAAAAAGATCAAAACATGGCTGTTTCCCAGAGTTTGACATACTCTGGAGCTGCCCTATCAGTGTATGCCTGTTTCTTCCCTCCACTGCTTGATGAGGATTCATGTACTAGCGCCAAAATTCCCGTTGGGTGATAGTTTCGCTCTACAAGTACCATATACAATACAATACAATACAATACAATACAATACCTACTTGCATCAGGTAGTTACCAAGGGGTGATAGCTGTAGCTGGAGGTGTCTCACAAAGTCGCCTGTCATGCTTCTTCAACACCTTCTTGGATGCCATGCTTCAGAGAATGCACCATTATATCCGGTTTCCCACCACGCAAATGGAACTGCCTAAGACCAAGATGAATTTCTATCAGATGGCCCAATTCCCACATGTCATTGGGTGCATGGATGGGACACATATTGCAATCTGCCCCCCCCTGCTACTGAGTACGTGTATCGGAACAGAAAATCATATAATTCAATCAACATCCGAGTCATTTGTGATGCATTTCACATCATAATTGATATAGTAGCAAAACTCCCAGGAAGCACACATGACACCTACATCTTCAGGCACAGTGGAATCTATACACATCTGGCTAGGGGTGAATTTGGAGAAGGATACCTGCTAGGTAAATGCATGTGACACACCCTGATGTATACCTTGGATGTATCTGTTGTTGCCTGTGATTGATGTTTCATCCTTTCCCACTTAGGTGACAGGGCATATGCAGTGCGTGCATTCATACTCACCCCATTCCTCAACCCATCTACCCCAAGTGAGAGGTGATACAATGCTGCGCATAAGCCTACGCAGAATGTGGTGGAGAGGACATTTGGACTCCTGAAGAGCAGGTTCCGCTGCCTCCACAAAAGTGGAGCTGCACGGCAGTACCGCCACGAGATATGCTGCAAAATCATTGCTACCTGTGCCATGCTACACAACCTGGCCACAAAGAAGGGAACCCCAGTTGAAATCACAGATTCGGACTCAGAGGATGAGGAATGTCCACAGCCACATCACAGTGCAGTAGGTGTTGTAGGAGCGGCAGATGGGAGACACAGACATGCTGATATCACACACAACTATTTCTAAGTAAGTAATGACACCAGCCGATACTGATAAATGTTTGACGGTGTTTTATTGTCCTTACATCAGGCAAAATGTATGCACACTGCCTCACCATACTGGCCTCTGTGTGCCTTGAGTTGCCCAGCGTGGCATGTCCACACTGCATGCACATTGTCACCCACTCTCACTGGGTCACATGGATTACCTCACCCATCAGCATGGACTTATTTCCTGCACCCACGTACAGCAGTGATTCACTCAGTGTGCGCATTTCCCTCCCTTGAGGACTATTCTGCTGATGGCCCTTGCCTTGCACTACGCCGTCTGGGCTCAGCAACAGGTGGAGTTATGCTGCTGCGGCTGGTGACCTCCTCACTGTCTCCACCATCCCCAGACCCTGTGGCAGCTATGTTGGCTGTCTGGAGCAGTTCAACAGCAGTGGTGACCTGCACCAACCCCCTAGCAACATCCTGGCTGCAGTGGGCCATTTCCAACTGCATGGAAACTTTGCGTCTGCTCAGGACAGATGGAGCATTGCATAGGTGGTTGACCGCCTTTGTGTATCCCTCCATGCGCTGTTTTTCCCTGCACCTTGCATCACGTTCACAGTCCAATTTGCTGCATAACTGCCGTACTGCCTCAGTCATGTCGCTCATGCACTCTGCATTGGCCCTATGGCCCTCAGCAACAGTGGTGTTCAGTCCATTGATGCCCTCCTTAATGTTCCTCATGTTCTTGTTCAGGGACACCAGCTGCCATTGCATTAATCGCACTGTCTTCATTTGCAGCCGCTGCACCTTCACCATGGTGCCCTCAAGACCTACGAAGACACTTGCTTCCTCACCCTGCTCAGATGGACTCTGTGCCCTTGGTCTGCGTCGGAGACCACTGGTTGGCTACGCTGCATGGATGACTGTGTTTGGGGAGACTGTGCTGGCTCTTCGGGCATGGTCTGTGGAGCTCCCGTGGTCTCCTCCTCTGCCCCCTCCATCTCCTGTAGTGTTTCCGCTGTGTACCTTCTAGGTCTGGGTGGTGGTGTAGGTGTGACATCTGTGGGTGTCTGAGCCTCTTCCTCCAGAAAATGATGTTGCCCAGGTGCCTCATGTGTCTCCCTCTCTTCTGTCTGTGGCGCAGGTTCGCCTGTGGATACAAGATGTCCATTGACTGACTTTCCTTGCACAATTTGTATTACATTAAATTACATGAGTTGCTATTCACACTAACAGTCCTCCGCTTGGTTATTGACTGATGTGAGGCCCCTGAAATTGTGTTCACAAATCTCACTGATATGCTATATGGGTTTTGGGACTACATCGCCAATGATGCATTGCTGGTTGTTTGCAAAATAAGAACTGGAGTGGAATTCTAACTTGCTCATGGGGGATTGGGGATTGGGGAGGGTGTGGGTTCAGGCCGTGCTGTGCATGCATCTTACTTTGTCTGGTGTTGTCTTGGGCTGAGCTGTCCAAGTCTCCTATGTCACTGATGGTCTCAGGCTGAAGGGGGGACTCCACCAAATCATCCAGGGGTGTGGTTGCTGGCGCTATGGATGTTCCACCACCTGTCTTTTTTTGATTGTTTTAGCCTGTCTGCTACCCTCTCCTTCGCCCTGGAGCGTAAGTCATATCAGGGCATCTTCAGGTGGTCGATGGAGGGCTGGGTGACCCCCATGGCATTGATCTTGCTTTGTATTTCCAGCCAGATCTTTCTCTTCTGAGATTCTGGTACATGCAGGGATTTCTTGCCAAATAACTGGTCATGTGTCTTCACCACTTCGTCAATAAGGACCTCCAACTCCTTCTCACTAAACTTGTGCTTCCTTTTCCTTTCTGCAGGCTCATTTCCCTTCTCCTGTGTGTCCATCCTGTCAGTTGGTGTCTGTCTGAACGCTCCTGTACAGCTCATGGGTGTGCTCCTGCTCTCTGCCTCTCCCACAGCCTCAGGCACTCAGAAACAGCATGGGTGTGATGTCATCAGAAAGCACCTGAATGGCAGATTCGCTAATTTGCCATTTCTTAAAATTGCCATTTTTACTAATTCCGAATCGGTAAAACCGATTCGGTATGGGGGTTTGTGAGTTTTAGGGAATCACAATTTATTTGCGAATTTTTTTCTCCATGGCGGTTTGCGATTTCTTCAATAGCGATTCGGTAAAAATTGCTATTAAGAACTCGCAAAGATCATTTTACCTACATCTGCCCCTTTGTCTGTTCCACACTGCCCGGACTGGGCTGTCAGGTCCTGGGTGCACGGTTGCTGCTGAGAAATATCTTGTCGGCGTGCAAGAGTTATCTCCCCCCACGCATAAAGCTGCGGAGCGCAGGGGCATCCAAGCCCTGATCATGAGAGCACTTGGACAGTTGGGCAGCCTGGGTGCCAAGACACCTGGGCCTGCGTGGCACTGGGTCACGCTGGGCTGGACGGCTGGGTGCGGCTGCATGAGCTGCGGGAGAGAAGATAAGTAGCCCTGAGAGATTTCCTGATATGACAGAAGAGTGAGATGACACGGGATGGGTGGTGAGCACAGCCATCTGCCACACACTGATAGACTCATGCCCTGCTGGGAAAGAGGGACCCGTCCCTGGGTTCTGACGGCAGAGGAGAGGAATGTGAGAGGCGGCACCATCGTGGTAAAGCGTGACCAGATTGAAACATGCAACGTGCCCTACGATACGGAGATCAAATGAATGTGGCCTGCTGTCTTTGCCAATCCTGGGCCCCAGTGCATAAACTGGATAAACTGGCTGCTAGAATCTGGCCACTACTCTGACCTCAGCAACACTGCAACCCCCACTACATGAACCAGCTCCATGCTAACCATTAACGACTCCACATGGTGAACCAACCTGCTCGTGCCCCTGGGGAAGTTGGGGTGAGGCGGGGTCTGAATGCTGGCCGACGGGCTCACTTCTGGCACTCTATCAATGTTGATGTGACTAGTACATGTAATGTATGGATCCTGATTAATGAGACTGCGGACCACTGATGATCCCAATTCATGAATCGACCTGCTCATGTCCCCCCGGAGGGAACTGGAATGAAGCAGGGTATGAATACTAGCAAACAGGCTCGTTTCTAGCCCACAACTGATACTGCTGTGACTGGCACGTGTTCTGGCACAGCCACCCAGCTTCACTGACATCAGGTGTGGAAAGAGAGAGGTTGCTTGTGCACCCCTGCCCACTACTGTTAGGGAGAGGCAGGCCCCCATCATGGATCAAGGCCCATAAGCGGGCACGTGGCTGGGGCTACCGGGGGGGGCAATGTTGCAGTCCTGTGCACCCTGCCTGATGAAAGATGGGGAATACTGGCACAAAATAATCCAAACTCACCTGCAAGAACAGCAGGCAGACACCAACAATGGACCCTCCTTCAGAAGATTCTTAACAGGCTCAGGGCGGTGGTATGGGCTAGGCCCCAGAAATGGACATCCATACCATGTTCTTAGACTTGAAACAGAGTCTGACTGCCATTGACACTAAAATAGTCCTCCTTGCAGGTCGATTTGACTGCCTCAAAGAAAAAGTGGATAAACATGATGACCTCATAGATCAGCTTGAATGTCACACCTCTGACTTAGAGGATGGGCACTCCACTGCGAGAGATCAGCTCTGGAAGCTGTCTGAAATAAGAACGAAGACCTGGAAGTCCACTAGAGGAGGAACAACATGCAAATTCTTGGGGTGTCAAAATTGACAGAGATGGGCAAAACGGAGGACCACGTGGAGGGAATGCTTTGGGTGCTCTTAGGGGAGGCACTCTCCACTATTTTGCAGTACAGCTGGCCCACAGGCCCTTTGGACAGAGGCCCCCACCGGGGACTCCAGCTCAGCCCATAATAGCCCACCTTCGGCACTATAGAGATCAAGACATGGCCCTGCGCCTCGTGAGAGAGCAGGGAAATTAAGTGTCCATCTTTCAGGACTTCCCAATGGTGGTACAGGCCACCAAAAGAGACTTCCTGCTGATTAAGCGTACTTTCCAACACACTGACGCCAGGTACTCCCTGCAATACCCCATAAAGCTGCGGATACTGCACCTAAGGAAGACTCAATACTTCACCAACTCTAAGACGGCAGCCAAGTTCTCCCAGTCTATCCCAGCAAAGGTATGGAGATCATCGCTGGTGGCCCGCGGGGCAGACTCAGAGCATCTCCGTGACAACGATTAGCCCAAAGACTGTCATGTTTGAAGCTATGCAAGGGATGTGCAGAGGAGACTGCTTTATTCTTGATCTGGTCTCTCCCCACGCTATTGGACTGGCTGTTGGCCACATGTTGACCTGTCTGGAAGACCACCCTGAGAGACTGCACGCCCCATCTTGCTGTTTTAGGGCGGCACGTACTAACTCAGGAGCCAGTTGATCTTGCCATTTACGACTTAGAGCATTGCTGGGAGCAGGTAGCGGCACTACAGTACTCAGGTAGCTGTCTTGGTGGACCTAGACCCCCTTGACACTGTTTCCCTCCGGCCACCTAGCTGGCTGGGCAGAGAGCCAGAACCTCTAGATCGCCCTCACGGGATGAGTCCTTGGAGAGTTCTACTAGTTCACTGTTGGGTGTCGCAAGGAGGTGGGATGGGAGAATTTGGTCCGACTGGGAGGCCAAAGTGGGCAGTGGGTAGGGTGTTGGTTTGGTGCTGATGTCAGCAGCCCCGTGGCTGACTAATGTGCTCTCTCTCCCTTCCCTAAGGATCACTCATTCAGCAGATTTATCTGCTATGGCTGGCGTCTGCCTATCAGGGGGCAGGGGCTCCCCATACCCACTGTTTGTCACCCATGAATTCAGTTAGGGTCTTAAACTGAAATGGCCGGGGCCTAAATGATTGGCATAAGGCGCGACATGTCCTTGCATACTTGCAGAGACATTCCATACACATCTGCTTCCTGCAGGATCTACATCTCACAGAGGGCGCCCAGGTCTGTGGAGTTTTGCCAGCACTGCGCGGTGAGCTTGCACAATTAGAGAAGTAGAACAAAGAGCTACAACTAAGATACTTCGCAGATTGCAGTCCGTCCACGCTGGTGTCTATTCGGGGCAAGCTGGCAGAATACAAGGAGGCTGCGCAGAAGGACCCATAACCATGGCAGAAAGTCCCACATTCGGCGATATGGTGATGGAGAAAGAGCAGGCAAGACTTTGGCCCATATTCTGCACGGACCCTGGGTGAGCAACTATATTGTAGAAATGCAAGATGACCACTCAAACAAGTACATTGGCACTGGGGCTGTTCAAGGGGCGATGAAAAACTTCTTATCTTTACTATACCAGACCAGACAGAGCACTTGCCTTCACGGACCTCAATGCCTATTTTGATTCTGTACAGCTGTTGTGGCTGGAGGACAGCCTTAGGAGATACTTAGAAGAACCCTTCTTGGTAGAGGAGGTTACCAGGGTTATCAATGCAATGACTGCTGACAAGACACCTGGCCTAGATAGCCTCTTAGTTCTTATTTACAAAGAGTAAACTCCCCTATTAGCTCTGCATCTCCTTGCTATGTATGAGGAGTCACTCTCCACCGGCACTTTGCCTTTATCCCTACAGGAGGCCGTAATTGTGACAAATCTTAAACCTGGCAAGAACCCCTAGATCTGCGAATCATACTGCCCGTTGTAAATGATTAACATGGACATCAAAATCCTGATCAAGCTCATTACATTGCGACTTCTCCTGCAAATGCAGTCTACAGTGTGTGTGGCCCAGTCTGGTTTTGTCTCAAGCAGATCAACATTGCACAATCTGCAAACCTTTTTTGCTCTTCTACATACCATCAAGCCGACCCGCAGCGCAGCTTCAGTATTCTTAGACTCCACTAAGGCGTTCGACTACCTCAAATGGCCACACCTCTTTGCCTTGCTGACGCAACTCGGCATGAGCTCCAAGTTTATTAGGCTGATCGGGTTACTATATACTCAGACTGTGGCCTGGCTGTGGGTTAATGGGAGGATCACAATCCCCTTTTCGGTGATGAGGGGCACTTGTCAGGGATGCCTCTTGTCTCCCATACTATTTGCAATAGCCAAGGAGCTGTGTACGGCCTGGCTGCAACAACACCATGTCCACCGAGGTCTAGCATTTACACCCCACAGAATTTTAGTATCTATATATGCAGACAATGTTACCCTCTATATGAGAGATCCACAAACCAACCTGGATCCACTCATTAGGGAATTCACAAGATTTGGGAGCATGTCTGGGGTCGCCATTAACTAGGTAAAGTCCATCATCTTTCCACTGAAGTACGCGAAAACGTCATTCTCCTCTGAATTCCCGCTCGAATGGGCAGATGGACCCATAAAATACCTCCGGATATGGCTGAGCAAGGACATCGATGGTCTATGGAGGGCTAATTATGGGACCTACTCACATGTCTTGAGGAATATGTAGAGGGGCAGAAGCTCCCATTTTCTCTCACAGGTAGGCTGGCCATTGCAAAAATGGTGGTCTTCCCTAAATTACTTTATATGTTTATCGACTCACCAGTTCCTCTGTCGCGTTACCTCTGCTGACAAAGCTGATCGTGTCTGGTGTCCCTTTTGTGGGCAGACAGGCAGCCCCATATTGCCTGGGAAATAAAGATGCCACCTTTTAAACAGGGGGGACTGGGGGCTCCGGATATAGACCTATGTTACTATTGCGCCCAGGTACGTTTGCACACTACTGGCTCTTCCCTAAACAGCTTCAGGCCCACACAACCCCTGAACATGATCACGCTGTGCTGTGTCCTCTCCAGATGGCACTATACTGCCCCAAGTGCAAGCGGGCGCAGAGAGACACAGTCACTTGCACAGTATGGGCATGGAATGAGCTTCACTGGAGGGCCCGCGAGAATCACCTATTTGCCCTATCGGTGTCAATTATAGGACAAGCCTCCTTTCCCATTACCTTTGACACTGGAATCCACGCAGAGTGCGTAAACTACAGCTGGCTTCAATCATCTCTATATACCCCTCAGGCACCTTTATAACACACCAGCAGGCATACTATCAGTTGTGGGCTGCTGTCTGGGCAACCCATAACACATTCCTGGATGGCCTGCCCATTTTTCAGGTCCTTGAGGTGGCTATCACCAGCACCTCCCCTCGTAGGTTGATCACTTGGCTCTACGCCGGGATGCAGGAAACTGCACTGATACGTATTCAAACTAGTTGGAGCTCAAGGAATCAGACATAACTCCTTCCCTTACTAATGGTCAATGGTGATACTGTTGCACCCAAGCAAGTGCGCTCTGTCCACATTATAGTCTGTGCTTTGTGCATGTTAAATAGCTCCTTCTACTGCTTGCTATGACCCGGGTGGCAATGCGATGAGGCCGACGCGTGCTGCTGAGGTGCAGCTGACTGGCTTAAGGATGCTGCATACTTCCAGAAGCAGCTGAGTGTCTATTGGGAGAAGATGCCAGGGTGCGCTTGCCCTAAAGATATTTGATCCACCGTGGAGTTGTATCTCAATGCCTGGTCGGGACTGGAAGCGCATGCGAATGTTGATGATGCAATTGCTCAGGCAGAACCCATGTACGCTGGAGAGCTAAACGCCCAGGATCTCCCGCACACCTCCAGTAAAATGCTCTAACCACTATATAATGACAGCCAGGTCTGAAAACCTACTCTGACCGCAGCTGTCTCTCTGCTTAACCTGCTGAGGGAACCCTACCTAACTTACCTTTGTTTCTCCCCACTTATAATTGTGATGAACAGAATGGAACAGTGAACAGAGATTGTGCTGTTGAATATGAAACAATGTAACCCATGTGAACAAAGCTTGCTGTATACCATTCCTTCATACTTTGTTTGAAACTCAAACAGAATAAGTAAACAAAAGGGTGGAAGGAAGGATGGAGAAAGGGCTGATGAAATAGATGGATGGATGAATTACCAAAGAGATTGCAAGAGGTATGGATGGAGGAAGGCAAAAGTCTGGATGAAAGAAAGAAATAAAGAACGAAAGGAGAAAACGAAGAATGGAAAGAAGGATAGATGGATGACTAGAGAGACTGAGGGAGAGAAGAAAGGAAGTATGGATGGATAAAACATAGGAGGTGTGATAGAAGGATAGATAGATGGTTCAAAAGACAGAAGGATGATGAAGAAGTATCTGTTAGCTGTATGAGCCATGTCTTGCACAGCATAAATGTATCAGAATATATCATGAGTGCCCCTTCATAACTGGGAAGAAACACACAAGATGTCCTACCTCAGATGTAGTGGAGATACTGAAGGAAAACATCAACATCAAAACCTGAAAGATCCAGGTCAGAACCACGAACTACACTACTACAGATTTCTTCGAAATCTAAAACTAAAAAATTGTTGATGGATCTCTCATCGCCGAAGTACACATCATCGAAAAAAATGGCAACAGCTGTATTTTTGACAATTATGATAGATTCATCGTCAAAGGCTTCGACAATGACAATATCCTCAATGGCACAGCAGTCCAATCGACAATGACAGCACATTAATTGACAACTACAATCTCAACACCAATTGCACTGTCATCGGCACCTATAACCTTCTTCAAGGGCAAGAAACTTCTGTTGACTTCACTGTTGATGGACTCATCAACAAAGCAGCCAGGTATTATCCTGATATCTGAGAAAGATATCCCGGTGCCAATACCATTGGAACACACTTCACCCACTTAAACCTCTTCCTTGCTGCCAAAGAATTTGTTGGATGTTGCTAAAGCAGAGGATGAGTGTCCTTTTGGCCTTGATTAAAGCCCCACGCAACTCTCAGTCAAATGTCAAGAGGACACTGATGATTGGTGTTTAGAAAGAGAGTGCATCTACCATGATCCACAGATGAACACTTCAAAACCTCGATCCATCGAAGCTTTTTTGGAATAATACTCATGATCCCTATTATGCTCAGGCCTAATATCAGTAACCTATGATTCAGGTCCTCACAGCATTATTATAGATCTATGCCTCATGCTTATAGATTACTATAAAACTGGTTCTCATGTAGGCCTGGGCGGTAAATTCCGTTCCGCTCGCGGAATTTGCGGAATTTGGGTAATTTCGCGTTCAGCGGAGAACGCGAAATTGCCCAAAAATCTGCGTTCCGCGACTTCGCGAAATTTTTTGCTTGTTCGCGTTCTCAATATGCGTGTTCGTGAGATATTTCACCCCGAGCACGCAAACAGCGATCGCGAACAGGAAAAAAGTATCGCGAACAAGCAATTCCGCGTGTTCGCAGAATTTCTGCGTGTTCGCGGAGATTTTTTACCGTTTCGCGGAGATTTGCGTAACGCGATTACGCAAATTCCGCCCACCCCTATTCTCATGCACCTTCACAACCAACTCCTGCTCCTCATCCTACTGCATCTCCACATACTCCATGTGTGATCCATTCCTTGCGGAGCCTAAGTTCACAATCAAGACCCCAAGACTTATGACCCAGATCACCAATTGCCATCCATGATGTTTATTCTGATTATAAATCAGAAGAATGAGAGATCACTGAGGAACTACCTCCTCACGTAGGCAATGAATGGGACTATTACTATGCATCACTCTCAGCTCCGCCTACTCCACTGGCATTGAGGGTTTCCATGCCCTTCTGGAAAGAGTTTCCAAATGATTCAATCTACCAATTCCTATAAAACTGTTTTCTGTATGACTCTCACCTGAATGGAAATCAAGGAAATTCCCATTATTGATCACATTTGGAGAGAAGGTTTGAAAGCAATGAAGAATCCAGCAACTGTGGCTGCGGTTGTGCCCCACCTCGATAAAAAGTACAAACCCCCCTATGAATCACCGCCTGCCTTATCGATCCACCTCGCCCTGATTCTTTGGTCGAGGAGGCTGCCCAGAGTCATTCAATGAATCCTTCAACACCTTGTTCAACTCCACCTCACAAACAGGGTAGATGTCTGTATAACATGGACAAGAGATTTTCAACAATGGAGGCAGCCACTGTCAGAGTTTTCAACTCTCTTCCAATCCTGTGTAGATACAACAGTCAAATGTGATCCGATCTAGGTGCATATTTGAAATTCCTACCGGAAGACAAAAAAAATAGATGCCAAGGCAATCCTGCAGAAATTTGAAAGAACATCTGTAGAAATAATTGATACAGCCATGGTTGCGGCCTCTACCACCTTTTGTCACCTTGCAGGGGGGCAGTCTGGGGGAACCAAGAGTGGCTCAAGGGGAAATCTTTCCGACCTGAGGTATAGACCAAAATTATTGATCCCTACAATGGAGTAGCTTTATTCTGCAAACATGTAGATGATGCTCTGCAGTCCATCAAATCAGACACGGAAAGAACATGTTCTCTGGAGGTCCTACAACAGCATTGACTTCAACTCTTTCACAGCACTAGAGGAAGGGGACAGTTTTTCTACAGAGGAAACTTTCAGTCTTATAGATACCAGCTCTATTGTTAACACCAACAGGGTTACCAGCAGCACTACACCCAACAGCAGTAGAGAACACCATCACTGGCTGCCAACACATTACTACCTTCCCGCAAGACAGCTGCACAAAACAGAGGACAGGACTCATACAGAGGTCACTGACATCTTTCAGGCACTGCTCACAATCCTCTCCCATATGTCAGGAGGATAATGATGATTGGTGTTTAGAAAAAGAGTGCATGTACCATGATCCACAGATGAACACTCCAAAACCTCGATCCAAAGAAGCGTTTTTCAGAATAGTACTCTTGTGATCCCTATTATGCTCAGGCCTAATATCAGTAACCTGTGATGCAGGTTCTCACAGCATTGTTATAGATCTATGCCTTTTGCTTATAGATTACTATAAAATGTTTCCAGATCCAACTGGTTCTCATGCACCTTCACAACCAACTCCTGCTCCTCATCCTACTGCATCTCCACATACTCCATGTGTGATCCATTCCTTGCGGAGCCTAAGCTCACAATCAAGACCCCAAGACTTACGACCCAGATCACCAATTGCCATCCAGGATGTTTATCGTGATTATAAACCAGAAGAATGAGAGCTCACTGAGGAACCACCTCCTCACATAGGCAATGAATGGGACTATTATTTGGCATCACTCTCAGCTCCGCCTACTCCATTGGCATTGAGGGTTTCCATGCCCTTCTGGAATGAGTTTCCAAATAATTCAATCTGCCAATTCCTATAAAACTGTTTTCTGTATGACTCTCACCTGCATGGAAATCAAAGAAATTCCCATTATTGATCAAATTTGGAGAGAAGGTTTGAAAGCAATGAAGAATCCAGCAACTGTGGCTGCGGTTGTGCCCCACCTCGATAAAAAGCACAACCCCCTCACTATGAATCACCGCCTGCCTTATCGACTCCCCTCGCCCTGATTCTTTGGTCGAGGAGGCTGCCCAGAGTTGTTCAATGAATCCTTCAACACCTTGTTCAACTCCACCTCACAAACAGGGTAGATGTCTGTATAACATGGAAAAGAGATTTTTAACAATGTAGGCAACCACTGTCAGAGTATCCAACTCTCTTCCAATCCTGTGTAGATACAACAGTCAAATGTGATCCGATCTAGGTACATATTTGAAATTCCTACCGGAAGACAAAAAAAATAGATGCCAAGGCAATCCTGCAGAAGGGTGAAAGAACATCTGCAGAAATAATTGATACGGCCATGGTTGTGGCCTTTCTACCTTTTGTCACCTTGCAGGGGGGCAGTCTAGAGGAACCAAGAGTGGTTCAAGGGGATATCTTTCCGACCTGAGGTATAGACAAAAATTATTGATCCCTACAATAGAGTAGCTTATTCTGTAAACATGTAGATGATGCTCTGCAGCACATCAAATCAGACACAGAAAGAACATGTTCTCTGGAGGTCCTACAACAGCATTGACTTCAACTCTTTCACAGCACTATAGGAAGGGGACAGTTTTTCTATAGGAGAAACTTTCAGTCTTATAGATACCAGTTCTATTGTTAACACCAACAGGGTTATCGGCAGCACTACACCCAACAGCAGTAGAGAACACCATCACTGGCTGCCAACACATTACTACCTTCCTGCAAGACAGCTGCACAAAACAGAGGATAGGAAAACAGAGGACAGGACTCATACAGAGGTCACTGACATCTTTCTGGCACTGCTCACAATCCTCCCCCATATCTGGTGGGCGGAGGACTCTTCAATTATTACAAAAACAGGAAATCTATTACCACAAATTAGTGGGTCCTATATTTAATATACCATAGACACATCAAAGATTTCATTCAAAAACGTCCACAAACTCAGGCTTGTAAGAGGTCACATCAATATCTTTGTCTGTTAAAATCTGGAGAATTGTTTGCTCTTCTAGAAAAGAGCATTAGAACATTCCCCTTACTGCCACTGAAACATAGGATTCTACTCCGGTTTCTTCCTTGTAAAAAAAAAAACACAGGGACAAATCCTGACTACAGCCTAATAGAAAAGCAACTTTTCTTGGAGCTATTCTACTTAAAGTGAAATGCAAAGCCTTCCCTATAAAAGAGAGAACACTAAGACTGACCAACGTAGCCACTTCCCTTTCGCAATGAAGGTCGGTTTGACTCTTTAAATCATTAATTGTCACCTCAAAGTGAGGCCAATTCAGGAGGAAATAGACAATGGGCACAAAGTTGGTGACCCTTCAAAAATATTAAAACAGTTACTGCCAGGATGCACAAAAAATATCTTGTCGGGTCTAACTTTCCTGAATACATCACTTCAATTTGTGATGTCTTCAGACACATCACTAGAAAGGTGGCGAGCAAATCTTCAGGATTTGGAAGTAGTGGACACTGGTCACCACAAGAAACTTTACTACATATCAATCTTCTGGAGTTGAGAGCAGTGGCCCAAGGACTCCAATCCTTCCTTCCCAACATAAAATGTTTATTTGTACTAGTCCACAAAGACAACATGACAAGTATTTTAACAAGCAGGGAGGAACAAGATCACGCCTGCTTTCGATGGAAGCACAGAAGATTTGGAAATATTTTTTACCAAATTGCAATTAAAACAGAACATGTACCTGGAATCAGCAATCAGTGAGCAGACACTCAGAAGAACAACAAAAGTGTGTCAACTATGGGAATTAGACCAACGACTGCTAACATCCATTGTTCAAAGCTGGTAAAAACCAAATATAGGGCCTGATGTAGATCCTAGTGGATGGGTTACTCCGTAACAACGGTGACGGATATCCCGTCTGCTGAAATATAAATTCCAATATATCCTATGGGATATCCATCACCTTTGTGTCGCAGTAACTCGTTCGCCAAGATCTAAATCAGGCCCATAGACTTGTTTTCAACACATCTCAATAGCAAATACCACTTCTATGCCAAACAAATTCCCTCAGGAAAGGTTGTGTGGAAATGCCTTTCACAAAGCCTGGACAGGAATCTTCACTTGTGTGGTTCCTCCACTTTCCATGATACCAAGATTGAGACAAGATGAAGAGAGAGCTATGTCACATTTTTCCTCATAGCCACAACATGGCCTAGGCAACACTTGTACAAAGAGCTACTTCTCCTATAGAAACAGTAGCATATTCCCCTCGGACCAGTATCCGACTTTCTGATGATGAAAGAAAGCCAGGTTGTTTTCCCAAGCCAAAGCATCTCAATTTATTGTCCGTCTCCTAAATACATTGAACTCCACCTCTTGAATATTTCAATAGACTGCAGTGAAACTTTAGAGAAAGCCAGAGCTGAAATAACAAACACAACATACATGGCAAAATTGACTCATTGTTTTGTCCATGATGTTCTGAAAACAACATCCATCACTTTTCTTCTTTACCTGAACAAATCCTTCCGTATTTCTTACACGAGCCATGTTCAGGTCTTCCTCATGCTTCTGTTCAAGTTAACCCAGCTGCGATTTCACACTTTAGAAGATCATAAAATCAACTGTCTTTCTGGTCTTCTAGGCAGGTAAAATAATTTCTCAAGGGCCTAGTCACAGCTTATCCATCAGTTGAAAAGCTGCCAGTTTCATGGCAATTAAGCACAATGCTAGCCCAACTAATGAAAAGTCCACTCAAACCCATACACAAAGATGACCTCACCACCTGCTTGACCACTCTGTTTGCTGAAGTTTCCTTACAAGACATCGGCTGCATGAAAAACACAGACATACTTTTATCCAATCTTGCTGTCTGGATTCGATGGTAAGAAATGATGCAGTAGTGGGCAAGTGACATCTATTTCAATATGAAGTGCTTTTTTTTCTACCATTACACCTGGTTTCCACCTCCACTGTAAATGTGTTCTGCTAATTTATGATAATTGCTCACTATTCAAATTCAAGTTTTTGAATCTGTGAAAACTTCAATACTGGAGAAAAAAAGTTACTTACCTGTACAATGTAGTTCTCCAGGATTGATATCTTTCATAGATTCACACGCAACCCATCTTACTTCTCGATTAGAGCTCACTCCTTTTAAATACCTCTAATAACTTACCCTTATACTTGTCCTGAGAAATTTTGTTCACCGATAGAATAATGATTCCCCAAAAATATCCCCATACACAAATATCAATGCAAAAATATCGATGTCAAAAATATCGGCATCTTATATTTAAAATTGTAAGTACAACAATGTTGAAACAAAAATATCGATGTAAAGAATATAAATGTACAAAATATCGATATTTTATTCAAATAAAAAAGAATGTTAAATACATTAAATAATAAAATTAACTTTTAAAAAATCATTTAGATTTAATAAACATTTTAACAAATTTAATAAAATAAATGTAATTAAAAAAATATTTAAACATACATATATAAAATGTAATATATATATACATATATATATTTCCTTTAAAACAATTAATAAACTATTATTTTAATTTGTTTTATAATTTTATAAATATGTAAAAATTTACAAATAAATATATATCTTTACATATACTTATGATATAAAATCTAATAAAAAAACAGTATATTATAAATAAAAACATTAAAATATTCAATCGTCTGTTAATTAAATGTTGCACCCCATTGAGTGCAATAGTAGGGAGAGTGTTGAATAGAGAAGGGGTAAAAATTACTATTCCCACTCCAATGAGTGCCACATTAGGGAAAGTATTGGATAACGGAGGGGTAAAACTTAATATTCCCACACCAATGGGTGCAACAGTAGGGAAAATGTAGGATAGCGGAGGGTTACAAATTACCATTCCCACTCCATTGAGTGCAACAGTAGAGAAAGTGTTGGATAGCGGAGAGGTAAACATTACTATTCCCACTCCAGTGGGTGCATCAGTAGGGAAAGTGTTGAATAGCGGATGGGTAAAAATTACTATTCTGACTCCAGTGAGTGCAACAGTAGGGAAAGTGTTTGATAGCGGAGGGGTAACAATTACTATTCACACTCCAGTGGGTGCTACAGTAGGAAAAGTGTTGGATAGCGGAGAGGTAAAAAGTGCTATTCCCACTCCAGTGGGTGCATCAGTAGGGAAAGTGTTGGATAACAGAGGGGTAAAACTTAATATTCCCACTCCAGTGAGTGCAACAGTAGGGAAAATGTTGGATAGCGGAGGGGTAAAAATTACTATTCCCACTCCAGTGGGTGCAAAAGTAGGGAAAGTGTTGGATAGCGGAGAAGTAAAAATTACTATTCCCACTCCAGTGGGTGCTACAGTAGGGAAAGTGTTAGATAGTAGAGGGGTAAAAATTAATATTTCCACTGGAGTAAGTTCAAAATTAAAAACAAACAAATTAAGAACAACACAAAAGATTTTAAAAAACAAAAAAATAATACATATATAAAGATTTTAAATATTACAAAAGATAGAAACAGTTTAGAATGTTAAAAAGATCAAGCAAATAGCTAGAAAGATTATTTTAAAAAATTCAAACATAAATTAAAAACAAAAAACTATTTTTTTATAGAATTTTTTTATAAACAAAAACATTATTTATTACATAAATGTAATATGTTTTATTTCCTACCCTATAACACCACACAATTTGCAACCCAGATTTTTTTTAAATATACCTCCATAATTAACATAATTATCAATTAAACAAATATCATTAATTCTAAAAAAAATTAAATTAATTTACTCCCCAAACGTTACCCCTATAAAAACAAAACACACACACAAAATAACAATAAACACTTACCATAAATATTTATCAAATGATAAATTAATACTAATTATCAACTAATTGTAAATTAATTAAACATAAATTACTTTCCACCCTCTACCCCAATAAGCGCAACACAAACAAATGACCCAACTTCCATGAAAATACACATATTTCTACAAAGGCGCCCACACAATACCTTCTCTTTCCATTAGACTAGGTCCCTTGTCTGTTCTATCTGTATGTACAGGGCCAGTGCAAGAGGGTAGAGTGGACTGAAGAAGTGGGATGGCACAAGGTGAGAGATTAGGGCTGGGGCAGGCACAACTGAGTAAGGATGACAACAAAGGATATGTGCTGGTGGGGGAATTCAGTCGGGACTTCAGGCCAGCGGGGTGTTGTGGGTGGGGAAGTTGCACTTGCTCCAGAGGTACTTCTAACCCCTTCGTTGCTAGGCCTCCCCGTGCTAAGCCTTTTTTTGGCTATTTGGGGTAGTTCATGCTTAGGCCCCTGTAACTTTTTGACCACATAAGGTATCCATGCCAAATATGCGTCCTTTTCTTCCAACATCATGGGGATTCTAAAGGTACCCAGGGTTTGTGGATTTCCCTGAAGGGGAACCAGAAATTAGCCAAAATACAGCTACATTTTGTTTTTGGGGGAAGAATGGGAAAAATGTGCAGCAAATGAAAGTGTCTGTTTTTTTCCCTGCAAAGGTATCAACAAAGAGTTCGTGGGGCTGAAATCATAATTTTCCCAGCTTTTAGGGACTGACAGACTTTTGTCAAAAAACCAACCTTTTTTACAGTTTTGGCATTTTACTGGGATATAGCCTATTTTTGCTATTTTTTGTGCTTTCAACCTTCTTTCAGTTAATGGTAGAAATGGGTATGAAAGCAATAATGACTTGAATGGCTCTCACCAGCGTCTGTTACCCAGAATCCCTTGCAAACCTAAAAATATGTCAAGAAAAAACACATTTTCCTCACATTTCTGTGGTGGAAAGTTCTGGAATCTGCGTGGATCCACTGAAAAGATAATTGTTGTGCTTGAGTTCCAGGAGGTGGATCTTACTCTAGAGGACTTGCAGAGTTTTCGTTGAAGTTGTACATAGACTAGAAGCTATGGCGAAACAAAGATACTGTACTACTCCCTTAAGGGAGTCCTACACCACAGATAAATAGCTTTCGCTTATATAAAACACAATAAATATTTAATTCAGGATTAAATTGCACTTTTTGTGACCCGATGCTTAAGAAAGTAATAAGGTGCAATGGTGTAATGCATTGTAGCAAACAGATCATTGGTGCATGATCAGAGATTGCCAGTACTCTGTCCACTTCCTTCATGTGCAGGCTAGTATTTAGCCTACAACTACCGTATCAATTCTTTGATAGGAGTTGTGAGAAGCTGTGAAGGGGGATCAGTCTATGTCACCCGAATGTAACCTCCTCTGTGCTTCCATCAGCCACAGCTCTGTGAACGGACTACCGCCTTACTTGGAAATAAGTAGCATGCCCCCACCCTTCTGGTCTGACTTGTCATGAACTCCGTCTATTACCAGGTTAAAGTTTCCACAGATGAAGAATAGTCCTGTAGACTTGTCAATAAGGTCTTGTACCATTTCTCTCAGGAATGGTTCTGGTCATGGTTAGGGGCCTACATGTCTGCTAACAAGACCAATTTGCCTCTAAGTAGTTCATTAAGAAGTAACCAGCAGCTATCCCTACCGGAGTGCATGCCCTGCAGGCAGAATTCCACATGAGGAACAAAGAGAAGCCCCACTCCTCTCAACCTGATCCTAGCGATTCAAAATATTGAAGTTAAAATGTTCGAGACCGAAGCTGTCAAATTTCATGAAAAAGCAGATGGATCTCTTTAAGGAGGCAAATATCTCCCCTTCATTTTGTGAGGATCTCTGTGACCATAATTCTTTCTCTGGAGCACTGAGCCCTTAAACATTGAATAAAATGTGTTTCTTTTTCTTTTCCATAAGCATAGTGTAGGAAGGCCGGTCAAAGCGGTCAATCATTTAGCCTGAGCAGTCAAGCAGCCAATTACACCTACGGCTGCCTTTCCCTTGAAATTCTTCTACTTTTTGGGTTTGTGTCACTGTCCCTATTTCTCCCCTCCCAATTCCCTGACAAATAACTAAACGTTAAGACCATCAACCCGCACCTCTTTCCTCACCCCTCCCACCTAAAGTGCACATTGTGTTCTGGGAGCCCTTTCCTTCCTCCCTTGAGTAGGTTCCACTCTTCCTACCCTTCCTCCAACGAACAGCCCCACATAATTTGTCCTTCTCCACTTGAACATGCATACAAATTCTCAATCACCTTCCTTTTTCAACCCCACCCGAGTTAACAATATTCCATTTTTCAAGGAGGTCATAATAGGGGCTAATGACCCACAATAAGGATCTTCTAAGTCAATCATCCCGTCAGCCCAGCAGTCTGCCTCTACCAAGCTTCGGCTCTCTGGCATGTACTCAGACACTCATAGTTGACAGATGACAGATCTGACTGCTGGGTTCCCAAGAGCCTTTCAGTAGAACACCTCCAATTCACCCTCCATTAACATGAGGAAGTTAAAGGAGGTATTCCTGCTTCACTAGGGCAGCTCACAATATTTGTATTGCATACTATTTCATCATTTACTACCCCTATGAGGGGCACTGAAGCACTTGCCTACATGCGCAGCTAGCTACACCATGTAGGGTGTTCAGTTGGAAGGTTGTTGTCTTTGTTTGTGATCAAATGTGGGAAGTGTTTCCATATTGTGATGGATGAACACCGAAGGGTGTTTATCATGTTCTAGGACATAGCGTTTAGCAGTGTGGTGGATAATGAGCTGTGAGAGACGGGTGCACAGTTATGGTTTTCTATCAGCTGGCATAGTTTATGATTTTCAATGGCAGCTTTGAGTAGCTCTGCAAGTCTGTTTATGATCATAGCTACTGAGGGCATGGTTGAAGAGAGAAATAGTTGAGAGATCTGCTGGGATGGGCTTTGTCGCTATCCTCCCACATCTGAGTTTCATTGTAAGATGTAAAGAAGTGGTCAAAGTGTATAGTTATTTAGGACATGCTGGGGTGGACTAGATTAAAGTCCTCCAATTGACCGGCAGTATGTGACAGATCACTTCAGTTATTCCATGTCTGCTCATTTGATGATCACCGGTTTATTGGCTGGCACAAACAGATCCAAACTTAGTAAAACCACACAAACACTTGTTCCAGCACTGTGGAAGGTACTATGTAAACGTTGACTGGTCACCTTTCCATTACCGATTGCTATGACTGAGTGTTAAACTGTTACTAATGAGATGGAACTTTTGCCCAGGCAGTAATGTGTTAAAAAAGTACAAAATAATGAAGCAATGCTGTCACAAAATGTGCTGCATTGTACAGCCAAATTTCCTTTTTATTGCTGTATATTTGGTCCTCCCTGTCTGTGGGAACATGCCTCTTTTTACATGGTTAACCCCACATTGTGCCTGGAACATGATGTTATTTAGAAGGACATTGCACTGGGTCATGGCTAACCAGGTTCTTGGTATCAGATCACTATCCTAAGACTGTTTGGCACAACTTTGGCAACCCCTGTAAGTCCCTGGTTAATGGTACTCCTGGTACCCAGGGCATTAGGACTGAAGAGGGTCTACTAAGGCTGTAGTACAATTTGTGCCACCCTAAGGATCCCTCACCAACACCATACACACTGCCTTTGCAGGCTGCATGTCGTGGTGCAGAAAAAGACTGAATGGTCGACATGGCACACATCCCTGTGTAAACACAAGGAGATGATGGACGGAGTGCTGAAACCTTTCAGACACTCACCCCCAGTCACACATCTGGGTTGAATCCATCATAATTCTTTAGCTCACTTTGCCACCCCAGTTCAGACACAGCTATATGCAAATCAGTTTTGACCCTGTGCCTCATGGGAACAATCCAGCCCAAACTTCCATGCAAAGTCTTCAATGGACCGGAAACAAGCATCCTGGGACCGGTTTCGGGGAAACACCCTCCATCAGTCAGGCTAGCTTGAATTCAGTGGCAAAGTGAGCAAGGGACCCACGTCTGGGCATACCCTGCGAACTTAGGGCAAGCATAGCAAGCACAAGTAGACGATGGACGGAGTGCTGAAACCTTTCAGACACTCACCTCAGTCACAGATCTGGGTTGAATACATCATAATTCTTTAGCTCACTTTGCCACCCCAGTTCAGACAGAGCTATATGCAAATCAGTCTTGACCCTGTGCCTCATGGGAACTGTTGTGTGTAGATTTAGATTCCGTATATAGGTTTCCCAATTTATGCCCTTATATAGGTACAATTCATATTGCCCTTATTTAGGCATAGAAAATCCAGCCCTTATTTAGGCATTGTCCATGCTAACCAAATACAGGCATGGTCTCCTACATCCGTCAATCCATGTCACACTGAGTTCTTGGAAAACCAGACTCTTAAGCCTTTAGGAATTTCCCTTGCTTGGATATTGATTTCTCCAAGAACTCATTTATTATGCATGAACATCTATTCCTTAGGGGTTCATTCATGACGTTCCGATGCCCGACTTTTATGTCAATACAGGCATTCCTAAACACCTTCAAGGTATAAATATACATGCACTTGCCCTGGCAAACCACAGTTCTGGTACGGTCCAGTTCGACTGCCTACTTGTGGTTCACCATGACAAGTTCGGAAGGAGATCGAGTTCCCGCCTGATGCACTGACCAGACACTGTCATCCTCCTTGCAGAGAATCCAGCTCCAGTGTTTCTGACTCCCCTTGCGGGGTGTTAGATATCGAGTCCCGGAAAGAGATTCCAACCTCACACATTCGAAGGTATGGAGCAGACTAGAACTTAGAGAAACTTTTGGCAACTATTGACAAAACTAAAACTATAGCTAGCTATACTTTAGAAAACAGCACCTACTTCTCACCACGTACTACACTTAGGTTAGGTACACTGGGGGTAGAACTATTTAGTTGCATCAGATGAGTATTCACATTTTAGCCTGTGTTATTTATGTATGTATTTTATGAATATATGTCATAGCTACAAACCATGCTATTGCAGTATTATTTTATCTTACTGCTAACCCTGTACGTATTGTACTTCCCATCCTGTCTTATGATTGCAGCAGTTCATTTCTCTTGCATGAGAAATAAGACTGTTCAATAAACCCCTTTTTATTGAAACGCCCATCTCTCTATTTCTGTGCAACTCTGGCGAAACGAAGCATGCACGATTGACTGAGTGAAACTGTTATCTATTGTTTCCACGGTTCTGAGATTGTTCCGACTCTAAGGGAAAAAAAGTTGTCATGTTTATGCGGTTGTCAGAAACTAATCCCTTCTTGTATATTCAAGAAGTTTCAAGTGACCTCTGAGTTAGCTGGCACACACAAGTAATTATGTTTAATGTACTCGATAGAGACATACTGACCTCAGTCCTATTTCAAAACTATAGTGTATATTATTCCAATTCGCAGAGCCTATCAGGGATATAGGAACTACACTACATGGCGCCCAACGGTTTGGTAAGGCACGAATTTAACGCAAGATACTGAAGTAACTCAGTTGTGCTTTTCTCAGAGACCCCTACTCATAATACTCCATAAGACGTCTGGAGTGGGTAGGGATAATATCCGTCATAGCTGAGTAGAACAAAACTCCTATGTATTAGTTGTTTGGTTTGTTCAACGTTGAAGAATACAGTGTTCCAAAATATTGTGCACCTTATCATTGTTTCCTTGAAACTTGTTCTACATTTTTCATTAAACAAAATGTCTGATACAGAGGCTGCGGCTGACCAAGTCACAGCAGGCTTTAATACTGCAGATTTAAATGAAACTGATGAGGGTGTTATAAACATCCATCAAAATTTAAGAAGAGCCATCACTCTAAAACTTATAAAACATGGCCTAACACCAAGAGGTGGTAGAGCAGTTTTTGTGATAGAAGCACATGAATCTCACCAGATGGAGGTATTCTATTCATGGATAGTATTCCCAGAATCAAATCCAGTAACTAAAACGTTTCACTTCTACAAAGAAGATGAATCACCTGAGGAATATATTCCTTTTGAGGATATTGAAATTCTACTCACATACCAGGAGCATGATCTCTGGTTTAAAGGCGCCCTAAAACATTACAATCACTTTACCAGGCTCGGTCCACTAGGTAGACCAGGAGCAACATGGCCGATTTTAGCCGGCTACACACCTCATCCTGACATTGAAGCAATGTCAGACGTAGAATTACTTAATCAGATACAAAATTTAATAGAATTACACAGTTAAACCACAACTGTCTGAAAGTCCTGATAAGGTCTTTCCTAAAAACACTCCTACCTCTTCTAAAAAGAAGTGGGAAATAACAAACAACATTCAAAAGAGATAGATTCTCAATCCCGAGGTAGGTCTCCTCAAAAGGAGCCCTCTGAAAGGAGGTATAACCTCAAGAATAGGGATAATTTGGGAAAACCTGATAGATATCAAGATACTGATACGCATTCCTCTCGTACCTTTCAGATATCATCACAGATATCCGAAAGAAGAGGACGGTCAGAGAACAAAGAAGAAGTCCAAAGACGATCAACACGTTCAGAAAAACAAACCAAAACCTCAATTCTCCAAAAAGAAGGTAGCAGGTCTGAAGATCAGACATGCTGAGGATTCTGAGAACACAACTCAAGAATGGAGAATAGGCTCAGACAATGTTGGACAGCGCAGCAGAAGTTACAGTAGCTCGCCAGAACCTGAAGGGGCTTCTGGAGACAATGGACTTGAATGAGGAAATTCAAGTTGAAACTGCATATACCAGGGTTAGTTCTCCGCATAGGTTATATGAAATAACACTCCAGGTGGAGGGAGACATACCAAGAAAAGTGAAAGCACTCTTTTGGGAGCATCTTTCAAGGGGTTATGATATACTTCTAGCAGAACGGGACTGGCCACCAGAATTTGTCAGAGAGTGCCCACATGATGAAGACATCATTATGCCAGCCTTCTCTAACCATGTTCCAGTACATTTAAAATATACTTATGCCAGGAAATGGGCACTGGCCCAAGCCCCAGCATTAAATTAGAATCATGTAGGATGGGATGAGGACTCACCTCGCCACAAAATCCAGTTAAAAAACCAACCAACTGCACAAAGGCAGTACCCGGTTAAGCAAGAAGCTAAAAAACAAGTCAGGGAGATCTTAGATCAACTTGAATACCAGGGGGTGATTGAAATATGCACCTCATCAATGAACAATCCTTTGTTTCCTTTTTCCAAACCAGACAATACATATTGTCTAGTTTTGGATTACAGACACCTAAACTCTTGTTGTAAAACATTTGCAGTGCAAAAAGCACACAGTACAGCATTAATGAATACATTTGTGCGTAAAAAGTACAAAACCACATTAGACATTTCAAATGGTTTCTTTTGTCAAAATATTGCACCTGAAAGTAGATATTTGACCGCTTTCTCAATAATGGGGACTCAGCATCAATTTTGTCGACTCCCACAGGGGTTCAAAAACAGCCCGGGTTTATTCTCAGCAAGAGTAACAGTTACTACAAATTTATGATGACGAGGCATTGTCATATGTTGATGATATATCTGACAGACGATGACCTGGACAGACACTTGAACAGGGTGAACACCATTATATTGGGCTTCGCCTCTGAGGGTTATAAATTCATCTTTAAAAAGTCCAGAATTGCCCATCTCAACGTCCTTTTCCAAGGATATGAACTTTCAAGTGAAGGCAAAAGCCTGGCAGACAACTTTT
This sequence comes from Triturus cristatus, assembly GCF_964204655.1. Lineage (NCBI taxonomy): Eukaryota > Metazoa > Chordata > Amphibia > Caudata > Salamandridae > Triturus > Triturus cristatus. The sequence continues at coordinate 667,556,782 of NC_140592.1, forward strand.
TAGAAAAGTGTGCGCTGCTCCAACCTCCAAAAACGCTGAAAAACTTACAGTCGATTCTAGGTTTCCTAAATTTTGGGAGAACATACATTCTAAACTACACAGAGAAAGGGTCAAACCTCTCTACGAATTAATCAAACCTGATTTCAAAGCCACAACTTGGACACAAGAACACACAGAAATTCTGCGTTCACTTCAAACAGACATGTTAGCAACTAAACACTTGCAAACATGCGTAAATGTACGCAACTTAGTGATCCGAGTCATTCTGGGTCAATGCGGATTCACCTACTTAACTTTTAACCAGCATTCCTGCATTACTAACATGAATGTCCTCTGCCTACTGAAATTCTCCCTCTTGATCAGTACGAATTTATAATTTATACTGACGGATCTGCACAACCCGCTACGGGGAGTAAACAAGCTTACAGTGCAGTATGCGTGATCGTTAAAGGTCGTATGCAAGATGGCAAATTTAGACCAATGGTCACAAAAACGCAATCTCTAGAGATTGTACAGCTCAGCGAGCTGAACTACAAGCATTTAAAATGGCACTTGAAAACATGGGTCGCGAATTCCCCACACTCATAGTGTGCAATTCTTTTTATTGTGTTCAATCATACAATGAATATTTACAGAATTGGCTTCAAAATGGTTTCAAAGATGCAAAAGGTGGCACAATCAAGCATAAAACGCTTTGGGAACAAGTAGTTCATTTGCGAAATGGACTACAAAACACTCACGCGATACACACGCTGAGTCATCAACGTGATGGCGTTCACGCTGAAGGGAATTCATTGGCTGATGAAGCAGCGAAAGGGGCTGTGCAAACGGCTTCGGTAGCTGCAATCACTCGTTCAAAAAAGAAAATAGACAGTGAAATAATGCTGGCTGTCAATGCTTCAAGCAAAGGCAGCGGTGCAGCGTTACCTAACAAATTTCCACTCAAAAACTCATATATAATTGATGCGAACAATGTTCTGTTTGCTCGAATCCCTGGAGTGGAGGATAAGGTAATACCAAACATGGAACATAGATTGGGACTAATCCTAGCAGCACATGAAGGGATCGCCTCTGCCCATGCAGGTGTTTCCGCCACAGTATCGTTATTAAAACAGAGATACTGGTGGCCAGGCATTAGGAAACAGACCAGGAATTATGTTTTGGAGTGTGAAATATGCCAGAAGATGAAAGTATGTACTGTGAAACATCCTGCGCAGACACCCCTGTTAATTTCATATAAACCATTAGCATGTGTTTACCTGGACCACTGCGGTCCCTTACAAAGGGATGGTAACTATAAAAATATCATGGTCGCAGTGGATTTGTGTTCTAGGTTCCTATGGATGTGGCCTCAGCGCTCGGCTGACGGTCAAACTGTTATAAAAGATTTACGAGTCTTTATCGGCACATGCGCAATTGGCACACTACATTCTGACCAGGGTCCTGCGTTTAGCTTTCGAGCTTACAAAGAAGCCATGGCCAGTTTGGGTGTAGCATTGTGGTATTCTTCTCCATTCCATCCTGAGGGAAATTATCTTGTGGAAAGAAAAAAACGGGACATAAAGCAGTCTATAACAGCTAGGGTATTAGGTTCGGGTGATGGGTGGGTCAAACACCTTTATGGGGTCCAGCACGCACTTAACAACTTGCCAAGTAGTTTTCTATGGGGTGTCACTCCATATGAAGATCTAATTGGAACTAGAATGTTGGTACCGGACCTTGATATGCAAGGCACAGTGATAGAAAATAAGAAATTTGATATCAAAGATCGTTTGGCTGTTTGACAGGACTTAAATGAACTAAGAACGAAACAAAGCAACGTGCTCCTGAAGCCAACCATCACTGGGGGAAAAGCGACCATACTAGCAAGGCCTGTCTGGATCCCAAAGCTTGGTGATCTAGTCAGAGAAAAGATCGCAGACAAGAAGGAATTTGGTCCTTCTTATAGACAACCAGTACCTGTCCTAGCAATGCACGGATCAAGAACAGTACTACTGCCGCCCCTTGCTGGTAAAAAGGAGAACAGATTTGTGTCCATCGACCTGATCAAACCACACTATGTGGCCGATACTAAACAGTAGGCCAAGTGTACTCTGACAATGTAGCAGGCGCACTCCTCTAGCTACAATCCAAGAGGTTCAAACTGAGAGACTCATCACCTTTGAAGATTCTGCAGTAAGAAATGAAGGACTAAGAAACAGAGCTCTGGAACTCATGCTCCAGCGTGGAGTGCAAAATCCCTCCCTCCGTCACAGACCAATGTTCTCACATACACACACTATCGATACGTCCGCTGGTGGGGCCCATAACACCAACATTCATTCACCAACAATCTGTGTTTCTTAGGAGGTGATTATCTTCCAAATGCTGGCATGAAAGGAAATACCACTTTTTACCCTAATGAGCGACAAATCTACACAACCTTCTGATACTCATTAGGCCCTAAACTTCACCTTTAGTATTCCTCTCATAAATCGGGATGGATCAGTTAGTTGCAGGTTTAGGTGGATTTCGAATCCTCTGATTAATCTTTCCGTTAACACATTTTCAATGAATAAACAACCCAACTCATTTCTGTAGTTATTCAATTCAATCTTTATCTAATTAATGCAAATTAAATCATTCATTTAATCAAGTTGCCATTCATATTTACCTATTCTGGCTAATTGTCGTCCTCTATGTCAAATCTGGCAGTCTCGCAAATCTATGCCCATCAAATTTAGTAAATTCAGTTCATCAGGAGTTTGGGCATTAATTCAGTCCATCAAAGATTCAGGGAAACAGCTGCCCTGCAGTGTCACCGTCCTCTTCGTCAGCATAACGTCAGGAAATCGAGAAAGGCCAGAAACGAACCCGCCCCAACCTCTCTATTCTACCATAATTTATAGTAAAAATCATTGACAAATTGTAGCAAAAACGGGTCTTCAGTTCTTCTGATTGGTCAATCGAAATCGTCTGACAGGATTCCCACCAAAATAATGTCTCTGATGTAATCAATCTTGATTGTTCCGGTTTTTAGAAGCACATTATTGTTCATTCTGAAAAGCTGGCTTGCTTCCCAGGATGACCTTGAAGGGTTCAGTCTGGTTAGGGTCATGACGAGGCCACTGTAGCTGGCGTCAGCACAGGCGCACTTCACCCAAGCCTCGTTCAGCGTCGACAGTCGAATTAGGTACCAGAGGCAGCCATTTTGTGGCAGGCCCAAATGGTCAACTTAAGCAAAAGAAACACAAAACGTAATAAATACATAGCAATGACTAAATAAATGTTATTCCCTCACTAATACCCATATGTGTGTGTATTTATCTAGCAATAAGCAACACTCAAGCGGTTTATACTTACAAAATAAAGCACAAATCACGAATACATCACAAAAGCGACATATATCATGCAATATTCTATTTGTCTCTCATTAGTATGCGTACACAATTTAATATACGATTTAATAAAGTCATGCAAAGCAATCCCACGTGTATTTCAGTCATTAATAAGGTTGATTAATTATTTCCACTTCAATCCATTAATTCGATTATAATTAATTAAGTAATCTAATTATTAAACATGCAAAATGGGGTGGGTATACAACAATTTTGCATTACCCGCTCCAGCACTCGTCCCTCTTGAAACCGAAATAACAGTTAGATAGTTGCGGGGTGTTAGATATCGAGTCCCGGAAAGAGATTCCAACCTCACACATCCTATGTTTTAAGAAAAAGTTAAGACGTGGATAGTATCTCCAGTACAGGTGGTTATATATGTCGAGGTTTCAACCCCAAACGGAAGGCAGGCCGATTATTCCTTAAACAGGGGTCTTCATCAGGACAAAAAACAAGAGCAACCTGTAAAAAATTGAGGTGGGGGAGATCTAATCAGTTCCCAGGTTATTTGAGTGTGTATACAGGGTACTAGTGTAAAAGGTGGTGTAACTCACCTAGAAACCACCAGTAGGGGATTAGTGGAGGGCCTTATGTTTCAGTGCCCGGTGGCTCCTGGGGGCTGGTAACTCAGCTTAACATGCAACAATGGTCCACAAGGATCCAATCAATGTACGTGTGGGAAATAATTAGAGGTACATCCATTAATCAAATGAAAATAATATAACAGTGCAAGGTGTGGAATATAGGGTAAACTCACCTAATTGTATTTTACTTTACTCCCTGGTCACACTGGGATTCAAAATAGGGGCCATGGTGCTCCACAAGTGAAAGATAAAGAATGGGGAGGTCCTAATAGGATCCTATCCTAACTCTTGCTGTAAATGGAGGCACAACAGTTTTCCTGCAAATGAATGTGCAACAGTTCATCCATGCCGGAATGGCATTCCAAGGTGGGAAGCTTTGAAGGCGATGCCCGGTCTTTGAAATGCAACACAGGCATCTTCAGATAGTGAAGGATGCCAACCTGCTATGTACTGCTCCACATTTGGCGGGAGGGCAGGCGGGAAAATTCATCAGATAAGGAGGTGGATCCACATTCTGCCAGCACCCCCTTAAGGTTGGGCAAGAGATGTGAACCCCACTTTTCAGGCATCTTGTTTGAGAGGGAATTAGCCAATTAAGGTAAGGTTTGTACCCACTCCCCAAAGGAAGTTGTCACATACTGGACATAGACACCCTAAAGGTAGGTAGACCATTGGCTTTTACTCATCTCCTCCTGTAACATCCCTCAATTTAGATTTCGGTTGCACCCCTGGATCCTGAACTTTAGCTTTAATGGACTTAAGAAGACAACGGACAAAGAAGAGCTGCTGACCCAAGAACAGAGTGATCCTGAGGCCTTTGCAACCCGATCTCTCATTTGAGGTTCCCCGGACTTAGCTTTAAGTCTTCCTGTGCAGCCTGTTTTTTGGTGACCCCCCCTTCTTCGTAGCGTAAGAGCTACCAATGACCGCAGCACCCTGTTCCTGGCTGAATCAGAGACGCTCCCAACAATCTGCTGGTGGAATATCAGACCTTGGCCCGCTGCTACCCGAAGGTACCCCCCAGAACTGACTGTATGGATTTAAATACATTTATGTGTTTTTCTCCATAGACTTGTATTGTGCGTAATTGCGCACAACTGTGAGTTTTTTTCTGAACTTTGAAAATTCATAACTTAAAAAGTACTTACCTGTGAATGAAGTTCTTCGTTTTAAAAATGATAGAAAAGTCAGTGTTATTTTTGCAAATTGGTGTCGGATTTATTGTTGAGTGAGTGTCTCATTTTTTGCCTCTGTGAGTACAACAAATGCTTACTTCTGATAAGCCTAACTGCTTGCCTACACTGCCACAAATAGAGCATTAGTATTAGCTACTCCTGCTCCTGTGTACCAATCTGGTACCCCCTGGTCTCTCTGCACAGTGTACTTCATTTTAGTACACTATATAGAGAACCAGCTTCCTACACTAGTTGCAGCAATGTGATCTATGGCTTTGCGTTTGCTGATGCCACTTAGTCAATACATGAGTAAATCCCAAAATTGCCTTTAGCCAGTTTTATTTATTGATAGGTCTATTTTTTCTAAATTTTAAAATTAACTATTAGGGCCTTGGTTAAGTCCCTGAAACTAGTGTTAGAATTTAAAAACTTTCTTTAGTTAGGAAAATAGAAAAGTGTTAAGGATTTTGAACTTTACAAAAAAAGTCCCACCTTTAGAGCAATAATGGAAACCCCACAGGGGAAAACTCAGGAGTTTGACCTGACACCTGACATGGAGTTGTCATACTCCCAGTTATGGGCCTTCTGTTCAGGTTATGGTGTTACAACTGGCTCTCATGCTACCAAAGATAAGCTTAGAAGGCTTTTGGCAGAACATGAGAGAGGTAATCCAGTGGATAAAGAAAAGTCCCAGGAGGATCGTCAAACAGGAGACGAGGATATTGTAGAGGTGGTAGGGACCCCTACCTCAGAAGGAGAAGCTCCCTCAGAGGAGGGGCTTGCCTAGAAAGATTGGCAAGGAGATTGACTTTAGAAGCTAAACACCTGCACATAGAGAAACAGAGAAAAGAGATGAGTCTAGGACCCGTCTCTTGTGGCAGTAATATCATAAGTAGGGAGAGAGAGGAATCTTTTGAATCCTAAAATCCCCAAATTGATTTCCCCAGATATAAAGACGGTGATGACATCACTAAGTGGTTTACTGCTTTCGAGAGAGCTTGTATCAGTAGAAAGGTAGCCAAGAAACACTGGGGCTCCCTCTTGTGGGAATTGTTCTCAGGTAAATGCAGGAATATACTCCTGACATTGAATAAGACAGATGCTGAATCTTATGACCTCATGGAGGGCACCCTGATTGAGGGCTTTTGACTCATCACTGAAGAATATTGAATCAAATTCAGGGAGACTCGGAAAACCCAGAGTCATTTGGTCTCTGAATTATTCTTGATTGTGTGTCTAATTTATTGCCTCTGTGAAGACAACAAATGCTTAGCACTACGCTCTGATCAGGGCCGGACTGGGAACCAAAACCGGCCCTGGCAAAGTGCTCGCCCGCCCCGCCTCCCCCCACGGGGGGTTGAGGGTGCCGCCGAGCTCTTTGTCAGGGCCGGTTTTCGGCCGATTTTGTTACAGAATGCTGCAAAATCGGCCCTGTAACAAAAACGGCCCCCACCCGTGCGGTGCACCAGGGGTTTGCCCGGTGCCCGCTACGGCCAGTCCGGCCCTGCCTCTGATAAGCCTCACTGCTCGCCCCTCACTACAACAAATAGAGCGTTAGTATTATGTACTTTTGACTTGACCATGCTTGGGGGCAGTAAAGAGTTTTTCTCTGTTTTCAGTGTAGAATAGAAATCTTCGTTTTTGGTTTGTCACTTCTGAGGTAATCAAAAAATGTACAGTACACTGCTATACATTTGAAGTCGGTGGTAGAATAGCCTCCGATGTTTGTGTGCATATAGCAGTCTGAGTAACTAAAGAGCCATGCACCAAACGCAATAGAGATGGCCTAATCTATTTTTTTAATTTCATTAAACAATTTAAGATTGTGGTCCATGCTCGCCATAAATTTGAGGTTTAAGCTTTGCCGGACTGGACATTTAGCTCACGTAGCAAACTCTTGGGGCTATAGAATTATGGAAGCTATTTTTCTAAAGGACCCCATCACATTCTTGATCCCCATTTTTTTTCTGCAGCACGCTAGAAGGTGCTGTGCTGCAAGGGTTACTCCACCTTGGCCTGCTATCACAGGTTACTTCTCTCCTGACCTCCCTGCTGCATCAGCTAGGCTTTATTATTCTCCAATGGGCAAAGTTAGATTCATTCGTTATGACTCAGACACATGTGCATTTCAGTCTGCAGAGCACCTTTTTTAAAACAATGTACTATATGTACATACATTGTATTTGCTACCTAGCCACCTACTAGATATGATAAGACTGCATGAAAATTCTATGCGCAGGTTAGATGTGGCCCAGCAGGCGAGTTCACTGATCCAATACCTGTTAATAGAGTTAGACAGGGGTGCGTACTCGTCCTTACCTTATTTATGCTATATATTAACAGCCTAGTAACTTTTCTGGACCAATGCAAAAGTGACTCACCCAGTCTGGAAAACATGAGGTTTCCTGCCCTCAAGTTGGCTGACAATACTCTACCTCTCTCTAAATCACCAATGGGACTCCAAAATTTGTTGGGTCGTTTTGAGTGTTTTTGTAAACAGAGGGGTGTGGAGATTAATGTGGGTAGTACAAGTACATGGTCCTAAACCCAGGGTAGTCAAGCAGGCCAAACCCTATGTTATCAGGGACGCCGCTTGTGCACACCTTTGAGTATTTGGGCATTATGCTAATGGCACATCTGGGGTGGCATACTCATATAACCCAGTGTAGATTCAAAATGGAACAGGTAGTAGGAGGAATATCCAAATTGACGCAAAGCTCACAGTTCCAACCCATTTTGCCGGCCATACAGATCTATAACCATTAGATCCTAGGGACAGCTTTTTACAGTGCAGAATTGTGGGGCCACATGGATGTGACCCCCTAGTCACATCAGAAAATCGATTCCTGTGCCAGTTGACAGGCTCACTCATAAGGACCCCTCTTCTCCCACTTAGGTTGGACTTTGGGCTTAGAACAATTTCTGACAGGATAGGGTTATGCCCCATACTATACTGGAGGAGAATTTGGGCTACTGCAGAGCTGCATTCCTATCACCATTGTTTACAAGAAATATTACATATCCCTGGCTCATGCAACATATCCTGGCTAAGATAAGTAAAAGCCACCCTGACAGTGATTGGAAAAGAAAGATTGTGGAACGTTCCCTAATAATGATAAGAAGACCCCTAAAATACAAATTAAATCTCCCTACAAGGAACACAAAGAGGGCCTAGTATACACCCAGGCAAAATGTGTCTCTCTAACTAATGCATTCCTAGCAGTGAAGGATTCCTCTCCAAATGAGGACTTCCAAGTAAGATAGAGCCACCTTTAGCGAGGCGTCTTTATTTACCTTTATGGTATGGGACTTTGCCCCTTTATTCCTTCACTGCAAAATAGGCACGAGTGTCCAGGGCAGAGGACTGGTGGTGTCTGTCTTGTGGCGACACTAAATAAATGACCAAGCATGTCATTTTTTCTGCCCTTCTTATTGAAGCAGTAGAAAATGTAGGATAATCCCAGTGTGCCGCAACCTGGGTGCAGGCGAGCACAGGGAGGCCCTAAGGATTATGAAATCAGACACTATTCAATCAATGATCTTTGCACTAACTCAATATTTGTTGGCGATGTGAATTGTGTGCTTCCTAGGGGAATGAGTCTGTGTTGATTTATATAATGTGCAAATTGCTTGTTGTTTGATTATAATATTTTTTACCTTCAGAATTGGAAGACACAATCTCGAATGTTTGTATGAATTTTGTATAATTTTATATCGGTTTTTAACTATGTTAATAGCTCATAGATTTCTAGGGAAATTTCATTTTCCTGACAGATTGTGTTTATCCTGGATTTTCAATTATGAACTTTTATGTGCTTTGATGGCCATTGTGTAGAAATAGGGGGACATATTATCAAGTCAGGCGATAAAATTATCGTAGTGAAGGACATCTAACATGGGCTTCAATTGGAATTCCATAGAGCATATTATCAAGCCCATTATCGCCGTTCTAGCGGCAGTTTTCTGCCGCTAAAGCGGCGATAACTTTTATCGCCTGGCTTGATAATATGCTCCAAAGATCTTTGATGATGATGATTTGCTAAAACTCGTCACAATTTCTCCACCGACTTTTAGGAATTTAATGGTTGTTGCAAACTGAGCTAAGTACTAATAGTTCGGGTGTTAAAATACTGAATAGTAGCGGGTCGCATTTCTACCTACCTCATGCATATTAATAAGGTAGGTTGCAACTGCGACCCATTAGCTGCAATCACAGGAATAGTGGCCTGCTGAGGTCACCAGGCAACCATGTCTGTGATTGCTTTTAAATCAAGAATTTTCGTTCAAATGCACCCCTTTTTCCTTAAAGGAAAATGGGATGTGCTTAAAAAAAAGAAAAGTTTCCCAAACAGTTTTTTAAGATTAGGTTTTTCCACGGACCACGGGCTGGTTCTAAAAAATGTTTGGGGCAACATTCACATTCCCCTTTGCGATTGTGTTATCACAACCTTTATGTAATCAGTAAAATATTTATGTTTTGTGAGGGGATTTTGGTTGCAATTCATTAGTACATCCCGTTGCGAAACGCTATTTGTAAGGGATGCCCTAAACACATCCCCCCAAATAGCGATTGAGTATGTACTTGAAAAACCAAACTGGTAACATGTTACTTAATTACATTTTTGGATCTTATACATAACAAAAGGTCTTATTGTGGTCACAAAGGCTCCGTTTTCGCAAACTAGAGCCCTTGGGATCTCAAAAGCCCTTTGTACATGTTTACCAATGCTTTCTAATCAGGAACATGAAACAAACGTGTTTAAAATGATGGTACTGCTCTGCATCTCCAGGGGCTGCTGGTGCAGATTCTGACGGACAATCACTTCTTCTGAGGTGATGTCCTGTGATGTCACAGGGTCACTTGCTGGTATATATTCAATGATGCTAATTACTTCTCACGCAAAAAAATCGAAACCTTGAGAGCGCTGCAAATTCTCTCCTATGTAACTTGCTCTTCTGTTTCTAACTGAATGGCTGGTGGACAGCACTGAGTGTTCTCCGCAGCCAGCCTCACTAATTTCCGTCATTTCTGGCGGGTTTCTCAAACCTTGCGCGCTGACGCAGTTTCAGTATATTTGTGGCATGTTTTTGACACTTGGTTGGATCAGCTGACAGCCGTCTTCTTCCCTCGCCCCTCCGTTCTCGTGTGGGTGGAATAATTCTAAGCCCTGTTCTTCCACTTCCTCGTACGTCGGCTTCAAGTGGCGCAGGTGGCCCGGGCTGAACCTTCTGTTCCAGATTCCATTCCAAGACGCGAACTATATCACCCTGCATGCAACGCGCGAGTGCGGCAGGGTGAGGGATGGGTAGTAGTATCACAGGGGTCTTTAACCTGTAGCCCTCATGATTTAAAGGCACTGCTCTGCAAATGCACCTCATACCTGTTGCTATTGCTGCTATCTTGTTATAGGAGCCCACACACAGCTCTGCCAATGAACCTCTTGCCTTTACTGCTGTTCCGTTATAGGGAGACCACGCAGTGACGCAATGCCCAGAGAATGCACATAAGCCTGATCTGGTGCGGTCATTGCTATTCCCCATGGTTAGTGAGACAGCACCGCAATGACCGCACCAGATCAGGTTTAGGTGCATTCTCTGGGCATTGCGTCACTGCGTGGGTCCCTATTACCCGTGTGCAGACATCATAACATGTCAAAAGCACCCGGGATTCTGATACAGTAGGGGCAACGTACTGTTCTTTTAATGCACCTCAATTCTGACGGACAGCTTTCCTTGCTATCCTAGCACTAGCAGGCAACCCGGCTTGTCCACTTCACCATTCCCGCCCTGAAGCACCCTTTCACTCGGTCCACTCCCAGGCCTAAAGTAAACCATACACCATACTCGGACAGCTCCGCAAAATACAGATCTATTCTAGTCCCAACCGCTGCAGTGGCCCAGCTCCGCCAGCAGGGTGCAGCAGCAGCCCCTGGCAATGTGCTGCCGCGGTAATGAGATGCATAGGCCACATTCAGTGCGGAGGAGGTAATTATACTGTTTTCTCTTTTCCCGTATTTAAACTCGTTAATGGTGGTTTATTACTGCCACTTTTCCTCTCTATTAACAGCCCAGAACAGTTCGTCCAGAAAGTATATTTCAATAATTTATACATGCATGTGTGCATGTATCTGATACAGCTGCGTGGGGGTATCTCTGCATCCATCTATGTTATGTTATTAGTGTCTGCATAGTACATATTCTCAAGTGGTTGGAATTGTGATGCTTTCAGTGATATGGAGTAACTTTCAAAGCTGTTCAGAGTAAGCTTCCTTCCTTCCTTCCTTCCTTCCTTCCTTCCTTCCTTCCTTCCTTCCTTCCTTCCTTCCTTCCTTCCTTCCTTCCTTCCTTCCTTCCTTCCTTCCTTCCTTCCTTCCTTCCTTCCTTCCTTCCTTCCTTCCTTCCTTCCTTCCTTCCTTCCTTCCTTCCTTCCTTCCTCCCTCCCTCCCTCCCTCCCTCCCTTCCTCCCTCCCTTCCCTCTCTTAAAGTCTGTTTTGTCTATAGCAGATTGGGTCACGGGCCGAGTCATGTTGGGATGCAAGTGTGCTTGGTCGGGGTGCGGAGAAGTTTTATTTTTCTTGCTGACTAAAGTTAACTTAGGTTTAAAAAGAAATTCTAGAGATAGGCTCTCTGGTGTGAGGCCCGTCACACTCAATGCACAAAGTGGGTGAAATGGTCTCGGATCCATGCTCCGGGTGGCAGAAGGCCCTTTCGAAGTTCAAATAAGGGTGGGTACTCATCTGCTTTTGTTCCCGTACATTAGCACACCCATGGCTCTCCGTGTCTCTGTGATTGCTTGTGTTCCCATACTGTAGCACACCCATGGCTCTCTATGATTGCTTGTATTCCCATAGAATATCACACCCATGGCTCTCTGTGATTGCTTGTGTTCCCATATAGTAGACAATCAAAAAAAAGGGGGGAGGTAGAGGTTGCAGCTAGGCTCACCCTCCTTAATCAGTTATGAACACAAAAAGACCTGAATACCGGAATTAGAACCTAACTATGGGAGAAAGAGAGAATTCCGCTCATGTGGAGTAGAAAAGTTTACTGACTAGAAAGAAGGATTTCTTTCTAGAGTCCCCTCACTCACCAGGGTTTTCCCTTGGTGGCATGCTTCATCATAGGGGTCCTCTCAATCCGCTGCGATTGCTTGTGTTCCACAGAGAAGCACACCCATGTCTCTCTGTGATTGCTTGGGTTCCCATGCAGTTGAACGCCAATGAATCTCACTGACTGATTGCTTGTCTTCCCATAGTGTAGAACAATGATGGCTCTCTGTGACAGATTGCCTGTGTTCCCATAGAGTAGCACACCCATTACTCTCTCTGATTGCTTGTGTTCCCATACAGTACCAAACCCTTTGCTCTCCGTGTTTCTTTGATTGCTTGTGTTCCCCTTACAGTAGCACACCCATGGCTCTATGTGATTGCCTGTGTTCTCATACAGTAGCACTCCAATGGCTCTCTGTGATTGATTGCTTGTGTTCCCATCCAGTAACACGCCAATGGCACTCTGTGGGTGCTTTTGTTCCCATACAGTAGCAAACCCATGACTCTCTGTGGTTGCTTGTATTCCCATACAGTAGCACATCCATTCCTCTCTTTGATTGCTTGTGTTCCCATACAGTAACACGCCCATGACTCTCCGTGATTGATTGCTTTTGTTCCTAAAGCATAGCACACCCATGGCTCTGTGCGATTGCTTGTATTCCCAGACAGTAGCACACCCATCGCTCTCTGTGATTGCTTGTGTTCACATACAGTAGCACCCCCATGGCTCTCTGTGATTGATTGCTTGTGTTCCCATAGAGTGGTGATGGAGCGGGTAGTACAAAATTTTGTATACCGCCCCATTTCTGTATGTTTATATTAATCTGAATAATCTATTAATTGTAATATTATTAATCTGTTTGCAGTGATATCTAATCAACTGTATTAATGAAAGAATTACACGTGGGATCTGCATTTGCATGGCTGAACTAATTTGTATACTAATATATGTACGCATATTAATGTAAGAAAATTAGAATATTGCATGATATATGTTGCTTTTGTGATGTAATTGTAAGTTGCACCAGATGACATCGTTGGGTGAATATAAACGCTTTGAATGTTGCTATTATGCCAGATAATTACATACACATAAGGGAATTAGTGAGGGTTCAACATTTTATTAGCTATTTCAATGTTTTAATTACGTTTTGTGTTTCTTTTGCTTAAATTGACCGATTGGGCCTTCGTAAAGATGGCTGACTTTGACTTGATGGCCCTAGTCACCGTTCCACGAGGTTTAGGGTGAAGTGTGCCTGTGCCACAGCCAGCAACAAGTGGCCTCGTCCTGACCCCATGCAAGATGTACCCAGCAAGGTCGCACTGGGAGAGTTGCCAAGACTATTAAACAAAAGACTGTCTTTAAAACCGGAACCAGCAAGAGTGATGACCTAACCAAATAGACTATGTGAGAACTTCATCGAACGACCCCAAACCCACCAATCAGGACTGCCTAAAACTGATTTTTGTTACATTTTGACGTTTATTTCATTATAAAAGTTGGTAGACTAAGAGAATTAGAGAACCAGATCTTTTCCTGATTCCTGACGTTATGCTGACGGAGAGGACGGTGACACTGCTGGACAGCTGTTTCCCTGAATCTTTGACAGACTGAATTGCTGCCTGACTTTTGATGAATTAAAGACTTTTCACAACTTGATTGACTTAGAGGACGACTAATAGCCAGATTAGGTAAATATGATGTTCCGTGGTTTGGTTTATGATCTATTAAATTTGCAATTAATTAGATAAACAAAATTATTATTTTGACAAACATATGTGTTGGGTGATATATTTGAAGAGATTAGATTAAGATTAAATGTAGATTAAAGGAATTGAGTTACCAAATATCCAAATTCAACTAATTGATCCATCGACAAAATGAGGGGAATAACTCGAGGTTCTGAGTTTAATAAAGGTATTCAATGTATGTTCATGTAAATTAAGTTCTTTAGGGGAAAAGGTATTCCTTTCATGTCAGCGTTTGGAAAATTTATATCTCCCGTAAGAACGGATCAATGAAGTGTGAGTGTTGGTGTTATGGGCCCCACCAATGAATGTATTGAGTGAATATGCTAGTGTGATATTTAGTCTGTGACGAAGGGAGGATTTAAAATTCCACGCTGCAACAGTTTTTCTGGTAGCAGAGGATGGTTATTATTGTTTTGGTTTGGTGATTATGGCTTGTACATTGCTTATCGATTATTGATTATTGATTGGTATTGGTTTATGTATTATGTTGAGTCGTGTCGAGTTTTATGTTGTCTGCACGGCTTCTGGGATGTAGGAAGTCGGAAGTTTGTAACAGTTCCATCGTAGAGCAGAGGTAAGCGCTGCTCTTGGGAAAAACTGAATTGTTGTTGCCCTGTAAGTACACGGGAAAACGTGGAACGAGTGAAGTTGCACAACCCATTGTCTGAGTTCGATTCGGTAGCATCGTCGTGTGTTGCCAATAGAGCCATTTTCTGGATTAGAGAAATTTGCATGATAGCAAATGTTACCTGTGAAATTTTGGTCTTCGGTACCAGGAGGCCAGAAGGTACTCTGATAACGCTTATCACTGGAAAGGTAGCAGGTGTTCTCTAAGCTTGTTAGAAGGACAGAGTAGAGGGAAGTGCTACTTTGTTAACGAGTGTTATAAATCTGTATTAGGGCAGACTGTTCGCTGCTCTCGGGAAAGACAGAATTCTGTGTGAATGTACTACATTTCTTCCACGTGAAAGTGCGTGAATGGAAAGGCATTTGGTTAATTGCGAAACTCTGGTTTTATTTCTCAGGAGGATTGGGTCTCCAACTAAGTGTCTTAATTCTGGAGAAAGAGTTAGCTAATGTTTGCTAGAAGGGTATGGTATAGGGATGTGCTACTTTATCAATGGAAGTAACGATTCCGTAGTAGGGCAGAGGTAAGCGCTGCTTTTGGGAAAGACGGAACTCTTGTGAGGAAAGGTCTTTTGCTATTCTTTGGTTAGCGAAGCGGACAATGGTGGTGTTTTTGTGTTGTTACTAACAGATTTGTAAAATTGAAACAAAAACTTACCGAGTGAATTGTGTAAAGGAGGGGTAGACAGGAGCAGGAGCTGCGGCAGCGGACGACTGCGCTGGGATTGGCTAGTCAGTTGGGATTGTAAAATGCTCTTGATTGGTGCGTTAGTGTACGCCGCGCTAGGAGTGGAGAGTCACAGGGTGACGTAAACGCTTCTGATTGGTGTGTTAGTCTGAGTCGCGCTACAATTGGAGAATTGCAAAGGTGACATAGACGCTCCGGATTGGTGCGTTAGTGTGAGTCACGCTACAATTGGTCAGAATAGCGGTACAGTCGAGAGGAGAGACTAGTGATATACGGAAAGACAGAAAAGATGTATTACGATCCACCAGAAAAGGAGAAGAAGTCCTGGTTCCGGAGAATTAAAAAGTGGTTTAAGAAGGACAAACCGATTGTAACTAGAGAAGGACAATTACTTCCTCCACCGAAAACCACCGCATCCTTTATGGTTGTGAAATATGGATATCACACCTGTATTTGGTTAGACAATTGGGTAAAGTACACTAGAGATGACGGAGTCATGGCTTTTCCAGAACATGGTTCATTTAATTTAGCAGTTTTGAGAAATTTAAGAGAGAAAATGATGAATCTAGAACCGAGACCTAGACCGACACAATTTGAAGCATTGACAGAATGGGAAGATGAGATGCATGACCGAGAAAGGCAGAGGAGTGGCGGAAGGTATAGGTACATGTTTGGTAGATCATACGGACATGAGAATCATGATGATCGAATGAGAAGGTGGCGGAATGCAAGTATGACTGAGGGTTTGTTTCCCGTAAGAACTGCAGAAGAAAATGCGCAGAAAAAAGACATAATGTGGAATTGAGAGGGTATGGAGTGAATGAATCCGAGGATGATGTTCTGGATGACGTTATATAAAAACCCACCTCCGTATCGGCCAGAACCAGAAATATTGACACTAAGTGCCCCGATGAAAGAAACTTTACGAATCATAAATTCAGAACCAGAGTCCCAAGATTTAGAGAAAAATAATTCCATTAAAGAGGTAGAGAGGAAGTCAGAAAGTAGAATAAATGGTGAAAATTCAGCAGAATTAGCAAAAACAACCTTAGAATTAACAGAGAAAATAAGAGAATTGACTAAAAATCTGGAAGCTGTAACAGTTCCAGTAACGATAGGTCCAGTAATGCCTATTTTTGATAAACAGAAAGATAGCGAACATTGTTTAACGGTTCCTTATAAAAGCAATAAACAGGTTGAGCAGCCAAAACCGAGTCAAAATAAAAATCCATGGAGACAGATAATAAGTATGATTGAGCCAAATGTTTCAAAGAACCCGTTTATAGGGTAAAACTTTGCAGAAAGACATATAAAAACAGTGGAGCCAATATTAGAAACACAAAAGGATTCAGAACAAGGTAATGTAGAGAACTCAGTAGGACCATCTACAGAGGAATTAAGTGAATGGTTGAGAAGCTTGCAGAAAAAAGACAAAGAATCTCAGTCAATAGATGTGGCCAAATTACGAATGGTACTGGAAGAGTTAATAGTAGGAACTATCCCTACAGAGAAATTAAAAACTTACCAAGATGAGGAATTATTATTTTTGTGCAAAAGTGTGTCATGGAGAGCGAAGAATCTACATGAACGACTAGAAAACTAGCGAATGAAATGGGTATAGATATTGAAAAGGTAAAGGCTTTGCAAAAACCCTATTGAATTGATTTCACTGAAAAAGATATTGAAAACTTGAACACCACAGGACGGATAAGTCAGATTAAGGAAATAATTATCTTGTTAAGAAAATGGGGAGATGTGGATAAATGGAGAAGAAGGTGGTACCGAAAACGAGATGATGCCCCAGATAAAATGTTTGCAGCATTCCCTGTAAGAGAAAAAGAAAAGGTAGTAACGGAATACCCTATGAGAGAGATTCCAGGGGGAGGATATGTGCATGTCCCATGGACAAGACAGGATATTTTGTCCTTTACAAATGATTTCCCTTGACTACGCGAACAGCCTGTCGAGTGGTATAGGCAGGTGGACAGATTTGTGAAATTGTCTAAAGTATTATGGATTGACCTGAATAGCCTATTTGATATAATAGCACCGGCGGATCTATGGACAAAGTGCAAGCTCATGATAAATTGGCCAACACAAGAATACCCAAGGGATCTAAAAACAGGGGCTCCAGACCCCGAGGTAATGAAGAAATACAAACAGATTATTGCCTTTCTGAAGAATAAGGTTCCACCTAAAGAGACAGATTGGGTGAAAATCGACAGAACGCATCAGGAAAGCAAAGAGTCAGTTCATGCATATTATGAGAGGCTGATCTTGGCCTTTAAACAGTTTAATGGAGATGAAAATCTGAGTGAAAAGGATCTAAGTCATTTTGTATACAGGTTTGTATATGGTCTACGTCCGGAAATTAGTGAGAGGATAAAACAACATACTGTAGATTGGCAAAATAAGAAAATAGATGAAGTATTAAGACATGCTAAATATTTCAGTGATGAAATTGAAGCTAAACAGCGAAAATTGAAAGAAAAGTCTATGTGGGCACAAGTAAAGGTAGCCGAGAGACAGGAAGCTCAATTAGCGGAACAAGCGAATAATACAGGATCAAGACAAAAATTCAGTCCTGGGAAAGGTAAAGGAAATATAGAGGAAGCTTAGAAGAAATTCCCATGTCATAATTGCGGTAGAATAGGGCATTGGAAATCCGAGTGTAAATTCCCCCCAAGTACTAACACTGAAAATGCATCATTGAATCCACAGGTGCAGAATGAGGTGAGTGGTCAACTGCAGCGACAGCAGCAGGTTGTTACCCAACAGAATCAGGTGCCAAAACCGCCTTTTCCACAGAGCAAAAACTCCCAGAAGTATAATAGCGAAACAGGATTCTACAACGAAGAACAAGTAAATAAGCTGCCACGCGCTAGCGCTGTTTCGCAGTATTGGCTACTACGTGATGAGAGTGATTCAGAAGAGGGTTATTGACGGTGCCGAAGGGAGGAAGAAGAGTGCGTACTTGGCGCAACTCTAGAAGTAGACCAGACAGGCCCATTTGTAGATGGAAAGATTAATAATGAAAGTATTACTTTCCTAGTTGATACTGGTGCTACTCGATCAACTGTCAGCTCAGCTGATGTTAAGAACCTTCCTCTCTCGGATGAAACGATCCAAGTAGTTGGTGTATCCAACAGGCAGATTAAAACTTATCTTACAGAGCTGGTGAAAGTTAGTATAGGGAAATTTTCTGAAATGCACCGCTTTGTCGTGTGCAATACCAGTCCTGTGAATTTATTAGGTAGGGATTTGTTGTGCAAAATGAACTGCACTATATTTTGTACCCCAGATGGGATAGCATTTGAGACCCCGGATGAAGATGTGTTGTATAAAATGACAATGGCAAACAGGGAGAAGGAGGTTACTGAAACCTATGCTGTATTTAATCCTGATGAATTACCTAAAGAATTGAAACAGTCTGTAAAAGCAGAAGTTTGGGATTTCACAGGAAAAGATGTGAAATTAATGAGAAATGTAGATCCAGTAAAAATAACAGTAAAAGAAGGAGTAAGTTATCCAAATGTCCCTCAATATAAATTGACACCTGAAATAATTGAAGGAGTAACTCCTGTGATTGAGAAAATGATAAAACAAGGTATTTTTAGAGAAATAATGAGTAGTCCATGTAATTCACCAATAATGGGACTGAAAAAGCCTGCTGGGAAGTTCTGGATAGTACAAGATCTGAGAAAGATAAACAAAATTGTTGTGTTATGTTGTCCCATTGTACCAAATCCATCTGTGATTTTATATCAGATTCCCCATGACACAGAATGGCATACAGTGATTGATCTATGCTATGCTTTCTTTTCCATCCCATTGCACCATGACAGTCAGCAAATTTCAGCGTTTCGTTTCGGCAAGCGTATTTTGGCTTGGTGCCGAATTCCACAGGGGTGTACTGAAAGCCCCTCAATATTTAATCAGCTATTGAAGAAGTCTTTGGAAAGTCTAGAAATGCCCGAAAATTCAGTGTTAATTCAGTATATCGACGACCTTCTTGTGGCGTCGAAAACACGTGAGGCTTGTGAACTAGACACTATAGCCTTGCTGAATCATTTGGCAGATGGAGGACTTAAAGTGTCACCATCAAAATTACAAATTTGCAAGAAAGAAGTACAATATTTAGGACATCACATTGAAAAAGGACTGAGAAAAATAACGGTAGACAGAATCAGGATCATAAAAGGAATGAGAGCACCCATGACCCAAAGAGAGGTGAGAATGTTTCTGGGAATGGTTGGATATTGTCATCAATGGATCAGCAACTTTTCATTGATCGCAAAACCTCTGGTACGACGGACAAGAAGCGATGTGAAAGATCCCATTGATTTGAACAAGGAAGAATTGGCAGCATTTAAACGATTGAGAGATGGGTTGTGTGAAGCACCTGCACTAGGTATGCCTAACTACGAGAAAGAGTTTGAGTTGTACTGCAGTGAGAGAAATGGATGTGCGCTCTCTGTGCTAATACAGAAGCATGGAAAACTGAGGAGACCAATTGCATATTTTTCATCAATGTTGGACCCATTAGCTGTGGCTCTACCTGGGTGTTTGAAAGCAGTAACTGCTACATGCTGAAGTTTGGAACAGAGTGAGGGAATTGTGATGGGATATCCTGTGAAAGTGTTTGTACCTCATGATGTGGCAATCCTTTTAACCAGGAGTCGTACTCAGTATATGACACATAGGGCCTTATGTAGGTAGGCCAACATTTACCACTTCATAAATACCGAATTTTACCGATTCGGTATTTATGAAGTGGTAAATGTTATGTAGATAATAATTCGGTAATTATTACCGAATCGGTAAAATTCGGTATTTTAGAACCGGTATTTACCGATTCGGTAATAATGCATCCCTTGAAGCCAGTTCCCATTACCGAATCAGTAAATACCGATTCGGTAATGGGGGGAGCACAATCAAGGGTGGCAGGGTGTCACAGTGACACCCTGTTGCACCCCTGATTCCTGCATGTGTGCACATGTGGCACACACACATGCCCTAAGGGCATGTATGTCTGCCACATTGCACACTTAAACGTGCACAAAAATGCTTTTTTTCACATATTCGTCATTTACCACCAACTTTTAGTTGGTGGTAAATAACGAATCCCCACAACACCCACACACTCCCCCTACATATCATTACAGGATTCGGTATTTACTGAATCGGTAAAATTACCGAATCGGTAAAATTACCGATTCGGTAATTTTACTGATTCGGTAAATACCGAATCCTGTAATGTGCCCCCTACATTGCAAAAGCCTAAATACCGGTCGGTAACGGTATAATTACCGAAAATCGGCCGTTACCGACCGGTATTAGGCTACGTACATATGGCCCATAGTCGGCTGACTAAGTATGAGAAAGTTATACTAGGTGCCACAAATGTAAGTCTTGTGAGATGTTTAAATGTGAATCCTTCAACATTACTGCCTGATGCTGAGAATGTGGAAGTCAGAGATGAAGCAGGTCATGATTGTCTGGATGTACTTGATTTCTGTACAAAACCACGACCTGACATAAAAGATGTACCTTTACCAGAAAGTGATTTCATCATGTTCGTGGATGGATCCTGTTTGAGAACAGATGATAGAGTGTTAAGTGCAGCATATGCGGTATGTACGGTTGCAGCAGTAATGGAAGCATCATATCCGAAAGGAGTAAAATTGGCACAAGTAGCTGAACTTGTTGCTTTGACTAGAGCATGCAAGATTGGGAAGAGTGTGAGAGTGACTGTGATAACTGACAGCCAGTACGGATTCGGAGTCGTACATGACTTCGATCAGATATGGCTGCAGAGAGGATTTTTGACATTAAGTGCAACTCCCATTAAGAATGCTGAAGTGGTTGGAAAACTGCTTGAGGCGATACAGCTGCCTAGGCAATTGGCTGTTGTGAAGTGTGCTGCCCATAGTCAAAGTGGTGATTATATCGCCACTGGCAATAAATATGCAAATGACATGGCACAATACTGTGCACGAAATCAGAATTCCATTAATTGGGCTAAGGAAAAGGAGGTGATTTCTTGCTCCTTGATGTTTACTAACATTTTGGGAACATGGGAATAAGTGAGACAATTGCAGGAAGAAGCAGGAGATGAGGAAATGAAGCAGTGGGTAAAAGCAGGATGTGCACCAAGAGAGAAGGATCAGGTGTGGGTCTATCGGGATGGAAGACCAGTCATGCCTGATAGCATGATGTCTGCCATGGCACGGATGTATCATGGTCAGGGACACATAGGGAGAGATGCCATGGTCAGGTCATTTAAACAAACCTGGTACAATGCAAAATTCAGACTTGTAGCAGAAAGTCTTTGTCAGAGATGCCTAATATGTCAGCAATACAATCCGGGAAGAAAGACAGTAGTGAGTCTAGGAACAATAGGTCGAGAAGGAGGGCCGTTTACCAGAATGCAAGTGGATTTCATTGAGATGCCTCCCTGTAACAGACTGGGGTATGTTTTAGTTATGGTCTGTCTGTTTTCCAGATGGGTAGAGGCATTTCCAACAAGAAGAAATGATGGGATGACAGTGGCAAAATTACTTTTGAGGGAATTTTTTCCTAGATTTGGGTTCCCAGTGACAATTGAATCAGACCGAGGAGGACATTTCCATAATGAGATCATAAAACTGATTTGTGAAGCATTGAATGTACGACAAAAACTACATTGTGCCTACCGACCAGAGGCTTCTGGTGTGGTGGAACAGATGAGTGGTACTATCAAAAACAGGATAGGGAAAATGTGTTTAGCCACAGGTATGAAATGGCCTGATGACTTGCCTCTGGTACTCATGACTATTAGATCAATTCCAGATAGAACTACAGGGGTAAGCCCCCATGAAATCATCATGGGACGAGCCATGCGGCACGTGTTTATAACAGTCAACAAGCTGATGACTATAACTGATGACATGGTGTTGGAATACTGTAAAAGCCTGGCTGACGCAGTTCATTCGGTGTTTCATCAGGTTGGAGCGGATGCCACCACCCTTGAAAAGAAGCCAGCCCATGATCTAAGCCCAGGGGACTGGGTGAGAATAAAACACACAGAAGAAGAAACTGTTTGGTTCCAAGGTGGGGAAAACCACGACAAGTCATCTTGACCACAACAACAACTGTAAAGTTTGCTGGATTGAAAAACTGGGTACATGCAAGCCATACATTGATAATTCCAAATCCAGTAGACAGCATAGAAAAGGAGCATTTTGATGAATCAGAATCCAGTACTGAGTCGGATGACGGAGAGCCAAAAACAAAAGAAAACCCTGAAAGGGGGAAAACAGAACAAAGTCTAACATTTGTTCCCAGAAGTATTTCCCTGAGAAGAAGGTTACAGATCTCTGATACCAGTTCAGACTCAGAGACTGAACAACAAGCGCAGTGTTCTAGGGAAAAACAAGGGAAAACCAAAGAAAAGGACAGTGAAGAGACAATAAAAGAAATTCATGAAAAGGAAGTGCCTGATAAAAGAGTGAGAGAAATTCCACCTGAAACAACATATTTCGATGGACAGATATCAGATACAGAGAGAGAGGGAAAGATTATTGTGGAAGACCCCCGAGGAGGTGTAGGTAACTCCAACATTCAGTTAGAAGCAGGGACAAGTTGTCAGCAGGAAGATTGCGTGTCGGAGATTCGAGGAGGGACAGAAGTAGGGAAAACAAGAGAAGTGGTGGAAAAAGAAACTGTTGAGAGTAAAAGACAAGTTGAAACAGAATCAGAGGAAAGCTCAGATGAAATACCTGAAGGTCGAGTTCTAAGAAAGAGAGCTTGGAGAGCTGAAAAGAATGATAAAGGAAGTAAATTGAAAAGAGCAGCAAAGGATGACGTTTGGCCGAATAAAATAAAGAAATTGAGATATCGACTGACACGAGTAAATTCACCAAGGGCTGAACAGGTGAATGAAGTGACGAGTCAGGAGAAATCAAAAGACGAAGAAACCATTGTAATTAAGCAGAGCAAAAGAACAAGAAAACCTAACCAGAAGTATAAATCATCGGAATGGACGTATGTGGCCCTGCCTGAAGTAAAAGAAGAGGCGGATAGCCAAGGAAATCCAGAGGTGATTGTACCAGAAGTGGTTGAGGAAGACGAAGAATTGGAAATCCTGAGAGTTATCTTGTTCGATATTGGAGAAGAAGCGGACGTTCAGGACATTCTTTATACAGATCACGAAGGAAAAGTGAAAGATGATGAAATGCCAGACTGAATGAGATAAGAAAACTACTGATGGAAAGACAATAAAATATGGAAAAAGACAAAAACTGGTAGAACCAAGTAGGTGTTTAGAGCCTTGGGTTAGAAAACTAGTTGTGAAGTAGAAGAGGCTAAGTCAAAAGACACAGTCCATTTTAGCAAAGATGGCAAACATAGATAGTAGAAAAGGTAGATGTACATTTTTGAAGAGATGGTGTAAAATGTGTTGTTGTTGTACAGGATTATTGATGCTTCTATGGATTGTACTTGCTCTCCTGATCTCATTTAAAGTTACTATAGATACAATAGAAGGACATAGTGAAAACATAACTAATAAAGGAAAGATTCAAAGGTAGTTCCGACTAGAATAGATAAAAACTATTTACATAAAGACAGGTCTATAACTAATTTTACTAATAATGTGTTTTTGAAATTGTTGTATGAATATGTAAAGACAATGTATGTAAGGGACTGCTATGTCTGTATGCAGTTACCTGCCTCTGTATCGGAGGGAGTGACTAATCAGAACCTTCCAGTAACTTATGGAATAACATGTAGTGTAATAGCTAGTCTATTTTACCAAACAGGGAAATTAGAATATTTTTTTTCAGATGTAGATACTATATTTTCACAAGTACCGTCAATTAATAAGCTAAACAAGGTAAAACCTGCAACAGTATTAGGTGGATTTTTCTTAGAGACTAAAGAACTAACATTAAAATACATATTTGAAAACAATTTAACTTGCAATTTAAAGAAAGAGGAAAATATATTTTTAGATATGGTTGAAGAAAGGAGACTGAAAATGCAAAGAAGGCATCTGAAGGAAAGGTGGAGAAAACAGTCTGGGATGTAGAAATGGAAAAACACTTGAAAGGGAAAACTAGTCCAATTATGGCTTTAGATTGGCCTCAGAAAGGAAAATTGTGTATTAGAAGGAATCAAACTGCATATGATAACTATTTTGTAGGGAATAGCGAGTGCCATGATACATACCGTATCATGGGTGGATGGGGATTTAAAGGTGGAAAAGATCCAGTTTTTCCTGGGTTATATTTCATTTGTGGGAACAGGGCATATTATTGTTTGCCAGACCATTGGTATGGCACATGTTATGTAGGCCTGGTCTTTCCGAAGATTTTTCACATGGATAGAGGAGAAGATGGTGTACATAGTTTGGGTAGTCATTTAGCACGTAGTAAGAGAGAATCTTGGACAGAAATTGTGGGTGACATTTTTGAAGCACTGATACCAGCCGTGGGAATATCTCTGAATGCAAACAGAATTAGAAGACTTTCAACAGTAGTGGATCGCTTGTCAACAAGCACCGCTGGAGGATTTTTATTGGTAAACACTTAAATGGTTGCCATGCGTGCCATGGTAATGCAAAATCGGCTAGCCCTTTATATATTATTGGCAAAAGAGGGTGGAGTCTGCGGAATGCTGAAAGTTCAACATTGTTGTACTTACATTCCTGATGAAAGTAAAGATTTGAAAATTTATATTAAAAATATTACAGAATTGCATGACGAAATTGCACCACTGGAGGTTGAAGGTGTTTGGGAAAAGATTGGAAAGAAAATATCAGCTATTAACCCTTTCGCCGCGGCGGGAATTCCGCCGCGGCGCTGGGGGGTGCGGGGGGGGCAGCGCGGTGGCGCTGTGCTCATGACGGAGCCGCTCCGTCATGAGCCACAGTTGAGCTGTGCTCATGACGGAACGGTTCCGTCATGACTCCGCCCATTTGCGCTGTCCCCCCGCACAGGCGGGGAAACAGCGCCGCGTAGGCAGAGCGGCCGCCAACGGCCGTAACATGACGGAACCGTTCCGTCATGAGCACACGGCAACCGTGGCTCATGACGGAGCGGCTCCGTCATGAGCGGGGAAGGGGTTAAAGATTTCTTAGTAAATTTAGGTAGTACGTTTTTAGGTAAGATATTATTTCCATTAACATGTGTGATTTTCATAGTATTAATAATAAGATTAGGGTGTATCTGTCGTAAAAAGAATAAAAACCAGAAAAAGTTAAAAAGAGAAAATTTAAGGAGAAAAGACATGAAACAAGAGAGAGAATTTGATGAGATAGAATTAGAGGAAGTTAAGGAGGGTATGTACAAATCAGCAAAAAGAGAAGAGACAGGGGAAACTGAACTATGAAAAAAAGCAAGAAATCACTTTGAAAATCCGTAAAAATAGATAAAAAATTTTGATGGTGTGGTGATATAATCACCAAAGGTGGGATTGACGGAGCGGGTAGTAAAAAATGTTGTATACTCCTCCCATTTCTGTATGTTTATATTAATCCGAATAATCTATTAATTGTAATATTATTAATCTGTTTGCAGTGATATCTAATCAACTGTATTAATGAAAGAATTACACGTGGGATCTGCATTTGCATGGCTGAACTAATTTGTATACTAATATATGTACGCATATTAATGTTAGAAAATTAGAATATTGCATGATATATGTTGCTTTTATGATGTAATTGTAAGTTGCACCAGATGACATCGTTGGGTGAATATAAACGCTTTGAATGTTGCTACTTTGCTAGATAATTACATACACATAAGGGAATTAGTGAGGGATTAACATTTTATTAGCTATTTCAATGTTTTAATTACGTTTTGTGTTTGTTTTGCTTAAGTTGACCGATTGGGCCTTCGTAAAGATGGCTGACTTTGACTTGACGGCCCTAGTCACCGTTCCACGAGGTTTCGGGTGAAGTGCGCCTGCGCCACAGCCAGCAACAAGTGGCCTCGTCCTGACCCCATGCAAGATGTACCCAGCAAGGTCGCACTGGGAGAGTTGCCAAGACTATTAAACAAAAGACTGTCTTTAAAACCGGAACCAGCAAGTGTGATGACCTAACCAAATAGACTATGTGAGAACTTCACTGAACGACCCCAAACCCACCAATCAGGACTGCCTAAAACTGATTTTTGTTACATTTTGACGTTAATTTCATTATAAAAGTTAGTAGACTAAGGGGCATATGCATCAACATTAGCATTTGCGATTCCTTATTAGCGAAAAATAAGGAATCGCTAATAAGGAATAGCAAAAGGCTATGCATGTAGGAATCGCTATTCAAATAGCGATTCCTTAACATTCCTTATTACCGAATCGGTAATACCGAATCGGTAATAAGGAATACCTACCCATTCATTCCTATGGGCTTGGAGGCCCATAGGAATGAATGTAAAGCCATTCTGTATTAGCGATTCGGTATTACCGAATCGCTAATAGCTGGAGCACTTTCAAGGGTGCCAGGGTGTCAAAAGGACACCCTGTTGCACCCCTGAAAATGATATGTGCACATATGTTGCACACACACATGCTCTAAGGGCATGTGTGAGCGCAACATGACACTTTGAAAAATGCACAAAAGTGCATTTTTCAAAGTTTTTGCAAATTACCATGCAGTTCATCCTCATGGTAATTTGCTCCCCTTATTAGCGAAATCGCTAATTTTTTAACTTTGATGCATTGCATTTAAGGAATCTCACTTTGGGATTCCTTAAATGCAATCGCTATTTAAGGAATCGGTATTTAAGGAATCCCTATTTAAAGATTCGCTATTTAAGGATTCCTTAAATACCGATTTCTGCTTTTGGGTTGATGCATTGGGATTGGGTATTTTTTACTTAATACCGGGAGCTAATAAGGAATCGGTATTTTACCGACTGGATTTTGGCTTGATGCATAAGGGTGTATGTGAATTAGAGAACCAGATCTTTTCCTGATTCCTGATGTTATGCTGACGGAGAGGACGGTGACACTGCTGGACAGCTGTTTCCCTGAATCTTTGACAGACTGAATTGCTGCCTGACTTTTGATGAATTAAAGACTTTTCATGACTTGATTGACTTGGAGGACGACTAATAGCCAGATTAGGTAAATATGATGTTCCGTGGTTTGGTTTATGATCTATTAAATTTGCAATTAATTAGATAAACAAAATTATTATTTTAACAAACAAATGTGTTGGGTGATTTATTTGAAGAGATTAGATTAAGATTAAATGTAGATTAAAGGAATTGAGTTACCAAATATCCAAATTCAACTAATTGATCCATCGACAAAATGAGGGGAATAACTCGAGGTTCTGAGTTTAATAAAGGTATTCAATGTATGTTCATGTAAATTAAGTTCTTTAGGGGAAAAGGTATTCCTTTCATGTCAGCGTTTGGAAAATGTATCTCTCCCGTAAGAACGGATCAATGAGGTGTGAGTGTTGGTGTTATGGGCCCCACCAATGAATGTATTGAGTGAATATGCTAGTATGATATTTAGTCTGTGACGAAGGGAGGATTTAAAATTCCACGCTGCAACAGTGGCACACCCGTGGCTCTCTGTTATTGCTTGTGCTCCCATACAGTAGTACACCCGTGGCTACCTGTGATGGCTTGTGTTCCCATACAGTAGCACACCCATGTCTCTCTGTGATTGCCTGTGTTCCCATACAGTAACACACCCATGGCTCTCTGTGTCTCTGTGATTGCTTGTGCTCCCATATTGTAGCACACCCATAGCTCTCTGTGATTGCTTGTCTTCCTATACAGTAGCACTCCCATGGCTCTATGTGATTGCTTGTGTTCCCATAGAATAGGACACCCATGGCTTTCTGTGATCGCTTGTGTTCCCATACAGTAACACACCCATGGCTCTTTTTGATTGCTTGTGTTCCCACACAGTAGCACACCCATGGCTCTCTTTGATTGCTTGTGTTCCCAAACAGTAGCACACCCATGGCTCTCTGTGACTGATTTCTTGTGTTCCCATAGAGTAGCACACCCACGGCTCTCTATGATTAATTGCTTGTGTTCCCATAGAGTAGCATTCCCATGACTCTCTCTGTCTCTGTGCTTGTATTCCGATCCAGTAACACATCCATGTCTCTCTGAT
Organism: Triturus cristatus; assembly: GCF_964204655.1. Taxonomy (NCBI): domain Eukaryota; kingdom Metazoa; phylum Chordata; class Amphibia; order Caudata; family Salamandridae; genus Triturus; species Triturus cristatus. The sequence continues at coordinate 667,585,159 of NC_140592.1, forward strand.
TGTCTGTGTTCCCTTACAGTAGCACACCCATGACACTCTGTGACTTTGTGATTGATTTTGTTCCCATACAGTAGCACACCAATGGCTCTCTGTGACTGATTGCTTGTATCCCCCTTTGTAGCACACCCATGGCTCTCTATGATTCCTTGTGTTCCCATACGGTAGCACACCCATGGCTCTCCATGTCTCCGTGATTGCTTGTGTTCCCATGCAGTAGCACACTATTGGCTCTGTTTGATTGCTTGTTTTCCCATGCAGTAGCACACCCATCGCTCTCTGTGATAGCTTGTTTTCCCATGCAGTAGCACACCCATGGCTTTGTGGTAAATAATTTAATTACCGGTACTTAATTTGATGCGGAAAATTTATAATAATAGCTCAGTAAAATAAGAGGCAGAATCCGTGGTATTAGAGGTTCGGAACGGGCTTTATTCCAAAATCAATTCGAATTGTGGACTCCATATTCCATCACCACGAAGGTTCAGGAAGTGAAGGACCATACTTTATTGACAGGTAATCATTTTTATAGAAGAGGCATTACAGTGAAACAGATGCAGGAGGCGTAACAGTTGATAACAGAGATAAAACATACATGCGTAACTAAAATGGGTGTAACTAGGCGTAACTAAAGAACGTCATTAGGTATGATGTCACAAATGGGTGGTTCCATGAAAGAATTTCGCAATGTCAGCAGAAATACTTTGCAGATATGCGCGCGCAGCAGCATGACGTGTGATTGACGTGCAACTAGGGGGTGAAGGGGACTTGACATTTAGCTCTACATGTGGAGACAGAAGTCTGGGGGGTCAAGTCAACCTTATCCCAAATCATATCTAACATCCTATGTTTAAAGAACTATGTTATCCAAAAGGAAAGGTCTCTCGAATAAAATCTATTCTATACTGACTGTGAGTGCGTGTACAAGCGTCTAAGTGTCTACATGAGATGCAAGGGCAGAAATCTTCCATAGTAACAGGGCTATGAATTACTTGCATAAAGACAGAGAAGCCGGGCCCTTTGCTCGGTAGCTGGAAGAATGTTTACTTAAACTACTAGACAGGAATGCATTGGATGGGGAGCGGAGCAGATAATCTCGAAGGTGAAATACAGTTCTTGGCAAGCAGACAGGTCGAGTCAGGCACCGTTAGCCGCGCAGGGAGTAAGACAAAGTTCATGGATACAGATGCGAGCTCAGACTGGAGCTTTCAGAGGCAGAAGGCAGGAAAAGGCTTAATGGCAAAATCAGGGCCTACTCGCCTGGACTGTAAAATGGGATAAATGAACCATATAAAGCCGGTGGCCTTTCATACTTAGGAATAGAATATCCGGCCCATTCATGGCGGATCTGAAAGAGGACATGTTGACGGTGGACGCACATGTGTTTGCGTCTTCATAACTGGAACTGGAGGAAACATACATGTACTTGTGATTTATACATGAAACCGTTGGGGTCCAAGATAGGGGACATAACTGATCATAAAAATCCATATTTCCACATTCCCTCCTTGTCCCCTACTTGCCCTTAAGAGATATCAATCTTCATCAATCCGTTGATCTGTTCATATAGCATCATTTGTTCTTCCTTCTTCTTCCGGGATGAATGAAATCTTGGTGGTGGAATACACGATGTGGCACACAGACCACAAATCGCTGGTCCACATTGTAGGCATAGGCAGCAACTGAATAGTATGAGAAAGCCAATACCTAGGAAGGATAGGACCCTCCATCCCCAGGCTGACAATACACCCCAAAACCAACCGGACCAAGTCCAGGTGCCTGGATTCTGGTGTATCTGGCTTACAATCTTATGAAGGCGAGTTATGGCTTTATATACAGATGGCGAATTTTCTGGTATGAAAATGCAACAACTTGATCCGATGACCCTACAAGCTCCGCCCCTATCGGCCAGGATGACGTCAAGGACAAGACGATTTTGAAGCACAACAATCCGCATAGCAGACTGCTCTTCTGTTAAATTGCCTAAGGCGGAAATAGTTTTGTTCACTACTGCTTCAAGGGTTCTGGTTAATCTACGTATCAGCTTACTATTGGTAACTGTACCTATATAGGGAAAGAGACCTTTATTGAAATCTGTGTATTTTTCCCATGCTGTTTCAGTGTAGTCGACGATTGGGAGATCTCTCCGTTCTCTATTGTGTACTAAATGAGTATTTCTGTGATAATCAGGAGGAGCTAGGAAAACAGGTGGCAAAAGGAATCCGATGTAGCAGGTACCATCCCAATCTAGAGGCAAACGTATATATGCAGTCTGACCACATACGAAGTAGGAATGGCGAGAAGCTCTAAATGTAGACTTGCCTTGATCACTGAATTCTATTACAGTGGTGCATCTACTATGGCCCATATGTATGGAACCATTCTTTCTTACACATAATTCACCTTTAACTGGAAATACTGACATAGCGGGAAAAATTGGTGCAGCTTCGGATTCAACATTCAGGATCATGAGATTAAGCGTGAAATTCCCTAATCCATATACTTCATTTTCTAGATCAGTTCCTGTTCTTTTGGGAAGTCCCTCCTTGTTAGGGTAGCAGACTTTGAGTAAAACTAGGTTCAGGTTTCCCCATACCCAATTGTCTTGATAAGTTACTGAATTTGAATCTAAGGAATTAATTAAACTAAACCATGCTCCACAGGAGCCATTGTGTGTGAACGGATATGGAAAGAGAGGCAGAATTCCCTTATAGTTCTGATAGGGAGGGAGTCGGCCACATATCCAACAATTTGTAGCATTGCTAGTCTGATGGGAATGATGTAATATACTAATAAAAGTGTTATTGCGCAGCGCAAATCTATAGGACAACTCATGCGGGGGTAATTCACTAAAAGAATGTTCAGCAGTAACATTGTAAACATGTTTAGAAATAGGATAATATATGTGCAACAATATACTTGCAGCGATTATTAAAAGACTTAAGAAAAACAAAATTAATAACGTCACTGTGCAATGACTACGCAGTGATTTACAGTACGCATGTTGTTTCAACTGCATCTTTCGGTTTCTTTCTCTATTCAGGTCTAAGGGATACATGTCAGAGACAAATTCGACCGATTCACCTTGGAGAGGACTTAAACAATCAAATTGTCTGACTTATTAGACCGTAGTTTTAGTTTGTATAGTTCCTTATCACTCAGTTCAACCAAAGGAAGCTTTGAGTCAATCGGTGAAGACACGCGAGGTGTATCGTTTACATCAGACGGTAGTCCATGAAATTTCTTGATATGACTTGAATGTATCCAACCTTTGCGACCTTCGATCTTCACGGCTGTCCTCGTGGTGAGCAGTACAAGTTGAGGCGATTTCCACCTAGGATCCAGCTGAGTCTTCCGGTCAAAATTTCGCACTAACACCAGGTCCCCGGGAACTACGTCATGGGGTTTCACCTCGGTGTTGTCGGGAAAGGCTGCAGCTACCTGTGAACGACAAGATTGTAGTGCAGACATCAAGGAAGCCAAGTAATCTGTCAGCATATTACAGTCAACATCAGTTATTTTGCGTGGTATAGGCGTCCCCCACATATTTGGTGGTCTGCCAAAGATCACCTCATAAGGGGATAGCCCTGTTCGAGAGTGCGCTACCATTCTCATGTAAAAGAGTGCAACTGGTAAGGCTACTACCCAGTCGACACCTTTCTCTCTACATACTTTGGACAATCTAATTTTCAGAGTTTGATTATGTCGTTCCACGAGACCTGCTGCCTCGGGGTGTCGGACACAGTGAAATTTCCACTGATAGCCTAACAAAAGTAAAACGTGTTTCATTAGTTCGGATGAGAACGGCTGGCCGTTATCTGAGTAGACAACACGTGGTAAACCGTACCGTGGGAAGAATTCTCGAACCAACTGTTTGGCAGTAGTCGGGGCAGTGTAATCTGAGACCGGGTATGCTTCTGTCCAACGGGAAAGAGCACAGACAACTACAAGAACATATTTGAATCCTCGACATCGTTCCATCTGGATATAATCCATCTGGAGGACTTCAAAAGGGTGATCAGGAGGCTGAAATCCACCCTGTTCTACGGGAATGCTTTTACCTTAGTTAAACTGACAACAGATCATACAGGTACGAACTTTTTGTTTAGCTGCTGCTCGTAAATGTTTGTTGAACCAAATGTGTTGAATGCTGTCTAGCATAGCTTTTTCTCCTAGGTGCGCTGGACTATGTATTGTATTAATGATAACTTGGACCATTGAATCAGGAAGGAACCATACATATTTTTCCTGCGTCATCCATCCTTGATCCGTTTGGATCCCTCCTAATTCAGTCCATTTCTTTATTTCATCTGGTGTAGCATGTGTCTGTATGTCAATTACGTCAAGAGCGGGATCCTTAACCGTCATGCAATGTGTTGGTGTCGGAACTATTGTCTTTGTCATGTCAGATGTGTGAGTTTGAGCAGTCTGCTTAGCTGTTCTGTCAGCTAGATCATTGCCTTGGGAAATGATATCAGTAACTTTCGTATGAGCTTTACATTTCATAATTGATATTGCAGTGGGTAGATGTATTGCATCTAATAAGGCATGAATGAGGGGTCCGTGCTGAATGTGGGCACCGTGAGAAGTTAAATAACCTCTCTCTCGCCACAGCACGCCGAAGTCATGTACAACTCCGAATGCATAACGTGAATCAGTGTATATGTTGACTTTTTTATTTGTGGCTTGAATACAGGCTTGTGTCAGAGCGATGAGCTCTGCTGCTTGAGCGGACAAGGTATTTATGCAATTTGTTTCAATGACTTCAGTGTCTGTTGTGACTGCATACGCGGCCACTAACTCTCCTGTACTTGTTCTCATACATGACCCATCTACATACAATGTCGAGTCTGGATCTGACAATGGGACGTCTGTCAAGTCTTGTCTAGGTTTCGTCGTGATAGTGATAACTTCAATACAATCATGTGCTAGTGGGTCTGTTCCGTTTACTGGTAACAGTGTGGCAGGGTTCAATGTACTACAACGTCTGATTTCTATGTGTGGCTGAAACAATGTTAATTCGTAACCGGTGAGTCTTGCTATAGTCAAGTGTTGTGTTTGTGTGCGGTTCAAGAGAACCTCTACTGCATGTGGTACTTGTACTGTCAATTGGTGTCCTAACACTATGGCATCGCTTTGTCGGATTGCTAAAGCTGTCGCTGCCACTGATTTCAGGCACGCAGGCAGAGCCTGAGCTACGGGATCTAATGTACTAGAAAAATAAGCACATGGTTTGTGTGATCCTGCTTGTTCCTGTGTGAGTACTGACAAGGCAGTACCTTCGCGTTCTGTAACAAAGAGTGTAAACTGTTTATTGTAACATGGTGTTGCTAAAACAGGTGCTTGACATAAAGCTTTCTTTAGGCTTTCAAAAGCTTGTGTATGTTCCTGAGTCCAAGGGAGGGCAGTCAATGCGGCTGCCTCCTGCGTTGTCAACTGAATGAGTGGTTTTGCTAGAAATGCATACTGAGGGATCCACTGCCTACAGTATGAAGTGAGGCCTATGAAAGCCCGCACCTCCTTTTGTGTCTTGGGTATTGGCATGTTAGCAATTAACTGGATGCGATCTGGTGTAAGCTGCCTTCCCTCCTTGGACAGCGAGTGCCCAAGGTAAACAACTCGCTGGACACAGAATTGCAGCTTAGAAGGGGACACCTTGTGCCCCTTTTCGGCCAAAAATTGTAAAACCGTCAGTGAGGCTTTTTCACATTCAGGTTCGCTTCTAGCGGTGATCAGCAGATCATCGACATATTGAAGCAGGGCAGTGTTGACTGGCATGTGGATACTGTCAAGTTCTCGTTTCAGTGCTTGGCTATAGATGCTGGGGCTTTCTGTGAATCCTTGAGGTGCGCGTGTGAATTTAAAGCTTCGTCCATTTAAACTAAATCCGAACAAGTATTGGCTTTCCGGATCTATTGGGACGCTGAAAAAGGCATTCTTGAGATCAATTACAGTAAAGAATGTTGCTTCGGAATCAATGGCTGTCAGTAATGAAGAAATGTCTGGGACTACGGGGTATTGTGGTACAATACATTTATTTAATTCGCGCAGATCAATAACCAATCGATATACTGGCGGGGCTTTTGGATCAGTTCGTTTAAGAATCGGAATTATCGGGGAATTACATACATTGGAGTCGGTTTCCACAACCACTCCTTGGGTAATAAGCTCGTCAATGATATGCAGTAAAGCCACTACAGCATCTGGGGGTAACTTGTATTGTCGCATTCGTGGTAGTACCACTCCTGTCTTTAGTGTGACTCGATATGGTGTAATGTTCATGCAACCAACATCTGTAGGGCCTTGTGCCCATAAATGTGTGGGTAAAGTCTGCAGTCGGTGATCCATGTCTCGGGACACATAGTGCCCTTTGAAATCACGTAAAAACAATCTTACTCCTTCCGGAGAACAACATATTATAGCTCCTAGAGCTTTCAATGTTTTTATACCTAACAAGTTTTCTGGACAGGATTTAGTAAGCAATAAATCTGTAGTTCGTGTCAAGGGACCAATCGTAAGTGGAAGAGGCTGTGATACTTCGTTAATGATAGGTTTTCCTGAAAAGCCAAGGGAAATATTCTGTGAGCCTGAGAGGGGTGCCCCTGGAACTTCACTACGTTTTATGGTTGTTCGGCTTGCCCCTGTATCAAGTAAAAATTTTCTATCTTGGCCTAATAGTTCACTGTGTACATAAGGTCCTTCTTGATCTACAGGGACCTCGATAAGGGGTAAGCCAACTTCCCTCTCTAGGCTGTTTCATGAGTATCGTTGATAATCAGGATAGTCATACTGTGCGGTCTGGTACATCTGTTGTGTCGTTGTTTGTGTGGCAGCAATAGGCTGCGGTGGTGGAGCTGGCATAGACTGTTGCGGAGCCGGCATGGACTGTGCATGCTGCGGGACTCCTTGTTGGTTCTGATCCTGTTTAAGTGGCCGTGGTCTTTCTTTTGTATTACCTATGGCGATATTATGTTTTAAAACTGGACAATCGTGTACATAATGACCTGGCTGTTTACAATAGTTGCATGTCCCTTTTACAGAACCTACTGAAACACTGGACTGTGTCATACCCTTTTTATGACCGTCAGCTGGAACTGTCTGGGAAACTAGCATTTTCATTTTCGTGTCTTTCATGCGTCTGTGTTCATGTTCTTGTTCCTCTCTAATTCTATTGTGATGGTACTGTAGCATTTGTAACATTTGTGACGGAGTGTTACCTTGCCAGGTACTCTCGAATTTCAATACTCTATTCTTAACTTGGGGCAAGGAATTTTCAACTAATTTTGTCACAAACAGATGTGGATACGATTCGCTACTTGCTTTTATTCCACTATTTATACCAAAACATTTTTCGAAACGGGCATAGAAATCACTAGTGTCCTCATCTTGCTTTTGTTTACAGGCTGAGATTGCACCCCAGTCTTCCTTTTTCGTAGTTAATAAACGTGGCAGTACCTGTACTAGTAAACCTGGTAGTGTTTTGGTCTTGTCCCCAAGCCCTGAACCTGGACCTCGAGCTTTTTCTTCGTTTTCTAATGCTGTCCAATCTATCTTTTGGTCTCCCACCTCCCAATCCTTTTCCTTGAGTTTTTCGTAAATGCCCGCAGGCATTAATACCTTCAATATTTTCATAATGTCGGGATAGGTATACTCTCCCATGAGCAACATGTCTTTAATTTCACGATGGAAACCCGCTGGGTCTTTGTCATGACTGGGTACCACTTTCTTCATTTCTAATAGTTCTATTTTAGATATGGGTGTGTATACAAACACACGTTTAAACTGATTGTCATCACCTTTTATCGGGTGCACTTCGCGTAAGGGATTCTGTCTATCCATATAATACGTCGTTCTTTCCTTGATGGGCAGTGAGACATGTTCGGGGCATACAAAAAGAATGTACTGCTTTCTGGATTCTAGTATTTCTCTAATTAACTCAGTGCCTGAACCTCTCCATTTATTCGTGAGTAATTCAGTCAATATATCAGGTAAGGGACCAGGATCAGAGTGTTGGCTTTTATATAATATAAGGAGTTGTTGAATCATATAGATACCAGCTAAACGCTGTTCATCTGGGGTGAGGTTCAAAAACGTGTGCGCTAGTGTATCATCACTATATTTTCCGGGACTATCAACCCAGTGAACGGCTGACCTGGCTAATTCTTGTTCGTCCATAGAATCGAGTATATGATAACCTCTTCGTTCTCGGAGTAATTTGTCAGCGGCTTGGAACGAATGTTCGGGGGACCTTATATTTATTATAGGTGTTTGGAAATTTCTGTTATTATCTGGACGTATCGGACGTATCGGATCAGTAAAGCATCTAGTATTATTGCATGATCTTCCTCTACCTACATAGGCCATGGTTTCTAACTGTCCTGTGGGCAGTTCTAATTCTTCCTCCTCCTCAGTTTGTTCAGGCTGGTCTACTGCTAATCTTTCTTCGTGTATTCGTTCTACTTCTTTGCGGATCTTTCGGCACATAGCTACTATACTTAATCGTTTATCATGTCTCCCCTCTGATATATTCCGACTCCATGTGGTAAGAATTTGCATTTCCTCCGGATTTACCCCTGGTCGGTCTTGATTTCTGATCACACAATTTATGAGGAAACGTAACAGTTCCCCCTGTATTTCCACTTTCTGGTACTCCATAGCTCTATTAATACTTTCAGAATCTCGTCCTGACTGGACAAAGTGATATATATTTTCTAAATGTGTAGTCATTCCTGGTAGCCTCCCTAAATATATTGCAGCTCGTCGGATACGTAATGATGCCAGCAGCATTTCGTCCTCTTTGCCGGGCACAGGGTCATATCTACAATCTACTAGAAGTTCCTTAAGCATGTCGGGAGTTACTAGTTTGGGCGTACGTTGGTGGGCTAATTCTTGAAAGGAAAGTTTATTTACTCTGGGTGGCGTGGAAAAAATGTTTGATGTACCTCCTGTAGCACCACCTGGGGTGCTGGATGTGAAAGGATTCGTTGTACGTGATATAGCAACCATAGGTGTGGATACAGCTGTAGAAACAGATGTGCTTGCCGGAACTTGTGTCGGAGTTTGTTGTTGCGGAGGTACAGATGGAGGAGGGTCTTGGCGTTGAACCCCCTCGGCAGGCGGTCTATGGGGTGCAGTATTAGCATACTCGGGAGCTGCGTCGTCTAAATAAGAGGAAAGGAAAACATCTTCTGCGGTTCTGGGATGCCCTTTGGGATGTGCTTTTATCGGAAACAATGGGGGTGGCAAGTCTTTTGGTATCTCCGGAGTAGCCTTAGGTAACCCTTCGGCCAGAAGAGGATACATACCATTCATAAGGGCATTTCTTTGTCTGTCTACTTGTTCTGATTTTACTCGAGTACCTTCTTCAATTAATACATTTTCTCGGACTTTATTTGAATTCTCCTTACTTTTCTCTTCCTGTCTGAGCGCTTTTTCTGTACGTCTATATGATTCTTTACGCCATAATTCAATGGCATCTTTCTGTGACTGTCTAGCTTTCTTTTTCCATAATTCTTCCTCTACTTTCATGATGCAATCTGCATCCCAGGTCCCAGCTGCGGGCCACCTCTGACTTTCTGGTAATTCCTTGGTGTAGTCTACCCATAAATCAAGAAATAATATGGCGTCTAGGCCATGTTTATGATACATGAAGTACCCTGGAGTGTCCCTAGGAGGAATGGGAACAGCTTCTTCGAGTACCCCTTTTCTAGTTTTGATCTGTCTTAATTTCGAAAAGAGCGGCATATTGAGAACTGATCTGATACCTAATTTTGAACACGTTTAATACAACAAAACACAATAATGAACAGTCATTCACACCACAATATGCAGAACGTATTTAAAACATTTAATATTTAACATTTAATGAACAACAATGATGGCCATTTAGGGAACTAGTCACTAAGCATAATACTCGGCACTAACTAGGTAATTCTGAATTATATACTAGACATACTTGATATGCTGCTAAACAGTACAGATACACTGCTGAAACAGTGCAGACCGGATTTGTGTACCCAAACCCGTCTTGACCGGCACAACCTATGTGCACGTCAGAACGCCTCCCCGACAATGGTACTCACCGGGTAGCTCGGAACGGAAGGCCTCGGAACTGAACTGAACTGGACTTAAACCGGACTGGACTCGACTCGAAACTTCGGAACCTCGGAAACTGGTGGGCCTCTGTATACCTCGGATCTTGCTCTCTCAGCTAGGCTCTGGTCGGGATACTTCGCACTTCTCACCGCCTCGTCTGGGTGTTGATCGCAGCCTCAGTTACCCCCGCTCGGCAGGAGGGAGATACAGGAAATCCTGTGGGTACGCGTTGTTGTCCGTCCAGCTGTGACAGGAGACCGGGCCTGCAACGCACCTCCGGCGCGTGAGATGAGAAAGTGTCCCTGTTCGGGCGCCATATATGTGGTAAATAATTTAATTACCGGTACTTAATTTGATGCGGAAAATTTATAATAATAGCTCAGTAAAATAAGAGGCAGAATCCGTGGTATTAGAGGTTCGGAACGGGCTTTATTCCAAAATCAATTCGAATTGTGGACTCCATATTCCATCACCACGAAGGTTCAGGAAGTGAAGGACCATACTTTATTGACAGGTAATCATTTTTATAGAAGAGGCATTACAGTGAAACAGATGCAGGAGGCGTAACAGTTGATAACAGAGATAAAACATACATGCGTAACTAAAATGGGTGTAACTAGGCGTAACTAAAGAACGTCATTAGGTATGATGTCACAAATGGGTGGTTCCATGAAAGAATTTCGCAATGTCAGCAGAAATACTTGGCAGAGATGCGCGCGCAGCAGCATGACGTGTGATTGACGTGCAACTAGGGGGTGAAGGGGACTTGACATTTAGCTCTACATGTGGAGACAGAAGTCTGGGGGGTCAAGTCAACCTTATCCCAAATCATATCTAACATCCTATGTTTAAAGAACTATGTTATCCAAAAGGAAAGGTCTCTCGAATAAAATCTATTCTATACTGACTGTGAGTGCGTGTACAAGCGTCTAAGTGTCTACATGAGATGCAAGGGCAGAAATCTTCCATAGTAACAGGGCTATGAATTACTTGCATAAAGACAGAGAAGCCGGGCCCTTTGCTCGGTAGCTGGAAGAATGTTTACTTAAACTACTAGACAGGAATGCATTGGATGGGGAGCGGAGCAGATAATTTCGAAGGTGAAATACAGTTCTTGGCAAGCAGACAGGTCGAGTCAGGCACCGTTAGCCGCGCAGGGAGTAAGACAAAGTTCATGGATACAGATGCGAGCTCAGACTGGAGCTTTCAGAGGCAGAAGGCAGGAAAAGGCTTAATGGCAAAATCAGGGCCTACTCGCCTGGACTGTAAAATGGGATAAATGAACCATATAAAGCCGGTGGCCTTTCATACTTAGGAATAGAATATCCGGCCCATTCATGGCGGATCTGAAAGAGGACATGTTGACGGTGGACGCACATGTGTTTGCGTCTTCATAACTGGAACTGGAGGAAACATACATGTACTTGTGATTTATACATGAAACCGTTGGGGTCCAAGATAGGGGACATAACTGATCATAAAAATCCATATTTCCACAGCTTTCTGTGATTCCTTGGGTTCCCATAGAGTAGCACACCCATGGCTCTAAATGATTGCTGTTGTTCCCATACGATAGCACATCCATGACTCTCTGTGATTGATTCCTTGTGTTCCTATAGAGTAGCATGCACATGGCTGTCTGTGAATGCTTGTATTCTCATACAGAGGCACACTCATGGCTCTCTGTGATTACCTGTGTTACCATATAGTAGCACGCCCATTGCTCTCTGTGATTGATTGCTTGTGTTCCATATAGAAGTACACCCATGGCTCTCTATGATTTCTTGGGTTCCCATTCAGTTGCATGCCAATGAATCTTGGTGAGAGATCGCTTGTGTTCCCATAGAGTAGCACACCAATTACTCTTTCTGATTGCTTGTATTCCCATACAGTAGCAAACCCTTGGCTCTCCTTGTTTCTTTGATTGCTTGTGTTCCCGTACAGTTACACACCCATGGCTCTATGTGACTGCCCGTGTTCCCATACAGTAGCACTCCAATGGCTCTCTGTGATTGATTGCTTGTGTTCCCATGCAGTAACACACCCTTGGCACTCTGTGGTTGCTTGTGTTCCCATAGAGTAGCACACCCATGGCTCACTGTGGTTGCTTGTATTCCCATAAAGTAGCACACCCATTGCTCTCTGTGCTTGTGTTCCCATACAGTAACACTCCCATGACTCTCTGTGATTGATTGCTTGTGTTCCCAAAGCGTAGCACACCAATGGCTCTGTGCGATTGCTTGTATTCCTAGACACTAGCACACCCATCGCTCTCTGTGATTGCTTGTGTTCACATACAGTAGCACACCCATGGCTCTCTGTGATTGATGGCTTGTGTTCCCATACAGTAGCAAACCCATGTCTCTCTGTGATTGCCTGTGTTCCCATACAGTAGCGCACCCATGGCTCTATGTGATTGCTTGTGTTCCCACAGAATAGGACACCCATGACTCTTTGTGATCGCTTGTGTTCTCATACAGTAACACACCCATGGCTCTTTTCGAATGATTGTGTTTCCACACAGTAGCACACCCATGGCTCTCTTTGATTGCTTGCGTTCCCACACAGTAGCACGCCCATGGCTCTCTGTGACTGATTTCTTGTGTTCACATAGAGTAGCCTACCCATGGCTCTCTATGATTAATTGCTTGTGTTACCATAGAGTAGCATTCCCATGACTCTCTGTGTATTTGTGCTTGTGTGTATTCCCATACAGTAGCACATCCATGTCTCTCTGATTGTCTTTGTTCCCTTGCAGTAGCACACCCATGACACTCCGTGACTTTGTTATTGATTTTGGTCCCATACAGTAGATCAACCATGGCTCTCTGTGACTGATTGCTTCTATTCCCATAAGGTAGCACACCCATGGCTCTCTATGATTGCTTGTATTCCCCCTTTGTAGCACACCCATGGTTCTCTATGATTGCTTGTGTTCCCATATAGTAGTACACCCATGGGTTTCCATGTCTCCGTGATTGCTTGTGTTACCATGCAGTAGCACACCAATGACTGTTTGATTGCTTGTGTTCCCATGCAGTAGCACACCCATCGCTCTCAAAGATTGCTTGTATTTCCATACAGTAGCACACCAATGGCTCTCTGTAATTGCTTGTGTTCCCATTTTGTAGCACACCCATGGCTCTCCGTGATTGCTTGTGTTCACATGCAGTAGCCCACCCACAGCTCTGTTTGATTGCTTGTGTTCCCATGCAGTAGTATAACCATGGCTCTCTGTGATTGCTTGTGCTTCCATACAGTAACACACCTATTGCTCTCTGTGATTGCTTGTAGTCCCATACATTAGCACACTCTTGGCTCTCTGTGTTTCTGTGATTGCTTTTGTTCCCGTAAAGTAGCACACCATTGGCTCTCTGTGATTGCCTCTGTTCCCATACAGTAGCAATCCCATGGCTCTCTGTGATTACTTGTGTTCCCATACAGTAGCACACCCATGGCTGTCTCTGATTGATTGCTTGTGTTCCCATGCAGTAACACACCTTTGCACACTGTGGTTGCTTGTGTTCCCAAACAGTAGCACACCCATGACTCTCTGTGATTGCTTGTCTTCCCACTGAGTTACACACCCATGGCTCTCTGTGATTGCTTGTATTCCCATAGAGTAGCACACCTATCGCTCTCTGCGATTGCTTGTGTTCACATACAGTAACACGCCCATGAACCTCTGTGATTGATTGCTTGTGTTCCCAAAGCGTAGCACACCCAAGGCTCTCTCTGATTGCTTGTATTCCCAGACAGTAGCACGCCCATCGCTCTGTGTGATTGCTTGTGTTCACATTCAGTAGCACGCCCATGGCTCTCTGTGATTGATTGCTTGTGTTCCCGTAGAGTAGCACACCTGTGGCTCTCTGTGATTGCTTGTGTTACCCTAAAGTAGCACACCCATGGCTCTCTGTGATTGCTTGTGTTCCCATACAGTAGCACACCTGTGGCTCTCTGTAATGGCTTGTGTTCCAATGCAGTAGCACACCCGTTTCTCTCGGTGTCTCTGTGATTGCTTGAGCTCCCATACAGTAGCTGTTAGAATGGGGAACCCCTGGTTGGCACAGGTAGGTACTTGTGACAAGCAGTGGTCCCTTCTTCTAGTCAGGGCAAGAGAATTACTCCATCAGAACAACCCCTGCTCACCCTATAGGTAGTGTGGCACGAGCAGTCAGGGCTAAACCTCAGGGCGTTACGTCAGTTAAGCATTTATGAGCACACACAGTAAATCACCAGATCCCCCACAAATGGACGCCAGGCGTAAGTTGTATCAAAAATACGTATACTTTATGTAAAAGGTTCTTTGTTATGCAGACTTAATACAAGACCATAAATAACGTTCGTGAAATGGGGGCCACAAAGTGATAATTCGGCACGGTTCTCTTTGGTTGGTAAGTTCCTTGTTACGGGCGCTCTGTAGCGCTCTCTTGGATCTGTCCAGACACGGTGAAACGCTGTGCGCCCAGGGTACAGTGATACGGGGAAATCAGAACGTTGCGGACCCCGAGTCCGATAGAGTGTTCACTGTACCTTGGTTCGTGCGGCGGGTTGGACGCGTCTTCGGTGGGGGGTGCAGCGTCGGCACCTTGAGGGACTCCGGATCTGGAATCAGCGGGCAGCTTTCGGACGACAGGCGCGGCCCATGGCCTCCAACACGGACGGTGCGGGAGGTCACTTCAGGGGGTGGCGCGGTCTGAATCTTGCGGGGAGGCGAAGCGGGGCGGCCGGATACGTTACGACGTACGGGCTGCCGTCCGGGGCTTTGAACTCGCGGTCCGAGCAGAAAACCGGCGGGAGGGCGAGAGGGCACCAAGCCCACTCCAGCAGCAGGCGGGTGACAGGGAAGCGGGGCGGCCAGACCAGAGGGGTCAAGAGCGACTCAGGTAGAGCAGGGCTCTCGGCGAGTGGAGGCGGCCAGGCTTCTGGGTGTCACGGTCCTTGGAGGGGGGGCAGGTGCGCAGAGCACTCCGGCGGGAGAAAGCACACAGCTCGATTCACAGACGAGCGGAGGCACGGTGAACCCACTGGTCCTGAGGTTCAGTTCAGGGGGCATGCTCAATCAAGCCCTTGGAGATTGCTGTGAGCACAAGTTTTTGAGCAGATAAATAAAGCTAGTCTTGGTGAGTTTCTTCTCTCCTTTGGCAGCGAGGCAACCACTGCAGGCAAGTCCTCCAGACTTTAGGAACAGCGTTTCCTCCTTCAGCTTCAGGTTCCTCCACCTCAGGCAGAGCGTTCTTCTTGGTCACGAGCAGGATCAGATTTCTTAGGAGCAGGGCTCCTTCTTTTAAAGCGCAAATCCTTTGTTCTTGGTCGCCAGGGGGCCTGGGCCTGGCTCAGTCCAGTTTTGGAGCACTTTGTTGTGGTGACTCTGCTCTTTCTTTTCAGCAGCAGGGCAGAGACATCAGCCGCTCCACAGGGGGCGGAGCCGTCTTTGTGGTGGCAGAGCACAGGTCTATTCAAGAGTCAAGGTGTACTCCTCCCACCCATCCTTGGGTAATCTTTCTACCCACCACCTGGCAGCCAGCCTGTCTCCGGGATTTCCCCAGCCCTGCTCCTCTTGTTACTAGGCAGAACACACACACAGCGCAGAGGCGGACTGGATGGCCAGATCAGTAAATACTAACTTTCTAAAAGTAGTATTTACAAACACAGGATATTAAAATAAACTTTACTAAAAGAAGTATTTTATTATTCTGAGTTCAGGCATACTAAACATGACTTTCTACCATGCTCTATGAGTCCACTGGGATCACAGCGTGTAGCAATCCCAGCAGCCCATTCTGGCCTATGGAGAGCAGGTAGCCTTCATTAGTGAAAAACGACAAGGGCTGTAATTCACTAGTAAGACATGCCACACACACCAGGGCATGTTCTACCTTATGCCTACAATGCACCCTGCCCTTGGGCCTACCAGAGGGGTGACTAACATGCAGTGAAGGGAAGGTTTAGGGACTGGCAAGTGGGTGCACTTGCGCAGCCAGCGCGACAGTACCTGACTGCGCGCAGGTTCTGCAGTGGCAGATCCTAGACACATTTTACTAGGCCGCTCCTGTGGGTGGCACAACCAGTGCTGCAGCCCACTAGCGGCATTCGTATTTACAAGCCCTGGCACTCCTGGTGCCCTTTACTAGGGGCTGACAGTAAACCAAATAAACCAATCGTGGAAGTCAATTCGCATAATACATTTTACCATAGGGAGCACTTGCCCTGTGGCACCGGATGGCAGTGTCACAGGGCCCTGAGCAGCTAACACCAGCACAAAAATACGTTGAGGCACAAACAAAAATGGAAGGGTGACCCACGCCAACGGTGCCAGGTCTAACACGTGTCCCCTCCAGCTGAAATGTGGGGAGAACTACCCTACCCCAGGGAGTTCTTCATCACTAAGGCGGAAAAATCTGGAAAGACCATCAGCGTTGGCGCGGTCTGTACCGGGGCGATGTTCCACCGTGAAATCCATCCCCTGTCGGGAAATGGACCACCTCAACAACTTAGGATTCTCACCCCTCATCTGCATCAACCATCTGAGGGGCCGGTGGTCTGTTTGAACCCGGAAGTGAGACCCAAACAAGTAGGGTCTTAGCTTCTTCAATGCCCAGACCACCGCACATGCTTCTCGCTCAATCGCACTCCACTTTTGTTCCCGGGGAAGTAACCTTCTACTAATAAATTTACGTAAATGGGTCGCGACACTGCTCGTCATGCTGCAAATAACCCCAAAGGATTCTGGATAGTGTAGTGGCTACGGTGAGTACGCCTACGCCACGAGTATATAGAAATATAATGCCATCCCTGGACACGTGTTTCGAGGTAATTGCCTCTCGTCAGCAGGGAGCAGGTAGGTATGCGGGGTGCCGATGACTGCCATATATATAGGTAAAATACCTTCCAAGGCGCGCAGGTGCAGACACCGGGCTCGTCAGCCAAAGGCACCCCGCATACCTACCTGCTCCCTGCTGACGAGAGGCAATTACCTCGAAACACGTGTCCAGGGATGGCATTATATTTCTATATACTCGTGGCGTAGGCGTACTCACCGTAGCCACTACACTATCCAGAATCCTTTGGGGTTATTTGCAGCATGACGAGCAGTGTCGCGACCCATTTACGTAAATTACTAATAGCTCATTCGAGCGACTTTGGCTGACGAGCCCGGTGTCTGCACCTGCGCGCCTTGGAAGGTATTTTACCTATATATATGGCAGTCATCGGCACCCCGCATACCTACCTGCTCCCTGCTGACGAGAGGCAATTACCTCGAAACACGTGTCCAGGGATGGCATTATATTTCTATATACTCGTGGCGTAGGCGTACTCACCGTAGCCACTACACTATCCAGAATCCTTTGGGGTTATTTGCAGCATGACGAGCAGTGTCGCGACCCATTTACGTAAATTACTAATAGCTCATTCGAGCGACTTTGGCTGACGAGCCCGGTGTTTGCACCTGCGCGCCTTGGAAGGTATTTTACCTATATATATGGCAGTCATCGGCACCCCGCATACCTACCTGCTCCCTGCTGACGAGAGGCAATTACCTCGAAACACGTGTCCAGGGATGGCATTATATTTCTATATACTCGTGGCGTAGGCGTACTCACCGTAGCCACTACACTATCCAGAATCCTTTGGGGTTATTTGCAGCATGACGAGCAGTGTCGCGACCCATTTACGTAAATTACTAATAGCTCATTCGAGCGACTTTGGCTGACGAGCCCGGTGTTTGCACCTGCGCGCCTTGGAAGGTATTTTACCTATATATATGGCAGTCATCGGCACCCCGCATACCTACCTGCTCCCTGCTGACGAGAGGCAATTACCTCGAAACACGTGTCCAGGGATGGCATTATATTTCTATATACTCGTGGCGTAGGCGTACTCACCGTAGCCACTACACTATCCAGAATCCTTTGGGGTTATTTGCAGCATGACGAGCAGTGTCGCGACCCATTTACGTAAATTACTAATAGCTCATTCGAGCGACTTTGGCTGACGAGCCCGGTGTCTGCACCTGCGCGCCTTGGAAGGTATTTTACCTATATATATGGCAGTCATCGGCACCCCGCATACCTACCTGCTCCCTGCTGACGAGAGGCAATTACCTCGAAACACGTGTCCAGGGATGGCATTATATTTCTATATACTCGTGGCGTAGGCGTACTCACCGTAGCCACTACACTATCCAGAATCCTTTGGGGTTATTTGCAGCATGACGAGCAGTGTCGCGACCCATTTACGTAAACTTCTACTAATAAAGGCTACGGGTTGGTCAAAGCCCTCCTCAGTGATCTGTGAGAGAACAGCCCCTACACCATGCTCTGATGCATCTGTCTGCACAGGGAACTCTTTGGAGAAGTCAGGAGCCAAGAGCACGGGCGCCGTGCACATGGCAGTTTTCAGGGTGTCAAAGGCCTTCTGACAGGTGTCCCTCCATATCACTTTTCTGGGCTGCTTTTTCGAAGTCAGCTCTGTCAAGGGGGCAACGATGCTGCCATACCCCTTGACAAACCTCCTGTAGTACCCTGTGAGTCCTAAAAAGGCCCTCACCTCCATCTGGGTCCTTGGGGGCTCCCAAGCCAGGATGGTTTCTATCTTGGGTTGTAGGGGCGCCACCTGGCCACTCCCTACTTGGTGTCCCAAGTACACCACGGAACCCTGCCCGATCTGACACTTGCTTGCCTTGATCGTGAGGCCTGCCTTGCGCAGTGCCATCAACACTTCCCAGAGATGTCGCAGGTGTTCTTCCCATGTGCCGCTGAACACTGCGATGTCATCCAGGTATGCTGCGCTGAACTCGGACAGCCCAGCCAACACCTGGTTGACCAACCTCTGGAAGGTGGCAGGGGCATTCTTCATCCCAAAGGGCATAACCCGGAACTGGAAATGCCCATCTGGTGTGGAGAATGCGGACCTCTCTTTGGCCCCATCAGTCAAGGCGATCTGCCAGTACCCAGATGTTAGATCAAACGTGCTGAGGTACCGGGCAGCCCCTAACCGATCGATGAGCTCATCATCTCTGGGGATGGGGTGCGCGTTAGTCTTCGTGACCAAATTGAGTCCTCTGTAGTCCACACAGAACCGGAGTTCGGGTGTGGCACCGGGCGAGGCAGCCTTTGGGACCAAGACCACTGGGCTGGCCCAAGGACTGCTGGAGGACTCAACCACCCCAAGAGCAAGCATCTTTGAGACCTCCTCTTTGATGCAGGCTCTGACCCTGTCAGTTACCCTGTAAGCCTTGTGCTTCACAGGTAAGCTGTCTCCTGTATCCACATCATGGACGCACCAATCTGTGATACCAGGAACTAGGGAGAACAGGTCAGGAAACTGCCCCAACAGGTGGCGGCAGTCATCCTGCTGCTCAGGGGTCAGGGTGGGTGAGAGGTTAACTCCATCCACTGATCCGTCCCGCTCTGAGGCTACCAGGAGGTCAGGAAGAGGCTCAGACTCCTCCTCCGTCCCCTCATCTGTGGCCAAGAGCATGCCCACTTCGGACCTCTCCAAGTGGGGCTTCAATCGATTGACATGGAGGACCCTCAAGGGGTTCCTTGGAGACTGCAAGTCCACCAAGTAGGTGACAGAACTCTTGCGCTCCACAATCTCAAAGGGTCCTGTCCACTTGTCCTGGAGTGCACAAGGCTCCACAGGGGCCAGGACCCACACTTTTTGACCAGGTTGAAGCTCAACGAGAGTGGCATTCTGGTCGTACCACCGCTTCATTTCCTCCTGGCTGGCTTCCAGGTTTGCCTCAGCAAGTTGCCTGAAATGCCTAGTCTGGTTCCGGAAAGCCAGCATGTAACTGTATACATTCTGGGGAGGTTTCCTGGGAGATTACTCCCAGCCTTCCTTGACCAGACTAAGAGGTCCTCGTACTGGGTGGCCATACAAAAGCTCAGAGGGACTGAACCCCAGAGACTTTTGTGGCACCTCATGGTACGCGAAGAGAAGGCATGGTAAGAGGACATCCCACTTACGCCTCATGGGTTCCTCGAGACCCATAATCATGCCCTTCAGGGTTCGGTTGAAGCGCTCAACCAACCCGTTTACTTGGGGATGGTAAGGGGTGGTGAACTTGTACGTCACACCACACTCTTGCCAAAGGGATTTCATATACTTCGATATGAAATTGGTCTCCCTGTCAGACACCACCTCTAGAGGGAATCCTACTCGTGAGAAAATTCCCATCAGTGCTCGTCCCACCACGGGGGCCGTCACTGTCCTCAGAGGGATGGCTTCAGGGTACCGGGTGGCATGGTCCACCAAGACCAGGATGAACCTGTTGCCCATGGCTGTCTTGGGGTCCAGCGGCCCCATGATGTCAATCCCCACTCGCTGGAATGGGGTACTGACCACAGGGAAAGGTTGGAGTGGAGCCTTCAGCTTCCTTCCACTCTTACCACTTGCCTGGCAAGTCTGGCAGGTCCTGCAGTGAGTGTCAGAACTCCTGCGCATTTGAGGCCAATGAAAGTGGGTGACAAGCCTCTCGAAGGTCTTGTCCTGCCCCAAATGCCCTGCTAACGGAACGTCGTGAGCCAGCCCCAGTAGGAAGGCTCTGAACTTCTGGGGTACCACCAGCGCACGGGCTGACCCAGGTTCAGCAACCTTAGGCTCTGAGTACAGGAGGTCGTTCTCCCAGTAGATCAAGTGAGTACCGGACTGATCACCATTGGCCTGGGCTGCAGCCTGCTGCCGCATACCCACTAGAGAGGGGCACTCTTTCTGCTCCCTGCAGAATTCCTCCCTGGTGGGGCCTCCTTCTTGCTGCCAATGGGTCAGCTCAGGCGGATCCCCCAGTTCAGCTATCTGTTCCCCGGTCGGCTCCAGGGCATCCCCCTCGGGGTCTGCTCCCTCCTGGGCCGTGGGAACTTCAGGAGCCGGATTCCCGTGCCTCCTGTGCCCTCTCTCTAAGGCCGGTTCCTGGGCCTCTCCCTCAGGCTCCAGGATCCCTTCAACACCCCTACTGGCTGCCATTGACCGGGTGGTCACGCACGCCCAATCAGGTAAACCCACCATCCTCAGGTGAGTTGTCTTCTCCACCTTTTCCCAAGGGGAGCTCTCCGTTACCTAGGAGACAATCAACAGGCATGGCCTCTCGCACAGCCACTTGCAGAGTACCAGAGACCCCCCCCCCCACTCAAAGGGAACCTGAGCCATTGGACACTGACTCTTGGTGTTGTCGGCGTTGACAGCACGGCAGAATGCGTGTGGTCAACCTGCTCTTGAGACACCAGGTGTTGCTTGACAGCAGTCACACTGGCCCCTGTATCTCTAAGAGCCCCCACCCTTCGGCCATTTATGGTCACCCACTGCCCATACTTTTGAGTATTGGGGGGCAGTTTGGCCTCAGCGACCATCTCACTGTCTCCTAATGAGACTAGGGTCATCTGTGCGGGGTCCCCCACCCCTTGGACATCTATCTCCCTCCCAAAGGCTACACTATTCACCTGCTTGGGGGGGGAGCACCAGAGGGTGCCGGTTTGCCATACATGGGGCACTTGGGATCCATGGAAATGTGCCCGAGGTTGTTACACTTGTAACATCTGAGGGGCCCTCTTTGAACAGGGTTACCTGTCGGTGCCCTGGTCTGCTTCGGGGGTGGGGGTGGCTGAGAACCTTTCCCTTGGTTCCCTTGGGAATTACTTTGGGGCCCTCTGTAGAACTCCCTCCGTTTACCCTTGTCCCCCCCACTCTTCTGCTGGGGACCCTGAACACCTTTGGCGGGGCCTCCCACGGGACCCTTGTGGACCCTGGTGCTGATCCAGCGGTCCGCCTCCTCAGCAAGCTTCCTAGGGTTAGTCAGCTTGCTATCGATCAAGTGCTGGTGTAGCTCAGGAAAACAATTATCCGACAAGTGCTCCCATGCAATTAAATCAAACAGCCCTTGGTAATCATTCACTTTGCTACCCTTCACCCAGCCATCTAGTGCTCTGGAAAAAAAGGTCACATATTCTACATAAGTGGTACCAGGTTTCTTGGTGCAATCCCTAAACCTCTGCCTGTACAATTCAGGAGTTAACCCATACCTTGTCATCAGAGCTTCCTTCATGTGTGGATAGGATGTGGTGACATCAGAGGGGAGATCCAGCAGTGTGTCCCGCCCCTCACTCAGGAACCTTCCCCACAACCCCGCTCCCCAATCTTTCTCAGGGACCCGGTGGGAGGACATGGATACTTCATAGGCCCTGAACCACTGCCCAATATCATCCTGTTTATAATACTCTCTTACTACATCTTTAGGAATATGCACCCTTGACTCTGTTAAATTGCTGCCACCAGAGGGAGAGTGGTTTAAACTCTTGGCCTTGATATCCAACTCCCTCATTTTTACCTCATGCTCCATGGCCAATCTTTGTCTTTCCATCTCCATTTGAAGTTTTGCCATCTCCACCTCATGTGCGCGTGCAGCACTCCTGTCGGCCATCTCCTCTGGCGACAGGCCTCTGCCAGGCTCAGGAACACCTTCTGGGGGTATCACCTCTCTTGCATTCTCTGGGAACTTTGATTCGTGCCAGGCCCTCAGCGCCTTTATGTACTGATCCTTGGTGGTTAATCCACTTTGTTTAATTCTGTACTTGGAGAGGTATCCTTTCAAGACTTCATTAGTGCACTTTCTCAGTGCCTCTTGTTCCCAATCTATGTCATCAATCCCAAAGAGTATGGAGGACGCTCCGCCTCCACTGACTGAGCTAGGCATGGTTTCTTCAAGTGGAGATTCTTCAGCAAAACAAAATTCAACCTGTGGCCGCGTTATAGGTCTGCTCTCGCTACGTGGTGATCAATAATTCACTGTATGTAAATCATAAATGCAAATTCGAAATCCTCACCGCTGCCACCAATGTTAGAATGGGGAACCCCTGGTTGGCACAGGTAGGTACTTGTGACAAGCAGTGGTCCCTTCTTCTAGTCAGGGCAAGAGAATTACTCCCTCAGAACAACCCCTGCTCACCCTATAGGCAGTGTGGCGCGAGCAATCAGGGCTAAACCTCAGGGCGTTACGTCAGTTAAGCATTTATGAGCACACACAGTAAATCACCAGATCCCCCACAAATGGACGCCAGGCGTAAGTTGTATCAAAAATACGTATACTTTATGTAAAAGGTTCTTTGTTATGCAGACTTAACACAAGACCATAAATAACGTTCGTGAAATGGGGGCCACAAGGTGATAATTCGGCACGGTTGTCTTTGGTTGGTAAGTACCTTGTTACGGGCGCTCTGTAGCGCTCTCTTGGACCTGTCCCGCCACGGTGAAACGCCATGCGCCCAGGGTACAGTGATACGGGGAAATCAGAACGTTGCGGACCCCGAGTCCGATAGAGTGTTCACTGTACCTTGGTTTGTGCGGCGGGTTGGACGCGTCTTCGGTGGGGGGTGCAGCGTCGGCACCTTGAGGGACTCCGGATCTGGAATCAGCGGGCGGCTTTCGGACGACAGGCCTCCAACACGGACGGTGCGGGAGGTCACTTCAGGGGGCGGCGCGGTCTGAATCTTGCGGGGAGGCGAAGCGGGGCAGCCGGATACGTTACGACGTACAGGCGGCCGTCCGGGGCTTTGAACTCTAGGTCCGAGCAGATATCCGGCGGGAGGGCGAGAGGGCACCAAGCCCACTCCAGCAGCAGGCGGGTGACAGGGAAGCGGGGTGGCCAGACCCGAGGGGTCAAGAGCGACTCAGGTAGAGCGGGGCTCTCGGCGAGTGGAGGCGGCCAGGCTTCTGGGTGTCATGGCCCTTGGAGGGGGGGCAGGTGCGCCGAGCACTCCGGCAGGAGAAAGCACACGGCTCGATTCACAGTAGGAGGCACGGTGAACCCACTGGTCCTGGGGTTCAGTTCAGGGGGCAAGCTCAATCAAGCCCTTGGAGATTGCTGTGAGCACAAGGTTTTGAGCAGATAAATAAAGCAAGTCTTGGTGAGTTTCTTCTCTCCTTTGGCAGCGAGGCAATCACTGCAGGCAAGTCCTCCAGACTTTAGGAACAGCGTTTCCTCCTTCAGCTTCAGGTTCCTCCTCCTCAGGCAGAGCGTTCTTCTTGGTCATGAGCAGGATCTGATTTCTTAGGAGCATGGCTCCTTCTTTTAAAGCGCAAATCCTTTGTTCTTGGTCGCCAGGGGGCCTGGGCCTGGCTCAGTCCAGTTTTGGAGCACTTTGTTGTGGTGACTCTGCTCTTTCTTTTCAGCAGCAGGGCAGAGACATCAGCCGCTCCACAGGGGGTGGAGCCGGCTTTGTGGTGGCAGAGCACAGGTCTATTCAAGAGTCAAGGTGTACTCCTCCCACCCATCCTGGGGTAATCTTTCTACCCACCACCTGGCAGCCAGCCTGTCTCCGGGATTTCCCCATCCCTGCTCCTCTTGTTACTAGGCAGAACACACACACAGCGAAGAGGCGGACTGGATGGCCAGATCATTAAATACTAACTTTCTAAAAGTAGTATTTACAAACACAGGATATTAAAATAAACTTTACTAAAAGAAGTATTTTATTATTCTGAGTTCAGGCATACTAA
This sequence comes from Triturus cristatus, assembly GCF_964204655.1. NCBI lineage: Eukaryota > Metazoa > Chordata > Amphibia > Caudata > Salamandridae > Triturus > Triturus cristatus. Next base: position 667,609,747 of record NC_140592.1, read on the forward strand.
ACATGACTTTCTACCATGCTCTATGAGTCCACTGGGATCACAGCGTGTAGCAATCCCAGCAGCCCATTCTGGCCTATGGAGAGCAGGTAGCCTTCACTAGTGAAAAAGGACAAGGGCTGTAATTTACTAGTAAGACATGCCACACACACCAGGGCATGTCCTACATTATGCCTACAATGCACCCTGCCCTTGGGCCTACCAGAGGGGTGACTAACATGCAGTGAAGGGAAGGTTTAGGGACTGGCAAGTGGGTGCACTTGCGCAGCCAGCGCGACAGTACCTGACTGTGCGCAGGTTCTGCAGTGGCAAAAAATGGAAGGGTGACCCACGCCAACGGTGCCAGGTCTAACAGTAGCACACCCATGTGTCTCTGTGATTGCCTTTGTTCCCATTCAGTAGCACACCCATGGGTCTCTGTGTCTCTGTAGCTGCTTGTGTTCCCATGCAGTAACACACCCTGGGCACTGTGTGGTTGCTTGTGTTCCCATACAGTAGCACAGCCATGTCTCTCTGTGATTGATTGCATGTGTTCCCATAGTGTAGCACATCCATGGCTCTCTTTGATTGATTGTTTGTGTCCCAAGGAGTAGAACACCCATGGCTCTCTGTGATTGATTGTGTTCCCATACAGTAGCACCCCCTTGGCTCTCTGTGATTGCTTGTGCTCCCATACAGTACCACGCCCAGGGCTCTCTGTGACTGATTGCTTGTGTTCCCCACGCGTAGCACATCCATGGCTCACTGTGATTGCTTGTATTCCCAGACAGTAGCACACCCATGGCTCTCTGTGATTGATTGCTTGTGTTCCCGTAGACTAGCATGCCCGTGGCTTTCTGTGATTAGGTCTCGCCTGACCCAGCGCATGCGCTGGTCTGGCAAGACTTTTTGAGAGGGCTCCAAAAAGTGCTACCAGGCCAGCCTAGAGCTACAGTGCATGTGTGCGGGCGCGCGCACCGCGATTACTTTTACTTTCGTGCCCGCACGGCCGCTTTGATGTTTGATCGCGATCACTTTTGTGGCCGTGTGGCCGCTTGGCATAGCCTATATGTCTCGCTTTTGGGACCTTCTAAGTATTTAGTTATGCAACTGTTGCATGGCTACTTATAAGGTCCCAAAGGCGAGACCTATTGGCTATGCCAATGCTTGTTTTTTGCTTGTGTTCCCATAGAGTAGCACACCCATGGCTCTCCGTGATTGATTGCATGTATTCCCATGGAGTAGCATTCCCCTGTCTCTCCGTGATTGATTGCTTGTGTTTCCATAGAGTAGCACACCCATTGAGCCATCCCATCCACACACATGATCCAAAATCCACCCAAACACTTGCTCTGGCTGCCGTGGACCTGGTGCCTGACACTACTGATACCACCCCTTCAGAGGGCTGGTTTGTTTAAAAGACTTCCACTACCATTGCCATTTGAAAACTTTATTTCGGCATACTGCCATAAAAGCACAATAAAAATATAAAAACGTATGTAAAAACAATCATCACATTTTACAAAAAGCGGAATCTTCATCACAACACCCACAGTTAAGATCATAAGAATAAAAAAAAAAGCAAAGGACTCAGTTTGGCCATCATCTCAACATGCAAAAGTGCAAAGAATAGCCATAAGTGCATCATAGGTGCATCATCTCAAAATGCAAAGTACAAAAACGTAACGATAAATGCATTCCATAAAAAAAAAAAAAAAAGGTCCCAGCCTTTCTAAAAGTACTGGTAAATCGTGTTAAAATTGGTTAAACAGGAGTAACAGGAGTTTGATCAATAGGCTATAGTTCATTACAAAACAGCTCAGACTATTAAGAGAGCCTTTTTAAGGATCGCATTGCGGGTGCACCATATAGAGAACAAAAAGCGGGCTACAGAGAAAACAATGGGTAAATGAGTATCATATTTAAGAATTCTATAAACCTCATTGCACCTCCCAGAGCCCACATTTTTAATAAGTTGCTTTAACCAACGGGATCTATCTCGTTTGTATTCTTGGCAACAAAATAGAACATGGGGAACTGTTTCTATTGCGATATTGCACGCAGGACAGATCTCTATACCAGAGTTTTCCCATTTCTTCGTAAAAGTGCGTAACGGAAGAACCCCATGTCTAAACTGTAAATAGAGTTTCTTAGCTAAAAAGGGTTGTATATCATCCAGAACCAGTTCGATGGAATAGCTTTCCTTTACAGCTAGAAACTCAGAAGTTAATCTGCCAGAGTAGGGCTTCTAAAAAGAGCCAAAAGCTTGTATTCTCTATAACTCATTGCCAATTCCTTCTTAGTAATCGACATGGAGCATTCTTCTGGAGCACTCCAAAGAGTAGATCTGCCAAGGATCTTACATGTATCTTTTACAAATCTGAGCCAGAACATTTTTTGGGCTCCCGGTAACCCCATCAATTCTTGCAATTCCTCCCTAAAATGTACTAATTCTGGGGTGCTCCATAGGCGCCGCCAGTATAGTATTGGTCTTAGGGAGGCTTCGTCCGCAATGGGTCTTAGACCTAGATCCATACGTAATGGAACTAGAGGAGTACTAGATGGTAACATAATGAGTTGTCTGATGACTTCCACTACCTCCACAACCCCTCTGAAGCATGGAGAAGGTAGCAAAGAGGGCAAAGTACCTCCACAAGAGGGTAGGCAGGGGAAAAGGCCACCAACACTCCAGCGTACCACCAGGTCTGGCAAATTTCCCCAGGAAGATCCACCATCACCACCTGCTACACTTTCGTGGAAGAGGAAGTTGTTGGGGCCACCTCACTTGTCATTTGTGGAAAGACATTTGGTGGATATCGAAACCCCAAACAATTGAGACCAAGCCCTCCACATGCACCATCATCCACTGAGCCTACCCCCACCATTTTTCCGCCTCCCCGTGCAACTACTCCAGGTCCAGCCAGCCCTCAGAGTAGCACATCCATGGATCCCTCTACCTCAGCCAGTTCTTTCCCTCCCAGGTCCAGTCCTCTGACTGGGCCAGACAATCATCCCCCTCCCAGTTCCATTTCTCTACAATATTGAAGCCAAGTGGATGCTCTACATCAACAGCAGCTATTTCTATTTACATGATGACTTCAAGGGAGGACATTGTCCATCATATCTGTGGGTTCTATTTTGATGTGTACACACCAGTGTGGAAGTGTAATCATCTTGGGTAGGTATGGCTTCATAGTCACACGGGCACATTAGAATGTGTGCACTTGACTACTCATACAGTGTGATTGTCCTGTCATTAGCTGAAGTATTGGTGTGTATGTACTGTTGAGTATGACCCTTTCACACATGTATGATCCAGTTGATGAGTGGCTGTTTGTTTAAATGATCAGACACCTGCTGGAGCTTTTGGGCACATGTAGTGGTTGTTTACAGAGCAATGTGCAGTGTGTCGGTGTGACCTTGCAGTCCTAGGGTGCACTTACTTGTTGTCCACGTCATTTGTGAGTATGCAGAGTGTCATTGCAATGTATGTGTTGTGAGTTTTGGGATCAACCATGGCTCTTGCTTACCTTTGTTTTCACTGTGCTGACTGGCTCTGGCAAACAAACATTATATGTGACTTTTCACACACATTGATGTCACTTTGCATTTTATTTACTCCACTATGTGGTATTCAGAGTCATACCAGCCTCAAGAAGACTATTTGGTGCCTACACATTGTGAGTTACCCCTCTATGTGTTTTTGCTCTGTACACCCCTCACCTGTACAATACTACTGTATACACCACTTCAGTCAAATATGTTCCGCCCCATGCCTTGCCAGTGTTTGGTCTGCCCCACCACTCCATAGTGTGACACTATACTGTGGGAAGATGATCTGTGTCCAGACCATTGTGCACCTCACAATTTGTTATGAGCTATTTTCTTCTACTTGATTGCAGTCATAGTTGCTCATGTACAGTACAGATGAGTTTCCAGCACAGTCCTCTAGTCAGGTCCAATGCATATGCCTGAGTTGTGCAGCAGTAGGTGATAGTGTGTAGGTGTTTCCTGAGGTACTGCTACCCATCCTGAGTGTGAAGTGATCGGTGTGCTATGATGATTTGTGATGTTAAAGTTCATGGTGGTGAAATCAGATATGCATGATACTGGTTTTAGTGGTGTTCACACACTGCTTCCTGTGCATGCACTGCTGTCAGTGGATGTTACATTGTCCATGCTAGGTGTGAATGCTCCTGATGTCCAGTTGAGATTGCTATGCAATGTGTTTGGATGTGCATATGTTATGAATTTGTTTTTAAGGGATGCAGTCTTTGTCCTGTGATGGCTCTTTTTATTGACTGGTCCATGTCTGTGTAATGTCTTTTAGCATGACATTGTGCATGAGTGGTTTGTGTATTTGAATGCATTCAGATGTGTGTTGAATTTTTACTGTGCATTTCTTTTGTGTATATCACATGTAGCAATGTGAAGTCTTGTTTATTAGCTTGTTTTGTGTGCAAAAGTGTGCTATGGCCTCCTATATTTGAACAGTCGCTTGTCAGGATTGTGCATGTGAATGCTTGTGCAACACACTGACATCATGCTCACGTTGTAACCGGTGGAGTGTCTATGGCTGTCTTGGCCGATTTGTCTGGATGCACACAGTTTGTGGTTATATTTGTAATTTGTTCATGTATTTTTGGATTAGTTTGGCTTATGCTGTCTGTGCAGGTGGCCAGAGGAGAAATTTTATCTGTTCCAGGGTGGTCTGGGATCCCATTGGCTATCCACTCTTTTGCTGCACATAGCCATGCTTGTTGGACTTCTTTTGGTGTGGTTTGTGATACATGTATTTGGCAATTGTTTTGAGGTCAGCTTTGGATCAGACATCCCTGAGTGGACCTCAGACATTTTTAGATACACACTAAAGTGTAGCATTGGGTAGCAGGGAACTCATTGGCCCTTAGTTTCACCTTTATCAGAGCTTGTCCCAGGTGTATAGCAGTGAAGGTGGAAGATGGGTAGATGAGGGGTATGTGTGAAGGTCATAGTTGAGTTTGAGAGTCAGGGAATGTCACTGTGAGCCATGAGTGTTGTGCTGGTGGCATACACATGTCATATTAGTTGATACAGATGAGGGGCTGGTCACTGTATGGCATATGTCAGTTTATCTCAGTCAGGTCCAATGCATTACTAGCATTGCTGTATCACAGGGATAGTGCACAGATGTTACTTTCATGCAATTTTGATCTCTGTGCACCCATGTATTATTTGATGTCCTAAGTGTAGTGTCACATGTGGTACCTCTTGAATTCCATGTACATATGCTACCAGTAATTTCTCCATGCTTTTCCTGCACTGTGCCCTCCACTTTAGAATAGTTTACTTGTTATCATACAGTGCTGCTGACTTTTGGGTTGTGTATGAGGCAGAGTAAGAGTGTGTGAGCTGTATCAAGGACTTAACATGCAGACTGACCATTTCCACGGTTGTTAATCTGCACAATGACTCTTCATTTCTTCAATTACTCACTTTTATTCACGTGAGTGGAAGGCAGTTGTGAGGAAGAGGAGGGTTGTCATGAGTCTCAGGTCAAAGTTTACTTATGTCAAGATGAACTCTTCCTGGCATTCATTCAATATTGTATCGTTGGTGCTACCTTTGTTGAGGTGGAGTTATGTTGTGGAGGTGTTCTGTGACGTGGCAGTGTAGTCAGTGTTGTTGATGTACAGGATATACTTACATGGTGACATTTAGTGCAGCAGTACACAAGTGAGTCGAATGCACACTGGTGCTTACTTTGAATTAGCTGTTTGAGTCAGAAAATGTGTACAGTGTTGCATGGTATGGGCTGTCAGTAGGTGGTATGGTCTGCCATTGTATGTGATGAGCCTACCAATGTCTGCTTGGGATGTGTGCTGAACTGTGATTATGTGGCAGTGGTGTCTCAAATCATATGTCATCTACCTTGGCTCTCTGACTCATGCAACACCTTGTTGGACTACTGTGATATACACATGCACAACCTGGTTGCTCTGCCCGCCTCTATTCCACATTGTATATGGACTGAGCCTTATTTGGCTGCATTGATGACTATTGTCCTTTTGAAGGAACTCTTGCCTCATCCCTCACTCCTGTTGCTATACAATTGCTGATGATCCTGATGAGATGTCACCATAGACAGTGCGCCTGCACATTACATGTTGTGATGAGTGGTGCCTCTTTTTGAAGATTTGTGGGGTGGAGGTTGTAATGAGGACTTGCTTGCCTGGGACAATGAGCCAGACTCTGCTGCAGTGACGTGACCACCACGACTGGGCTAGATGCCGTCATTTCTTTGGAGATGGGTGCCCCGATGTAGAGGTAACAATTTACCTACGTGCAAGACATGGGTACTTTAACTGTGGTATATGTTCCTGTCTCCACCAGGGTGTCTGATGTAGACAGGACAAGTATTTCAGAGCGACAGTTGTGTGTTGTTGTTGTACCGGGGTTGTATGCAGGGATATGTTGTGAACTTACCTGTGGCGTTGACCGCGACAGCGTCTTATTTGCTGGTAGTGGATCAGGTACAGCAGCGGCAGGGCTGGTAGAGCAGGATCCATGACGTCCAGGAACTTGCAGAGGTGTCTCAGACCTGAGTTTTTATATCCGCAGTTGTGCATACGCCATCTCCAATGATCTGGTTTTTTCGTCCCGTTCTGATGGGCTGTTTCATGCATCGTGATCTGATTGGCGGTCAGGACATCATTCCGCACGGCGGGCTTTCTCTTTTGGCTCCTTCCGGCACCGTTGCGGAACGATATTTCTGGCGGATCACCAGTGACGGACGGAAAAAGGGCTATCTTTGCCAATTGTAAGATGGCGGTCGCGAGAACTGCCACAGGAATAACTAAATGGACGTTTTCCACCACCGCCAGCACTGCTGAGGTACCTACGACTGCCATCGTAATCAGCCCCATAATGAGGAACCCTTCCTTTTACATGACAATTTAAATAATGAAAAAAAAATCTTAATTTTCTCTACAGCAAACAACTTTATGAAACCTACTTAATGCCAAACCTGGATGATAGATGGGATCTTCAAAATATGTCCCATACCTTTCACACAAAGATACACATACATGGTGAATATGAAAACACCAATTTCCTTTTCATATATGCTTTGCTACCAAACAAATAAAGCAGCATCTACTATGAACTTCTAAATAATATAAAACAACATACAAATAACTATTATCTCCAAAAATAATAATGGACTTTGAACAAGCTGTGATTCAAGTAATTCCAAAACAATATACCCCCACATAGCCTTACAAGGCACCTCATTGGGACCGCACTACAAGGTTCCTGTACTGCATGGACTCAAAAGCCCATGCAGTGCACAAATCTATGTGCATACACACAGGGGGACACATGTTATGCCCCCCTGTGTGCATCCACATGTGTTTGAGGCACAGGGGGGCCCTGTGGGGCCCCCTTTGTTTCCTCTACACCAGGGATTTCATGGCGGTGTAACCGCCATGAAAAACGTGGCTGAGAGGAAACTCGTAATATGCTTGGCAGGCCGTGGTGGTACTGCCTAACATATTATGGCATCTGACTGCCGCTCCTATGCCAGGGAACAGCCGTTCCCTGGCAGAGCCGGTGGTCCCAGGGCAGTCGGACTACACGAGTCATAATCGGGCAGTCGGACTGCCGGTGTGGCCATGGCTGGATCCACCACCACTAGTCTGGCGGTCCCCGGTCCCCACTTGTATCCCTTTTCTCGCAATTACTTTTCCCATTGACTTTAGCGTGTAGCGGTCAATGTTACAACCGCGTACAGAACCTCTGTGTAAACTTGAATTGCTGGTGCTTTCTTGGACCTTGGCCCCTACTTACCTTAAGTCCAGAAGAACAGTCCTGAAAGTTGTGATAATGCCGGATTCTTATCTTATCTTACCACTCCTAAAAATCCTCTGCCTAATGGACCTTTCTACCTGCTGTGAAGTGTAAAGGGGCGAAAACCAATTCATTCAAGCTAACCCAGTGTACCAATCAATTCAGACTCTGAAGGATCACTGACTCCAAACTAAATTTCAGAAGATTTATTACAGAGCCAAAAATAACTGAACAGACAAGCACCTCATGACGAGGTTAAAGAAATATATAGGCACTAATACAAAGTTCATCCTACACACCAATCTAATCCGGTGGAGCATAAAAAGAATAAGAAACTCCAGAAATATTAAACAAGCGATAACTGCTCCAACATCTAAATAAGTCTTCATTGATACCTGTGAAAAAATCCATTAATCTTTCCCTACCTTATCACTAGGGTGAAATCCCTCCCTAGCTTCTCCCAAGCCAAGATCAAGAAAAAGGTGTCAGCTCGTGAAGACTTCCTAAGAAGTACACTAACATTGTAAGGGTCAGTAGAGCTACAGATTCGCTCTAAGTCTCCTTCCTCAGTATCAATCCTTTCCTCCTACCCTCTTACGGCTCTCTGCTCGCATCTGCTCTCTCCTCCCTTGGGGCACTATCCCTAATACAAAATGCACAATATAGAGGGCACGCCTCTAAAACACCTCCTCTGGCTAAGCACTTCTCATAGGTAATTTTCCACCAAAACTTGTACTTCATCCAACGGCGGTTGATATGTCCTTGGGTCCCAGGCTTCTCCCAATTATGGGCATTCCAGGATGCAGTATTTCAGCTCTCCTCCATACCTAACTCCTAAAACAAAAGGCATCTGTCTAACTAAGGAAGACGGTGTCCTTGCACCTGCAACAGAAGCATGAGAACAGAATATCCTTGCACGCACAGGAATTTCGCTGACTACCTCCAAATGAGAGCCTTTCTGGAGAAAGTGCATTTCAGGCCTACACAATTCAGCTAACATAAGAAATACGAATAGGCCTTACATAACAAAACGTGAACATTCATTTAGGCCTCTATGCATCAAGAATTACACTCATTAATAAATGCTGCATCTACAAACACTACACTTTATCATGTCAAGGCACAATTAATCATTTCTACATATGCAGACTTTAATATGGTGCACATTTAAAGCTAATGCATTACATTAGAAATGAGCTACTTCATTAAGCATTTGCGATGAATATCGAAAGTTATGCAATCACATTTATGTGCCAATTTCTATCATTATATTCGCACATTTCATTATTACCTCTACAATTCTAATGATCAGTTTTAGTACAACACAAGATTATATGCGGGTGCGGACTATCCACGATTATGATGCACCCCTACAGTTTTCAGAACATCATGATGCTCTATCAGTTCCCCCCTTTGATGACTAGAGTCATCACAAAATTACAATTTCCTGGAGAAAGAACCGACCTAAACAGAGCTCGTAGCCATCCTTCCCTGTCGGAACTTCTCTAGATTCTCGATATTCTGATAATGACTGTCCTGCAGTCTAGCCATCCTCATCTCTTGCTCCCTAAGGGACCTTTTAAATTGATTTACCTTGTACCACTGATAAGCTCTAGCAAATCCCCACAAGCAAACCACACAAACCACAATGATAATGATAGGCTTCAGAATATAACCAAGAATACCTTTTCCCAAATTCGCGAACCAATTTCCCACTCTGTCAAAACCTTTTTCCAAGTTTTTCCCAAACCCCCTCTTCAGTCAGATCTTGTATCTCATGATGTATCACAGTGATGTTACTTATATATGTCTCCAGATCTTTGCTGTTATCTGGTATAGAAGTTCCGCATTCTTGAACCTTCAACATTTTACAGACTACGCCCTCTTTTGCCAATAACACATCCAAAGCAAGACGGTTCTGCATCACCATCGTCCTTATCGACAACATCTCCCCATCAAAAAGTATCAACAACTTAGCTGTATTAGTCGACAACTTGTCAACAACAGTCGCCAACTTTCTAATCTTCACATCATTCAAAATCACTCTCCAATCACTGCTCCTGCACTTGCATCTCTCCTTTCCCTAGAATGCTTTTCACCTTCAAAAGTTCTAATTCCTCTGCATGGTAGGTCTTGGGGAAAATAATTCAAATAACAAGTACCATATCAATTAGCAGGCAATCTCACATAAGCATTCTTTCCATACACATAATATACTGTCGGCACCACCTGTATCGGACCTTGCAAAAAATTATTTGCAAACTCTTCCATGGTGAAAACATCATCACATGTGCTCTGTCCCACATAGACCTTTTCATAATAGGTCTGTACATGTTTAACACACAGCTTCCCTCTCTGCACTAGGTCCAATGCTACAGGGCCATAGCTCCCCTTGGCTCTGTGAGCTCTCTCCTCCTCTGTCCAATCTACTGGAATTTCTCCGGTGTTACGTGTTTGTGTTAGATGTCTATACCTATCTTCTACTTGATCTACAAATTTCATCTCTATACTTGTTAGTGAACAGGTCAAATTATGTCTGTGGGCATAGGCTGTGTCTAACGTTGTAATCGGAATGAAATACTTCCCAATCCTATCTTCCTGCTTCTAATAATCATATTCATTCAGGTACTTGTAAGCTAGTACCTCTGAAAGCAATGCATCGTAATTCGAAAAGAAGTACTCATAATGACGAGTACGTCAGTGGAAGATGGTGATATTTAATACCCTTGTCCACTGAGGCAGGCAACTGCATACACACATAACAATCTTTTGCATCCATCGCCTCCACATATTCATATAGCAGCCTGGCATACGCATTAAGCTTAAAATCATCTCCTGACAAATCTACATGCAATATACGATTATTCCGATCTAGCGTAGCCTTTTCAGCTCCTATGATACCCTCTTTTTTGGTTGAAGTACTGGGTGTTCCCTTCACCTCTATGACTTCTACCTCATGTGGAATAGCAACTGACACTATAATAACTACAACTATTGAAACTATCACTCCCCCTATGAGTATACCTATCATACATTTGGATATATGGTTTGGATTTCCAGCCTCCATTTTCGTTGTCGGTTTGGTTTTCAGCAAATGAACACTTCGAGTCCTTTTCTCTGTCACAAGTCGCTGTTTAACCAGTTCAACACCACTCCGGAAGTGCTGGAAATTTTCTTTACAGTACGTTAGTTCTTTATTCACACAGTCCAAAAAGACTTCCTTAACCCCCTTTCTTCTTCTACGGAAAGTCCCTAAATTTCTCCTTCTTCCTCTCGGGCCTAGGTTATCTTTTTTAAACACTTATTTACAAAACACAGTTCATTCGCAATCCACGATAAATTCAGATCCAATTGCAGCTAAAACATAATGCAAAATTTCAAGACAAACATCTACCATTTCATGAGGTGGAGGTTCGAATCCAAACGATGGAAAAACCAATCTGTGCAAGATAAGGATTCGTACCTTACTCAAAACTGGAGGTTTCGGAACCGTGATTGTCAACACTCCTTCGATTTCAAGTCCTAAAACTAGCAGTTCCATATTGATTTTCAGTCGAGGATTCCTGCTGATCACTTTCACAGACCCCAGTCTCTCGGAACTTACTACTCTCGGCATCAGTTACTGCGTAAGTCCACTCCGGGGATGCGTATCTTTGGCAAGGCACCCTTGTCCTTCTTGATCTTCTCAGATTTTGAGTTTGTTCTTCTTCACTCTCCTCCGATTCAGAAATCTCGGACACAGGGACAAGATCTCTTTCGGGAGCCAGTCTTAGATTCAGCCTTCTCTGGCTCCCAGGCCACGCTTCTTCTGCACGTCCAGCCATTCTGCTTTCCTCCAAGACCCCCAGCGCACAACTTCCTTCTGCTGGGTCTGACTCTTTACCACTCCCAACGTCACTTTCTTCCTCAGAGTCAATATCTGGGTTGTGTATAGTGTAACGCTCCTCAGCTTGGTCTGGTGAGCAACCAGCTTCGTCAGCAGCCCTTACGGCTTGACTTGTCCCCTCTCGTGGCCCTGCTGCCACAGTTGGCTTTTTATTTGTGACAGGAGCTGTTTCTTCCGAGGGTTCTGAAACTCCTCGGGTGTGGGAAGCATGTATCCAGTTTGGCAATCCTCCACACTTCACTGCCATGTTTGTTGCTAGTATCACCTGGTAAGGGCCTCGCCACCAAGCATCCAGGCAGCTCTTCCTCACGTGCTTGTGGACAAGTACCCAATCTCCCGGGCAAAGGTCGTGGCATAGGTCACTTGAAGCTGGAACAGCGGCAGCTTTGCAGTAATCAATGATTAAATCATCAGTGATGTTTATCAAAGCTGTAGACAGTACTGCTGGCAATCGCATCGCCCTCCCCATCAGGATCTCATGCGGGGAAAGACCGGTCCTCCTATCTGGGACACTGCAAACACTCATCAACACCAAAGGCAATGCATCAGGCCATTTCAGCGATGTGGACAAACACACGTTTGCCATCCGTGCCTTTAAAGTTCCATTAATCTGCTCCACTGTCCCAGAAGCTTCTGGTCGAAAGCTACAATGGAGTCTCTGATCAACATTTAAGGCAACACAAAGCAACTTCATGATCTCGCTGTGGAAGTTTGTTCCTCTATCCGACTCCAACGAGGTTGGAAAACCAAACCTGGGAATCAACTCCCTCAATAGCAGCTTCGCCACTGTGAGGGTGTCACACCTTTGTGTTGGGTAAGCTTCCACCCACCATGAAAAAACACATACCACCACTAGAATGTACCTCAATCCATTGCACTTTGGCATCTCGATAAAATCTAACTACATCCTATTGAAAGGCCCTCCTGACCTCCCAGTGTGACTCAAAAGTAACCACAGTCTTCTTTCCAACATTCATTTGTTGACAAATAACACACCTCTGACAAACTTCTTCAGCAACTGTACGAAATCATGGATTATACCACGTCTGTCTGAACACTCGTACCATCGCATCCCTTCCAACGTGCACAGCACCATGAATTTGCATTGCCATCGGGCTCAACAAGTCATCTGGTAACACTGCTCGACCATCATTTGAAACCCAAATGTCAATATCCTGTTGGAAGGGCGTTCTCCGGGGGGCTTCGGAATACGTTCCTGACCACCCTTTGACCCACCTCTCCCAGAGTTAGGCCGAGCACTGGCGGGGAGGCCCTTCCTGGAAGGGTCTCGTTCCGAGGATCGTACACGCTGAACTTACACTCTCTGACAGAAGGACACCACACAGTAGTTCTTAGTAAGACAGTATACTTTATCGATAGTTTCAGGGGGATCTTTATGATCCGTGATACAGCTGTTGGATCAATGCCACAAGCGGCGGCGGTTTCGTGATGGGGGTATGGGGGTAGCGGGACAGTCTTTAAGTTCGGTGTCTCTGCGGAGTATCCTTCGCACAGCTCTCAATCCTCGAGCTGGGGGATTTGGGTTCACTCGGCAATCTCCGCCGATCTTTCTGGATAGGAGCACCGCGAGTCTCTCAGCAGGCACAGGTGGTTTCAGATTCTCGGGAGCCGCGACGCGTCAGCAGGGCTCAGATGGTTCTGAGTTCGGGGAGCCGCAACAGCGTCAGCAGGGCTCAGATGGTTCAGAGTTCGGGGAGCCGCGACAGCGTCAGCAGGGCTCAGATGGTTCAGAGTTCGGGTAGCCGCGACAGCGTCAGCAGGGCTCAGATGGTTCAGAGTTCGGGGAGCCGCGACAGCGTCAGCAGGGCTCAGATGGTTCAGAGTTCGGGGAGCCGCGACAGCGTCAGCAGGGCTCTCGTAGGTCCAGGTCTTCTCTACCGCCTGTCCCTTCAGCACCCCTTGTTATACTCCCCCTCCTCTTTGAAGTCCGGAGTCCTCGCAGAGAGGGGTCTTGGTGCCTGGGGGCGGTGTGTTGGGATTTCCTGATGCTCGGCCCTTTGATCTGTTCAGGTTGGTCTGGGAGGGACTCCAGACGCCCAGCATGCGAGGCGCCCGCTCACCGGGGGCCTGGTGGCCGATCGAAACCCTCCTTGGGGAGGAGATCAGAGGTGTGACAGAGACGGCGTTTCCCGGTCTTGCTTGGGGGTTTCTCTCTCCCTCGGCCGGGCATGCGTGGTAGTGTCTTGGGTTTCGCTGGGGCCCCGGCCGGCCATCGGGTTTATTGGGCCATGGTGGCCGGAAGTCTGTGATACCGGGGATCAGGTGTGGTTGCAGGGTTGCTTACGGGTCGGGAGGGTCCACGCCACAAGGCCGGTCTCACATATCCCATTTGTCACATGATGATTTGACCCATACTTACGTTTCCTGCTCTGAAACATCTTCCTGCAGGCGCTTGAGCTCATCCCAAGTGTCTGCCAATGGCTAACATCATGTTGAGCTTGGTTCTTTCTTTGCTCTCTCCTGTGTAATCTCCAGTAAAAATACAACCTTGTTCAGCGCAAAAACGTGGAACCTCATTGCCGTACTTATTACCCAGAGAAACAAAGTCAGTTCCCCTCCCATGCGCTGCAAACTTTACTACAGCAATTTCCTTGGGATATTGCAAAGTCTCCAACAGTTGTCTCACGTATTCTCCATTTCTGATAGGTGAACCAGATGATGTCATGAAACCCCTCTGAGACCATAGCTGTCCGAAATCATGAACCACATCGAACCCCTATTGGCTGTTGGTGTAGATGGTGATTCGGTTCTGAGTGATCGGCTGCCAAACAGGCGCGAGTCAAGGCAATAATTTCGGCCACTTGTGCAGAGTATACTCCTTCTAGACAAGCAGCTTCAACCACTCCGTAATGGTACACACAGCAAACGCTGCTTTCAACTAACCAACATTGTCTCTTAAGCATGAACCATCGACAAAGAAAATGTCTTCAGGGTCAGGCAGACGTTCATCAACAATGTCAGGTCTCGGTTTGGTGCAAAGTTCAGTCACATTGAGACAGTCATGGTCTTCACAATCTTTGAGTTTAAAGAAAGTTTATTGAATATAAGCAGTAGATACATCAATAATACAATCTAGCATATAGAAGTAATACTAATAGAAAATAGGCTGTATATAATAAGAAAAGAAGGAAAAGAGGAGAGGGGAGAAGAAGGGGGGAGGGAGAGAAAAAGAAAAATATATGTAAATCTTATAATAATACCATAAAACAGTATTATACACAAAATATAACAGTTACATCGTAATGAACTCACTACCACAAATTCACTTATATATTGAGAGTATATATAAAATAGAACAACATTTAAGTTACCTTAATGTAAGTAACCTTAATTTAAGGAGTCTTGGAAACTTCTTCTATGGCTGGAACATGGGATGGTAATGATTGAGCAGATAAATCTAAAAAATTGGTAACAGAAAGCCACAAGAGGTCACGTTTAATAGCCAGAGTAATCGGGTAAACATAAGCTCTATCTAACCTATGATTATAGCAAACGCCATACCACCAGGCCTGAAAAGAAACATTAGAAGCATTTTTCCACGACCTAGTGATCTGTTGAAAGGCAACAGCAATGAGTAAGTCAATAATGAGGGTATTAAGGGAAGTGGATGAGGACCAAACTTCCGCAACACTACCTAGAAAAATATGAGAGAAAGAAAAGGGGATATGCGTGTGAAATATTTTGTTAATTTGCTGCCAAACTTTAATCCAAAATTGATGAATGACCGGGCAAGTAAATAACATATGATTAAGGTCTGCAACAGGAGCTGCACATGACCAACAAGTAGAGGGAGAGAGAGGATTAATCTGATGTAATTTGGCTGGAGTAATTAATAGTCTATTATATATAAAAAAATAATGTTTGTGTAGTATTTGCTGCCCTAGAAGATTTCCTTATCTTAGTCCAAATGTTATCCCAAACTGACGTGGAAAAGGAAGTGCTTAAATCGGATTCCCAATTAATTTCAACTGCAGATTTGTCCCGAGTCTGACTAGTGTGTCTCAATTTATTGTAAATTTGAGAAGCTGAGGGGTTCGATTTCAAGAATGAAATCGTAACAGGAGAAGAAATGATCTGTGTGGAGGGAGTCACGAGTTTATCATAGGAACTTTGGGCAGCTAAGGTCAATAATTTATATTTAGAATGAAATGAGGAGGGAAGGGAGAAACGTCGTTGCAATATAAGGAAAGGTATGCAAGTATCGCCCATGAAAAGTTGATGAGTCCATTTAAGACCAAGATTGAACCATTCCTTCCAAAAAAGAGTCCGATTTTTGATCTTAATATGAGTATTATACCAAATCGGTGATTGCAAGAAATGGGTACGATCATCTAAACCATCGAGCATAAGAGGTTGAAGAGTTTTACGAGTATGCTTAAGAATGGGAAGGGAGAATTTCTGAGGAGTATTCGATATGGATAAAAAGTCATCAAATGAGAGAGGGTAAATGAAAGAGGATTCAATATCTACCCACAGAGGTAATGATAACGAATCAGTCGTATTTTGAGATAATAATGAAGAGGAATTCTTAAGAAAGAAGGAAGTATGGTATAATGCAAAATCGGGGAAATTAACCCCACCCAAGTTTTTAGGTTGTTTAAGTTTGGAAAAAGACATCCTAGATTTTTTGTTCTGCCACAAAAATTGTGATAAAATAGTATATATTTGTTTGTAACAGGATTTAGGGATGTTAACAGGCAGATTAGATAAAAAAAATAGGATTATAGGAACCAACATCATTTTTACAGAATCCAATCTACCCCACCAAGATAAAAACAAGGGATGCCATCGTGTTGTGGAACTAATTAAAGTTGACTGGAGGTTCTTAAGATTGAGCGATACAGTTTCTTTAATAGAAGGAGTGAACCATAAACCTAAGTATTTAATTTTGGTAGGGTTCCAGTGGAAAGAAGAAGATACAAAATCAGCATGGAAACAATATTTATTTAATGGAAGAATTTCACATTTATCTACATTAAGTTTGTATCCTGAAACAGAAGAAAAAGAAGAAACTTCTGAAAGAAAAGCCGGTAGAGAGGTCTGAGGATTAGATAGAAATAAAAGAATATCATCAGCATACGCCGAGATTTGTGTTTATCGCCATAAGGGAAGCCAGTAATATTGTCGTTCATCCGGATTTTAGATAAAAAGGGTTCTAAAGTCAAAATAAATAAAAGAGGAGAAAGAGGACAACCTTGTCTGACACCGCGGAGAAGTGGGAAAGAAGAAGAAACAAGGCCATTAGCTAAAATAAACGACCTCGGAAAAGAGTAGAGTAGAGAAATATAGGAAAGAAATCTAGGGCCAAAACCAAACCAAGTAAGAGTCGAAAATATAAACTGCCAATTAACCCTGTCAAAAGCTTTTTCAGCATCCAAAGCTTATGGGAGGGAGATTTACTAAGGACATTGAAAAAGAGGCGAGTGTTATCTGAGAGATGACGACCTTTAATGAAACCACATTGTTCTTTGCCAATTATATGGGGTAAAATATTATCCAAACGAAGCGGAAGAATCTTTGCAAAAATGTTATAGTCTAGATAGATTAAAGAAATAGGTCTGTAGTTTTTACATAGTGTATGATCTTTACTCTCTTTTGGAAGAAGACAAATCAAAGCCTCTTGAAAAGAACCTTCAGATTTTCGGGAAGATATAAAAAACAGGAATAAATTAAGTAGTTTGGGGATAAGTAATTTGGAAAAGTGGGTATAAAATTCTATGGTAAAACCGTCAGGACCTGGAGCTTTCCCCTTTTTAAGTGACTGAATAGCAGTAAGAATATCTTTAGTATGAATATCAGACTCTAAAGCAGAGAAGTCAACATCTAAAGAAGGAGGCGGAGGGATGGAAGCTAAATACTGATCAATGTCAGATAAAAGAGGAGTAGATTCAGGAGTATATAGGGATTTATAAAAATTAGAAAACTCCAAAAGAATGTCTTCATCTTTATGAAGCACGGCATTAGCAGAGGATACGATAGAATCAATTTTAGTACGTTCCTTTTAGCAAGAAGATTGCCAGATTTGTTCTGCGCACTATAAAATTTAGCACTAGACTTGAGTAAATATAAAATTGCAGAGTCAGTAGAAAGCTTATTGAAAGAAAGTTTAGCACTAATTAATTATTTCAAGGTAGATTGACTTTTTGATAAATAATAAAGATGTTCCAGTTTTTTGATTTGTAAAGTAAGTGCTTGAGAAGAAAGAAAAGCTGCACATCGTTTTCGGGCAACAAAGGATATAACAAAATCTCTAGAAGCAGCTTTAAAGGAATCCCATACAAGTTGAGGAGATAATTGGGGGGATTCATTTTCTACAAAGAATAAGGAAGCGAATTCGAGAAAGGCTGGCGTGAACTTAGGGTCTAAAAGAAGAGAGTTATTGAATCTCCAGCGTCTATTTCCTTTAATGGGAGGAAGTAAATCTAAACTCAAGGAAACCGGGGCATGATCAGAGAGTAGAATAGAACCTATGTCCGAATGAGAAATGTGCTGAAGAAGAGCTTTGGAAATAAAAAGGTAATCTATTCGGGATTGGGAGGAGTGAGCAGGAGAATAATAAGTATACTCTTGTAGTGTGGGATGGCAAAGCCTCCAAGAGTCTACAAGAGCTCTTTGAGAAATAGTAGACATGAATTGAGAATGCATAGAAGACGGGACAAACCTGGAGCCGGAATTCCTGTCAATAAAGGGATCTACAATCATATTGCAATCCCCCCCAAAAATTAAGTAGTCATCAGTACATTGCATTAAACGGGAGAGAATTTGAGGCCAAAACAATTTATCCGGCGAAGTGTGGGCATAAACATTAAAAATAGTAAGAGGAATCTTGTTAATTAGTAAGGAGATCACAACAACCCATCTACCCTCGGAATCATTATCTTGACTTATGAGTTGAACATCTAAGCGTTTGTGACAGAGAATAGCAACGCCATTGCGTTTTCCGGAACCTGGTGATGCGAAAACATGGCCCACCCAACATCGTCTCAATTTAGTTATTTCAGTGTCTGGTATATGAATTTCTTGTAGAAGAACAATATCTCCTTTTAAGTTTGCAATATGAGATAAAACTCGTTGACGTTTGATAGGAGAACCCAAACCTTTAACATTCCAAGATTAGGGGCCATATGTAGGTAGCCCAATACCGGTCGGTAACGGCGATTTTCGGTAAATATACCGTTACCGACCGGTATTTAGGCTTTTGATATGTAGAATATTTAAGTAGGGAAGCACGGAAACCACAACCTGGTAAAAAAGAAATAAAATAAGATAACAATTAATGTGAGAAGTGATAACGACACCAAAAACTAACAAAAATGACTGATACACACGGGGTGTACATTTACGGGTAGATACGCAACAAACACTACACGACATATCATGGTTTAGAGATATCCATGGAAATTCCTTTGCAAGAGTCCAAAAATTGTTGCAGGACAGCTGGGTCTTCATAGTTGGTGGTTCTGTTGTTATGAGTCACTTTAAAAAGGCAGGGGTGGAATAAGCCGTAACGTGCATGCAAACTGCGTAGAGCTGGTCTCATATCTAAAAACCTTTTTCGACGGTCAGCAGTTATTTTGGCATAATCCTGAGCGAAGAAGAGGTTGGAACCGTTCCAGGAAATTTTTCCTCGTTGTTTGGCTGCTTGTAAGACCTTAAGTAGATCCGTATACTCCAGAAAGTACAAAATTACTCCTCTGGGTTTTGTTGATGAAGATGGAGAACGGGAACTCTGGCCCAAACGGTGTGCACGCTGGATATTTAATGGAGGAGATTCCGGAAGACCAAGAAGAGTCGGAAGAAATGTCTGAAAATAGGATATGGCGTTAGAACCTTCAAGACCTTCAGCCAAACCATAAATGCGTAAGTTATTACGCCTATTACGATTTTCCAACTGTTCAACCTGTTGCTGAAGACGTTCAACATCTTTATGAATAAGAGGAACCCTGTCAGCGAACTCCTGAACAGCGTCAACACGTTTCTCCAGAACATCAACCCGCTGCTCAGTGTGAGACCAGTTATCCTCTAAGCTCAGCAAACGGGTGTTGGTTTCCTCTATATAGGGTTTGAGGGCACGGATCTCCTCAAGAAGAAGTTCCATTGAAAGAGGCGTAGAGGAGTTAGTGGGAGATGGACGATTCGTTTTCCCTCTTTTCCTAGGTGTGAGGGGAGCTGAAGATGGAATTTTAGACCCCTGTTTGGAGCCCAAACGAGTCGTAGAAGAAGAGGAGCTTTTTATGGCCATAGAGTCACTGAGAGCTTCATCTGTATTTTCTGGTAAAATAGTAAAAGGGTTGAAGTCCTCTAAAGAGGCACCAGCGGATTGCGGCACTTCTTTACGGCTGGTCCGAGATGTCGCCATATTTTAGAATTGAAAGAGGGAGATTCGCAACAAAGTTCCAGAAAACAAAATCACTGTAGAAAGCTTCCAAATTGAGAACAAACACAATACCACTCTAGATGCAGAAATGCTGGTGACGGCTTCAAAAGATTCTGACCAGGAGAGTATTGTTACGCAAAGCAAGCTGGCAGAAATATGGAGCCTTGACAAATCAGTTTTTAACCCACAAATCCAGATCCAGACGTGAAGTCAAATAACTTGAAGTAAATAAATAGCACAGCTGCAATGTTCAAATACGAAGACCCAAGCGCATCATAACACAGGAAATCAATGAGACCATAGAAAAATAGAAAGATTCTGGTTAGGCAGTCATTTCAGGCGAAAATACACAATTTCTGAGGTAAAATAGCAGGGAATGCGAAAAGCGCCTGAAAAATAAAAACAAAATGGCGGCCGCGAGTGCATTTCGGCCGTTTTGAGGAGAAAAAGCTGTTAGAAGCTCACCAAACGGTGGGAGAGATATTGCGCTGCATCAGGATACACTTCCGACGTTGATTAATGCACTTTCCGCACTCCGAAAAGGAGCGAAAATGTCCTGGAGAGGGTGCACTGTGTCATGGCACCACGGAGCTCCCGAAATCGGCGGCCATCACCGAAGACGCCGAAGCCACGCCCCCCATGGTCTTCACAATCTTCATCATCTGCATTTGGCAAAGGCATCAATGTAGCAGGATTTAAAATAGAACACCTTCGCAGAGTCACATTCTCCGCAGCAATTATAACGTGCTCATAGCGTGTGAGTCTATTATTTGTCAGGTGTTGTGTTTTAGTCCTCGTCATCAACAGTTCAACAGAGTGCAGAACGTAGACTATCAAAGGGTGACCCATGACAATGCTTTTGATGGAGCGGGTAGTACAACATTTTGTATACCTCCCCCATTCTGCATGAATATACTAATTGAATAATCTATTAATTATAATATTATTAAATGAGTTTGCATGTATATTAAACCAACAATACTAATAACCAAACTACACGTGGGATTGCATATTGCATGGCTAAATAACCTTGATGACTAAAATCCGTATGCATACTAACAGTAGTATATGTAGTAAACAGAATACTGCATGATATATGTTGCTTTTGTAACGTCTTGTAATGTTGCCCAGAAGGAGGACCAAAAGGGTGAATATAATTGCTTTAAATGTCGCTATACGCTAGATAAATACAAGCACATAGAGGGATTAGTAAGGGGTTAACATTAGATTTATTATTTCTATGTATTAATTACTCTTTTGTTTTTGTTTCGCTTAAGTTGGCGTTTGGGCCTAAAACTCAAAATGGCCACTGACGACCCACGACGAAGTGGCCACTGTCCCATGAGGTGCGGAGTGAAGTGCGCAGAAGCGACAAAGTCTTCCAGACCTCGATGTGAACTATGATCTACATGTGCCCAAGCAAGGATACTGTGGAAAGACGGCCAAGACTGAGGACAATTGATTATACAGTAAAACCGGAACTAACTGGCTTTTCACTGACTTGATGACCTCACCCCTCGAACTGTACTAAGGTCCCAAACTTGCATCGGATGATCGCAACCAGCCAATCATAACCGTGCTGAAATTAGAAAATGTATCTTCTTGATTTGATTTTATTATAAAAGTGCATGGTAGAATAGAGAGGGTTACACCACCCCAACTACTCCGATAGTTCGCGCTCTCGGCCGCTCCCTACATCGACTTCATCGAACACTACTCGTGACGCTACTTAGACGACTGTCTGCGTTTCCCTGAATCCTACATGGTCCGGATGCTGCCCAATTATCTGATGACTGCAAACTTTTCCTAGTTCTATGGGCACTGATAGATGCTTGCACGTCTCTGGACTTTTCCCAATCTTTGAGACTGTAGCGTGCTGAGCGAAGACCCAATGACTTAGAGGACTCCAAATAGCCAGATTAGGTAAATATGATGTTCTGCGCTATATTTGAAATTCGATATAATTTTCCAAATGCGAATCTAACTCTTCAAGAAATTTAGATAAACAGATATTGATTAACAAGCAATGAGTTTGTGGTTTATTGAGAAAGGTAAGATCAAAATCTTGAATGTGTTTTAGCTGGTTCTAATTCACCATCAACCAATCCAACTAAATGATTCATCGATCATTGTGGGAGGAGTGCCTTGATGTTTAGGATTGAGATCTGTAGGTGGAAGGGGTATTGATGTACATTGTTGTAAAATAACTTTTCTTTCCCTATAGGTTATAAAGTGTTCCCCTCACATGTCGAGCGCTTGAACCGCTCATCCCTCCTGTTGCGTGCAGACCGTTGTGAATGGTTAGTGTGAATGTTGGTGTTATGGGCCCCACCAATGACTGCAACTGTGAATGAGTTAGTGTGATGTCGGGTCTGACGTAGGGAGGATACCGGTACGGGTTTGCTTTCCCCGTTATTAGGGTTTTTTGCGCTCCATCAGTTCTTCTGGTAGCAAGATGATGGTTTTTATTGTTTTGGTTTGGTGATTATTGCTTGTAAATTGCTTATTGATTATTGATTGTGGGAAAGTATTGGTTTATGTATTAACACTCTATGTTGAGTTGCGTCAAGTTCTATGTTGTTTGACGGCTTCTGGGATGTAGGAGGTCGGAAGTTAGTAACAGTTCCGTAGTAGAGCAGAGCTAAGCGCTGCTCTCTGGATAGACGGAATTGTTGTTGCCCTGTAGGTACACGGGGAAAACGTGTGACGATTGGAGTTGCACGACGCATTGTCTGGGTTCGATTTGGTAACATCGTCGTGTGTTGCCATTAGGGATATTTTCTGTATGAGAGGAGTGTATGGTAGCGAAGGTCACCGGTGAAATTTTGGTCTTAGGTACCAGGAGTCCAAAACGTACTCTGATTACGCTTATCACTGGAAAGGTAATAGGTGTTCCCTAAGCTTGCTAGAAGTATAAGATAGAGGGAAGTGCTACTTTATTAACATGTATTATAATTCTGTAGTAGGACAGACTGTTCGCTGTTCTCGGGAAAGACAGAATTCTGTATGAATGAACTACTTTTTCTGTATGAAAGTGTGTGAATGAAATAGCATTCAGGTTAATTGTGAAACTCTGGTTTTATTTCTCAGGAGCATTACGTCTCCAACTAGGTGTCTTAATTCTGGAGAAACGGTTACCTAATCCTTGCTAGAAGGGTGAAGTAGAGGGATGTGCTACTTTATCGACGGAAGTAACGATTCCGTAGTAGGGCAGAGGTAAGCGCTGCTCTCGGGAAAGACGGAATTCTTGTGAGAAAGGTCATTTACTGTTCTTTGGTTAGCGAAACAGATAATGGGGGAGTTTTTATGTCGTTACTAACAGATTTGTAAGTCAGAAGAACATAAGAAAAAGTTACCGATAAATTTTGTAAAGGAGGGGTCAGCAGGTGCTGCGACAGCGAGAAAAGCTGACATCAGAAAGACTGCGCTGGGATTGGTTAGTCAACAAGAAACGTAGACGCTCCTGATTGGTGAGTTAGTGTACGCCGCGCTAGGAGTGGAGAATTACAGGGTGATGTAGACGCTCTGGATTGGTGCGTTGGTGTGAGTCGCGCTACGATTGGTTAAAACAACAGAATAGTCGTAGGGAAAATCTAGCGATACACGGAAGACAAAATGATGTATTACGATTAGGGCTCCCGGTTTTATGGTATTTATTTTCTTGCCATTTCCGTCTGTATTTATCCATATTTATTTTTTGGGCATTTTTTCTGTATTTATCCACATTTATTTTTGCCACAAGCAAAAGACGACGCTACAGCTAGTATTTTTCCACATTTATTTAAATGTGGAGGAGGAGTTTTTCCACATTTATTTAAATGTGGAGGAGGAGTGTGGCTCAATGGTTAGAGCGGCAGACCCTGAGGAGGAGTGTGGCTCAATGGTTAGAGCGGCAGACCCTGAAGCAGAGTTCTGGCCAGGGACCAGGGTTCGATTCCCGCCTCGGCGGGGCTCGGGCTCAATTTCCTCGGACCTGTCTATTCTCGCCTCGGTGCCTATTCTAATCACGGGCCCCACGCTGCAACTCTGGGCAATAGCTTGCTTAGCCTCCACACCGGCCCCAACAGCGCTAAGGATGCCTGGCTTCACCCTGGGGGTGCCCAGAAGTGGACACTTCACAGGGAAAGCCAGGAGGGGTTCCACAGCGGTATGAGTATCAGCGCCAGGAAACCGCAAAGGCGACATCGCAAGGTGGCCGTCTGGTGACAGTGCGCTCTATAAGTACCTTGACATTTACATTTACATTTACAATGCACACATGCGCTCGGTTGTTATTGGTCAACACTCTACATTCATCTGAAAACTTTGCCATTTGCAGAATGTCCCAAATATGCTTAAAAGTGCTATCACAAGCCATTTGTCTCAGAGCCTTGCAGTTTCTGTCATCTGCAGAGTGCCACATCCTCTCCCCCACTGAACACCATACTGCCACACTGAGAGAAACTCACACTACCTTCAGGTGCAACCCAATTGTGCCTCACCAGCGCTAAAGCTGTCCCTGGCCATCACTATGAGGATTGATGTTTTGTGTGTGCTGAAGAGAACAAGCATTTGCAATGCAATAGGTCTCGCATTTACGCTAGTTTAAGCTATTGGCATTGTAAATGACAATGCCTTTTATTTATCTGTTTTAAAAACCAAAACATAAATAAAAGGCATTGTCATTTACAATGCCAATAGCTCAAACTCAAGTAAATGCGAGACCTATTGCATTGCAAATGCTTGTTTTTTAAAGTGAGTGCTTCAAGTAGGAGGACAGAAAAACAGACTTAACAAAGAAAAAACTGTGAAAAAAGGTAGTAGAAGCTAATGTGTAGAAAACCAAGGGCATACTCACTCACACGGTAAACGGGGCAAATCAAATGCCGTAAACGTTTGCAGTGAGCACAGCAGTGGTCTCAGGCTTTCCACGCCGCAACCATCAGGGCAATCATATGTCTTCGGAGCCCAGTCCCAGGTGGTGCAACAAAGAAAAGTTGATTTAAAAAAAGGAATGTAAACAAAGAGCAGAGATCAGAAATATTTGGAAATTTTCGAGTCCTGATTACCAAACGTTAAATATATGAGAAACTTTTTTCATGTTTTCCTGAATATCTTAGAAATGGCATTGGTAAATTAGTCTAAGAATATGCAGATTCTGAAACGTCTGAACATGGAGCGTCTCAGAAATAATTCAAAAAGTTTTGCTTTGTCTTTTCTGTACTTTCTCTCCATTCCCCCCTTCCTTCAAGCAGATACTCTCCTTGAAGTGGTTTGTAGGCTCCAAGTTAAAGGAGCTGGTTAGAGTGACATTTCTAGTCAGCAGACTTGCCTGTGCCCAAAAAGAGAGAGAGAGAGAGACACACATTCTCTCTCTCTATATATATATATATAATTGTTTTTCCAGCTGAGAGGGTGGATGATTGTCCGTGTGCCAATCCAGATGACTTTCTGTTGGTTGGAGTGTTTTGATCTCCATTATGTGTTTTTGCACATTCACGCCCCTACTTTACTCCATCGTTTTATTTTGGAAGCAGGCCGTTCCCAGTTTGGTGATTACTGCTTGATTGAAGCTGTATCACTGGAAGGTGTCAATGGGGATAGGTATTTCGCATTGCCTAGGGATTCAAAGAAGATTGTAAACGTAGGGAGGACTTTAGACATGATCTAGTCCGTGATTGGGAGCCATTGTAGAGATATCGGGCTCTGTAATAGGATGACAGCAAAGAAATGCCACCCATGTGCACTGTTTTTGTACTCCTTCTTGGAGTTTTAGATCTGCCCATACACAGTCACGTTAGTAAAAAGCTGAATAGTGAATAGGTTGTCTAGGTTTTGCTAAATAGAGCAACGAACAGACTGCATGGTTCTTGTCTTTATTATGGCGCTTATGTTTTAGTAATAATGCATGAAGCAACTGTACCCAGTGACCGATACCGCTGTGCTCTGGCGCTCTTACGCTTTGAACTATGCGCTGATGTACCACAACTCTGTATGTATTTGGGAAAGTGAACCTCACTTTTAATCGTACTTTTGGATTTAAATGCCAGCTTTTGTGTTCCGAAATTTGCCAGTCTTGAAAGGATATGTGCTTTTAAATGTTCACGGAGGCTCAGGAACCCAGTCCCAGGTGCCCCAGGGTTTAACGCCCTCCTTCCCGGAGCGAGCTGCGTTTGTCCAGTCTCAAACTGCTTTGCCGACCCACTGGGAAAGCAGGTGCGCAACAATGGTGTGAATAGAGGCTCCTAATGGGACTCTGGCAGGGGCTCTAAAAGGGGCGAAATAACAACAAAGCCTCATTAACAAGCGGTCTTTTAAAGACCTGTGAAGTACTCGGGTGCGGCTGGCAGCTCTGTGTGAGCCCAGGAGGCTGTCTCAGCCCGGGCTGACACGTTTTGTGTTACTGTAGGCAGGTCCGCTGGAGCACGTCAGCACAGCAAAATGCACTGGTATTTTCCCGTTTTTATATATAAATACAGACAAAGGAAAACTTGTTTTCCGTCTGTATTTATATGTAAAAATCCGTAAAAACGGAAAACCGGGAGCCCTAATTACGATCCACCAGAAAAAGAGAAAAAGTCCTGGTTTGGGAAAATTAAGAGTCCATTTAAAAAGGACAAACCGATTAAGAGTAGACTAGAGAGGGATAGTTGCTTCCTCCGCCGAAATTGGCCGCATCCTTTATGGTTGCGAAATATGGATATCATACTTGCATTTGGTTGGACAATTGGGCAAAGTATACTAAAGATGATGGAGTTTTAGCATTTCCAGAGCATGGTTCATTTAATTTAGTGGTTTTGAGAAATTTGAGAGAGAGAATGATGAATCTAGAACCGAGACCTAGAACAACACAGTTTGAAGTATTGACGGAATGGGAAGATGAGATGCATGACAGAGAAAGACAGAGGAGTGGCGGAAGGTATAGGTACATGTTTGGTAGATCACATGGACAAGAAAATCATGATGACAGAATGAGGAGATGGCGAAGTTCAAATATGGCTGATGGTTTGTTTCCTGTGAGACATGTTGAAGACGTCAGTGGTAGAAAATGTACTGAAAAGAGACATAATATAGAATCAGGAGGGTATGGAGTGCATGAATCGGAGGATGATGTTCTTGACAACATGTTTTATAAAAATCCACCCCCGTATCAACCAGATTCTGACATATTGACACCAAGTGCCCCAATGAGAGAGACTTTGTGAAACACTAAGACTGAACCAGTACCCTAAGAGTTAGGGAAAAATAATTCTTTCAGAGAAATAGAGAGAAAACAGGATAGTAAGGTAGGTAGTGAAAATTCAGCAGAACTAGCAAAAACCACTTTAGAGTTAACCAAAAAGATTAGGGAATTGACTAAAAACTTAAAAGTTGTGACTGTTCCCGTAACCATAGGTCCAGTAATGCCTATTTTTGATAAACAAAAGGAAAAAGAACATTGTTTAATAGTCCCTTATAACAGTAATAAACAGACAGAGAGGCCAAGGATAAATTCAGAAGAGAACCCATGGAGACAAACAATAAGTACATCAGAACAGAGTACGCCTAAAAATTTGACAGCAAATCCAGGTTTAGTTGAGAAACCGATAATGACTACAGATTCCATATCAGAAACCCCAAGAGACTCAGAACGAAGTAATGAGGAGAAACCCTTAGGTCCTACTTCAGAAGAATTAAGTGAATGGTTAAGGAGCTTACAGAGAAAAAACAGGGAGTCTCAATCTATAGATGTGGCCAAACTAAGGATGTTTTTGGAAGAATTAATAGTAGGGACTATCCCCGCAGAAAAATTAAAAACCTATCAGGATGAAGAATTACTGTTTTTGTGCAAAAGTACAACTTGGAGAGCAAAAAGCCTACACGAAAGACTAGAGGAAATAGCAAATGAAATGGGTATAGACATGGAAAAGGTAAAAGCTTTGCAAAAACCATATCGAGTAGACTTTACCGAGAAAGATATTGAAAACCCGAATACCACAGGACAAATAATTCAGATTAAAGATATAATCATTTTGTTAAGAAAATGGGGAGATGTTGATAAATGGAGAAGTAGGTGGTTTAGAAAACGACATGATGCCTCATAGAAAACGTTTGCCGCTTTCCCCGTAAGAGAAAAGGAAAAGATAGTGACAGAATGCCCTATGAGAGAAATTCCAGGAGAAGGATATGTACATGTTCCTTGGACTAGGCAGGATATTTTGTCATTTACAAATGATTTCCCTCCACTACGCGAAAAGCCAGTTGAGTGGTATAGGCAAGTGGACAGATTTGTAAAATTGTCAAAAGTTTTGTGGATCGATTTGAATAGCCTATTTGACATAATAGTGCCAGCAGATTTATGGACAGAGTGCAGAATTGTAATGGACTGGCCTACAAAAGAATACCCTAGAGATCCAAAGACAGGTGCCCCTGATCCAGAGGTGATGTGAAAATATGAACAAGTGATCACATTTTTGAAAAACAAAGTGCCTCCCAAAGAGACTGATTGGGTAAAAATTGACCAAACTCATCAAGAAACTAAGGAGTCAGTGCATGCATATTACGAAAGGTTAATCCTTGCCTTTAAGCAGTTTAGTGGTGACGAGAATTTGAGTGAAAAATATTTGAGTCATTTTGTATGTGGCCTACGTCCAGAAATTAGTGAAATGATTAAGCAGCGTACTGTGGATTAGCAAAACAAGAAAATAGATGAAGTATTAAGACATGCAAAATATTTTAGTTATGAAATTGAAGCTAAACAGCGTAAATGAAAAGAAAAAGCAATGTGGGCACAAGTAAAGGTTGCAGAAAGACAGGAAACACAATTGATTGAACAATCAAATAATGCAGGACAAAAACCTAGATTTAATACTGGAAAAGGAAAGGGACAATTCAATATTGAAGAAGCCAAAAAGAAATGGCTGTGTCATAATTGCGGGAGGATAGGGCACTGGAAATCCGAGTGGAAATTTCCCCTGAATACTAATGGTGATAATGCATAATTGAATCCGCAGGTGCAGAAAGAGGTGAGTGGTCAACCGCAGTGACAGCAGCAGGTTGTTACACAACAGAATCAGGTGCCAAAACCGCCTATTCCACAGAGCGTAAATTCAAAGAAATACAGTAATGAGACAGGATTCTACAATGAAGAACAGGTAACTAAGCTGCAGCGCGCTAGCGCTGTTTCGCAGTATTGGCTACAACGCGATGAGAGTGAAGTCAGAAGAATATTATTGACGGTGCCGAAGGGAGGAAGAAGAGTGCTTACTTGGCACAACTCTAGAAGTAGACCAGACATGCCCTTTTGTGGACGGAAAGTTTATGATGAAAATATTACTTTCCTAGTAGATACTGGTGCTCCTCGATCAACTGTTAGGTCAGCTGATGTTAGAAATCTTCCTCTCTCGGATGAAACAATCCAAGTGGTTGGAGTATCCAACAGACAGATCAAAATGTATCTCACAGAACCAGTAAAAGTCAATATAGGGAAATTTTCCGAAATGCACCGCTTTGTTGTGTGCGATTCAAGTCCTGTAAACCTATTAGGAAGAGACCTGTTGTGCAAAATGCATTTCACCATATTTCGTACCCCTGATGGTATAGCATTTGAGACGCCTGATGAAGACGTACTGTATAAAATGACTATGGCTAATATGGAAACTGAGATTACTGAAGCCTATGCTGTATTCAAAACTGACAAATTACCAAAAGAATTGCAACAGACAGTGAAAGCAGAGGTTTGGGATCTTACAGGAGAAGATGTAGGATTGATGAGTAATGTGGATCCCGTAAAAGTAACAGTGAAGGAAGGAATAAGCTACCAAAATATTCCTCAATATAAATTGACACCCGAGATAATTGAAGGAGTTACCCCTATAATTGAGAAAATGATTAAACAAGGAATTTTGAGAGAAATAATCAGTAGTCCATGTAATTCACCAATTATGGGACTGAAAAAGCCTAACGGAAAGTTCAGGATAGTGCAGGATTTGAGAAAGATAAACAAAATTGTTGTGTCGTGCTGTCCTATTGTACCAAATCCATCTGTGATTTTGTATCAGATTCCTCATGATGCAGAATGGTACACAGTAACTGACTTATGTCACGCTTTCTTTTCCATCCCGTTGCACCATGATAGCCAGCACATTTTTGCGTTCCGTTTTGGCGAACGTATTTCGGCTTGGTGCCGAATCCCACAGGGGTATACAGAAAGCCCCTCGATATTTAATCAGATATTAGAAAAGTCTTTGGAAGATTTAGAAAAGCCCGAGATTTCAGTGCTAGTTCAATATATCGACGACCTGCTTGTGGCGTCGAAAACTCGAGAAGCCTGTGTAATGGACACCATAGCATTGTTAAATCATTTGGCAGATGGAGGACTTAAGGTATCCCCATCGAAATTGCAATTTTGTCAGAATGAAGTTCAATATTTAGGTCATAAAATTGAAAAAGGACTAAGAAAAATAACTAAAGACAGGATCAAGATAATAAAAGGAATGAGAGCTCCAATGACGCAAAGAGAAGTGAGAATGTTTCTTGGAATGGTTGGATATTGTTGTCAGTGGATAAGTAACTTTTCCCTGATCGCAAAACCTTTGGTACGCCTGACGAGAAGTGATGTGAGAGACCCCATTGACTTAAGTAGGGAAGAACTAGCAGCTTTTAAGAAATTGAGAGACAGTTTGTGTGAAGCGCCAGCATTAGGAATGCCTGACTATGAAAAGGAGTTCGAGCTGTACTGTAGTGAGAGGAAAGGATGTGCACTTCATGTATTAATAAAGAAAAATGGAAAATTGAGAAGACCAATTGCATATTTTTCAGCGTTGCCAGGTTGTTTGAAAGCAGTAGTTGCTACTTGTAAGAGTCTGGAACAGAGTGAGGGAATTGTGATGGGATAACCCGTGTGAGTGTTTGTACCTCATGATGTGGCAATCCTTTTAACCCCTTCGCTGCCAGGCCTTTTCCCCCTCCTGTGCCACGCCTTTTTTGGGCTATTTGGGGTAGTGCGTGCTGAGGCCCCTGTAACTTTTTGACCACATAAGGTATCCACGCCAAATTTGCGTCCTTTTCTTCCAACATCATGGGGATACTAAAGGTGCTCAGGGTTTGTGGATTCCCCTGGAAGGGTCACAGAAATGAACCAAAATACAGCAACATTTTGATTTTTTGGGGAAAAATGGGAAAAACAGGCTGCAAATGAAACCATCTGGGTTTTTCCCTGCAAATGTTATAAAAAAAAGGTTTGTGGGGCTGAAATCACAATATTCCCAGCTTTTAGGGGAAACTAGAATTTTGTCAGAAACCCAACATTTTGTATACAGTTTTGGCATTTTTCTGGGACATAGCCTATTTTTGCTATTTTTTGTGCTTTCGATCTCCTTCCAGTTAATGGTAGAAATGGGTACAAAAGCAATAATGGATCCTGGAAAGCTATACATTTTAGAGAAGTAGACAAAATTCTGAATTCAGCAAGGGGTCATTTGTGTAGATCCATCAAGGTTTCTTTATAGAAACTAACAGTTAAATATAGGATAAATTGAAAATTAGTTGGAAAAAACAGCCTTTTGTGTCAACGTTTTCACCTGTAACTTCTTCTAATTATGACAGCTCTTTGAAAGCAATATACCGTTACATCTGCTGGACATTACTGGTTGTGGGGATATATAGGACTTGTAGGTTCACCAAGAACCCGACGAACCCAGAGCCAAAAACTGAGCAGCAACCTGCAATGGTTTTTTTATTATGTACCGGGTATATAGTAATTATTCTGTAAAAATGTGTACATGGAAAGATCGGTATGAAAGACACCTATGCATTTCTGAAATGGGAACAAAATATAGAGTTTAGAAACAGTAGATATTTGCACATTTCCGAAATTGGGAATACTCATACTAACATGAGAATTATCAGTCATTTTTTTAAATTACTTCTTTTTTACACAATGTCTTTCATTTGGAAGGCAGAAATGCATCAAAAGTCAATAGGTAATAACAGTTCCTTTACAAATCTGAATTACCCTAAGTCTCCCGATAAAAATGGTACCTCACTTGTATGGGTAGGCATAGTGCCCACGACAGGAAATGGCTCAAAACCCAACGTGAACACACCACATTTTCACAATGCAAAATAACCCTTTTTTAGCAAAGTGCCTAGCTGTAGTTTTTTAACCCTAGCTCTGCCGGCACCTAGGGAAACCTAGCAAACCTATACATTTTTTAAAACTACACACCCAGGGGAATCCAGGATGGGGTGACTTGACTGCCTCCCGCCAGGTTCTGTTACCCAAAATCCCTTGCAAATCCAAAAAATTGCAAAAAAAAACACATTTTCCCCACATTTCTGTGGTGGAAAGTGCTGGAATCTGTGTGGATCCACAAATTTCCACCCACTCCGCGTTTCACAAAGTCTTCCGATAAAAATGGTACCTCACTTGTGTGGGTCAGCCTAGTGCCCATGACAGGAAAGGGCACAAAACGTAACGTGGACACACCTCAATTTCGCTGTGAAAAATGACCCTTTTTTGGCAAAGTGCCTAGCTGTAGTTTTTGCACCATAGCTCTGCCGGCACCTAGGGAAACCTAACAAACCTAAATATTTTTGAAAACTAGACACCCAGGGGCAGGATGGGGTGACTTGACTGCCTCCCGCCAGGTTCTGTTACCCAAAATCCCTTGCACATCTAAAAAATTGCAAAAAAAACCACATTTTCTCCACATTTCTGTGGTGGAAAGTTCTGGAATCTGCGTGGATCCGCAAATTTCCATCCACCCCGTGTTCCCCAAAGTCTTCTGAGAAAAATGGTACCTCACTTGTGTGGGTCGGCCTAGTGCCCGCGACAGGAAATGGCTCAAAACACAACGTGGACACACCTCAATTTCGCTGTAAAAAATGACCCTTTTTTGGCAAAGTGCCTAGCTGTAGTTTATGAACCATAGCTCTGCCGGCACCTTGGGAAACCTAGAAAACCTATACATTTTTGAAAACTAGACACCCAGGGGAATCCAGGATGGGGTGACTTGACTGCCTCCCACCAGGTTCTGTTACCCAGAATCCCTTGCAAACCTAAAAAATTGCCAAAAAAAACACCTTTCCCCCACATTTCTGTGTTGGAAAGTTCTGGAATCTGCGTGAATCCACAAATTTCCACCCACCCCGCGTTCCCCAAAGTCTTCCAAGAAAAATGGTACCTCACTTGTGTGGGTCGGCCTAGTGCCCGCAACAGAAAACGGCGCAAAACGTAACGTGGACACACCTCAATTTCGCCAGTAAAAACGTGCCTCACTCGCCTAAGGACCCGCCACCGACAAGGGTTCAAAACGTAGTGAGGCGCACTACGTTTAGGACCCTTGCCTGTTGAGGCGTACTACGTTTTGGACCCTTGCCTGTCGCTGGTACTTGGGCCTCCCACACAAGTGAGGCACTGTTTTTATCGGGAGACCCGGGGGAACGCTGGATGGTAGGAAATTTGTGTCAGTCTGGTGATGTCACAACTTTGCCACACAAAAATGTGTGAAAAAAAGTGAATTTTTCAGCTAAATTTGAGGTTTGTAGGGCATTCTGGGTAAGGAAACATTAGGGGATCCACGCAAGCTATACCTCCCTGGAATTCCATGGGTGTCTAGTTTGCAGAAATGTGTGGGTTTGGTAGGTTTCCCTAGGTGGCCGCCGAGCACCGGGTCAAAAACCCAGGGGATCCCCCTTGCAAAACCAGGTCGATTTGAGATCGACAATTTTGATGTCGCCTCAACACGTTTTGGGCCCTTGCCTGTCGCGGGTACTTGGGCCTCCCACACAAGTGAGGCACAATGTTTATCGGGAGACCCGGGGGAATGCTGGGTGGTAGGAAATTTGTGTCAGCCAGGTGATGCCACATCTTTCCCACACAAAAATGTGTGAAAGAAGTGATTTTTTCAGCTAAATTTGAGGTTTGCAGGGCATTCTGGGTAAGGAAACATTAGGGGATCCACGCAAGCCACACCTCCCTGGAATCCCCTGGGTGTCTAGTTTGCAGAAATGTGTGGGTTTGGTAGGTTTCCCTTGGTGGCTGCCGAGCACCGGGTCAAAAACCCAGGGGACCCCCGTTGCAAAACCAGGTCATTTTGAGATGGGCAATTTTGATGTCGCCTCAATACGTTTTGGGCCCTTGCCTGTTGCGGCTACTTGGGCCTCCCACATGAGTGAGGCACCGTTTTTATCGGGATATCCGGGGGAACGCTGAGTGGTAGGAAATTTGTGTCAGCCCGATGATGCCACAACTTTCCCACACAAAAATATGTGAAAAAAGGGATTTTTTCAGCTAAATTTGAGGTTTGCAGGGCTTTCTGGGTAAGGAAACATTGGGGGATCCAGGCAAGCCATACCTCCCTGGAATCCCCCGGGTGTCTAGTTTGCAGAAATCTTTGGGTTTGGTAGGTTTCCCTAGGTGGCCGCCGAGCACCGGGCCAAAAACCCAGGTGAACCCCGTTGCAAAACCAGGTCATTTTGAGATAGGCAATTTTGATGTTGCCTCAATACGTTTTGGGCTTTTGCCCGTTGCGAGTACTTGGGCCTCCCACACGAGTGAGGCACTGTTTTTATTGGGAGACCCGGAGAATGCTGGGTGGTAGGAAATTTGTGTCAGCCCGGTGATGCCACAACTTTCCCACACAAAAATGTGTGAAAGAAGTGATTTTTTCAGCTAAATTTGGAGTTTGCAGGACATTCTGGGTAAGGAAACGTTGGGGGATCCAGGCAAGTCATACCTCCCTGGAATCCCCCGGGTATCTAGTTTTCAGAAATATGTGGGTTTGGTAGGTTTCCCTTGAAGGCCACCTTGCACCGGGGGGGCAGAAAGACTGGAATTTCTCTGGGGGTGGGGTGGGGGTATTATCATGCCTATTTTGGGTAGCCCCTACCCCTACACTAATAAAACAAAAAAATCCATGGTTTCTAGTGGGCTTTCTGCGCCCCCCAGGGGGGGCCAGATTGGGGGCTATAGCTCCCATCTGCCTCCTGGGGGCAGAAAGACTGTCATTTTTGTGGGGGGGAGGGTGGGAGCATTGGCGTGCCCGTTTCGGACAGCCCACACCCTAAAAACAATTGCGTTAAAAAAATCCCTGGTGGATAGTGGGCTTTCTGCCCCTCTGGGGGGGTAGAAAGGGTGTAATGGTGGCAGGGGGGTGGGGGTATTTAGGTGCCCATTTTGGGCAGCCCCCACCATAAAAAAAAATGCGCAAAAACAATCCCTCACGTCAAGTGGGCTTTCTGCCCTTCCCCGGGAGCAGATTGGGTGCTACTGTCCCCATCTGCCCCCCAGGGGGGCAGAAAGGCTGTAATGGTGGCGGGGGGTTGGCGGCATTGGCATGCCCATTTTGGGCAGCCACCACCTTAAAACAAATTGTGCTAAATAAAATCCCTGGCATTTAGTGGGATTTCTGCCCCCCTGGGGGGGCAGATTGAGGGCTACTGCCCCATCTACCCCCCAGCAGAAAGGCTGTAATGGTGGCAGGGGTGGGAGCATTGGCAAGCCCGTTTCGGGCAGCCACCACCCTAAATAAAATCCGCCACCCTAAATAAAATTGCGCGAAAAAACTCCCTGGCGTCAAGTGGGCTTTCCGTCCCCCGAAGGGGCAGATTAGGGGCCAATGCCCCATCTGCCCCCCAGGAGGGGCATAAAGGCTGTAATGGTGGTGGGTGGGTGGGGGCATTGGCATGCCCATGTCGGGCAGCCCCCACCCTAAAAAAACCTAAAAACAAATCCATGGTGTTTAGAGGGCTTTCTGCCCCCCTGAAGGGGCAGATTAGGGGCCACTGCCCCATCTGCCCCCCGGGGGGGAATAAAGACTGTAATAATTGGGGGGTGGGGTGGGGGCATGGGCCTGCCCGTTTTGGGCAGCCCCCACCTCTATTTTTACTTTAAAAAAAATTCCCTGGTGTTTAGTGGGCTTTTTTCCCCCCCCCAGGGGGCAGATTGGGGGCTACTGCCCCCATCTGCCCCCCGGGGGGGGGGGGGGGAAGACTAAATGATGCCAAATTATTTGGGGGGAGCAAAGTCCCTTGCCCAAGGGGTCGCTCCCCCCTCCCTGGTGTCCAGTGGGTGGATCCCTGCTTGGGGATCGACCTCCTGTGGCGATCCCCAAGCAGGAATCCACTGGGGAGGGGTACCATTGGAAAGGGGAGATTCTCCCCTTTCCATAAGATACCTCTCCCTTCTTTCTACGTGCTCAGGGGACTGAGATAGCCCCCTGAGCACGTAGAAAGTGAAACTGAAATGAGACTCTTGGCTCATTTCAGTTTCGGTTTCACTGGAATGACGTCGGCGCGACGTGCGCGCCGATCGTTATTAAAGGGAAAGCAGGGGGGCCTTGGGAGCTGGGGAAGCTCTTCCCCAGCTCCCGAGGCTATTTTGGTATAAAGGGAATCCCTCTGGTGCCCGCACCAGAGGGATTTCCCAGGGGATGCCTCATGACGAGCTGGACTCGTCATGGGCACACGAGAACTGTGTGCCATGACGAGTCCAGCTCGTCATGGGCATTCAAGGGGTTAACAAGGAATCACACTCAGTTCATGACACATAGTCGGCTGACTAAGTATGAGAAGGTCATATTAGACGCAACGAATGTGAGCCTTGTGAGATGCCTGAATGTGAATCCTTCATCGCTATTGCCTGATGCTGAGAATGTTGAAGTCAGGGATGAAGTGGATCAGTGCTGTTTGGATGTATTGGATTTCTGTTCCAAACCACGTCCTGATATAAAAGATGTACCTTTGTCTGAGAGTGACTTTGTGATGTTTGTAGATGGGTCATACTTGAGAACAGAGGAAGGAAATCTGAGCGCAGCATATGCAGTATGCACAGTTGCAGCAGTAATGGAAGCATCTTACCTGAAGGGAGTAAAATCAGCCCAGGTTGCTGAACTTGTAGGCTTAACTAGAGCATGCAAGATTGGAAAGAATGTGAGAGTGACTTTGATAACTGATAGTCAGTATGGTTTTGGTGTTGTGCATGATTTCGGCCAGATATGGCTGCAGAGAGGATTTCTGACTTCAAGTGGAACTCCTATAAAGAATGCTGAAGTGGTTGCGAAGTTGTTTGAGGCGATACAGCTGCCTAAACAATTGGCTGGTGTGAAGTGTACTGCCCATGTGCAAACCGCCAATTATATCGCGATTGGAAACAGATATGCCAACAATATGGCCCAATATTGTGCTTGAAATCAGAACTCAGTCAACAGGGCTAAAGAGAGGGAAATTAATTCTTGCCCCCTACTGTTTACTAACACTGTGGGTACTTGGGAAGTGAGGCAATTGCAGGAAGAAGGAGGAGATGAGGAAATGAGACAGTGGGTAAAAGCAGGATGTGCACCAAGGGAAACAGATCATGTGTGGGTTTATCGAGATGGAAGACCAGTCATGCCTGATAGCATGGTATCTGCCATGGCACGGATGTATCATGGACAGGGACACATAGGGAGGGATGCGATGATTCGGTCCAACAAGCAAACGTGGTACAATGCTAAATGTAGACTTGTAGCTCAGAGCCTTTGTCAAAGATGTCTTATATGTCAGCAGTTCAATCCTGGAAGGAAAGCAGTGGTAAGTCTAGGAACGATAGGTTGAGAAGGAGGGCCTTTCACCAGAATGCAGATTGATTTCATTGAGATGCTGCCCTGTAATAGGTTGAGGTATGTACTAGTGATGGCCTGCTTGTTTTCTAGATGGGTAGAAGAATATCCCACAAGAAGGAGTGATGGAATTACAGTAGCAAAACTGCTTTTGAGGGAATTCATCCCTAGATTCGGGTTCCCAGTTACGATTGAATCAGATAGAGGAAAACATTTCCATAACGAAATCATAAAGTTGATTTGTGAAGCATTGAATGTACAACAGAAACTATATTGTGCCTATTGCCCAGAGGCTTCTGGTGTGGTGGAACAAATGAATGGCACCATTAAAAACCGATTGGGAAAAATGTGTTTAGCCACAGGTTTGAAATGGCCTGATGTCTTGCCTCTGGTACTCATGACTATTAGGTCAATTCCAGATAGAAACACAGGTTTGAGTCCACATGAAATTATCATGGGAAGAGCAATGCGCCATGTATTCATACCAGTCAACAAGCTGTTGCCTATATCTGATGACTTGGTGTTGGATTACTGTAAGGGGCTGGCTGACGCAGTTCATTCTGTGTTTCATCAGGTTGGAGCGGATGCCACCACCCTTGAAAAGAAGCAAGCTCATGATCTGAGCCCAGGAGACTGGGTGAGAATTAAAGTACACAGAAGAAGGAACTGTCTAGTCCCACGTTGGGGAAAACCACGACAAGTGATTTTGACTACAACAACAGCTGTGAAGTGTGCTGGAATCAAGAACTGGATTCATGCTAGTCACACACTGAGAATCCCAAATCCAGAGGATAACAAAGAAGGAGAATATTTTGAGGAGTCAGAGACTAGTTCTGAATCAGATGCTGAAGAAACAAGAACATGAGAAAATCCTGAAAGGGGGGAGTCGGAACCAAGTTTGATCGTTGCCCCAGAAAATATTCCATTGAGAAGAAGATTACAGATTTCTGATACCAGCTCAGACTCAGAGACAGAACAAATACCGATATGCTCGGGAAAAGAGAAAAGCAGTGAAGAAACAATTAAGGAAGTTATTGATAAGAAGATTCCTGATGGAAAGCTGAGAGAAATTCCACCTGAAATAACAAAAGTAGATGAACAGGTGCAAGATACAGAAAGAGAGGGAAAGATTCTTGTGGAAGACCCCCGAGGAGTTGTAGAAAATTCCAACATCCAGTTAGAGGAAGGGACAGTTAGTCAGCAGGAAGATATTGTGCAAGAAACACGAGGAGGGACAGAAGTAGGGAAAATAAAAGAAGTGGTGGAAAGAGGAATAACTGAAAGCAAAAAGAAAGTTGAAACAGAATCAGAAGAAAGTGATGAGGAAGTACCAGAAGGACGAGTCCTGAGAAAAAGAGCATGGAGAGCTGAAAAGAATGATAAAGGAAATACATCAAAAAGACCAGCAAGAGATGAAATCTGGCCTAATAAGATAAAGAGATTAAGATATCGACTGACACAAGTGAATTCACCAAGAGCAGAGCAGGTGAATGAAGTATCAAGTCAAGAAAAGTCGAAAAATGAGAAAATAGCTACAGCAGAGGAAAACAAAAAAATGAGAAAGCCCAACCAGAAGTATAAGTCGCCAGAATGGTCGTATGTGGCCCTGCCTGAAATAAAAGAAGAGGCGGATAGCCAAGAAAATCCAGAGGTGACTGTACCGGAAGTGGTTGAGGAAGACGAAGAATCTGAAATCCTGAGAGTTATCTTGTCCGATATTGGAGAAGAGACGGATGTTCAGGAAGTTCTGTACCAAGATTATGAGAGAAAAGTGAAAGACGATCAAATGTCAAACTGAACAAGATGAAAGTGCTTTTAATGGAAAGAAAATAAAATACTGGAAAATAAATAACAGATAGAACCAAGTAGGTGCTTAGAGCCTTGGGTTAGACAAAACTAGTTGTGAAGGAGAAGAGGCAAGTCAAAAGTCACTGACCATTTTGCGAAAATGGCAAACACAGAAAGTAGAAACGCTAAATGTGTATTTCTAAAACAATGGTTTAAAATGTGTTGTTGTTGTTGTACAGGATTACTAATGCTTCAATGGAGTGTGTTAGCTTTGATGATTTCATTTAAGGTTACCATAGAGACAATAGAAGGACATAGTGAAAATAAAACGAATATAGAAAAGATTCAGAAAGTATATCCGACTAAAATAGATAGAAATTATCTACACAAAGACAGGTCTATAAATTATTTCTCTAGCAGTGTGTTTTCAAAACTTTTGTATGAATATGTAAAGACAATGGATGTGAGGGATTGCTATGTTCGTATGCAGCTACCTGCATCTGTATCGGAGGGAGTGACCTACCATCACCTCCCAGTAACATATGGAATAACATGTAGTGTAATAGCTAGTTTGTTTTACCAAATGGGGAAATTAGAATACTATTTTTCAGATGTAGATAACATATTTTCACAAGTACCTGCAATTAACAAGTTGAATAAAGTAAAGCCTGCAAAGGTGTTAGGTGAATTTTTCTTAGAAACTAAAGAACTAACATTAGAATGTATAGGGATAATTTGACTTGTAGTTTAAAGAAAGAAGAAAATACTTTTTTGGATATGGTTGAAGAAAGGAGATTGAAAATGCAAAAGAAAGCATCTGAGAGAAAGGAGGAAAAGACAGTCTGACATGTTGAAATGGAAAAACACTTGAAGGGAGAAGCTAGTCCAACTATGGCTTTAGATTGGCCCCAGAAAGGGAAGTTGTGTATTAGAAGAAATCAAACTGCATATGATAATTACTTTGTAGGTAACAGTGAGTGCCATGATACATACCGAATCATGGGTGGATGGGGATTTAAAGGAGGAAATGATCCAGTTTTTCCTGGGTTATATTTTATCTGCGGGAACAAGGCATATTACCATATCTCTGAATGCACACAAAATTAGAAAACTATCAACACTAGTGGATCGCTTGTCAACAAGCACTGCTAGAGGATTTTTATTGGTAAATACTGAAATACTGAAATGGTTGCCATGCGTGCTATGGTAATGCAAAATCGACTTGCCCTTGATATATTATTGGCAAAAGAGGGTGGAGTCTGTGGAATGCTGAAAGTTCAACATTGTTGTACTTACATTCCAGACAAAAGTAAAGATCTGAAAATCTACATAAAAAATATAACTGAATTGCATGAGGAAATTACACCACTTGAGGTTGAAAGTGTTTGGGAAAAGATTGGGAAGAAACTTTCTTCTATAAAAGATTTCTTGTTAAACCTAGGTAGTACCTTTATAGGTAGGATCTTATTTCCATTAACTTGTGTGATTTTTATAGTATTCATTTTAAGACTAGGATGTTTATGTCAGAAAAGGAAGAAAATACAGAAAAAGTTAAAAAGAGAAAATTTGAAAAGAAGACAGAATAAGAGACAAGAGAGGGGATTTGAAGAAATAGAATTAGAAGAAATGAAAGAAAGCATGTATAAAACAGCCAGAAGAGAAGAAATTGGGTAAACAGAGATGTAAACTAATTAAAAGAATTCATTCCACTTTCTTGATGAATTGATTCAAAATTTTAATGGTGTGGTGATAAAATCACCAAAGGGGGGATTGATGGAGCGGGTAGTACAAAATGTTGTATACCTCCCCCATTCTGCATGAATATACTAATTGAATAATCTATTAATTATAATATTATTAAATGAGTTTGCATGTATATTAAACCGACAATACTAATAACCAAACTACACGTGGGATTGCATATTGCATGGCTAAATAACCTTTATGACTAAAATCCGTATGCATACTAACAGTAGTATATGTAGTAAACAGATAACTGCATGATATATGTTGCTTTTGTAACGTCTTGTAATGTTGCCCAGGAGGAGGACCAAAAGGGTGAATATAATTGCTTTAAATGTCGCTATGCGCTAGATAAATACAAGCACATAGAGAGATTAGTAAGGGGTTAACATTAGCTTTATTATTTCTCTGTATTAATTACTCTTTTGTGTTTGTTTCGCTTAAGTTGGCGTTTGGGCCTAAAACACAAAATGGCCGCTGACGACACACGACGAAGTAGCCACTGCCCCATGAGGTGCGGAGTGAAGCGCGCAGAAGCGACAAAGTCTTCCAGACCTCGTTGTGAACTATAATCTACATGTGCCCAAGCAAGGACACTGAGGCAAGACGGCCAAGACTGAGGACAATTGATTATACAGTAAGACCAGAAAATACTGACTTTTCACTGACTTGATGACCTCACCCCTCGCACTGTACTAAGGTCCCAAATTTAAGTATGCAGACCCAATGACTTAGAGGACTCCAAATAGCTAGATTAGGTAAATATGATGTTCTGCGCTATATTTGAAATTTGATATAACTTTCCAAATGCGAAACTAACTTAGATAAACAGATATTGATTAACAAGCAATGAGTTTGTGGTTTATTGAGAAAGGTAAGATCAAAATCTTGAATGTGTTTTAGCTGGTTTTAAATCACCATTAACCAATCCAACTAAATGATTCATCGATCATTGTGGGAGGAGTGCGTTGAGGTTTCGGATTGAGATCTGTAGGTGGAAGGGGTACTGATGTACATTGTTGTAAAATAACTTTTCTTTCTCGATAGGTTATAAGGTGTTCCCCTCACATGTCGAGCGCTTGAACCGCTCATCCCTCCTGTTGCGTGCAGACCGTTGTGAATGGTTAGTGTGAATGTTGGTGTTATGGGCCCCTCCACTGACTGCAACTGTGAATGAGTTAGTGTGACATCGGGTCTGACGTAGGGAGGATACCGGTACGGGTTTGCTTTCCCCGTTATTAGGGTTTTTGCGCTCCATCACTTTCACACCTTTCAATGCTGAGACCGGTTGCAGCAACGGATTTGAGACATCCGGGCAACGAAGAGGTTACTGGATCTAAAGTAGCTGAGAAAAAAGCAACTGGTCTACAGACACCTCCATGACTCTGAGTCAGGACTGACAATGCGCAACCTTCTCACTCACAACAGTACAATGAAAAGGGCTTGTTGTAGTCAGGCATTCCCAGAGCTGGAGCACGGCACATGTCCTCTCTCAACTCCAAGAATTACACCAGACAGTCGTTGTCCCACGGTACGGGATCGCTCACATCCTTATGTGTCAGCCTCTGCAAAGGCTTCGCCTTCAGGGAGAAATTGGGAATCCACTGGCGGCTGTATCCAACCATTCCCAAGAACATTCTGACTTCCCTCTGAGTGGTAGGTACAGCCATGTTCATGATCACCTCGATCTGATCTGATGACACCTTTCTCTTGCCTTTCTCAATTCGATGACCCAAGTACTGTACCTCACACAAAAAGTACTGCAACTTATTTGGGGACACCTTGTGTCCATTCTCTGCCAAATGATTCAGTAGGGCAATTGTGTCGATCCTGCAAGCATCCCCAGTTTCTGAAGCGAAAAGGAGATCATCAATGTATTGCACGAGAACTGACTTCTGCGGCAACACAAGACTCTCAAGATTAATTTTCAATATCTGATTAAAGATCAATGGACTCTCTGTATATCCTTGAGGGATACAACACTACGTTAACACACGGTCTTCCAGCCGGAAAGCTAATAATTATTGTCTTTCCTCGTAGAGGGGTATCGAAAAGAATGCTTGACACAAGTCAATCACAGTAAACAACTCAGCCTCGCATGGATCTGGAATAGTATCACTGATGGATCGGTACCACCGGACAACATGGGACAACAATCATGTTGAACTTTTGCAGGTCTTGCGCGATTCTGAATTTTCCGCTTGGTTTCTGCAATCCCATATTGGGTGAGTTGCATGGACTGCCCATTATCTCCTTCAGGATTCCCTGCTTTATCATGGAATCAATTACAGGTTTGATCCCTGCGATCATCTCTTGTGACAGATTATACTGAGGAGTTCTCGGAAACTCTGCATTCTGCTTAACCTGGATCTTAACTGGCTCAACACCCTTGATCAATCCAATTTCTTCTCTCATGAAATCCCACACATCTAATGAAACCGAGTCTCTTAACCTCTTCAGTGCCCATGACGAGATAGTCTTGTCATGGAGCACGGTTTGCACTGTGCCCATGACGAGACTATCTCGTCATGAACCCCACCCACTAGTGCAACGCCCGGGACAGGAGGGGGAAAGGGCGTGGCACTGAAGGGGTTAAGTCAAGTGGAAGCTTTTCCACTGTCAACACAGGATACATCTCTATGCAAAAATGCTGATTTTCAACCTTAAAGGTGGTATCATCGTCCTTCGTCTGTACTTCCACTCCCTTAGGCGTGCAGTAAATGTTGCAGTTTAGCTTGCACAAAAGATCCCGTCCTAGCAAGCAGACTGGACTTGAGTCACACACCACAAATTGGTGTCGATC
Organism: Triturus cristatus; assembly: GCF_964204655.1. Taxonomy (NCBI): domain Eukaryota; kingdom Metazoa; phylum Chordata; class Amphibia; order Caudata; family Salamandridae; genus Triturus; species Triturus cristatus. The sequence goes on from NC_140592.1 coordinate 667,653,729, forward strand.
TCGGAAGGTTCCTATTTTCACAGGAATCGGCTCAGTCAATGGATTAGTCATTTTCTTGTTTGCTACTCCTACGACTTGGATTGATTGTCCCAAGAGGGATAGGTTGGGAACTACTGCAGATCTTACAGTAGAACGGGTAGCACCAGTGTCAACTAAAAAGGTGGTGGGGTGACCGTCAACATCTGCCTCTACAAACGGTCCCCTCTAGTCTACCTCTAAGACTGCCCCAAGAGTGCAGTCTCCCTCCCCTCTCAGGCACCGTCATTTCAATGGCTCTGAGCTGTACTCATCAAAATTCTCGAAAGGGGGCATCTGCTGGTACGTTCCAATTCCCTGTGGAATTCTCTGAGGTTGCAGAACTTGCACCTGCGGGACCATCGTCCCCCCTTGCATAGATCTAGGTCTCATTACTGTATTGACAACCTCAGGTACCTGTACTATCTCGGCCTCTTGTTGCACCTGATTTGCTGGGTTCAATATACACTCTCGCTTCCAATGCCCGATCTTGTGACAAAGGTGACATGCAGTGGTCTTTTTCAGTGTTGCCACATCCATCCCTGTCTTGGGGTCTACAGGTTTCCCTTTCCCTTGACCCTGCACATTCTTTATTGTTTCACTGTCTTCTCCATTTGGCTGTGTCTGGAGTTCCCTGTCAGCGGTTTGCATTTGGACTAACATCAGTTTGTCCATAAGCTTCCTATGTTTCGAGTCCACTTCATCGCTGCAGTACCTGGCATACCTCAGTATTTCATCCACGGACTTGTTCTGCCAGCAGATCAGATGTTGCTGAATCATGAGGCTAACTTCTGGTCTGAGACCCAAAACGAACTTGGAAACAAACTGTCCCATATCTTTGGGGTCTAATGTGTCTAGCCCACTATACTGCTTAAAGGCTTGTAGGAGCCTTTCATAGTATTAATGGACAGATTCTTTTGGTTCCTGAACAGTTCAATCTATCTTAACCCAATCAATATCTTGTGGTGAGATTTTGGATTTCAACCATGTCATTACCTGTTCAAACTTTTTCATAACAATAGGTGAAGAACTGTTCGTAACAAAATCCCTGTCTGGTTCAGAAGTTGGCCAATCAACTGCAACTTTACAAGCTTTACAACTTTATAAATCACTTGGTACTACAATGTCAAACAGTGTATTCAGATCAACGCACAACACTTTTGAGATTTTGACAAAATGATCGACCTGCTTGTACTATTCATCAGGCTTCTCCCTCATCCAAGGAAAAAGTCATTTGTAAATGCTGCCAAATCACCTCTACTCCAGGGCACATGCACATACCCTCCATTCTGTCCTTCTTGTAAAGGGTAATTCTCCACTCCTATCATTCCCTCTCCTAGAGGCGGCGTCTCTCCTACACTCCTTTTATTACTTTTCTTCTTGGACCATCTTTCATGCCACTTGTCGAGCATGCTCCATGCACGTGTCCCTAAAATAAGTTCTCGAATGTGAGCTTTCAACCCTATGACTCTTCGCTTCCAATTCCTGGTCACTGCAATCTATGACTTCCCTGTAACATCTTTGTTTTGGACAGGTCCACCTCATACCTTTTTGCCAGCTGTGTCATTTTTTTATGTGCTGACCTTGCCTTGCGAGTTACATCCTTCACTACAAACAGTAACTCGTCTGGTTCATGAAAGTTCCACTCTTACCAAAGGCAGGTTCCCACTGATTATCTCATCTACTTCAGCTTTTAACCTCACCACGTCCAACATCTTATAGCAACTTTCGGGGTTCCTCGACTAGATGCGCCACTCGATTGTTCATTCTCTCTGCTCTGATCTCCACATCGGTTCCCTTCCACTATATTCCTAAGGACTGGTTTGTCTCCTGAATTTCCATGATCCCTTTCTCCTGTCATCCTGTCATTTTGGCTTCTCACTGGTAGTTCCCACATTCTTAGGTCAGATCTTGAATCTGCCAAAGACCTAGGTCTCAACGATCTTACATCCACCTGTCCTCTAGAGGAGTCTGCAGTGGCTGGTAATGGCGTACTCGATTCTAACGGTCTCGGGAGGTGAACTATCCCACTCACTGTGCCATTCCCTCCAGAGCTAATCCCTTCTCCTCCTACTGACTGCGCCGAACTCCCATTTCTCGCCTGATCTAGGTCATATACTGACGCTATGGGTCCAATGGTAACCGGCACTGTAAGAGCATCCGGTAACCTTGTAACTCCGTTAGCCTCAGTACTTGCTGGTGTCTGTGTCCTTATCCCTTCTGTTCCTGTTGAGATTTTCCCAACTATTCTCACATTAGATTGAGTCTGCGATTCTCCACTCCCCTCTGTCGGTACTGACTTTCCTTCTTCTGAGTCTGGGTTATAAGGGGGTGGTCTCTCTGAAAGCAACCTTTCTAACAAGCTGTCATCTGTGTCACTATCGTCTTCCTCGACGCTCTTCTTCTGCGCGTCTCCCACCTTCACCACCCTCTATCTTTTCTCCAATGCATCCCATCGCGCATCTTGAAATGCCCTGATTGACTTTTTCACCCTTTCCTGACTTCGATCTCGTTTCCTGTCATGTGCTGCTCTAATCCATGCATGTAGCGCCTCGAACTGTGTTGGTCTGGGCAGCCGTCGCAATGAAGACCTCAGTGATTTTAACTGGTACAGCACTTCCAATCTGAAAGTACCGTAATGCAGAAAAGCCAATTCTCCCTCTTTTTCAGTCATTTTATGCCAATTTTCAAGCCAAATTATAGTATGCAATCCCACATTCGTAGCCATGTAATGGGCCGGGATATCTTCGGGTGGAGTTTCTTCTCCTCCCCGAGTAACCACCCTTCTATCTCCTCTACACATGTCTTGTAAAGCTTTTGAAACATTTCATGATGAAATCAACTTCTTTACACACGGTGTTCCGTTCTACTTCATAATAATAATAAAAAAAATAATTACATTTTATAAAGCGCCTGGTTACACTAGGCCAGTGTGTCCCCGAGCTGCGGTGCAAACTGCCCTCTGCCGCTAAGACCTATCCTAAAACGAGCAACTATGTAACACGAAAGAGATAAGTCTTCAATTTTTTCCGGAAAGTAGCCTCCGAACTTTCCAGCTGGAGGCTCAGGGGGAGTTTGTTCCATTGCTGTGCGGGCTTCCTGATGTCAATCCACCAATCCCAGCGCGGCTTCACACCAACCGACCTATCGCAGCGCAGCACCCTCTGACATCACTTTTCCTCCACATGCAGCAGTTCCCTTCCTTTACAATTTGTCTCTTGCACACTTACGCATCTCTTTCATACAATAAAATAACTGTTTGTCCATCAAACGACTGAACAGCCACTTCTCTGACTGCGTGTCCACCAAACGACTGGACAGTCTCTCACAATTGTCGACCTCAACTCCGGCAATCGTCTCTCCGCGAAACGGCCGGACTATCTGCCCACGAACGGCCGGACAGTCATTTACTTAATCAATAGGATTTACTCGCTCGATAATCCACATACTGTAACCCACAACGTGTCGGTTACTCACGCACTCACACACATGTTTCCCTATCACCGGTGGGTCAGTCAACGACGTCTCATGACTCCCACAATCACTGGTCAGACAATTTCAACTCTGGGTGTCTTCTACACCACAATCTCTTATCCCGGGATATCAAAATCAAATCTCATGGACCGTGCGCACTCACAGTCCTAAAACACAATCACTCGATTCTCACACCAACTCCGCAAGACATCACACAATCAGCACAATACCGCAATCTAACAGGCATACATCCCTGTTCATACTTACTCTCCTGCAAACTGCTGCTTCCGCCGCACCGTTACTCTCCGCCGGCTTCCTCTGCTACCGATCCACTGGATCACCATCACCTGGGCTCTATGGAATCAATATCTACCCTTCTCTACTTCTCCCCTTACTACAGAGATAACCATCCTACTCTGCTACCAACTGATTACGCCGGATTCTCATCTTATCTTATCCTACCACTCCTAAGAATCTTAGGCCGACTACTGAAGGATCACTGACTCCGAACTAAATTTCAGAAGAATATATTACAAAGCCAAAAATAACTGAACATACAAGCAACTTATGACGAGGTTAAAGAAATACATAGGCACTAATACAAAGTTCATCCTACGCACCAAACTAATCTGGTGGAGCATAAAAAGAAAAATAAACTCCAGAAATATTAAACAAGCGATAACTGCTCCAACATCTAAATCAGTCTTCGTTGATACCTGTGAAAAAATCCATTAATCTGTCCCTACCTTATCACTAAGGTGACATCCCTACTTAGCATCTTCCAAGGCAAGATCAAGAAAAAGGTGTCAGCTCGTGAAGACTTCCTAAGAAGTACAACCACGTTGTAAGGGTCAGTAGCCGAAGCTACAGATTTGTTCTAAGTCTCCTTCCTCAGTATCGATCCTTTCCTTCTACCCTCTAACGGCTCTCTGCTCGCATCTGCTCTCTCCTCCCGCGGGGCACTATTCCTAATACAAAGTGCACAATATAGAGGGCACGCCTCTAAAACACCTCCTCTGGCTAAGCAAGCACCTCATGTGGGTAATTTTACCCACCAAAACTTGTACTCTGCCAACGGCGGTTGATATGTCCTTGGGTACCAGGCTTCTCCCAATTATCGGCATTCCAGGATACAGTATTTCAGCTCTCCTCCAAACCTATCTCCTAAAACAAAAGGCACCTGTCTAACTAACGAAGACGGTGTCCTTGCACCTGCAACACAAGCATGAGAACAGAATATCCTTGAACCCACATGAATTTCGCTGACTACCTCCAAATGAGAGCATTTCCAGAGAAAGTACACTTCAGGCCTACATAATTCAGCTAACATAAGAAATACGAATAGGCCTTACATAACAAAACGTGAACATTCATTTAGGCCTCTATACATCAAGAATTACACTCATTAATAAATGCTGCATCTACAAACACTACACGTTATCATGTTAAGGCACAATTAATAATTTCTACATATGCAGACTTTAATATGGTGCACATTTAAATCTAATGCATTATATTACTCATGAGTTACTTCATTAAGCATTTGCGATGAATATCGAAAGTTAGGCAATCACATTTATGTGCCAATTTCTATCATTATATTCGCACATTTCATTATTACCTCTACAATTCTAATGATCAGTTTTAGTACAACGCATGATTATATGCGGGTGCAGACTATCCACGATTATGAGGCCCCCCTACAATTTTCAGAACATCATGACGCTCTATCAGTTGTCTCCCATAGGATAACATTACCACGTTTGAGGCTTATGCCTCAAATTTGACAGCTGTCATTTTCAACTGTTTTTACTGTAAAAATTGACGTCTAAAGTACTTACCTGATTCTGTTGATCTTGGTGTCTAAAAGTATATAAAAATCTGTTATTTTTCTGAATTGGTCTCGAGATTCTTCATGATTTTGTGTCTCATTCATTGACTCTGTACGTACAGCAAATGCCTAACTCTACCCTCTGATAAGCCTAAACTACTAACCCACACAAATATTGTATTACATCAGTACAACAAATATATAAAATCACCAAGTTATTAAACCATTTCTGCAAACTAAAAAATTGGAATCCACAAAAAAGATAAAAATCTGAAAGCAAATTCTGTAGGTTCCAGGAAACCCGAAAAAAAGAAATCTAAGTAAAAACCATTGGTTAATAATAAATCAAAACAGATTTTCTTTAAAAAAGAAAACCTAAACGCCAAACTCCCATAGAAATTGTTCGGGAGCAGTCACTTATAAAACAAACATTAAAAACCCACCGCATAATAGATCACAGTTTCAAATATTTAAATACACAACACATAAGGGCTTTATTACGAGTAAGGCGATCTTAGAACTGGCGTACTCGTGGTGGCTGTCTGCCAACTGCGCTCCACCCACTGTATTAAGAGTGATGTGGTAGGACCTCCAGCAGCCCGCTACAAACCCACCTGTACCACCAGGATCCTGTGGTGCCAGTGGTATTGAAAGTGGGGAGGACTTATTTATTTATTTATTTTATTAATTTTTAGAGCGCATGGTGTGTCCCCGCGCTAAGACATAGATTCTGAAAGATGCGACTGCAAGCTGCCTGACCTACCGAGTTTCGCTTATTCAGTTTTAGCGAACAGCCAGGTCTTTAGCCGTTAGCGAAATCTTTTTTTGCATGGCTCTGTTCTTAGGGCAATCAGTAGGGTGTTCCATGTTTTTGCTGCAATGTACCTGAAGGAGCGTGCCCCCATTCTTGCTATAAATATTCTCAGTACCGTCACCAGTGCCTTCCCCATAGATCTTAAACTCCGTCCTGGGATGTATTGGGTTAGTAGTGGTTGAAGGTACCTTGGGCCATTCTTTAATAGAATGCGGTGACAATAGCACATTGCCTTAAACATGACTCTCTTACCCACTTGAGGTGATGTTGATCCCAGCACCGCCATCCATATTACGGCTTGCCCTTCCACAAGCCTTTTCAAGGCTGTGATCCTGCCATGAAAAAGCTGGGGCCAGGAGGATGCCCCCAACAAGGCTCCCACTGCAAATCTGCCCATGTGGTGGCTATGGTGGGGCACATGCTGTGCCCCAGTACAATTGCACTTTCATGCGTGCACTGTGTGTGTGGCATGCATGACATGGTGCATGCCACACAGTGCACATGTGTGCAGCAGGCAATCTCACGGCGACGCTACTTAATATACACTCTCGAATGAGCCTAACACACCACCACGGGAGACTGCTGCAACATCGCTGGCCTGCCCTGGATTACAGTCGTAATCCAGCAAGCGGGTGCACAACCAGCTTGGTGGCTCTCCAGTGAGCACAGCGACGGTGGTCTCACAGGAGGACCACCAAACTTGTAATAGCGCCTTAATCATCAATATATAAATGATATCACATAATTTCACAAAAAACATTCATACATGTACATCACATTTAAAAAAACACAAAACGACAAAACTGTGCAAAACACTATCAAAAGCACATCTAAATGTACAAAAAAACACTAAAACAACACAATGCTCAACTTTTAACCATGCATCCTAAATTCCCCCTACTCTCAATCCCTTATAAAAAACCTGAAAAAAGAACTAACCTATTCCGATGACCAGCATCACCTAACCGCAACTTGGTTCCTGGAAAAATTATCGAAAATAGCACACATAGACTACAAAATTGAAGTAAGTGGTAAAAAAAATGGCCGCCAAATGAAACTATGAAAAACGACTATCTCCCCATAGAAATAAATGAGAAATAATGTCAAAATGTTATAAATATTGAACTTGTCAAGCAATGTTGTGAAAATGTTATGCAAATAGTTAAGTATAAATTAAATAATAGTACCCAATGTATACATTTATTTAAATATAAACTAATACAAAAGTGTTAACGTAATGTGAAGAAATGTATTTGAAAATGTTAATAAATGTATAAAAAATGTAAACATTTTTTTAAATGTTAAACTAGTCAACCAACATTGTAAATTTTTTTTTAAAAATTGTAAAGTATAAGTTAAATATTAGCATAAAATATATACAATTATTTAATGTACACAGATTAAAAAAGTTTAAAATAATGAAAAAAAAGTCATTAAAAAAGTTAATGAATGTATGGAAATTGTAAGCAATGAAAAATAACAATTGTACATTATATAAATATATTAAATATGATGTACTTTACTTTGCAATAACTTTTATTTTTTACTTTAAAAATTTCTTTGTTAAACATAAAACTGTATAATAAATTGAAAATTCTTACAAAAAAATATGTGTGAAATCTTTTCATTATACCAAATTACAAAAAAATCCTATATAATGACATTTACTATTCCCACTCCAATCTAAACCAACTTGGGGAAAGTGTTGTGCACTAAATGGGTGACAATTACTATTTCAACACCATCTAAACAAACTTGGGGAAAGTGTTGGTCACTAAAGGGGTGACATTTACTTTTCCCCACTCCAATCTACATCAACTCAAGAAAAGTGTTGGACTTTTAAGGGGTGACATTTACTATTCCCACTCCAATCTATACCAAGACGTTATACATTATAATCTTCAGATATTATAAATCCAATTCACTATAATTCTTTTGTACCTAATATATGTATATTTAGAAATACAAAATTACTACAAAACATTTTAATATTTCAGTACATTTTTGTATTTAAACACATCATTTTAAACCACTAACCTTTATATACAAATGTTTAACTTGAAATTTGAATCTGTATATTATCAATTTGATGAAAAATCTCAATTTTGTTTAATATTTTCTACCATACGTATCCTTTTAACAATCTAAATATATTAATGTCAAATAACAAAATTATCAATACAAATTTTATAAACAATTTAACATTTTAGAATTTATGAATATAATTTCTTTAAATGATCAAAATATTTTGGCATTCTTTTTCAATTAATAACATTTAATAAATTTATTTTTCTTTTTTTTATTCAAACATCCCAAAAAGGTAAATATGCTACTTAATACAAATTCATTTAAAAACAAAATCCACATTTTTAAATTATAAATATTTTAATACATTTTAATCAAAATATTTATGATGTAATATAATTGTGTTGTTATAAAATATTATTATCATACAATGTATTTTAAAATTAAACTTAATTAATTTGCATATTTTAATAATTATTACATTGAAATTTTAATTGTATTTTTTTTTTTACTCCCCACTCTTATCTCCTAATAACCCAACATACCGCTACTAAAATACATGTCTGTAATTATTTACACATTGATACATTTAAAATCAATTTTTTTTACATTTCAATTTTTTTAAACTTAAATAAAAACAAAATAACAAAAAGATAAACACATATAATGCAAATAAATTCAACACATTACTTACAAAGGGCCTGATTATGAGTTTGGTGGTCTTACCGCTGTCCTGCCGTGGCAGTTGGACTGATGGTTTCACTGCTCTGAAGGCATTTCTGCCAGCCGTATTATGATGTTGCGGCTGGCAACATCTGACAGCACTCCCCGACCACGGTGTTGGTAGCAGATTACGATGTTCCAGATGGGGTGGCGGTCTCTCAGTGGCAGTGTCCTTGAAGGCAGGGGGACCGTGTGGGATGGGGTCAGCAATTCACAATATATAGTTCCATATGTGTCGGTGCAGGTGTGTGACATGTACACATTTGCATGATACATGTGGAAAACTATATTGTACAAGCACTTTTCTATTGCTGGAATCTTGACCATTTGTGACTTATATGGATTTCAGTTGCTGTGGGCTTGTTTTCTTCATGGTCAAGTTGCTGCAGTGATGGGGGGACGTGGGCGAATGGTCCATTGTCGAAGACTGAAGAAAAAAGAAGGAAATGGGTGAGTTTGCACTTCACTTCCTTCGTTACCGCCAACTTGAAGCAGGTGGCCTCCCCTACACAATCAGCTCGAAGTAAAGTCACTTCGTAATTCAGACGACAGAATCATTGTCTGTACCAACATCTGGCAACTGTTTTCTCCATGCCGCCGTTGAGGTGGTTGGTGAATGGCTGGCGGTGGCAGCAGTGCTTCAGCGGTCTTTCATTCTGCAAACCGCCAACACCGTAATACGGCAGGTAGACCACCAACTAGGCGGTGGTGTTTCCGACTCTCTTTCGATCAGGCCCTAAGCACAATAAAAAAACAATATTATATACCACAATATATCCTACATCGATATTTTTCACAACAATACTAAAAGCAAAACAAAAAAATTATATTTTTACCTTAGATAGTCCTGTCCACAATATATTTGAAGTCCTGATATTCTTGACACAATATTTCTGCATCTCAATATTTTTCATCCAATATTTTATTCAAATATCCACCATGTCGCAAACCAGGACTTGGCGCAAACAGTTGGGTACAGAGGATAATAGTGTAGCAGAATGGGACAGATTCTAAGCAACATGTCAGTGTTCTTGTGTGGGTGGATACTCCTTTAATATCACTTCCAGATCTTCCTTGAGAACATTGTTTGCATTGCCTTTGTTATGCAACACTCTCTCTGTTGTTGAAAGATAGCATATTAGCCATTTGCATAAAGGGTATCAAAGTGCCACCAATTTGGTCAATGAATGCTTCACCATCAAAGCAGAGCAATGGAAGCACTCCTTTGGCAAAGAAAGTATACATGATAAATCAAGTTACCCCCTGGTCTAAGGTCCAATACTTGAAATACAGCTCTCGCGTACAACAATGTGGACCCAGAGATTAGTGCAAGCCTTTGTTGAAACTCCAGTCTCCCATGAGCTGGAAAGATTTTTGAAATGCAACTAACCTCACAATTCTCTACTCACCAAATGTGTCAAACATGCAACTGCAAAGTGATTTATTTCCATTCCAGCTTCGGCTCATATATATGGGTTGGGAAAAGTACTCTTATGGATAAGAAACAAAGGGGCATATCAACAATAGACGGCGATAAAAACCGCAAAGCGCGCTTAGCGCTTTTGCATTTATCGCCGTCTAACGCTGAAATCTATCACCTGGTTAGTGCGTTATTTACAACGCGTTTCTCCCGGGCGATACATTTCCAGCGATAGGGGGGAAATGGCAACCACATTGCCTGAAAACATGCGTTGAACTCATGGATACGGCGATAATCTTGCTGATACGAGCATGTGGTCGTATCAGCATAATCCACGAGCAATCTTAAAACATACACAACACAGGTTTTTGGCAGACGTCTGGAAGCAGCGTGTAAGGGCGAGTTAGCTCTAAAATGAATATCGCTACGCCGGACGGGGCTTCGTTGTAAATATTGCGAAGCCCCGTTAGCGATATTCCACAATGAAGTTTCACGAGGCACGCCCACCTTGCATCTCATTAGGGATGCGAGGCGAGGGGGCATGAAACAGGGCTCTAATGCAAGGAAACACGTGCTAGCGTGTCCTTGTAGATAGAGCGATAATATTATCGCCGCTTTTCGTCCGTAAACGGACGCTAAAGCGGTGATAATATTATCACAAGCCCTTGTTAATATGCCCCGAAGCTCTGCAACAGGATTAGCCAGGGTCGTTCCTTTGCACTGCTCCCTCCTCTTTGACTTCTCTACAGCTTTGGACACAATGAACCACAACATTCTCCTCCAAAACGTGTGAAATAGGAAGTTTAGGACTCTAGTGGGTTAGGTTATACTTAACATATCACACAAACAACAGATAAACACGTTCAGCCACATCTCTTATGACCCTGTGGTGATCCTCAGGGTCAGTGTGGTCATCGCTTTTATGACTGCACCTTTCCCCTGATAACCATCACTAGGAGTTACACCATCTATCACCCGTATACTGGTGCCATTCAAAGCGTTTTCACTTTCCCTCCAGGCACATACCCAAATATCAGTCATAAAGTTGTCAGTAATATGTATGGCATTGCACTTAACTCTGCAACAACTAAAAATCTTATAATTTTCAATCCTAACCAATTGCCCCCATATCAAACCCTTTCATCTTTTCCCAGACACTATCACTCCATCCTGCCCGATGTGTGATTTTCATTCCCTAATGAGGCTGGACTAATTTATCTCCTCCTAAATATCATCTGCCCACTTTCAGCTCCTCAGCATTAAAAAAGCCTTCATAGTTTTCCTTTCTTTACCTCCAAAACTTCATTAAAAGTTCTTTCAAGAGTATGCTCCATTAATGCAACAGCTTTTTCATGGGACTTCCACAGTATGCCTCCTGACCCACTGAAAAGGGCCCAGAGGCGGCTCGCCTGGAAGGGCGTTCAGCATTGCTGTCCCTTTTGTATCCCATCAGTTTGAGAATCTGAAGCTCTGCAGTTCACAGCTTCCGCCTCTCAGAGTGACAGTAGAAGAAAGACAGAAACTTCATGTCTGCTTGTCCGAGCCACCAAACATGGCCAAACCAAAATGCACAGTTTGTGTATTTAAAAGGCTATTGTGTAGAGTGTTTTGAACGAGGGAGGCCTGTAACTCGTCCCACAGCTCCCCAATGGATCGTTGTCCATCAGCTCTTTTCACAGAAGACAGGATGGGCGTCAAAACCTACATTGTGATTGATAGTGCAGGGCCATGTCTGGCCCTATGTAGTTAATCGCACTGCATGCATGGCACTATGCTTCTCAAGTCATAACAGTTGTGATTGGGAGCTTTGTGGAGCAGAGCAGTGAAAGAGAATTGAAAGCTGTGTGAGAGAGCCTGCCAGGATGTAAATGAAAAGAACATTCTCTTCAATGCAATTAAGTTATGGGTTACAATACTCTCTTCGTCATCTGATGCGACTGAAAAAACAAATTGAAAGGGATACTGAAGCATACAGATAAAGTGAGTGGCAGCAGGAGCAGTGTCACCAGTGCTCAGAAATTTGAGGGTCCCACTGAACCCCTATCATGATTGTCTTTTTCTACCAAACCATAGGATATGGGTCGGTGATACATGCTTGAAGAAGGGCAACTGCACCTGAAAAAATGTGTTACTGCCTTAGTATAACTGCAACTGCTGCAGCCATGTTTTGTTCCTAATGCTAAATATGTCAAAAGAAAGTGCCAGTCTACGAAGTTTAGAGCCTATGTCAGTTTTGTCTTCTTTTCCCACGATCCAGGAATTAGGCACCTGCGTAGTCCATTTGTTTGACAAATCATGTGATCTTCACTGTAAGTCTGGGTGTAGCGGACTATGAATTTGCACCTTGGTTTTCCTTATGGATCTTGCTTTAACATAGTTTACTGGGTAACCCTGCAGGCCCAGCTCCAGGAATTTTCATTTGGGTGGGTCAAGGGTGCATTCGGGTGGGCCACTGCGGGCCAAGATATGTCCCTTATATGTCTAGCCAGGCCTGCTTCCGGGGCCTCTTTTATCTCTTACAAGGCCCAGTAAAACACACTCTTTTCCAAATATCTTTCTAAATGTTATCACTCTCAAAACGTGTTTTTTCCATGTAATGTCCCTTTGATGGGAAGAGGAGGTTTCTGAGGTGGGAGTATCAGGCCTGTGACACTACTTGTGCTCCCTCTGTGTGAGCCTTCAGGGAGAATCCCTCTTCATTACTACCTCCACCTGACCCCTGACTCTGCAGCGCACTCCCTTACAGGCTTGATTATCCACTTTTCTACCACCCCTCTCCAGTGCACCTTATCTCATAGCTGAGCTTGGGCCCAAGCCCCATATCAGCCATCATCCGGTTCCACTTTCATTCTTCCCGGAAAAAAACACTAGTAAAATCACCTTCAAACTTGACGCATTGAACATAGCAGTAAATGTAATTAGCATGTACTTTAAAATATGTTCCACAGTTGCCCCGATGACTCAACTGTTAATTAAATAACCAAAAACAGAAAGGCCATGACAGTCCCGGCTTTAGCACAGTTGCAAAAGTCTTTTTTGGCACCCCACCAATGACCACTTTCTTTGTAGATACCTTTACTACCACCCTCCAACAGTGCCCTTCATCTCTCCATAGCCCCTCCCCCATGATCTCCTCAGACTCCCTCACTTTCATCCTCCACCAGTGTCCCTCATCTCTCTGTAGTCCCCCCACCCCATGACCCCCCTCCTCGGAATACATCTCTGCCACCCTCCACTAGTGCCCCTCATCTCTCTGTTGCCCCTCTCTCATATGCATTTCATTTGTTGTATAGCGCTACTCATATCAGTGTAGGGTGTCACAGTACTTTACATCATGCACACATAATACAGAGACAATAAATCAGTCTACAGGGAATGTCACATAAGCCAATGAGGATTACAAGGTGTAGGAATCACATATCATCCGTGCTGGTGGGCAATATATTTTATGAGGGTTTGGTCTGGAGAAGCAAAAACTCAGGATTTAAAGAGTACTCCAGTGGTTGGGGGTTGGCTTTACTGATAAAAATGTATACCTGCCCAAACAAACTCTTTTTAGCAGCATTAGAATAATGAAAGACCAGGGAATTTCTAGCTATATCACAACACAAAAAAAGCGAAGTTTGTATGCAGCTCAATGATGACAGCTCATAGGTGACTGTCCTATCTTAGGATTGCAACTTCTGAACTGCAAGTAACACAAGGATCTCTGTGACAAAGGCAGTAACCAACTGAGATGTTCACATACAATTCAGTTTATCTGCATTTAAAAACTACCAAAAAACAAATGATTGCTCTCCAGCAGGATCATAAATCACCAGCTATCTGAACATTTTTTATTGTTGTACATCGCTGGTAGATTCACTTCGAGGGCCAAGGCTCCTGTTTGGTTGGGCCAGGCTCATCTTTGGGTCGGCCTGGCCAACCTGGCCCACCCGCTAGAACCAGGCCTGGAACCCTGGGATGTATGTCATTACAACGCACACTTTTACAACGCATGCACTTACAACGCATTTTTTACAACGCACAATCCATTACAACGCATGACATTACAACGCATGACACTACAACGCATTTTTAAAAACAACCTTTACAACGCATTCCATTACAACGCATACTACCATTACAACGCATACCATTACAACGCATAATATTAAATTGCATTTAAGGTAAGTATTAGATAGTATAGGGGTAAAAATTACTTTTCTAACTCCAGGGGGTGCAACAGTAGGGTAAGTGTTGGATAGTATAGGGGTAAAAATTACTATTCTAACTCCAGGGGGTGCAACAGTAGGGAAAGTGTTGGATAGTATAGGGGTTAAAATTACTATTCTAACTCCAGGGGGTGCAACAGTAGGGTAAGTGTTGGATAGTATAGGGGTTAAAATTACTATTCTAACTCCAGGGGGTGCAACAGTAGGGTAAGTGTTGGATAGTATAGGGGTAAAAATTACTATTCTAACTCCAGGGGGTGCAACAGTAGGGTAAGTGTTGGATAGTATAGGGGTACAAATTACTATTCTAACTCCAGGGGGTGCAACAGTAGGGTAAGTGTTGGATAGTATAGGGGTAAAAATTACTATTCTAACTCCAGGGGGTGCAACAGTAGGGTAAGTGTTGGATAGTATAGGGGTAACAATTACTATTCTAACTCCAGGGGGTGCAACAGTAGGGTAAGTGTTGGATAGTATAGGGGTAAAAATTACTATTCTAACTCCAGGGGGTGCAACAGTAGGGTAAGTGTTGGATAGTATAGGGGTAAAAATTACTATTCTAACTCCAGGGGGTGCAACAGTAGGGTAAGTGTTGGATAGTATAGGGGTAAAAATTACTATTCTAACTCCAGGGGGTGCAACAGTAGAGTAAGTGTTGGATAGTATAGGGGTAAAAATTACTATTCTAACTCCAGGGGGTACAACAGTAGGGTAAGTGTTGGATAGTATAGGGGTAAAAATTACTATTCTAACTCCAGGGGGTGCAACAGTAGGGTAAGTGTTGGATAGTGTAGTGTAATATTATGCGTTGTAATGGTATGCGTTGTAATGGTAGTATGCGTTGTAATGGAATGCGTTGTAAAGGTAGTTTTTAAAAATGCGTTGTAGTGTCATGCGTTGTAATGTCATGCGTTGTAATGGATTGTGCGTTGTAAAAAATGCGTTGTAAGTGTAGTGCGTTGTAGAAGTTGCGTTGTAAAGGTTGTTCCCCGGAACCCTGGCATATCAAACCTGTGAATTTTAGATAATGTATTTTTCATGTGTTAAAAAAAAAAAATCAGACTTCAATTGGTGTGTGCATAGGTTTCCTTTAACACACCCTTGGTACGCAACTGATTAAGATTGTGTGTTTAAGCAAAAGGGGTTCGAAAACAACTTAGGAGGTCATTCTGATGGCTTTTGGACTGATTATCCATCAACCATTTGCAGCTGCGGTCCGACTGATGCATTACAATGCATGCGGTTACAGGCAGCAGGGGGAGAGACAATCCGATCCTTTCCGACAGGCTCAAGGCGCTTGTCGGACTGTCAAAGGGTCAGTAATCCCTACAATAGGGGCGGTGCTATCTCAGGTGCCTCCGTAAGGATTACAATGTCCTTTTCTGCCTGTCCTTTAATGGCGGTTCGCCCGCCATGGCAAGGTAGGCAGAAAGTGACTTTGGGGGCCCTAGGGGGCCCCCATCCCCTCTGGCCCTCCGCTATGGGGCTTGGGGGCAACTATCGTGCCCCACCTGTGCCGTGTGGCAGGCACTGCATGGTGCCTGCCACACGGTGCAGGGATGTTTTTAAAGTGTATATTTTCTATTGTGGCTTGTGCAGCAGCCTGCAGCACAAGCCACAATAGAAAATGTATACTTTGCGACTGCCGTGAAGAACGTCGCATTGTAATGAGGGCAGGGGGACTGCAGACTCCTTTTCAGGCGGTCCCTCCTCAGCTACTGTTCTGGCCAGACAAGAGTCCGACCGGCATTGTATTGATGCCCTTATAGCATAATGTGCGAAGTCATTTTGCAGTCACAAAGTCTGTGATTCACAAACTCACAGAGTTTCTGACCCCAAAATGTCTTTTTAATGCACTAAACCCATTTTGCGATTGGGTAACAGTGTACTGGATAGCAAAATGGCAATTGGTTATGGTATGTACCAGTGTTGATGACTGAAATCTGGTTGCAAAACACTGAAAAGTTACTCCCAAGCTGGGGTGGTAACATATTCACAAAACAGGAGGGGTCCCCTTCCCCTATCTGAATGTAAAATAAGTCTTTGCTGCAGAGTAGGCAGTGTCCGCAGAACCAGTGCCAACTCCCAAATAAACTGTTTTTTAAATGACCTCTTCTTAATCAGATTCCGACACCTCAAAGGGGCTGATTTCTGATTCACAAACTGAAAGGGGTCAACTGTGAACCCATTCACGTCTGTGAATCTTCAAAAACATTTTAGGGAGAGTTGACAGTGGGACCACTGTCAACTCTCAGTGAAACTTTAAAAAAAAAAAAGAAGCTTTCTTTCTTTAAACACAGTCACAGACATGGTGGTCTGCTGACCCTTGGAGGCCACCATCCATGTGATAGTGGCCAATCAAAGGAGGTCAAAAATTGCGACCTGCCTAATGAACATTGCTGAGGTGGATCATTCTGTGACCCTGTGCGATATGGGGTCTCCTGTACAAACAATGCATTTGGTAAAAATGGTTGTGATTTGTGTACCGACTTTTACCAAACGCATTGGTATTTTGTGAACTGACTTCTGTGTTAATAGGTTGGTTCATGAAATGCCAAATTGGAGTGAGTTGCTCATTAGTATTAATGAGATAGGTAGCAAATTGTGATCCATCACAGGGATGGTGGCCTGCTGGCGTCAGCAGAGCACATGTCTGTGATCGCTTACAAATAAAGAAATCTTTTTTTTTTGTAAATGCAACCCGTTTTCATCCAAGGAAAACAAAATGTGTTTAAAAAAAATTAAGAAGTTCAACAACTTTCTTCAAGACTAGGCAGTGGTCATTTGCAAAGTTGAAGGGGTTAACACCTCCTTTGAGGATTTGGTAAAATATGAATGTTTTGCAACTGGATTTCGTCTGGAAAAAAATAATACACAGCATGAGGGATCTGTATTTGGGCGGGACATCCTAAACACACCCCTTCCAAATATAGATTTGTTATAGTTTCCTAAATGGATTCAGCAATTCAGAAAAACTTTTCTGAATTGTTAAATGGGCTTAGTACATTTGTAAAGAGGTTTTAGTGTTTGCAAATCCTCTGATTTAATGAATCAGAGGGTTTGCAAATGCTAAAACCCTTAGGGCCTGTTTATGATGCCATGCCGGTCGGAGCAACTGTCCGACCGCCACCTTAACGGGCCATTTCCAAGCGATGAGGACAGAAAGTATCCCGGCCGTATTAAAATGCAATTGCTGCTACTGTGGTGGTCACATCTACAGCGGAGCACATATCCCTGAATATGTCACTGCAGATGTGTTCAAAATCACAGAAAACATGTGAATTGTACACACATGCATGACATATGTGGGGAAATAGATACATACCACATAAGAACTTACCTGGATTCTGGAGCCCAAAGTATCGTAGTCATCTGAGTGTAGCTGCTTAGGTGTAAGGGGGACCTGGAGGAAGGGGTCCACAGCAGAGACTGCAGGAGAGAAGCAGATTTGGGTGAGTATGTACCCCAATTCCACCATTTCCGATGACTCGAGGCATGGTCTGGTTGTCAGAAACCCACATCATAATCCAGACAGCAGTCAGAGATCCCTGTACTGTAAATATGAAAAAAGACCGGGCCCCTGGGGTAAGACTACTCAGGCAGGAAATCAGTAGAAAATAGCAACACTGAAATGAACGCTGTCCTACCTGGAAACTTCTTAAAATCTTGCCTTCAAACTGTGCTCAAAAAGAGTCACACATGAGCCAAACAAAACATTGCTCACTGTACGTGCAAATAATATGTATACTGATATTCAATCACATAGTGTACATTCTTATAGATCACAATAAATCAAGAAAAATGTACATTCTTATTTTTATTATGGGTATCAAAGTCACTGGGGGTACCGCGAACAGAGCCAGAACAAGTTAATGACTTGACGGAACCGAAATAAGTTCCGTATGTGCCGTTGGGTACCTCCAGGAAGTGCAAAACACGCATTCATAAGGTACAGATACCACGGATCTGACCCCTTAAACACAATTAATGGATAACTTCCACTACATAAGGAGCCACAACGCGTCTCCTTCTATTAGATCGGTCCTGACGAAAGCCTTTAGACTACCACAGAAGGCTGAAACATGTTGACCCTCGACATTTGATAGTACGGTAGACCAGTAACTCGGTCTTCATCCGCACTCCAACTTTTAATTTCTCTTATCAATATTCTTCAAATAAAGATTCATCAGAAAAAACGATTTTGAGAATTTTAACCCCACTACACCTGAGCACTTTCACACCCTCTTCTATCTTTATGCCTGGACGCTACTGTACAACCAGTTGGCCTTCCTCCCGGCGGAGGTCAGCATACATACAAATGAAAGACCCTATGATGATGCTGTACTAGTACACACAAGCGGTGACCCAGTATATACCGCCTTTCGCACCTGTGTACAGTTATGAGGGTTCTTTTATGACGGAACCAAGACCAGAAAGACCCTGGCTACACAGGACAAGTGGTCCATTCCTCATTGATTCTTTGCATTAACAATTGGAAGCCGAATGGATCACAGCTTCTTCTTCCCCCCCATTGATTATATTATATCAAAGACAGTCAAAATTAAATACTGTGTAATCAACCCAGAGTAATTAATACAACATGAAAGATAGAGCAGTTAATGAAAACATTGCAGAGACACAAAAAATATCAATGTATCTGATCCCACACTTCCATACATACCACATTCATACCACAACAATTTGCACATTCTAAAAATAACAACAAAAAATAAGAAATCTGGGAGGACCAACCCCCTGTCATATTCAGGGCGAAACCTGGAATATGATGTTTTCTTACACAAAGATAGATCAACCTCAGTATATTTAAGTAGAATCTATAACAGGCAGATATTTTTCACAGTATTGCTATTTTATCACAATAAAGTTTTATCAATATACTAAGTAAATACAATTCTGAGTGGAAATATTTATCACTACAGCAGACGTTTTATATAGCGATTCCGTTTTTGGTGGTCTCCACAATGTGTGCCGATGCTCGTTTCGGTAATGACCTGTCAAATGAGATTGCACCTTCTTCAGGATGCTAAAAAACATGGGAGGACCAGGGTGTCTTGGTTTCAGGCAGTCGACAACTTCTGTCTAAATGGAGTAAGTTCAGGGTCAAGGAGAATAAATGTTTTCAAATAGAACAGGAGTAATAAGAAAGTGGCCCAGGCAAAGATGGCTCCTAGAGCAGGCCTTGTAGGAGGCCCCTTAGAGGGCGGGCCTCAGAATGGTTATATGGGAGCCCAAGGTTCAAAATGGTGTAAACTGATATGAGGCCTCAGTGGAGAAGTAAGGAGGTCTAAATATATCCCCCAATATCAGGGTGGAATAAGCACCGTTTTGAAATAAATAGGTAACACAATCGTCCAAATCGGCTAGGAAAAGGCAACTCCTGCTGTGATGGAGCACGATGCCGGCGATAACAAGAGATCCCTGTACTGCCCTATTGATGCTGCGTTTCTCTAACTGCCATCTCAGTGGCTGAGACAGCCTTTTGGAGTTGGCGGTCCTTCAGAGGTCGGTCGGAGTACAGGTTGTAAGCATCGTAATCCGGCAGTTAGACCGACCGCTTCAAACGAGACCATGGTGGTCCGACTGCCTCCGATAGGATGGTGGAAGTCAATCCAACCGGTATCGTAATCAGGCCCTTAGTACCTGAGGTCTCTTGTATTTTGTGAACCAATCTATTTGTTCATAGGTCAGTTCACAAAATGAGAATTGATCCACAAATAGTTGGTGCTCAGTTTGCAACCACTGTATATAAATCAGTTGTTAGTCCATTAAGCACACAGTTGCTTATTTGAACAATGGATTGTTCTCTATGGTGTAATTTACCTTTAATAATATTGTAGATGCATCTACTAGAGTTTTGCCAGATTTATTTACTGAGATTGTAGGTTTGACATTACGAATGCATCACAAAGTCAAATTTAAGGGGGGGGGGGGTCCTGGTGTGGACCCAGCAAGACATATACTGTCTTAACTCCAGCCAAGGGCCTGCAGTCGAGCCTGCCAAGGTGCAGTAGGAAGTCATATAAAAAGCATCAAACCATCAGCCCATACCAGAAAAGCAGAAGAGGAACATGCGTCTGCTTGAGACTACAGAATGTTCTGTTAACAGAATGCAGTTTGGTAGGAGTATAGGGAAGCCGATAAATTAGCACACAATATAACATTTCCTAGTTTTTGTAACAGAAGGTTTCAAATCTGTTAAGGACACAGAGGTGAGGATTATGCTCACACTTTCTTCACTTTAAAAGACACAGCTGCTATAAAACACATTTGTGAGCTAACTTTCTGTGAAACCAAAGGGAACAGAAGGAAATATATTTTAACCAATCATATTTCTCAATGTGTCTCAAAGTCCCTTGCCTGTTGTCATGCTCCCTCTTTCTTCGTGTGACAGAAGTAATTCCAAACATCCACTTTACTCAGTTATGTCTGGTCTATTCCCTGCAACAATAGCACATCGTCACTATTTTTTTCCTAACCACTGATAAACAATTTGCTACATTCAAAAACATAATTATAATAATTCTTACTTTTTTCCATACCATGTTATTACAACTATGCAGAAAAAGCTATCTACATACATGATCCAGTGTCAAGTAATACAAAAATAATGGCTTACAACTTAATCAACATGCTGCTCCTTAGCTTTCAATATTCCCCAAGGTTGCGATATGGTCCTCACCTCTGGGACCTTAATAGAACTAAAACTTTCTGTTTCTAAAGATAGGAAATGTTATATTCTATGTCTCAACCGGGAGGGGATTATGCTCGTTTAAAGCTTGCTTACCACAAGGTTCGCCATATTTAATATTGGTTTGAAGAATTCTCTTGAATGTAGAATCCGTGGACCAAACTGTGTTATTTAAAATATCCTCTATGTGAGCTAGGCTTTTCAAGCCTTAGCTCCACAGGCAGAATGGGCTCCAAATATTGCTATGTCAATGCCTGGTTACTACATAGTCCACCTAGCCCATCTTGCTACAGTGGTAGAGGATACCACCCTAAAAGTCTTACGAATGGCTACAAGGAGCTGTTGTTCTTCTGGGGGGAGAATTTCTTCAGTCGTGCTCTCGTAGTTCTTGATAAGTCTAACCACACAAAGGTTTTAGATGACATCAAAAGCTGGGTATGAAACTACTCTGGAGTTACATTTTATTTTGCTGGAAACGTAAAAGGTCATTCCATCCGGGGTAAAACATCTGTGACCGTCCTGCAGGAGAATACACATAACAACATAGCTAGCTTACCTGATAACTCTTTCCTCAAAAGGTATTTATTATTTCTCCAAGTTAGGAAAATGTTGAGAACCTTATTCATGTCCCTGAAAGATGAACATCGAGCTTCAGGAGGCAGAGAGAAACGTATTTCCCTCATCAACTTCCATACCAGAGTATGTACTATAACTAGAGTTCCCTCTACTGGGAACCTTCCATCCAAAATGGCCAATCTGAATTTCCCTATAAGCCATTCTGTCTAGGGCCTGGAGAGATAGTAAATTTAAGATATGTAAAATGTCTGACTACACCAGAAATATTGCCTGAATTGATTATCAAAGTAGACCCACCAGGTAATCTGGGGTAAAGATATATTCTGACGTGCCAATGTTTTGCAAAGTTCTTGACAAATTGTTGCCATCTTCCTTGATGGGAGGCTCAGAGGTGTGTCACTGGATCTCTTATGAACTCCAGGAAGGTGGTCCTCTGAAGTGGTGTCAGAAGTGTTTTTTTGTTGATGACGAAACCTAGTCATCAGGTGGTACTACTGCAATATCTGTGGTTGCTGATCGGTCTTGACGATATCATCCAGATATACTATCAAGCATACATCCTGAGACCTCAGTCTTTCCATGACCAGCTGAAGTACGTTTGTGAAGCACTACAGTGCTGAAGATAGGCCAACTGCCAATGTCTTGAACTCGTAAGTCTGTGGCCCCACGTAAATTGAAAAAATCTTCGATGTGGTGGATATATCCGGGTCCTGAGACATGTGTCCTTAAGGTCCAGTTGGGCTATCCAGTTGTGTGGTTTCAAGAGATCCCTGAGGGAAAAATGGTGACAAACCAACCACTCGATGAATTATTTGAGGTTTATGATGGGATGTTGATGCTGATCCCATTTTGCTACCAGAAAGAGGTTGCTTACAAATCCATTTGGATGTACGGTAGTCAGTGAAATCACATCCTTCCCCAATAATTTCTGTATCTTGTGGTCAATGAGAAGAATATCTTGTTGGGACTTGGAATAGATAACGGCTGGTTGAGTGCCCTCTACCATAACCAGCCCCAGGGAAAACTCTAGGGTCAAAATCCATTTCATGGAGGATTGTGGCTTTTTCCGGGATATGAATGTGGCTACAGACATCTCCCATTCTTTAACAAAGGGTCCCCCCAACAGGCCTACCTACACTATCGCACCCTTCTTGACATAGACTACTCTCCGAGTTTAGAGTCCACCATAATAAGAGTGACCTACGTCTTTCTTAATAAAAGGCACAGTTATCATTCCCCAGAAAGAGAACCACCCATAGGGCTCATCCAGAAAGGATATCTGGTGGAATGAGGGATCCTGGCTGTTCAATTTCTCCCTCTATATCAACTGTCTTTGTGAAAGGGCTAGTATTATCAAGATGTTTGTCTTGGCATGAACGCCATGAGCAGTACGTGCCTTTCTTGGGGTCTCTGTATTTATTTGACCAAGAATGTGGCTATTTGGATATCTATCTCTGGGTTCATGGCCACTTAGCCTTCCAGAGAAGGTTGAAGGCATTCGGACATGAAATGGGCCCGAACTTCCCCACGTAATGGTTTCCTTAGGTGGCATGCCACGTAAGCGACCACTTTCTACGCTGGGGCAATCTTGGTCAAGGCGAAGATGTAGGTCCTCTGGCTCAAGTATTTTTGAGGTTTCAGCACCGGGGTTAGCAGGCTCTGCAGACAGTGGGGTGTCAAGAGATGGACACCAGGGCCTGGAAGGGCTAATTGGAATCCCCAAGGAAATCATTTCTTTCCAAGTATTCTGGGAAAGTCGGGATATTAGATGAAGGTAGGGATCCCAAACAATTTTACCCAAAAAGATGGAAGCTGCTACATCTTGGACCTTCAGAGGTGGGAGCGATTTGACAGGAATGCCCATTTTAATCTGTCAAAGGCATCTAAAACCACACCCTAGCCATAGTTTTCCTGTGCCATTGCAGGTTCCTTGTGAGGACCCCCATAGTTTTTGTTTTGGGTCAGGCCTTGGTACACTATACAGCCCTGATGTCTATGAGATTTTGAACCTGGGGTAGGTCCCAGCGGTGATGTGGAAAGTTGGAGAATGCACAAGAATAAACAGAAACATTTAGGGGCTTTGCACTGCTTATTCTCATGTTTATATTAAGACCCCTGTTATGGGGCATTCAATTCTGGCAGGAACCCATTAGTTCTGACAGAAACTAATGGGCCAAATCTCTATGGGTGGTTGCGCTGCTCTCTTTTTAATTTTTTTATTTTTATTTTTAAAAATCTTTTTATTGTGAAATTCAAACAGAAAAAAACACGTACATTGGCATTGTGTACATAGCGTAGCAACCGTTTGAGTGTTTATCCAGCTCAGGAAACATCTTCACAAAGCAGTGGCACAGTAATGGTATAGACAGAAACAGAGGCATTAATCAGCAAGCAATGAATAAGCCATATAGACTCAGTCGCTCACATCCGATTCTGGAGTTTCGCTCGGGGGCTCACATACACTCCCTCTGTAGGCATTCCACCCTCCCCAAATCTGGTTCCACTTTTTGGGGCAGCCTTTGTGAATATATACTGTTTTTTCGACAACCATTGTGGTGTCTATGTCCCGGCACCACTGGGCGAGGGTAGGTGTCTGACTAGATCCCCATCTTGGGGCTATATTGCGCTTCGCCAGCAGGATTCCCAGTGTCACCCAGAGTTGCGCCACACGGCTGTGATCTGTGGGCTCCCATACATTGAGGAGGCATCTCCTTGGCTCCGGAAGTGTCGGAACCTTAGTCACCTGGGAGTGTGTGCGCATTATCGCCTTCCAGTATTGGGCAATTACGGGGCATTCCCAGAGGGTATGTAAAAAACTACCTTCCAACCCACACTGTCTAAGACATAGCGGGGAGTCAGCCCGTTTAAGCTTAAATAAGAGCGTGCGGGTGTAGTATGTGCGGTGTAATGCGCTGCTCTCTTGGTGGCATTGGGCAAGATGAGGTCCGCACACACTGCTCGCAGAGCGTAGGCAGCGTAATTCTATGGTCAAACTTTCTGTTTCTCTCAGACAGCCACTGGCGGCTGGAGGAGTAAACATCAATGAAGCAGTTCTGCTTTCAGTCATACAGTAAAATCGGCAATGCGCAAGGTGCTCTGGATGTGGTCCAGTGGTGCCACCTGCAATACAAAGAGGGTTAAATACCTAGAAATGTAAACTCACTCAACTAGAGGCACACAACAATCATAAATTCTGAGACAGCAGGAGATAATTATCTTAAAGGCTGTTGGAGCAGTGAAGAAAGAGGGGGCATGACAACAGACAAGCACTTTGAGAGACACTAAGAAATTTCCCTTTGGTTTTTGGGAAAGTTAGCTCTCTAATGTGTTTTGTGGCTGCTGTATGTAGTAAAATGAAGAAAGTGTGACACTATTCCTTGCCTCCGGTCCTAACATGGAATCAAGATGGAGCCCAGATGCACATCAGCCATGCTGTACTGCAGTTGGCTGGACTGCAACCAGGAGAGTCCTAGAACCAGGTGCTGAAAATTGAAGAAGCTGCAGAGAATATTGGGGTGTGGACACGAGGGGCAGGAATAGGAGGCAGCATCTGCTCCACTTCCATGTGTGTTTTGCCTCCAATGATTGATGACCTGACAAGATGCCTGACATGCCTCTCCTTGGGCACTCAGAAGCAGTAGAGGCTGGGTTCTCATAGCAAAGAGAATAGGGATGGAGGAGACGCCGGGGGAAAAGGGTAATGATCTCATGCCGCACTAGCATCATCACGGAGACAGTGCCAGACTGGCCGTAGCAGGCATTGATTGTTTTCCCGGGAGGCTGGAAGGGTGAGGGCTGGTTTAGCAGTGGTGGGGGCCAGTTTTGTCACTGGGGGACGGTTTTGCAGCAGTGTGGCATGCAATATAAGCCCCCAGTAACCAAAACAGCAGTGCTTCACTCTTGCGTCCCCTCCCCGGGAAGGGTCGAGAAGGGAACTGGTCTGATAAATTTGCCAGGGCTGCTTTGGATTTCCAGTCTGGCCCTGTACCGAGAGAACTGAGAGTAGAGCCAGGCAGGAAGGTGTTTTTCAGTAAAATAATAAAATCACTACACTGACTTGAAGAAAGCAACCTGTGTGGGCAAAGCACACTTTTTGGGCCCACAGCTTGCTCTAGGTTCACACCCTGCCTCTATGAAGGGAATAATGTACAGTGTGGTATAGTGCCAAAGAATAGAGTGAGAACAACGACACAAGCACATCGCAATAGACAAACATCTGGTTATTGAGCCGCAGACTAAGCGTCAGAGGTCTGTACAAAACAACAACTATCTATCCTGAACATGCCAATGTTTCTTATTTACTATAGTTAGACGGCACATATGGCCCCTATTAAAAGAAATAAGGGAATAGCATATTCAACTAAGCAAGGGGGTCGAGAGAAAAATAACAAAAAAGAAAGGCAGACGGCATCATTCAGAAATAAACAATCCAACCCCCCCTCTAAAAGACATTTTCGGAAACAGAGGGCCTCCAAGAAAACCAAGAACATGAATCTGCACTAAGTACTGAGGGTCTTAAGCCTCAACAACATTAGGCGACATCCAGATGATGCTATGGGAGTTCAAGACAGAAGTTATCATCTCTCCGGTAAAATCTGGCAAAGGACATTTCTGAACTTAATCACAATTTCCAAAATGTAGACACTAAACTTTATCAATTTGAAACCTTCGAGGCTGACCAAGAATGTGACCAAGGTGTCTCGCCTGAGAGGGTGTGCGAGTTTGAAACACAGTCCATGAACATCCTGGAGTGTCTCAAGGACAGTGAAAAACATTCTTATTGGAACACATAGGAAACCATGATGTTAACAATGAAGTTAGTACCTAGGACTTAGATTCATGGGTAAAGGCACTTTTTAGACACATTCTCTCCAAAAACTAGAACTTTGAAGTTAAACTAGATAGAACACAGAATGAGAGTGTACTGAACCTATCAGATCCACCAAAAACTCAAAGGCCTGATATACTCACAAAAGTACATTTGTTCAAGCTCAAAGAATGAAGATCAGTGGATGCTAGCCATGTTCATGGCAACAAAATCCTACCACTCTAGGAAGGAGCAAAGATGTCAGCCATAATAACAAAAAGCTATTTTATATAGAAGGGGTTATCTGGTGTGTAAGACAATGCCTCTTTTGCACGCTCATCCCCGCCTTTTTAGATTGCTGCTGCTAGTTTTCGACTCCGAGAGAGCACTCACTCTCACAGTCCAGTCAGATCTCAATGCTAGTGTTCTAACCCTTTACAAAGTGTATGTGAAATTGGCTACCCTCAATTGGCAGAGACTGGCTTACTTATAGGTCCTTAGTACATGGTTCCTAGGGTACCAAGGGCATGTAGGGCAGTGTCCACCCAGGTCTGCAGTACAGATTGTGTCACCGTGTGAGAGACAAAGTACAAAATGGCTCCCAGCCTGTCACTGAAGACTGGAAGGGCAGTGGTAACACTGCTAGTTCAACTTTGCTATTCAGACTGATGGTAATGCCCCCACATCCCTTAACAATATATGTAAGACTCTCCTAAAGAAGCCCTATCACGCCCTAAGGCAGGGGACTGTATATTATTAAGTAGTATATGTATTTCATACATATATGTCATGACAGAAACACGTCCAAATTGTTGCTTTGCTGTGGGAGTGTTAGTAGCCCCATTAGCTAACACAGGGTTCCTGCCTGACCACTCAGCCCAGATAACTTTTGAATGCGACTACGGAGATGGATACTGCAAGGTATCAAATTAATCGTGGCAATAATCCCAACTTGATGCCTAAGTCTAATTTAATGTCACTATTACCAAAATGCTACTTTTAAAAAGTTGGCACTCTGTGAGCCAGTTTCTTCAGTGGCCTCTTCCGGTCACTGGCCACCAGACACCTTTCTGCCTGCGTGGGAAGTCATGTGAGTGACTCACAGGCTTAGGAACAATAGGAGCCTCCTACAGGGCTAGGTGTTACTTCCCTGAAATGCAAATTTCAAAGGGGAAGGCACCTTTGGTGGGCCAATGGCGATCACACTCTTGAGGGGATGCTCTTTGTTAAAGTAGGTGGGCTCGCAACGGAAACAGAGAGGGGAGACGAGTGCCCAAACTGGTTTTCCTGTGGGCTTGCTGCTCCGAAGTAGCCACACCTCTAGGTTGGGCTTACAAGCTCCGAACCTCCAAGGAGAGGTTCGAACATCTTGAGAGTGCTCAGAATAGTGCACTCTGGGATTGCTAGATGTCACACATAGCCAGAAAATCATCATCAAGAGGGAGGGCACCTGGTGGCTCATTGAATAATGACAATTGGCCTGCAATTTGAGAAAGGACTGAAGAAGAACTGAATTGACGACAATTGGACTTTGCAAAGAGAGGCTGCACCCTCTGCTGGACTGCATCTGGTGCACATTGGGCTAGCGAAGAGAAGACTGTGTCTGTAGCTCCTGGCTTGGTGTAATGTTGGTCCCAAGACGCAGAACAAAGAAGTGACTCCAAGGGTCAGTCAGCGACCTTCTGGAGCCAGGGCCAACAAAGCAGAAGTAGCCCAACCCGGCAAGTCAGGAGCTATTTCGGAAGAATCACCACTGACTGCCGCTGGGCGCCCAATGAGACTGATCCTCGATGGGCAAAAGTTGCCCCTGAGTCAGCCGGACCTGAGAGATTTTTCTGAGTCCAGAAAGGTTTCCCAGAGGGACACCAGCCTCCGCCAAAGAATATCACTGAGACCACTGTGTACAGAGATCGGTAGCTCAGCTGCCGCTGACCTTCTAATGTCTTAAATAGGTCTTAGAGGGACCCCGACCTCTGTGGCAAAAGTCACCCACCGGACCCATTAGACCGAGGCATAATTGCAAAGGCACCCCCATCTACCACACAACATCCAAAGCATCCTTGAGCATCTTCCATCGCCTGTATCTGCAACATCAGTACCTCTCCTCTGAAGTCTATGGCGGTTGTGCTGTTAAGTTTGAATCTGGACTGCAAAAGGCTTTGGTGGCCAGGTAACTGTCCATATACTCCTTTGTGATCCTCCAAAACCTTCTCCCTGTTGGATTTGGTCACCCAAACCAGCCTGGAGTATTCAAACTCAACTCCTACAAACTACTCACAAGTTCACAAACTTCACGGTTACTAATGCTTGTTTGTGGTTAAACTGAGGTTTGCATTTTCTTCAAAATCTGTATCTCTGGAACCCTTTGGTGGATGTTTCTCATTGTGAAGTCTAAAAATTCATAAAAGTACAATCTTTTCATATAATTTGGTGTCTGATTTGTTTCATGTTGTGTGGCTTTCTTATTTCGTTGTTTGGTGCTGTTAGTTGCTTTACGCTAGTTCCTTTATTTAAATCTTGCAGCTCAAAGCAATAGTTACCCAGAATTGGGTTTAAGATTTAGAAACAAGCCTGACTGGACCCAAGACAGTTTTTGCAAATGTATTATATGGAAAGGCTGCATAACCATACTACATAATACACCCAATCCTCACATAGTACATCTTTCTGTTCCACATGAGGGCAAAGCTCATATATTTTGCCGCCCAGGTGAGGCATGTAGAACATTAAACATAGAAGACGACAAAGGAAAAAGAGAGAAATCCTAATAGTCAATCTGGAAGAGAAGAAGAACGTGCAGAGAATGTAGGATTGGGATGAACAAGGAACTACACTTTGTATCCTCAGAAGAAGACTACATGGGAAGCTACGTTGACTTCACCACAAGGTAATCACATTGTTAGCATCCCATACTTCAGAAAGATTCACATCATTAACAACTGTTGTCCGGGTAATTTCTATTTTTGAATTGCAATGACACACACTTTTATGGCTCAGCATTGAGGGCTATTTCCACGTAAAGATGTTTGATTCCAGATTCCCTCACGGAGTCTGGCCTGGGCCCCAAATTATGTGGTGTACTGGATGTTGCCTCCTCCAACAATGTGCATCAAAGTGTGCATAGGGCTAAATATAGATGTTGTTTTGCTACGGATTATGTCACCTGATATTATGGGTTGTGTTTTAGGGTAGTCAACTAAGGCAACAATTTTAACCAATTTAGAAAAGGCTAGAGACAATGAAGAAGGTGATGTTGTGTAGTTTCCACCCTACGGTAGCGTAGTAGTGAAATGAGTTGAGAGCCAACTAAGAGGTATTGTTTAGGTTTTTATTTTGAGAGTAAGTCTTTAGTGGTGTATTCTGGACCAAAGACTCAGGTTACTCTTGTCTTTGGTGACTTCAGAGGTAGGTGTAGGATCTTCTCCACAAGCATCCTGACAGCGACACACCCCTCCTCAAAAGCAAACCTAAAGAAACTAGGATCAGTTTGGTTATTCTTAATGGTCACCTGACCACAGTGCCACCATTAAGTTCTTTCCTGGCTCATGCCCTTATGAAAGGTTCTTCACCCTGATATAACCACAGACTTTCCGTACGTGTGATTGAACTATTTGTGTGACCCACTAAAAGGACTGCAGTGCACCCGACACTTGCCTCTGACCCTGTCTCATATCCTGGGTCGTGGCATTGGGACCCGGGACACCTGTGTCATTCCCCTGGCTGCCGGGCGTGGTAGCAGTGTAGGGCAGTGCTGTGTCATCCCGAGCCTTCTCCCCTGCAACCTCTCTCTGGAAGCCGATTGTTTCCTTTAGCCAGTATTACCCTGTGCTTCCTATACTCAACCAGTGAGCCCCTCCGCTACACCACCCCTCCGGGCTGCTTTCACTTCTCCAGTGGTTCCTCCTGCTCTCCTGATTCCAGCAGCAGCAATTTTCCGTTTTGTGTGTGTCCTACCGCTCCTGTTCCTCTTCTGTGTTTTTAACACTGGATCCGCAAGCGTTTGGTCCTCCGCTCAATTCCCTCGAGAGCTTGCTGTACTCCTTGCTCTCCCTTTGAACCCCAGGGGGTGTGGCAACTCATTTGTGTCCTTCCATTGGAGCACTGGAGCGCAGCTGGTCTCGTGGGCATGGCCTCTGGTGTTGGCCATGATGGAATTTGTTTCGGAACCCGTTTCTCCTTACAGGTTTTAACTACACGTTTGTGGATGGCATAACCATTGGGATGGAGCCTGACTGATTCTATGCACCTCCACAGGATATGTTTCCCTATAGTCCAGCTAGCTCACAGTGCCACCATGAGTACCCCTATACCTGGCGGGTAACAAATGGTTCTGGCAACCACTGAACATGACAACCATGATCCACCAGGGATCGTAGAAACAGATCTAGAACCTTTTTGCCTAGTCAGTCATACTCTCTTATTCTCAGAAAAATATACAAGGACTACACAGTCGGACATTTTCAATTTTTTATCGAACCAATGTGATTCTTGTATAAAATATATGTGCTGTAATGATCAATAGATAGAAGCAGATGAGTTATTAAAATTAGACAGTGAACACAATAAAAAGTTCCACCATTGTGCTAAGACAATGTATATTTGCAGGCATATAAAACAATATGGAAATCTGGCGTTATCCTACTATGCAGTCCCTAACCTAAGTGTCTAGGGAATGTGTGTGCGTTCTGCTAAGAATCCCTGTACTGGATGATCCAACCTCAGTTACCTGGAGGAAAAGAATATAAGTCCCTATCTTGGTCACAAGCTGGACACCCTTCACCGAAATATCGGCGAAACTTCAGTGTGTAGATACCTCACCAATGACAGCAAAGCGCTTATTTACAATGAAAAGCATCCTTGGGAGTCCTGGGCAAGCCAGCATTGTTATGGTCAACAACTAGCTGGGTCACCTCATGGATGGAAAATAGAACGACATTTGCATACGTGTCGAGGCCTTGTTCATGGTGTTCAAGGAGTCATGATAGTGGTCTTGCAAAGTGGAATCTTTAAGTGAAGCAGTTTCTGAGAAACTAATCCATTGTTGTCAGATACTCAAATGTGTGTAAATGGTTATTGTGTGAAAGAAAAAGGCAATGTAAGACACATGTAAGTGGTTACAAATTGCAGGGTTCTTTCATGGGCTTAACTAAGAAACATTACACCCACTCCTCAGACAAAGGGATGAACAATAAGCTATCTAAAAATAGAAACGCTACATAAAAACAGTTGCATATAAAAGGTCAAGATATAAAATTCCTCTAAAACCAACTCTAAAAAAGCAATCATGCAATTTGAAAGCCAAAGCACACATAAAGCCATTTGCTTAAAAGTATAAAACATATACAAATTTAAAAAATCAGGTTTGAAATCACTTTCAGAAAACAAAATCATGTCAAGTTAATAATTCCCACTAAACGGAATAGCCAATTGTTTATGTGTTCCGAGTGGCAGATGCAACATTTCTGTTTCGAGCAACCACAAACGATGTTCACAGAGGACTACCTCGAAGCAGGTTTATGGATGAAATGTGTTCCCACCCATACCCCACAGCAGCCGCTCAGGGAGTGACTTTAGCCAGTAGAAGTTCCGCAGAGCCAAGATTAATTTCACTAGACACTGAAGAATTCCAGAATGGCTTAAAGAATCCATTCAGCCGCAATATAATATGCTGGGACAACTATACAAATGGGCCTTTATGGAGTCCACCAGTACATTAATGTCTGATGGCTCAACCAACTGCGGTCTGAGGCATAAATCCAAGGCACATTGGTATTTGTACAGCAGACCGCGAAATACAGGTTGCACGCAGTGCAGCCAGACAGGCCAAAATGACAAGAACCAATGCTCATTCAGATCCTGAAACAGAGGTGCATCGAAGCAATGAACCATGCGTTCTTGGCACAGCCGCACATGTGGTGGTGTGCGTTCCATTTAGTTTTAAACTCGGATATCCATTGTGGAGCAGAAAAATTTAAATCACAGTACCAGCAACCAGGTACAGGACAAGGAGAAGACTTCCAAAAATGCTGCAGAGTGTTTAAAGGATGGAATTATACTGAAAACTGTCTTGAAGGTATTAGTGGAGAGAATGTGGTTTAACGGCTAGGGCTGTTAATCCCATATCTGGGGAACTGGGTTTGAGTCTTGGCAACGACGCTCAACTTCCTGTTATTCTGGGCAATTCACTTGGGGCCAGATGTAGGTAAATGCATTTTTGCGATTCCTTAATAGTGATTTTTAGGGAATCGCTATTAAGGACTCGCAAAATGCCATGTAGGTACGCAATATGTTTTGCGATTCCTTAATATTCCTTAATTGCGAATTAGAGGCCCATAGGAATGAAGGGGAATTGCACACACAATTTGCGAGTACCCAATAGGTACAACGTGCACAATTTCAAGGGTGCAAGGGTTCCAGAGGGACACCCTGTTGCACCCCTGAAATGTGCACATGTGGCGCACATACATGCCCCAAGGGCATGAATGTGTGCCACCTGGCACTTTAAAAAAAGCAAAAAAGTGCTTTTTTAAAGGAAATCGCTAATTACCACTAACTTGAAATTGGGGATAATTAGCGATTCCTTAAAGCTAAATTGCACTTTGAATTGTGCTACTTACATTGCATTTAAGGAATCACAATTTGCGATTCCTTAAATGCAATCTCAAAATATTCCTTATTTTGCTATGGGCTTATTGTGTGCTACATTGCACACTGCTAATTTGCAATCGCAAACGCTGAAATTCTGCGAATTTCAGCTTTTGCGAGTGCAAATTAGCTTCCTACATCTGGCCCTTAATCTCCCCATGCCTAACAAAAAGGAATGTGTCCTTGTGTGACGCAACTGGTGCTCATGTAAAGCGCTCTGATATGTGATACCTTCAGGTCAAGTTTGCGCTATATAAAACTCCGGGGGAAAAAACAAACCAAAGCCTACAGTCTTAAAAAAGTGTGCTATTCCCTTCGTGTCAGATATGTTAAAGATACGATTGACTATCTCCTCAAAATGCAGTGGGAAGTTAGTATGAAGTAGCGCCTGTATCTCTGAAGAGGACCTTGCAACCTGGAGATCAAAAGTCTTTTTAGCTAATGTTAAGGCCACATCTCATTGAAACTGCAGGGTTTTCAGTTTCCTAAGAGCATCAAGCATATGTTTGAAACATTTATTGAAGGCCACAGCATTGCCTCCCTAAATGTGTGGGCAGGTGGAAACAGAACTTGAGTACAACAAGTAACTATATAATTCACCGTCACCAGATAAGTGATGCCAGGTTTCTTTCCACAAAAGCCTTGATTGTTAAGCATCAAATAGCTCACATTAGAGAGCAATCTGAAAGCTGGACGAAATGACAGCTTCAGTGGAACCCTTCTAGTAGCAGGATATGTTTGCCACAGGCGCGTTACAAGCCCCGTGAAGCGAGATGTCCTAGCAGACTAAGGACCCACTTAAAGTGTTCTCACACTCGAAACCACTGAGAAAAACTTCAGTTTCCCCATTTCTACATCAAAACGTGAAATGTAGCTCCCAATTTTTGTGCACAAGCCCTTCTCCTAATGCTCCATATCTGCCTACTTGGTGATGTTGAAGACAATATTTGAAATGGAATGTCAAGATTTTCAAAGTAATATACCCATGGATTATTAGCCAATCTGGGGACGGCATTTCCGCAACGATGAAAGGTAACTTCTTTAGCTTTTCAATGTGTAACATAGTGTATTTTGCATCTTTATGTGCCATGAGTATCTGCTGTTCCATTAAGTGATATGGTAAAAACAGACTAGTGTCATTGATATGTTGTCATGGCACGTGGCCGGAATGTAGTGATTTGAGATGGCCAGCTTACTAGCATAATAGATCTTAGTTGTGACTGCCGTGTTGTAATGCGGGCATATGCTGTTGTATAATGTCTATTGCAGATGACACTATGCTGCCCAAAGAGTATATTCCAGAGGATAAGGTGGTCATACCATTATCAACTACTGCCAAAGCCTTTTCCAAATTAACCCTGAAAATTTCGCACAGTCTTTTAGCAACATGCTGCTGAGAAAACTTCCATAATTCGTTGTATATG
Source organism: Triturus cristatus (assembly GCF_964204655.1). Taxonomy (NCBI): domain Eukaryota; kingdom Metazoa; phylum Chordata; class Amphibia; order Caudata; family Salamandridae; genus Triturus; species Triturus cristatus. The sequence continues at coordinate 667,688,406 of NC_140592.1, forward strand.
GCATACAAAAAGCGTTTTTGATGTGATTTCTGGGGGCCCAATCAAAATTTTCTGAGTTCCAGGTCATCAGACAAAAGGGACAAGTGTTGTTTCACCTGAGCCAGTGTCGAAGTATTTAGCCAATCAAGGCACAACTTCCCAACATTGTAATTTGCCTCTACCCCGAGTGTTCAGACTACATAACGCATGTCAGGTCTGTTAATCTTGAAACTCTTGGTGTTACCCAGGAATCGTGCGTGACACCCATTAGTGTCCAGTGGCCAAACTAACCATACCTTCCAGTTGGTGTCAGATGAACTGTATGTGCAATTACGCAGCATGGTATCTAATGTATCCTCATTGTAATGCATAAATTGCTGCCAGTTCTCAAATCATGCAATTATGGGAATTCATGGTATGTTCAAATCTTTCATCTGGGTTATTCCAAGATATGATGTTTGTTGCACAGTTTTGATCAGGAAAATCATTTGTTGTGGTATCAGGCATGGTCCAAACAAAGCCTCAGTTCTCTGAACCTGCCAGTCTTTTTTGTCCCCCAAGTAGACTTTACATCTATATGATGCCTCCAGTAGTCAAAACCCTGTACAGACAGCTGGGAAAGGAAAGAAGCAGAATATATCAGCTTGGTGTCAGTTAGGATATTTTTCTTCACAGTTGATGGTGCAAGCTTTTTCAAATATGAGGCCGGGTCAGATGTGTCATAAACATAAAAGTAAGCAAACTTTCGTGCAAACGGTTTTGAACTACCATGGAGGAGCGTGGCAGTAGGGAGCCGAGGAGGGGAGCTCGCTACGAACTTGCCTGCAGTTATCTTGCTCATTGTTTTGGAGGCCGCCACCACCACAGGAGTCATCGCAGATACCGGACTCCACTTCCCTGCACCCCCCGTGGCGCGCACGCCCCGACGCGGTTGTCCAGCGCCAGGAGGCGCACAAAAGAATTGCCGGGCTCCCGCAGCTCAGGAGCTCGCTACGAACTTGCCTGCAGTTATCTTGCTCGTTGTTTTGGGGGCCGCCACCGCCACAGGAGTCACCGCAGATACCGGATTCTACTTCCCTGCACCCCCCGCGGCACGCATGCCGCCGATGGAGTTTTCCAGCGCAAAGAGGCGCACAAAAAGATTGCCAGGCTCTCGCAACGCGGGAGTTCGCTACGAACTTGCCTGCAGTTATCTTGCTCATTGTTTTGGAGGCCGCCACCACCACAGGAGTCATCGCAGATACCGGACTCCACTTCCCTGCACCCCCCGTGGTGCGCACGCCCCGACGCGGTTGTCCAGCGCCAGGAGGCGCACAAAAGAATTGCCGGGCTCCCGCAGCTCAGGAGCTCGCTACGAACTTGCCTGCAGTTATCTTGCTCGTTGTTTTGGGGGCCGCCACTGCCACAGGAGTCACCGCAGATACCGGATTCCACTTCCCTGCACCCCCGCGGCGCACACAACGCCAACGTGGTTGTCCAGCGCCAGGAGGCGCACAAAAGGTTTGCCGGGCTCCCGCAGCGCGGAAGCTCACTAAGAACTTGCCTGCAGTTATCTTGCTCGTTGTTTTGGGGACCGCCACCGCCACAGGAGTCACCGCAGATACTGGACTCCACTTCTCTGCATCCCCCGCGGCGCGCGCGCCACCAACGCGCTTGTCCAGCGCCAGGAGGCGCACAAAAGGATTGCCGGGCACCCGCAGCGTGGGACGCGCACGGGCGTGCCTGGGCCACACCCGGGCAAAGCCCGGGCCAAGGGCAGGCCCGTCAGCGCCCGTCCGCGGCCAGACGAGGCAGGGCAGGGCCACTCCCTTTTGCACAACAACATACATCAACGTGTGTAAACTGGTAAGAGAAAGATATTTTTTGTTTGTTACCCTGTTATCCAAAAACTTTTACACGGATTAACAATGGGAAAACGGGAATTACCATTAAAGGGGAAAGTGGTCCCAAAGTGTTCGCCAATTACCAAATACTTGAAAAACACTGTGGGGCTTATTAATAGTGAAATTGTCCATGTCGAGGAACAATTGGCAGCTACACAAACAGCTCTTGATGCTGCCCTAAAAGAATCTGTTCATGAAGGTGGGAAGTCCGCAGCCATAAACGTGTCTCTTTTGGGGAACATAGGGGAGGAAATTGAGCTGATAGTAGACAACATCTCTGTAAGAGAAACTGTACATAAAAAACCTAATCCATGCGTGTTAAATACATCCCTGGAGATTTCGGTTTCAACGGATGACACGCTCTCAATATCTCCCCCGGCAAAAAAAAAGAAGGAAGGCCTGCGACCCATAAATAATGTGGCAGCGCATCTACCAAACTAAACCGAAGCCCAAGCAAAAAAAAGGGCGACAAAAACCCAGGGACCCTAAGGGGGGAAAATAACCCAACTAACTCAAATACACAAGACCTTGAGACATTATTTAAAAGACTCCATGTAAAACTGGACAGTATAGAAAGACGCTTAATGTCAGAGATGAAATTGTTACAGAAAGACATGGCCTTCCTAACGGAAATGGTGACTGAAATCTTACCTTGTAAATCTTCGAAAAAAGTTACAAGTATCTCCAAACCCAATAAGCCTATTTCTATGTCGATGGAAAATGGAGCAAAACTGTTATCCACCCTTCTAATCAAAGTCAGGACACTCTTGTTGTAGGGGATGTATTGGCACTAAAAACTCCACATTGTCCAAGGCCGCACAAAGTAGATATTCCTCCGGCCATAAGGGAGCAGCAAAATATACAATCAACTAGGATAAATAGAACCAAAGAAGATAATAATGACACCCAGGGGACACTAAATCTCCCACCACAGTCGACTCCTAATGTTATTGTCCTAAATAATGTTCCAAAATCAGTGGTAACTCAGAAGGAAACATATGAGTCTCTGAAAAATCAAGTTGTTCATTGGTTTTCTGTCAATGCGGATGTCGGGGTGAATACATTGCAAGAAGCCATAATTATGATAAGGAGAGTGAATTTGGTGGGTAATTCCAGAAAAACATCTTGGGGTGATTGCATTGTTGTAAATTTTCGGGATTGGAATTTGGTGGGTGATTTGCTGAATGTTTTGCAAAATGATGAAATTGGGTATATTCCCCAAAATACTAATTACATAGTGGCTGTTGCATTGGGATATTTTTATAGGCCTAGTTATAGTAACGCCTATTTAACCACGAGCCAACTGCCATATTTACCACAATCCATACCACTGCACAATAGATGCTCAGTATTAAGAAGATGCAGTGATATAGATTGACCTAGAGGGGGTATAGCTAGGCCATTTGAAATGAAAAGGGACCAAACTACTAAAATGAGAGTGGGAGTGCTGGAGCAGGGTTTTCTGTTGAAAATTTATCGGGTTTTAAGCTCCAGTTTTGTCTATAAGTCGTGACTAAAATTATTAATCTATAATCGATAATTATTGGTTTTGTGTGAAAACTTTGACTAATCAACATAACTAACTAGTGAAACTACACGTGGGAATGCATATACGTTGCTTAATAATAATGTGCAGGTTTAATTAAATGAATGTTGCTAAGTGCTGTTTGTTTAAAAGCACAAAACGCTCTTGAATAACGTGTACTAATGCTTTATTGTGTTGCAAAAGGCTAGATAATTACATACACATAAGGGTATTAGTGGGGTTAACACTGTTTTATCATTATGCTGTGGTAACGTTGTTTTGTGTCTCTTTTAATTAAGATGGTCTGTTTTGGCCTGTAACAAGATGGCTGCCGTTTACAGCCTGCACTCGAGTTAATGTGAAAATGTCAGAAGGCCTTGCTGAACATGGTTGACAGTCACCTGACCATGGCTTCTGCTGGAGTTTTGAAAGTTTCCGTGATGCCAGCGACTCCAGGCAGGCATCCAAATGTACTTGGAGGAAAAGAAAGCCACAATGAACTTTGTGATTACAGCGATGGCTTCGCTATGGTTCCGAGGAAATGCGTTTATGAAAGTAACATTTGCAAAACTCGAGTTTCCTTCTTCCGTCTTTTTATTTTTGTGATTTTTCTGAGCGGAGGTTCTTACAAATGTTGCGATGCAACATCCTTTCCTGCTCGTTTTGCCTGGAGATTCAATGAACATTTAGAATTTTTTATGTTGCTTTATTTTGTAAGTTATATTATAAATATTGTTAGACTAGGGAGGGTCTAAGGCCCCTTCTTCCCAAACCTGCGTTGGTGAGGATCGATGCTGTGAGGACGGCGACTCGGGAGACTTTACTGAGAGACCTGTCTTGACCCTTTATGACATTTAGCTAGACTAGGTAACTATGAGAATAATGTTTTTGCTAATGATTGACTTTCATTTGAACTAATTTTAGATAAAATATCATTTATGAATTACAGTGTTGGTGGTTATTTCTTGTCGATTATTGAGTACTCTAATGTGATTATTTGTGCTTAGATCATGACTCAGGACGGTAACAAACTGATCGCATTGACCTTACTGTAGATACAGGGTGTTCTAGGAGTTTTCTCTCTCCAGGTTTGGTGCTGATAGAGTAATCAAGCGTATGTTAGTGAAATGGGCCCAAGTGTGTGATGAGAGCGTGTGCGTGTGTCTGTGAAATTACTCTATCCGTGGAAGTAGGGAGAATTTGTATGCCCTGATCTGCAGCAATTTGCTGGTAGCAGAGTAATGGTTTTGATTATTGTCTTGATCTGATTAGATTGCTTGTATATTGGCTTTTTGATTCATTGATTTATTGATTGATGTTGGTATATGTACTAATACTATATGTAGAAGTCGTCGTGTTGAGTTTTATGTAGTGCTTCTGGAAATTGGGAGCTGATGGCAGTTCCGTAGTAGGGCAGAGGGAAGTATATACTGCTATCGGGAAAGACGGGATTGTTGGTCCCGTATGTATGCAGGAGAAACGTGTGACAATTGAAGTTGCGCGTCACATTGTCTGGGTTCGGAATCAGTGACATCGTCGTGTGTTACTATTAGGGACATATTTTCAGTATAAAAGGAGTGCGTATGGTAGCGAAGGTTATCTGTGAAACTCTGGTCTTAAGTCCCAGGGATCCGTAAGGTTTGCCGTTAAAGCTTACCGCTGGAGAAGGAATAGGTATTCTCTGAGCTTGTTTGAAGGACTGGGCAGAGGTATACACTGCTTGGTTAACGTGTGTTATAATTCTGTAGTGGGGCAGACTATTTGCTGTTCTCGGAAAAAGCAGGATTCTGTGTGTATGTACTACATTTTCTTGTATGAAAGTGCGTGAATGTATGAGCATTTAATTGATTGTAAGACTCTTTGGAGCAGTCCTAGAGGAAACAGTTAATGAATGCATGTTAGAAGGGCAGAGTAGAGGGATGTGCTACTGTGTCAACGAAAGTAATAATTCCGTAGTGGAGCAGAAGTGAGTGCTGTTTCAGGGAAAGACGGGATTCTTGTAAAACAGATTTTCTTTACTATTCTGTGGTTAGCGAAGCAGACAATGGAGATGTTTTAATGTTGTAACTAATAGATTTTGTGGAAATTTAAAACAAATTCTACTGAGGGGATTTTGTAAAGGAGGGGTAGACGAGTGACAGGAGACAGAGCAGAAGCTGCAGTCAGCGACTGGTGACGTCATAGAGACTGCGCTCTGATTGGGTAGTGAATCAGAACAGTGTTCGCGCTGGGATTGGTGCGTTGGTGTGAGCCGCGCAGGGATTGGAAGGAGTACAGGGTGACGTAGACGCTCCAGGATTGGTGCGTTGGTGTGAGTTGCGCTGTTATTGGATGAAAGATTGTACCGTACAGTTGCGTTACGGAAGGGATTAAAAAGATTTGGTAAACGCTAAAATGTATTACCAAGAAGAGAAAAAGAAGAAATCCTTGTTCGGTAAATTTAAAAGATGGTTCGACAAGGATAAGGACATTAAAACAAGAGAAGGTGAATTGTTACCTCCAACGAAAACGCCTGCATCCTTCATGGCTGCGAAATATGGGTATCATACCTGTATATGGTTAGACAATTGGGTTAGGTACACTAGAGAGGATGGTGTTTTGGCTTTCCCGGAGCATGGTTCATTTAATATGGCCGTGTTGAGAAATATACGGGAAAAGATGTTGTGTCTTGACCCAAGACCAAGGCCGACACAGTTTGAGGCGTTGGTGGAATGGGAAGATGAAGGCCATGAGCGAGAAAAACAGAGGTCTGGAGGCAACTATAGGTATATGTTTGGGAGGAAATATGATCGTGAAACTCATCATGATCGAATGAGGAGATGGCGAGATGCTAGCATGACAGAAGGATTATATCCTATGAGGGCAATTGAAGAGAAGGAAGAAAGAAAGGAAACAAGAGGGGTACCTGAAGCAGAAGTGAAAAGGTATAGAGTTAATGATTATGAGGATGAGGTCTTGGATGACATGATTTACAAGAGACCACCTCCATATAGACCAGAACCAGAAGAGAGCACACCAGTTGCTACTCCAATAAGAGATACTTTGCGTATCATTGAGACAGAAGTTGTGACACCTGATTTGAAAAGTGGTAGCTCTTTCAGAGAAAAAGAGAGAGAGAATCGATGTGGTGACGAGAATACGAGAGAATTAGCCAGAAATACATCTGAACTGACTGAAAAGATTAGAGAGCTGACGAAGAATTTGGAAGCTGTTACGGTGCCTGTAACCATAGGTCCGGTTATGCCTATTTTTGATAAGCAGAGGACGGGTGAGAATGGTTTGATGGTTCCATATGTAGGGAATAAATTAACAAGTTTGGCTGGTCCTTCAGGAGAATCAGGGATAAGGACATAAAATAATGATTTGAGACAAACAAGACGTGACACATGTAGTGGAGGATTAGAGGTGCAGTCTAATTCAAGATTGGATACTAGTGATACTAGTAGTTCAGGGATGCCGACTTTGGAACCACAAAGGATGCCAGAGAAAGTGGGTGCAGTGAAAAAGTCTACAGAAATAACAGCTGAAGATTTGAATGATTGGTTGAAAGTTCTTCAAAAGAAGGATAAAGATTCGCAGGCAATTGATGTAGCCAGGTTACGCATTGAATTGGAGGAGCTTGTTGCAGGGACAATTTCTACAGACATACTCAAAAACCATCATGATGGAGAATTGTTATTCATGTGCAAAAGCATCACTTGGAGGGTTAAGAATACACATGAAAGGTTAAGAACAATAGCGAGTGAACAGGGAGTTGACATGGATAAGGTGAAAGTTTTGCAGCAACCTTACAGGGTGGATTTCAAGGATAAGGATATTGAAAATCTAAATGGTGCTGGCAGAACAGGACAGATTAAGGAAATGATTGCCTTATTGCGAAAATGGGGTGATGAAGAAAGATGGAAGGATAGGTGGTACAAGAAAAGGGAAGAATCAGTGGATAGGACTTATTCAGCATTTCCTGTGAGAGAAAAAGAGAAAACAGTGGATGCTTATCCTATGAGAGAAATACCTGGAGGAGGATATGTACATGTTCCATGGACCAGACAGGATATTTTATCATTTACAAATGATTTCCCTCGACTGAGAGAAAAGCCTGTCGAGTGGTATAGGCAGGTAGACAGATTTGTGAAATTGTCGAAGGTGCTGTGGATCGACCTGAATAGTCTGTTTGATATAATTGTTCCAGCAGACTTGTGGGCTGAGTGTAAAATAGTTGTAAGTTGGCCTACTGAGGAATATCCAAGAGATCAGAAAACAGGAGCACCAGATCCAGAGGTAATGAAAAAATACGATCAGGTAATTGTATTCCTGAAAAATAAAGTACCTCCAAAAGAGACAGACTGGGTTAAGATAGATCGAACACATCAGGAAGCAAAAGAATCAGTTCATGCTTTTTACGAAAGGCTGATACTGGCTTTCAAACAATTCAGTGGGGATGAACACCTGGGTGACAAGGATTTGAGTCATTTTGTATACAGATTTGTATATGGCCTGAGACCTGAGATTAGTGAGAGAATTCGTGAGCATACAGTGGACTGGCAGAGTAAGAAAATAGATGAGATCCTGAGACATGCAAAGTACTTCAGTGATGAAATTGAAGCAAAGCAAAGAAAGCTGAAAGAAAAGGCAATGTGGGCACAGGTGAAAGTTGCGGAAAGACAAGAAGCACAGTTAGTGGAACAGGCAAATAATCCAGGGAATAGGCCCAGATATGTGGGGAAAGGAAAGGGGAATTTAGAAGAGGCGAAGAAAAAGTTCCCGTGCCACAACTGTGGTCAACTGGGACATTGGAGATCCGAGTGTACCAATCCACCATTAGTGAATAATGAAAGTAAATCATTAAATCAACAGGTGCAGACTGAGGGGTGTAATCAACAGCAGCAACAGCAGAAGGTTGTTAAACAGCAGAGTCAAGAGCCAAGACCGCCCTTGCCGCAGAATAGAGGGTCCCAAAAGTACAATCAGGATTCGGGATTCTACAATGATGAGCAGGTAAACAAACAAAGGCGTTCTAACCCGGTACAACAGTATTTGTTAAAGAATGAAGGGAGTGAGTCTGAAGGTGATTATTGACGGTGCCGAAGAGAGGAGGAAGAGTGCATACTTGGTGCAACTCTAGAAATAGACCAGGCAGGACCATTTGTAGATGGGAAAATAAATGAAGAAGGTTTTACTTTTTTAGTAGACACAGGAGCAACGAGATCAACTGTCAGGTCAGCAGATATTAGAAATCTTCCTCTCTCGGATGAAGCAATCCAAGTAGTTGGTGTGGCAAATACACAAATCAAGACACGTCTTACTGAACCAGTAAGGGTAAGAATAGGGAAATTTTCAGACATGCACAGATTTGTGGTCTGTGACACTAGTCCAGTGAACTTGTTAGGTAGGGACCTGTTGTGCAAGATGAATTGTACAATTTTCTGTACACCGGATGGAATAGCTTTTGAAACACCAGATGAGGATGTTTTGTACCGGATGACTCTAGATAATAGAGAGAGTGAGATGGTCGGTACATATGCTGTGTTTAATCCAGAGGACTTGCCTCAAGAGCTGAGAGACACGGTGAAAACGACAGTTTGGGATTTTACTGGAGAAGATGTGGGATTGATGAATAATGTAGATCCTGTGAAAATTACAGTGAAAGAGGGAATTACTTATCCTAATATTCCTCAGTACAAAATGACACCAGAAATAATTGAGGGAATAACTCCTATTATTGAGAAAATGATTCAGCAGGGAGTTTTGAGAGAACTACTGAGTAGCCCGTGTAATTCACCGATAATAGGGCTGAAGAAGCCTAATGGGAAGTTCAGGATTGTACAAGATTTGAGAAAGGTTAACAAAATTGTGGTGGCATGTTGTCCCATTGTGCCAAATCCGTCAGTGATTTTGTATCAGATTCCACATGATGCTGAGTGGTACACAGTGATTGATTTGTGTCATGCTTTCTTCTCGATACCATTGCATCATGACAGCCAGCCGATTTTTGCATTTAGGTTTGGCCAGCGTATTTTAGCATGGTGTCGAATCCCACAGGGGTACACAGAGAGTCCTTCGATATTCAATCAGTTATTGAAAAAATCATTGGAGAGCCTGATCATGCCTGAAAGCTCAGTACTGGTGCAGTATATTGATGATCTAGTTGTGGCATCAAAGACACGTGAAGCTTGTGAAGTAGATACCATAGCTTTACTGAATCATCTGGCAGATGGAGGGTTAAAAGTATCTCCAGCCAAATTGCAATTTTGCAAGAAAGAGGTGCATTATCTTGGACACAATATTGAAAAGGGTCTGAGAAAGGTGACTGATGACAGGATCAAAATTATCAGGGGAATGAGAGCCCCAAGGACCCAGAGAGAAGTGAGGATGTTTCTGGGGATGATGGGTTATTGTCGTCAGTTGATTAGTAACTTCTCCCTGATAGCAAAGCCACTGATTAAGTTGACAAAAAGTGAGGTGAAAGATCCATTAGAACTGGATGGAGAACAAAGGGCAGCATTTGAGGAGTTGAAGAGCAGAATGTGTGAAGCCCCTGCTTTGGGAATGCCAGACTATGAAAAAGAATTTGAGTTGTACTGTAGTGAGAGAAAGGGATGTGCACTTTCAGTGTTAATCCAGAAGCATGGACAACTGAGAAGGCCTATTGCGTACTTCTCATCAACACTTGACCCTGTAGCTGTGGGTTTGCCAGGTTGTCTGAAATCAGTAGCTGCTACATGCAGAAGCTTGGAACAGAGTGAGGGTATAATAATGGGATATCCTGTAAGGGTATTCGTACCTCATAATGTGCCAATTCTTTTGACGAGAAGCAGAACTCAATATATGTCACATAGTCGGCTGACTAAATATGAGAAAGTCATTCTGGGAGCATCAAATGTGACTCTTGAGAGATGTGTGAATGTGAATCCAGCAACATTGTTGCCAGATACTGAAAATGTGGGTGTAAAGAACAAAGATGATCATAATTGCTTGGATGTGCTTGATTACTGTACAAAGCCGAGACCAGACATAAGAGATCTTCCATTGCCTGAAAGTGACCATGTGCTGTTTGTGGATGGATCATGTCTGAGAAATGATGATGGTGTGCTGAGTGCAGCATATGCAGTGTGCAAAGTTTCAGAAGTTATGGAAGCTTCACCATTGAAAGGAGTGAAGTCTGCTCAAGTTGCTGAATTGGTGGCATTGACGAAAGCTTGCAAGATTGGGAAGAATCTGAGAATGACTGTAATGACTGATAGTCAGTACGGATTTGGAGTCGTGCATGATTTTGGCCAGCTTTGGCTACAGAGAGGTTTCTTGACGTCGAGTGGGACTCCAATAAAGAATGCTGAAGTGATTGGGAAATTACTTGAGGCGATACATCTGCCTAAAGAATTAGCAGTTGTAAAATGTGCTGCTCATGGACAAGGAGATGATTTTGTTACACTTGGAAATCGTTTCGCAAACGACATTGCACAGTATTGTGCTAAAAATAATCACTCGACTAATAGGGAACGAGAAAAGGAAATGTCTTTGTGTTCTGTGATGTTTACTAATGTCCTAGAAACGTGGGATGAAGTGAAACAGTTGCAGGATGAGGCAGGAAATGAAGAAAAGAAAGATTGGATCAAGGCAGGTTGTGCCCCAAGAGAGACCGATCATGTCTGGATCTATAGAGATGGTAGACCAGTCATGCCTAACTCTATGCTGTCGACAATGGCAAGAATGTATCATGGCCAGGGACACTTGGGAAGGGATGCGATGATCAGGTCTTTTAAGCAGACTTGGTATAATGCAAAGTTCAGGATGATTGCAGAAAGCATCTGTCAAAGATGTTTGATTTGCCAGCAATTTAACACTGGGAAAAAGACAGTGGTGAGTCTAGGAACGATAGGCAGAGAAGGGGGTCCTTTTACGAGAATGCAGATTGATTTCATTGAAATGCCCCAAGTGAACAGATTGAGGTATGTTCTAGTGGTAGTCTGTTTGTTCTCGAGATGGGTGGAGGCCTATCCGACTAGGAGAAATGATGGAATAACAGTGGCGAAGTTACTGTCAAGAGAGTTGATTCCTAGGTACGGGTTTCCAGTAACGATTGAGTCAGATAGAGGTGGACACTTCTATAATGAGCTCATGAGTTTAATTTGTGAAGCATTGAGCATACAGCAGAAGCTACATTGTGCATACAGACCAGAGGCTTCTGGTGTGGTGGAGCAGATGAATGGCACAATCAAAAATCGGATTGGTAAGATGTGTTTAGCCACTGGAATGAAATGGCCTGATGTCTTGCCTCTAGTGCTAATGACTATTAGATCTACTCCAGATAGAACTACTGGTTTGAGTCCACATGAGATTTTGATGGGACGTGCAATGCGTCATGCATTTGTGCCCGTCAATAAGTTGATGACAATAACTGATGACATGATTTTGGATTACTGTAAAGGTCTGGCTGACGCAGTTCATTCTGTGTTTCACCAGGTTGGAGAAGACGCTACAACACTTGAGAAGAAGCAAGCTCATGATCTGAGTCCAGGGGACTGGGTGAGGATTAAAGTGCACAGAAGAAGAAATTGCTTGGTTCCAAGGTGGGGAAGGCCAAGACAAGTTATTCTGACTACGACAACTGCAGTAAAGTGTGCCGGTGTGAAAAACTGGGTGCATGCAAGTCATACTCTGAGAGTTCCTAATCCAAAAGATAGGACTGGTAAGGAGTATTTTGAAGAGTCAGATTCAAGCGATGATGAAGAAGCTGAGTCAGTGAGAAGAAACCGAAATTCTGGAAGAGGTGAAGGAGAAAGAGAGTCAGAGGAGGCTTCAAGAGAACCATTGAGAGTCTCAGAAGGGAGATCAGATTCTGTAAGAGTGCCTGAATTTCAAACGAGCAGTGGAGAAAACAGAAGAGAAAAGAGCAATTCCACAGAGACTACTCCTGAATCAGATGAAGAAGTTGAAAATCCACTTGAGATTACACCTGAAGAAGCAGGGTCAGTAGAAGTTAGAGAGGGACAGATTGCGGAAGACCCCCGAGGAGGTGTAGGGAACATTCCTGATAAGTTAGGTGAAGGGACAAGTAGACAGCAAGAAGATTGCGTGTCGGAGACCCGAGGAGGGAAAGAGTTAGGGAAATCTCAGACGGTGGTGGGAAAAACTGTGGTGCTAAGGAAAACTGCTGAAGAACAAGAGGCAAATGAGACAGAATCAGATGAAAGTGAGAATGAGAAATCAGAGGGTCGAGTTCTGAGAAAGAGGACTTGGATTGGAGAAAGGAATAATAAAGAAGTAAGACCAAAAAAGGTTGTGAGAGGAGATCTTTGGCCTAACAACAGGATAAAGAGGCTGAGATACAGACTGACACGAGCAAATACATCGAAAGCTGAACAAGTGAACGAAGTGTCGAATCAAAATCCAGCAAAAGGTGAAAAGCAGAGAGAGTCGAAAGAACCAGAGGAAATCAAAAGAATCAGAAAACCTAACCAGAAGTATAGATCGCCGGAATTGACGTATGTGGCATTGTCTGAAGGTGAAGAGGCAGAAAGTCAAGGAAATCCAGAGGAGACCGTACGAGAAGTGGTTGAGGAAGAAACAGGTGAAATCCTGAAAGTTATCTTGACTGACATTGAAGAAAAGTCAGACACTGAGGATGTTGTTGGAGATCTAATACAATTTGATGTCGAAGAAGTTGAAGTAAAGAGTGATGAATATCCAAATTGAGTGAACTAAAGGAGTCACTTGGAGAAAAGTGAAGAGAGGAAAGTCTGAAATTAAGCTGTTTGAAGTAATCCAAAGTTCTAGAAGTGCCAGTAGTGAAATAATAGAGGCTAAGTCAAAAGACACGGTCAAAGTAGTAAAATGGCTAACATAGAAAATAATCAAAGTAGATGTGCCTTCTTAAAAAGATGGTGTAGAATGTGCTGCTGCTGTACTGGATTATTAATGCTATTATGGGGTGTACTAGCTTTATTGGTTACTTTTAGAGTTACAATAGGTACATTTGAAATACACACTGAGAATGTGACTAATGCAGAGAAGAGTTCGCATAAAGTAGTTCCAACTAGAATTAGTAATGCTTATATACATAAAGGTAGGTCAATTAATGATTTTTCTAGCAATGTTTTTTCAAAGTTGTTGTACGAATACATGAAGACGATGGAAGTTAGGGATTGCTACGTATGTATGCAATTACCTGCATCTGTTTCAGAGTGTGTTACTTATCACCATTTACCAGCTACGTATGGAATTTCTTGTAGTGTGTTAAGTAGTGTTTTTTATTTGCTAGGGAAAATAGATTATGAGATGTCTAACAAAGATAACATTTTTGGGCAATTGCCTATGAATAAAAGGCTGAATCCAGCTAAAGAAGCTAACATTTTTGGTGAGATTTTTGTTGAAAAAGAAGAATTAACATTAGATTACATTTTTAAGAACAATTTAACTTGCAGTTTGAAAGAAGAGGAGAAGGCTTTCCTAAATATGGTGGAGGAAAGGAGAATGAGCATGCATGAGAAAGCAGGGAAATATGGAGTGAGTGAGACAATTTGGGACATTGAGATGGGAAAAGAGTTGAAAAATGGGGCTAGTCCAACTTTAGCTCTAGATGCACCACAGAAGGGTAAACTATGTATTACTAGAAAGAAATCCCAATATGATACATATTTTGTTGGGACTAGTGAGTGTCATGATACATACTTCATTGCAACAGGATGGGGTTTCAAGGGAGGAGAGGATCCAGTTTTCCCAGGGGTGTATTATGTTTGTGGGAACAAGGCTTATTACAGATTGCCTGACCATTGGTATGGCACGTGTTATGTGGGCCTGGTCTTTCCAAAGATCTTTCATATAGATAAGATAGAAGATGTGGAACATATTAATTTACTAACACGTTTTAAGAGAGAAACTTGGTCAGAAATTGTAGGTGATATTTTTGCAGCTTTAATTCCAGCAGTGGGAATTTCTTTAAATGCACATGGGATTCGGAAACTGTCAACAGTGGTGGATCGCTTATCGACAAGTACCGCTGGAGGGTTTCTTTTGGTGAATACGGAGATGATTGCCGTACGTGCCATGTCTATGCAAAACCGACTTGCCCTTGATATTCTATTGGCCAAGGAGGGTGGAGTCTGTGGAATGCTGAAAGTTCAACATTGTTGCACTTACATTCCTGACGAAAGCAAAGACCTGAAGGTCTATATCAAAAATATTACTGATTTGCATGAAGAATTAGTACCACTGGAAGCTGAAAGTATCTGGACTAAATTAGCTAATAAAGTGAAGGCTGTAAAGAGTTTTATTACTAAGATAGGTAGTACTATTATAGGTAAGATATTGTTTCCTTTGTCCTGTGTAATTGTTGCTTTAATGATACTAAGATTGGTGTGTTTGTGTTGTAAAAACAGGGGAGGGAGAAAGAGAATAATTAGAAGTAATGCTGAAAAGAAACAAAAGAGGTCAAGGAGAGATCCACAAGAGATAGAATTAGAAGAATTGAGGGAGAGTGTGTACTTGGAGACGAAGAGGGATGATGAAAGGGAGTCTGGTGTGTAGTGTTGTGGAAAAGAAAAAAGACATTTCCAATTTCTCCTAAAATGGGACTAAATTTTTTTTTTGGGGTTGTTTATTTGGTGATAATATCACCAAAGGGGGGATTGCTGGAGCAGGGTTTTCTGTTGAAAATTTATTGGGTTTTAAGCTCCAGTTTTGTCTATAAGTCGTGACTAAAATTATTAATCTATAATCGATAATTATTGGTTTTGTGTGAAAACTTTGACTAATCAACATAACTAACTAGTGAAACTACACGTGGGAATGCATATACGTTGCTTAATAATAATGTACAGGTTTAATTAAATGAATGTTGCTAAGTGCTGTTTGTTTAAAAGCACAAAATGCTCTTGAATAACGTGTACTAATGCTTTATTGTGTTGCAAAAGGCTAGATAATTACATACACATAAGGGTATTAGTGGGGTTAACACTGTTTTATCATTATTCTGTGGTAACGTTGTTTTGTGTCTCTTTTAATTAAGATGGTCTGTTTTGGCCTGTAACAAGATGGCTGCCGTTTACAGCCTGCACTCGAGTGAATGTGAAAATGTCAGAAGGCCTTGCTGAACATGGTTGACAGTCACCTGACCATGGCTTCTGCTGGAGTTTTGAAAGTTTCCGTGATGACAGCGACTCCAGGCAGGCATCCAAATGTCCTTGGAGGAAAAGAAAGCCACAATGAACTTTGTGATTACAGCGATGGCTTCGCTATGGTTCCGAGGAAATGCGTTTATGAAAGTAACATTTGCAAAACTCGAGTTTCCTTCTTCCGTCTTTTTATTTTTGTGATTTTTCTGAGCGGAGGTTCTTACAAATGTTGCGATGCAACATCCTTTCCTGCTCGTTTTGCCTGGAGATTCAATGAACATTTAGAATTTTTTATGTTGCTTTATTTTGTAAGTTATATTATAAATATTTTTAGACTAGGGAGGGTCTAAGGCCACTTCTTCCCAAACCTGCGTTGGTGAGGATCGATGCTGTGAGGACGGCGACTCGGGAGACTTTACTGAGAGACCTGTCCTGACCCTTTATGACATTTAGCTAGACTAGGTAACTATGAGAATAATGTTTTTGCTAATGATTGACTTTCATTTGAACTAATTTTAGATAAAATATCTTTTATGAATTACAGTGTTGGTGGTTATTTCTTGTCGATTACTGAGTACTCTAATGTGATTATTTGTGCTTAGATCATGACTCAGGACAGTAACAAACTGATCGCATTGACCTTACTGTAGATACAGGGTGTTCTAGGAGTTTTCTCTCTCCAGGTTCGGTGCTGATAGAGTAATCGAGCGTATGTTAGTGAAATGGGCCCAAGTGTGTGATGAGAGCGTGTGCGTGTGAAATTACTCTATCCGTGGAAGTAGGGAGAATTTGTATGCCCTGATCTGCAGCAGGAGCAGCTGACGTTAATATGAGCACATAAATAGAGCTAAACCTCCTAAATGGCACCTTGGATTGTTGTGAGGGAGATAGTGACATATCAAATTCATCGCAGATTATAGAACATGATGATTTAATAGTATCATCGCATAAACGCAATCCGGATAAACAAATGAATTGCAATATTGATTATATTCCCACTCTTAACACAAGTAGAGCTAGGCCGGGCAAATATCAAAGTGAATCCCTGAATCTAATGACATGGAATGTCTCAGGAATCAAAAAAAAAATTAATGACGAGGACTGGCTGAAAACGTTAGATGGGTGTGCGCTAGTTTTACTCCATGAAACATGGTCCACTGAACCTTTTTTTATAAATGGTTATCAAATTGTCTGTACAAATGCCAGTCCATCTAGGGCAGGAAGAGCCAAAGAAGGTTTAGCCACCTTAATTGTTACCACATCGCCCATGAAGCTCATGAAAACACATATATCATCAGAATATTACCACCTTTTGCGCCTGCAATCGGTAGAAAAGCAGGTTGTCATTATAATTAGTTTATATAATAATGTATTTGATAAATCAAAGAGTAAAGTAATTGGGAGTCTCGAAAAAGATTTGGATTATTTCCTTTAGGGGATAGGCAGTGACTATGTATTAATATGGGCAGGGGACTTTAATTGTGGTATATGTACCTATGAAGTAGGGGAGCCCTGTGGATATTGTGATCACCTAGGAGACAGTATACCCCACTTCCCCCATGACCCATATGGGGAATCCATTAACAATGTGGTGCATAATGATCTGCTGGTCTTGGATCCCACCGTTGGAGGGGGGGAAACTACTTTGCCAACATATGTAGGAGTAAGGTCATCCTCAACTATAGACCACATTTTTGTGTCAGCAAACTGTAGTGAACTGGTGGAAAATGTACTGATTAACCGCAGTTTATTCAGTGACCATCACCCGTTAACAGTTTCACTAAGATTAAAACTCAGCCAAAAAGAACAGGGCAAGAGATTGGAAAAAGATATTGAAACACAGGGGAATAATGGAGTGTCAATAAAATCGTCAGGAGTAATCCCGGTCCTATTTCTGACAAAACTAAAGGAAAAAATATAAGATGATATCGACACCTGTCTGGATAGCACCGCCCAGAGTCAGGAGATTATAACTGCTTTTAATAAAATTATAAGTGAAATTGCTGACGATGTAAGTAATAAAAAACAGTATAAGGCGCGAGATTCTAACCCGAGATGGTTTAACCATGAATGCTCTAAGCTGAATGGGGATTTGAAGCTGGCATTAAAACAAACACCCAGAGATAGTATAAGAGTTTGTACTCTGCGGAAATTATACAAAAATATCCTGCAAGAAACAAAAAGGGAAATCCGCGCAGGGGCGTGGGAGAATTTAACCCAGGCAGCAGAGCAAAAAGACTCACCCCTTTTCTGGAAAACAGTTAATCACCCCTTTTTTAAACGATAATACAACTGTAAATATTGATATCGTGGTACCCCCAGATGACTGAGTGGTCTACTTTGAGGGGATTTTTAACCCAGATGGTGCGAAAATAAGTGAGATTAGAAAAGGAAATTTTATAATGGTAGATCCCGTCAACTCTTTACCAATATCGCCAGATGAAATTGAGTTAGCTTTACAAAAATGTGTGAATGGTAAAGCTGCAGGCCCGGACGGAGTACCAATAGATGTTTTTAAGCATGATATAGACTTCTGGATACCCATCTTAACAAATGCTTTTAATGCCACCATTGGGGGCTTTTTACCAACTACCTGGGTTGAAAGTATCATCGTACCAATTTTTAAAAAAAGCGATAGAGGAAAGCCAAATTGCTACCGCCCAATATCTCTCCTTGACTCCACGCCAAAACTGATGGGCCGTATAATGTTGGAAGACTTGAAATCTGGGCCAACTAGGAGAAAATACTGACCAATGTACAGTATGGTTTTAGAAGAGGAATTGGGACGGTAGAGCAGTGTTTAAATTTAGAGTTAATTATAGGAAAGTACACTTTGGCAAAGGAAGGGGCGCTACACCTCTGTTTTGTCGAACTTACTAGTGCCTTTGATTTAGTTAATCACAGCAAACTATGGCAAACACTGAAAGGTTAGGGGCCCTCCTGATATAATCACATACCTATCACAGATCTATATCCATCTAACATCTAGGGTACGATATGGAAAGAGAGGGGAATGCACACCTGATTTCAGTGTAAAGAATGGCATCAGACAGGGTTGTGTATTAGCGCCCCTCCTTTTTTCTTTATATGTTAACAATGTAGATCCTTTTCTACAAAATATTAGTGCAGATGCTCCGAAAGTTGGGACTCGTATAACCCCTGTACTGCTTTATGAAGACGACGCTGTCCTCATATCAAGGACAGCGAACGGCCTACAAAGACTTATAGAAAATTTTGCCCTGTACATGACAAAGAAAGATCTGAAAATAAATTTAAAGAAAACTTTTGTAATGACATGTGGGGGCAAAATCCAAAAAATAAACAACAAGATGTAGGTGGAGTTTTAATCAATAGAGTCTCATCTTTCTCTTATTTGGGGTTGCTTTTTAATAAGAATGGTACATGGAACTCCCATATCGATTTATGTAAATATGAAATTTTTAAGATCAATAGAGAGGAGTTTTAGATTTTCGGCGAAGATAGCAAACAAACCTATCCCCGAAATCTTAACACTCTATTGGAGCAAATGCATTTCAGGGGCCTGATATGGAGCTGCTATCTGGGGCATGTCTAACATCACCTCCCTTCAGTACCAAGAATATAAATTCTTAAAAAGATTATTGGCAGTCCCCTATTGGGCTGCAAACTACATTATCCACAAAGAATTATCAACTCCATACATTAGTGACACAATAAATATTGCAGGTCTCTCCTTTTGGCACGGCATCTGGTCTAAGGACGAAACAAAACTCACAAAAGACCTAATTGTGGACTGTCTAGCACTTGATCATAGCAGGAAGATTCCTTGGCTGGAGTACATTCACAATATTTTAAAACACTGTAATCCTGAAATGGTCAGAAGTGACCCCCTTCCTACATTGGAATTTAGTAAACAGGAACTTAAGCACAAATATTTAAAACTAAAGGAAAATGAAAGAGATCGGTCCGTCAGTCAAAAACACACTGTCATGTCATATTTTGAACAACCTTTTGTGAGGGGCCTGCAGCCGTACTTAGTACTGGTGAAAAACGTACAACAGAGATTTTATCTCACTAGGCTAAGGATGAGTCCGTTACATCATTTAGTTGTTTTCCCTAGAGTGGAAAAATAGCGTCAGCAATTACCGAAATGTCCTTGTGACGGAAAATCCATGTAATCGACGATGCACTTTTTCTCTTTTGTAGTTTTTATAAGGATATCCGGAAATTAGTTTTAAAACCCCTATTTTTATCAAACATGCTTTTTAATTATAAATATGCATTCAATTTTGTATGTAGTTTAGAAAATTTTAAAATTATAAGTACTGTAATCCGCTTCATACAGCTCGCAGTCAGGAAATGAAAAGATTATTCACATCTTGATGCATTGCTGTATGAAAACTTGGATGATTTTTCTTAAATATTGCTTTGTTTTTATTATTTATTCACTCCCAAAAATGCTCACATTGTATTCCAGGTCTCATTATGTATTTCTTGCACCAGCACTTTATCTCCTGTGACTGATTGTATTAACCTTTAATTAGCTTGCAAATCCTTACCCCCAATAAAAACACCAAGATCGATTAATGATGGTCATACAGACTTTTTGATAATATATGTCACAAATGAATTTTAAATTGTTCTTTTTCTGTATTTGTCTTTTAAAATATTTGGAATAATAATGTAAATTTAGGAATGTTTTTTATAGTATGCTCTTACGGTGAGATTTGTTGCACCGAATAAAGCTGATTTTGATTTGATTTGAAATACCATGTGGTGGTGTAGGGCAATGCTCCCATTGAGTATAATTGTAAATAGCATGTGGAACACTTGCTTTATGCAGGAATTGATGGCTGTAATGTTGAAAACAGAACATGTCATCATAATTATATGTACCATCATACAATTTATTGGAGGAAAACACAGTTAAATGCTCTAGATCTTCTAGCAGTTCATGTACTGTATCAGAGACAGTACTAGGGGTAATGGTATCATTTAAAGAAATTTTAAACACATGTGAAATTTGTAATAGTTCAGTGCGACCATACACATCATACAATACCCTATCCCTAACAATCGCCTCATCAGTTGGAACAGCTGAAATGTTCACCAGGGAAAGGTCTCTCCATTCACGGTGTGATGATGCATATGGTTTGAGTACGAAATTTACCAGTTGTACTAGAGCGCGTTCTGGAAGATAGTGTCCATTTAGAAGCAAGAAAAAGTCTGTCACCAAACCAATTCAGAGAACTAGGAAAAGTAACCCAATTGGTATCCAAAGATGTAACCAAGGAGAAACAAAATATGTTCTTTTCAGACAAAGATAGAAAACACACACTTTCAGCCTGAAAGGGAGAGGCAGTGTTTGTCGTGGTGGATCTGAAGCATCGGAAGAGAAAACATCAAAGTCGATGAAATAGACAGAGGTATTCCAATCAATCTGTGGCAGCTTGGCAGGTGATGTAGATCTGGGAGATGACTTGATTTGTGGTACATTGAGTAAGACCTTATGCTTGTCTTTATTTCTAATTGATATCTGAGTTTCTGTACTAACTGACGGCACAGTAGTTGTTGTAACAGGCAGAAGGGATATTTCATTGTTGTTGATTATTGTCTCTCATTGGAAAAAGGATGCGTCTTCAATTATTAAAGCTTTATCTGAACTTCCTGTACTATAGAGAGAGGAGGCAGGTAGGTACCCAGGATGCCATGTGGTTTATAGTTGAGTATCGCTACATAGTGTGGTTTGATCACATCAATGGAGACAAATCTTTTGTCTTTGCGACTGGCTTGCAGCGGAACAACTACGGTTCTGGTACCTTCAACAACCAGGACAGGTCATAGCCAAACTTCCCATGGCCTCTTTGTGAGCCCAAGAGCCAAACACTGGATCCTGGCCAGAGTGTAGTGTGCCAAATGGCATATGTACCAATAAAGACACTTAGATCTTTCATAACAGTTCAGGCGTTAGCCAACAGCTGTGGCAATACCCACAGGAATTGAGAGCAGGAATCCATTGCCACCAAGATTACTTGAAAGCCCCAACGATGAGCAAAAGAAATGATGGATTGAGGCCCAGATCCCTGTACTGAGGATGAATGTTTGACATTATTCACCCTTCTGTCCATCAATTGTTCTTTTTGTGTTGGTGGTCAAAGCAGCATTCACTTCTCTAGGAACTGTGTAGCAAGGCTTTTGCCTTCACTTGACAACTCATATCCCAGAAAAAAAGACATTGAGGTGGGCAATTATTTGATTTTCAAAAATTGAATTTGTAGCACATGTGAGCAAATCCCAAGATTATGCAATCCACTCTTGTCAAGTGTTCCATAAGGTCATCCTCCGTCAGATAAATGTCATCAAAATTCTGTAGTAGCTCTATTACTTTGGCTGAAAAAAGTCATGGACTACTATTTTATCCTGGGGGTAATTGACAGAGTTGTTTTTGAGGACCTAGCACACTGAACGCGGTCTGGTATCTGCATCCAAGCACTATATTCTGGCATAAAAATGTATTTGAGGTATTAAGTGCTGTTTTTCATTTCTTCCTTACGATGTTGCTCACTAGTGTGGCACTATGTGCATTGTGTATTGCAAATGTGTGAGGAGCTGTATTTAAGTGTCTGTAGTCAAACACTTGACAATATAAATGGTCTGGTTTCAATGCTGCAAACAAAGAATCATTCATGGATGAGGTGCAACTTTCTATTACACCTTGGTATTTGAGTTGTTCTAGGGCTTCCCTAACTTCTTTTTTAGCTTCCTGTTTAATTGGATATTGTCATTGAGGTTGTCCTCAATGGGATATCATGATGAGGGAAACCATCATATCACCCCACATAGTTGCAGTATAATGTAGGAGCTAGTGCTAAAGCCCACTGCTTGGCATGTGAATATTTTACTGATTCTAGAACAAGGTCGGAGAAGGCAGATACAATTACTGTTTCCCTGTTTGGGTGCCCCATTGCTAGATCAGGTAGCCAATCCTTTTCAACCAAAAGAATATCGGAACCGTAAGTTAAGTCATCCCAAAAGAGAACATTGATGTATCTGGGTATTTTTCCCTCCAATTGAAATTGTATTTTGTATAAACAATGGGGAACACTTACCCTAGTATCAGGTGATTCCACCGTGATATGCTCACTCAGCGCTACTCCCACCATATGATCCATCAGGTTCCGGTGAACTATCGTGACTTCTGCCATGTGGTCTAGCATTGTCACTGCCCATTCCTCGCTCGGAAGCAGAGTCCTCAATATCTGGGGCATGGCTGAACCTTAGTCCGCTATCTTCTTTTTTTTTTATTGAGGCTTGGAAGGTTTCAGTTTATCTTCCTGTTTTATCATATAGTCAGATGAGTGTTGTGAGTCCTTCTTTGGTTTCATGTGCTCCTATGATCTGTGCTATGACCGTCCACCTCACTCCTCACATTTTCAGATGAATACAGAAAGGAACGAGACAAACGTGTATCAGTATCCTAATACCTGTCCGACGACCTAATATTATCACAGTTTCAAAGATTAGAGGTTTTTTTCAGTGGCTTCCAGTTGGGGAGACCAACCCTGTAATTTTGTCTTGTCCTTATTTTTTTGTTTATTGTCCCCCTCCTTCTTTGTTGAAGAGCCAGATGCTTGCTTAGAGTTATCCTTTTCAGAATTACCCTACAGTTGTGGTTTACCAGGTCTTGCTCCCAAATTATGGTTTTTGTGCAGGAATCAAATCCCATAGGGGTTGGCTCATAGCCAATGCTGCTGCTTCCCCTTTTATTTTACTTAACATATTGACGGATACTGCCTCAAAATTGCCATCAGATTCATCCCCAAGTCTAGGGCAAGTGCTGGCCTGTCCTCATTATGGAGCTGTTTCAGCACTTCGGGCAAAACAGCCAGGGAAAGGGTACTATGCGCTTTGGTATATACTGCTGCAAAGATTGTGCCCCAGGTGGTGCAGTCTATCACTGGTGGAACCACCCACATCGGCAAGCAAATAGTTAATATTCTGTTGTTTTCCTGCAGGCCTGTATGGGAAACACCGCTCCAAGCTGGCTGTTTTTTTTTTGTTCAATCCAGATTGGAATTTCCTCCCGTCTAACGGGAACTTTTCCCATGACTGCATTTAGTGTTTGTGGGTTAATGCCAGGGTAACCAATTGTAGTTGTGCAGCATGAGCAGTCCACGTAGGTTTAAGTGTCAATGTTTGCATAACGAACTGTGTAAGACTTCTATATATTGTTACTAAATCTTTGTATAGTCTTCGCTCCATTGCTGCTGATAAATTATCAACATTAGGATGAGGTGTGAGGCTCACAAATTTGCTCCCTCATTGCTGAGCAGATCGAGTTTAACTTTTTCTGTTGTGTGCGGGAGGGCGCTTTTAAACCAATTTATGTGTTCTTGGTAAGTGAGAGGAGCTTCTATTGCCTCATATGGAGTGTAGACATCCGGTATTTCATCCTATGTGTTGGTGTGAAATAATTGTGTAGTGTTGTCTGCAACCGGGAATGCAAACCAAGAATAGAACACCTCTGTCCTAAATGCTTCCTGTGCCTCAACCACGAAGGTTAGATAGATAGATTGGTTTATTGTGCAGTTAATTAAAACCTTTACAATTGTGCTATACATATTTCCATACACTTAAAATTAATTATTGTTAAAATGACACATTAAAATGAGAGAAATCTCAGCATTGAAATTCAAGGGACGTTATTGATCAGAGTTGCAATTTTGGATGCAAGATGGGGTAATCTTAACGTTTGCTAAATTAACCGTTCTACAACAGCTGTGTAGTCCTGAGATTTCGTAGTATGTTAATCCTGATATTACTATATTTCCTATATAGGCCAGCAATGCATGCGTTAGCCTCTATGGGTTGGCTCAAAGAGCCGCAGACAGTTCAGCTGTAATTCCACAAAGGTAACAACTCCATCTTTGGCTGGGAGACCATGGTGTAATAATTTCAGAATAATCGCATCTCTGCAGTTCTCTGCAATGTTTAATGGCCGAGGACCTAGGACATAATAGGTAATGAAAACAGAGGGGGTATACACAGTGGGAAGTAAAGCCTATGAGTTCAAACTTGAACAGCCTACAGCAAATACATATGGGTTACCTACTCAGCTTAGGAGGATCCCTCTTACCACCAGAGATGTCTCCAGTTTGGAGGTAAGTGGGGGTCTGTAAGTAAGCAAGATTAAACTACTCAGGAGATCTATTAAAATAAATGCCTATCCAACGTGGGGGTGCCATGTTGTGTAGTTTCTACCGTATGGTAGGAACTGCATGTTTGTGGATGGCATAACCGTTGGGATGGTGCCAGACTGTTTCTATGCACCCCCTCAGGATATGTTGTCCTAAAGGCCAGCTAGCTCACAGTGCCACCATGAGTACCCCTAAACCTAGGCGGGTTTGCGGGTAACAAATGGTGCTGGCAACCACTGAACATGACAACCCTGATCCCCCAGGGACAGTGGAAACAGATATAGAACCCTTTTGGCCAGTCACTCGTGCTCTCTTATTCTCAGAGAAATATACAAGGAATACATACTCGCACGTTTTTAACGTTTTACTGAACCAACAAGATTCTTGTATAAAGTATATGTGCTGCAATGATCAATAGACAGAAGCAGATGAAAGTTATTAGAAGTTCCAAGACAGTAAACAGAATAAAAAGTTCTACCATCATGCTGAGACAATGTACATATGCAGGCATATAAAACAATATACTCCTACTATGCAGTCCCTAACCAAAGTGTCTAGGGTGTAAGTGTGTGTTCTTCCAAGAATTAAGCCTGGGCGGTAAACTCCACTTCGCTCGTGGAGTTTTCCCACACAGTGCTCCGCGTAGAGAGTGGAGTTCCGAAAACCTCTGCAGAGGGGAGTTTTTCCTCTTTCACAGCTCACCAACGTTAAGTTGGCGAGTCCGAGCAAGGAAAATCCAATGCAAGACCACCACCCAGCGAGATTTCTCATTGCGGAGGTTTGTGGCAGGTTGCTGCCGCTCGCATTGAGCAACCTGCAACTCATGTTGAGGAAGATGCATCCACTTGCACTGCGTGTGGTGCAATTCACACTGATTTTACAGCACAGCAAAGACACCCAGTGGTAAAAATCAGCAAGACCAGTGCAACTAACCTCACTCCACTGCTCGCAGAGCTTTGTGGAGCGCGGAAGAGTGTTTTTGTCATTCACGGAGTTCTGCATAGCGGAACTCCACAAAATCCACCTAGGCCTACCAAGAATCCCTGGACTGGATGATCCCACCAGTTACCTGAAGGGAAAGAATGTAAGTCCCTGTCTTGGTCACAACCTGGACACCCTTTGCAGAGATATCAGCAAGCTGCTGGACCATAGCTTCAGCATGTAGTGACCTAGCCATAGACAGCAAAGCACTCCTCTAACTATACCTGGAAATGCTTGTTTGTGTATAATGAAAAGCATTCTGCGAGTCCTGGGAAAGCCAGCAATTTTATGATATATAGATAGCCATTTCACCTTGTGGATGAAAAATAGAACAATATTTGCACAATGCGTGTCGAGGTCTTGCACATGGTGTTCAAGGAGTTGTGATAATGGTCACTCGAAGTGGACTCTGTAAGCACAGCAGTTTCAGGGAAACTAATCCAGTATTGTCACACCCATAAATGTGTGTAAAAGGTTTTTGTGTGAAAGGGAAAGGCAATGTAAGAAACGTGTACATAGTTGAACATGGCAGCGTTCCTTTACGTGCCTAACTAAGACACATGACAGCAAAGAAATGCAACCACTAACAACCTCCTTCATGAATCAGATGATTCACAAATCTACTGCTAGTGTCTTTTTTGAGATCAGCTAGATTTGTGCAACTATACATAGGGCCCAAAAACACTGAATCACTAGTTACCAAGAGAATCTAAAAAGAAAACTACAATCAAAATAGATCCTCTTAAAAAGACAAAACATACCAAAGAACTTAAAAGGATACAAAGCCCACTCAACACAGGAACATTATCTGAAAAATATACGAAAGAAGACTCAAAAAAAAATAGCCCAATGAGGAAGTGGGTTCAGTCTAAAGGTGGGATCAATAAAACTATCGCCAGGTTATCAGGAGCAGGGTTTACGGACTGGAGCATGCTAGCCGGTCCTTTATCAGCAACAGAAGCATTGTCAACTGACCAGAAGGACTATTCACTTTCTAGTTTAGTACAAGATCCTACAAAAGAAATAAATAATCAAGACTCTGCTACTAATCAGCTTTCTATTCCTGGCAACGATGAATTTTCTTTTTCTATCCCTGCAACTTCACCAAAACCACCTATAGCACCACATCAAGAACTATCTCTGACTTTCCGTAGCCCTCCTCTAGAGGATCAAGCTTCTGTGGGACAGGACAATTACAATGCTCAAGATCAGGGCCAGGAGACATTCATGCTTGATAAGATATTGCAAGCTTTAAGTGAACAGAGGGAAGAAACAAGGGCACTTTTCTCACAGGTCCGAGCTGATAATGGAAAAATTCAGCAGTCTATGAAAGAGGTGATGGAGAAAGTGGGATCGGTGACGGAAGAAATGGCCGAGCTTCAACAAAGAGTTGTCAACATAGAAGAGGCCTCATCTAAAAGGGATAGCTCTGTGGAGAGACAAGAAGTACAGCTAAGGGAGGTACAGGCCAAGCTGGAGGATTTGGAAAACAGGCAGAGACGACAGAACCTTAAATTATTTGGTATTCCCGAAGGCTTGGAGGGGGCGGATTCCAGAGCATATATCGTCCAGATCATGCAGAAGGCTTTCCCGGAGCGGGGGACTGGGACTGGGATTGCCAGATACAGCGAGCACACAGACTACCAATAATACAACGCCAAAAGAACTCCCAGTATCCTAGACCTTTTCTAATTTACTTTGGCAACTATCTGCTGCGTCAAGCTGTTTCCCTAAAAGCTAGCCCTAGGTCACCTGTGGCAGTGGATTCTTTTTCTCTGGTCTTCCGATCGGATTTCTGTAACCTTTGATGGACAAAAGATGGCAGCTAAAGCAAATGATCGATCCGTTCAAAGCATTTGGTGTTCAAGCTTACTTACAGGAACCTGCCCGGCTTAAAGTTATCAAGAATGGGCAAAGTTACTTTTTCTTCTCTCGCACGGAAGCAGAGGAAGTATTGCAGAAATGGAAAGGGGAATGCTGTGGCTAAAAATAGACTGAACTAGGACTCCCGAGATGACTCTTAATGTGTCCTAATCTGTCCTTATGTGTCCTAACACACACAAATAGCTTATAGATTACTTAGTTTCTCTATCTACTACTTACTGCTTATTTGTTTTGAAAACGGCTGGGGGGGTTTCTAGACTGGGGGCTGGGGGCGGTTGGGTCCTAGTCGACTGCCACATCAACGGCAGTTACCAGAAGACGACCTCTCCTTCAAGAACAGGGTGGGTGGGGAGGGAGGCAAGAAAGGGAAAGGTGGTAAAGGGGTTAGGGGTTTGGGGTGGGGTTTTTTCTGATGTATAAAATGATTGCTGTTGTAAAGGATAAAAAAACCAACATGAAAGTGATTTCAGTTATTGATATAATACAAGCAAGGACAGGTTCTCTTCTTTTTACTCTTTTTTTTTTCCTTTTTGATGGCTGAAATAAGAATTTTAGCCTGGAATGTTGCAGGCCTTAATGGGAGGAATAAGAGACGCTTAGTGGCAGAGGAATTGTTGATGTATAATCCACACTTAGTTTTATTATCAGAAACCCATATTGCATATAAAGATAAAGGGCTCCTTAAACAATTGGGATACGAAATTGCTATTGCTTCGGACCAAGATTCTTCAACCAGAGGAGTAGCTATCTTAAGACATAGACATCTAAAATGTATAATTGAAAAAACATTAACGGATAAAAGTGGTAGGTGGGCCATTGTGCAGGCACAGGTTGAAGGTACTAAATATGTATTTTGCGTAGTATATGGCTCAAACAACGATAATTATCAAATAATTGATAGACTGAATATTGAATTGCTGAGTTGGGAAGGTGATAAAGTCGTGATGGGGGATTTCAATTGCATAATGAATTATGAGATAGATACCACAAGACGCCATGCATTTCAGAGGATGAAAAAGACACGCACAGCAATCAATGAGCTAGGGCAAATACATGGTCTTAAAGATGTTTGGCGGACAATACATTCTAATATACCGGGCTATAGTTATTACTCTGCGGCACATAAACTCTGCTCTCGTATAGATATGGCCTGGGCATCAGAAGAGATTATAAAACTATGTACTATGAAGATATGCCCCAGGGTTACCTCAGACCATAACCCCATCCTTTTGAACTTTAAGATAGTAACAGCAAGGAAACAGATTAGGGGCTTCTCATTTCCTAGATATCTCCTAACAGACGAAACTTATCTATCTAGCATTAAGCAACACTTAAGGGAATATTTAGAAATTAATAATGGTTCTGCGATACCAACAATAGTTTGGGATTCGTGTAAGGCTAGCATCAGGGGGTTCACACAGCAATATATTTGGACACAGAATAGGCAACGCAAGATAGAAATAGATGGGATTCTTAAAGATGTCAAGATCATGGAGGATCAATATGCAGAAGCATAACTAAATTGCTCTCTAAATTTAGAAACTATAGGATACGAACTAATAAACTTAAAATCAACAGTTAAACAAACTTTCAGGGAGAAAATAGCGGTTAAAATTAATAAATACAAATTAACTCAATACGAAAGCGGGGAAAAAATTGGGAAGCTTTTAGCCTATAAAGTAGCCGACGAACAAGCTAAGACACAAATAAAGAAAATTAAAGGCTTAAACAACGAGATATATGAACAACCAAGCCAGATATTAGCGCAGTTTGTCACATATTATAAAAATCTAGATACGCCAGAGGCACAGTCACAAATGCTTGATATTATAAAATATGTCCAGAAGTATATCAAAAAAACATCGGTAGCTAATGAAGTGTCAGCAACATTGCTGGATGATATCGCACACGACGAGATTAGAGCCGCCATCTCTTCTTTGCCGTCAGGAAAAGCATCCGGAGATGATTCAATCCCTTTAGAATTATATAAAAAATGCTTAGATGAGCTACTGCCAACTTTCTCCCAACTCATTAAATATATCGAAGCAGGGGGGAACGCCCCAGACTCCTGGAATACGACTCGGATAATTTTTTTTCTAAAAAAGAATAAGCCTCCAGAGGAATGTGGGTCTTACAGGCCGATATCACTCATAAATACAGATGCAAAAATTTATGCTAAAATTCTGGCAACTCGTTTAGCACCCATAATGCCGAAACTTGTTTCACCTCAACAACACGGGTTTATTTTAGGACGGGATACTACATCCCACGTGAATACGTCCATAGCAGCGTTTGATATTGCTAAAGTTAGATCCACCCCACTCGGTATGATATTATTAGATGCAGAGAAAGCATTTGACCGAGTGGGATGGGATTTTCTCTGGGTCACGCTATCTACATTTGGCATTAAGGGTACATTTTTACACATGATCAAATCACTATATCAACATCCCACAGCTAGGTTAGCTTATGCAGGTTTACAGTCTGATATGTTTTCAATCTCACGGGGTACCCGTCAGGGCTGCCCTCTCTCACCTCTCTTATTTGCTTTATCAATAGAGCCATTTATATTAGCACTACAATCGCAAACTCGGATCATACCTTTTATACATAACTCAAATGAACTAAAAATTATGGCATACGCCGATGATATAGCTGTTTTTTCAACGGATGTTAAAACCGCACTAAATGAGGTGGTTAAAGAAGCGGAAAGGTATGGTTTGGTCTCTGACTACAGACTTAATATCAACAAAACTCAAATAATAATGAATTACAAAGACGTAGGAATAACGACAGGGATATGCAACACGGCTACCTACCTAGGGGTCAAGATAACCACTAGAATAGATAAAATAATAGAAATAAACTACGAGACTCTTCTTAAGGAGACTGCAACACTACTTTAAAAATGGCAGAAGGTTCCTATAGGTATTGGGGGTCGTATAAACATAATCAAAATGAAAATACTACCTAAATTTATTTATTTATTCCGGTCTATCCCGCTAAGATTAAATGTGTCCTTTTTTAAACGATTAGATGGTATTTGCGGCAGTTTCATATGGGGTTATAAAAAAGCCCGCAGGGCTATTAGACTACTTAAACTCCCATATAATCAAGGAGGTCTGGATTTTCCGGATTTCAAACTATACTTTTGGGCAGCTTTTATCAAACGACTGAGAAGTTTAATATACCCCGTAGGATGTAACGCACCCTTTTTCTTTAAGCTTATGCTCGGTAAGGAATACGAAATGTTTTTGTTCAGAATTAATGATCCAAACTATTTTAAGCGAGTCAGATTCAAGGTGGCACGCGATGTTGTCAATATATGGTTTGCAATTACTTCTAATTGTAACACATCATTTTATCACGATAAGCTGCCCATATGGGGCAACCCAGGTTTGCCAGAAATCTTTCAAGACATGGAGGGTAAACGATGGGCTAGCCTGGGCATAAAATACCTGGGCGATATATATGATCAAAATGGGTTTATGACTTTCGAAAAAATACAGATTATATATAAAATAACGTCAGGCATGCAATTTAAATATTTTCAAATTCGAGATTATCTTATCCGTAGAATGCAACTGACAAACATCTCAGGTTCGCTTATATGGGATTATATGCATAAAGATAACTTAAAATCAATAATTAGCACTGGCTACAAAATCTTATGCTCATTTAAGCCAGATGACTGTCACAGATTAGCTGAGCACTTGGGACGCAGTGTAGGGGCATCAGTGACAGCTAACACCATAACACGGGCTCTCTCTAGGCTTAATAACTCTGTATATTCTTCCAACCTTAGGATACAACAATTTAAAACAATCTGTCAATTATACTACACTCCAGAAAGAATATCAAAATGGTCCTCCCATGGCTCTTTTAGCGAACGCACAAAATGTCCAAAGTGCAATCTACAGTCTGCTGATCTAAAACATATGTTTTTTTTATGTCCTGCACTAGAGAGGTTTTGGTCAACGATAACCGATCTGATCTCTCAAAAACTAGGGAGTGTAATGACGATCTCAGCAACAGAGGTATTAACTGGAGCCCAGAGCACTACAAGCAGATATGAAGATTTAATTTCAATACTACTGGCTAGCGCAAGGTTAACAATCGCCCGTGCATGGATCTTACCCACACCTCCATCGACCATTGAATGGTGGGGATTAGTTAAAGAAACATATGATATGGAACTAGCATTGGCAAAAACGAGAGGGATGAAGGCATTATGTAAAGTAAATAAGATATGGGGTGTATTATTCTGAAAATGTTTGCAAAAGGGGTCCCTTTTCTCTCCCCCTCCCCCCCCTTTGTTTTTTTTTTTCTCTTCCCTCCCCCCCCTCTCAAATTCCACTCTCATGCAAACTCAAAAACGATTGCAGTTGATGGTAAAATGCCTGATCTCAAGGTTAAAAACTCCAATAAAGGGTCAGGAAGGAAGGAATGTGGGCATTAGAGACACAATTACTGACCAGAACTATCCATTGTCAATGTTGATTGCCCCAAAGACGACAGAAATACATTCTATTCTACCCTACTCTCTAAAATAGCTGTAATATGGTATTCAGAGAGATTATATATTTTGCTCAAATGTACACAAAACTCTAGAACTGATTTCTTAATATTGAAAAGGTTAGCCCTAAATTTAAAATAAGAAACTTCTATAGAAGTGGGGGTCCTGTCAGTCCATTTTCCAGTAAGGCTGTCACTGGGGATGAAGACCTCTAAATTTACTAATGACAGGCTGTGGTGCCTTAACAAGTTGGCCTTCTAAGATATAACAATGAGCTGTGCCACAGTAGATGTATTAACCACTACTTTGGCAAATATGACACACACATGCTATCCCTTAGGACAATATGGAGAACTTCAAAAGCAGTACAGCGTGCCAATTTAATTTCCAAAACTTCTGCTTTTCAGAAAAGGTCCAAAGACATAAACAAGGAATAGTGTCTCAAATCAACAAAGCATAGGACCGAATGACAACCAAGTACTTATTTTCTTTATGAAAAGCCAGGAGAGATTCTCCACCTCTCAGGGAATGTGGTGGGCAAAAGTATGGAATGCTATGCCATGTAGAAAATATCTGCTATCATTATGACAAGATGTCCCTCTTTAAGATGATTTGGAAACCATTAAGGACATCAATACAAGGCCAACAAGAGGTTCAGAATGACAAGACACCTATCAGATTTAGAAAGAAAGGCAAGGATGTAAAGAATGTCAGGGTCCTCCAAAAGATAGGAGGAAGACACTGGAGGTGAATGCGAGCAACTAAGCAAATACATTTCCCAAACCTAATTTTATGAAAATGACTGTGTGCTGCCCACAGATCTAGAGCCTAACCTGTGAGGACAATGAATCGATATTAGTGCACATTGGTTTCATTTTTGGAAAACATCGGGGCATATTCTCAGGGATCTATCGACGGGTTATCTGCACTTTAGCGCAGCCAAAGTCGCAATAAAGTTATCGCCCCATTCCCAAGCTGGTGCTAACAGCCAATATCACCAGTTTTCTGGCAATAGCATCCTCAAAAACATCGCCACGGATGACCCCGGCAACTATTGCTAATGAGGTGCATAGTAGGCGCGACAACACCACACCTCAACATTCTCAACGACCAGCCAGATCAGCAATAAGAACACAAAACATGCATCAAGGCATGTTAGCAGCAGGAAATTAACACCTGCTCTGACCTGGTGCAAATACGGATTAAAACCGGCACCAGACAAGGGAGCCCAGACCACAGCCACACCTGAAGACCAACAGATGCCATGGAGCCACTGAACATGCAGCACGGAGCCCCAACAGGGCCACAACACCCACCGCCACCACACCCAGGACTGCCACCCCCATACCCCTGCCGGACCACCACAGAGGCAGCGATGACCAAGATAGCGGACCTCCAGAAAATACACCAACCTCACAGACCAGACACCAGGGAATGTCATTGCCCACTACAGGCTCAAAAGGACAACCATCCTATGCATCCTGACCACCATTGCCCACAGGCTGACGGTACCAACACAGTGGACAACCAACATCCCTCCGCAGACGAAGCTGCTGGCTGTGCTGCACAGGTTGACCTCTGGGACCTTCCAACCAACAACCGCCAGAGTCGGAGGAGTCTCAGAGCCAGCCTAGTCAAAGTTCATCACACCTGTCTTGGATGCCATCATCTGCCTGATACTCTGCTCAGCACTCCAGGCGCTACTAACTCAGTGCACCACGACTCATGGACCATTTCTGAATGAGTTGTGTGCTGTGGTGAGCTCACACAGCAATTTCACATCAGGCAGTGTGGGAGACCCGGGACGATGATCAGAAAGATGATGCATGTGTAACACAACCCACTGCAGCTGCATCAGGAATAACCCGAAGGGACACAATCCTCGACATTTTTTTCACATGAACACGCTCATCTCTAGTGCCCCAACCTCAGTGCACTGCAACTCACAGACACTTCTGTTTGCAAATTGGGTGACCTCTGTACTTGCTCCAGCTACCACCATGATGCTCCGCAGTTGTCTCTGTAATGCTGGTGTTTTCTGTTTCCGTTTTAATGGTGTTCACTGTTCAAGTTGTTCCCAGCACCACCACTCCGTGCGGGCTGGCTTACACTCCCCCCACTCCCATCCAGCACAGTCGTCACTGTACATGTGACCCTGCCAATAAAGGGGCCGGGCGCACACGCCCGTAACCAGTTCCACAAACTATCTGCGTGTGTCCGTGTGGTCATGATGTATGCATGAGGTCCCCGGGCCTCCAACATTACATTGTGCTGTGTACAGCGGATGCAACCATGTCACCGCTGGCAGCGGGTAAGACCTTGGACATGTAGCTTTGTCATCAGCCACACAATGCGTAAGAGGAGTGGACTGGGCTGTTGTACGGAGGTCCAGCGTGGGGGTGTGAATGCTAATTCCGGGCCTCTGGACGTGGTTCATTGCAGGAAATGTGTACATGCATGTGTATCTGTCGCAGTGTGGGTCTCCTTTGTGGGGTGCAAGTGGTCCCTGATGGGACTTGAACATTCACGTATGTGATCTACTTCAGCTTCCATGAGCTCCGACGCCACCCGCACCAGTTCGGCCACCTCCTTTTGGCATTCTGACACCTGGCATTGGAATGCAATGTGTGCCTAGGTGAAGTGGTGGGAGCCAGCCGTGGTGGTGGGTGCTTCCTGCTGCGTGGTCTGTGCAGGAGCTGGGGTCTCCTCTGTGTGGCTTGGCTGCCCTGCTCCTGGGGGTGGGTTGCCTAAGATGTCCATGGGCTGTTGTAGGGCGTCGGAGTCGAAGGTGTGGTGGTCCTCTCCAGCATCACTGATGAGTTGTCTGGTCTGTTCTGCTGGAGGTGTTTTTTGTCCATCTGCAATGTGAATGGGAGATGCATGTTGACATTGTGTTGATATGTATGTTGGTGCATTGTTCTAGTTTACATGCAGACTGTATGACTATGTACATTATGACTGTTTGGGAAGTGCTGTATATTTGTTCCGGGACAGTGGACATTTGGACTACATGACAGATGTGTGGTTGTGCATGTGCATTTCCATCTCACAGTTCCCTACTATGTTAGATGTGATTGGCCTGTTTCTGCGCATGAGCAGACTCAGTTGTGTCCTCTGTTCTGCAGTGTCGGTGTTGCACTTTGTGCCACATTGTCATCGGATGTGCTGTTATTGCTATGTGTGTGTGCTGCAGTGTGCCACGGGGATCAGAGACATGATCCAGGGTCATTGTGGGTGTGCAGTGTGCTACACATCTTTGTGCATGTGTGACATTGTGCCCTTCTCCCTCCGTCCCCCCAGGCCCTGGTCGTTACTCACACTGTTGATGTTGTGTCAGGTCCTATCGAGCTGTGTCCATACTCCCAGCTCCTTGACCTGTCTCCACACTGATGACTGTGGCCTCCATTTGCTCCTGTGGTGCACGACTACCACCTCCAGTCGCCGTTGATGCCTTCCTGTTGGCAGTGGGTTTGTGCTTGGTTTGGCTTTTCTCATCATGCCAGCGCTTCTTGTCCTCCTCCATAAACCTCCTCGACACTCCGACTGCATTCAGGTTTGTCATATTGACATTCAGTTGATAGTAGTGTTCTGTCACCTCCGTGGCGCTGATCTGGTTTTCCTGCAGACTGCATCCCGTCTTCCTCTCCCTCTTCTCCTTGGCCTTCCCTGACACCGTTGTTCCTTGCTGGTGGTCTGTGGGGCTTGTGGGGTTCGCGTTGCCCTCAGCACTCGGTCCGGGGACCTCTATGGTGCTACTCAGTTTCTTTTTTTCTCCCTTTTTTTTGTTGCTTTTATAGTGCATTTCCCCGCATGACGCGTGGAAATTGCAGGTATGTCGCTGGTTTTCCCTGATTTTTGCATCGCTATTGGCCTTATCGCAGCTTTTTTTGTGTTCGTGTTTTGCATTTTTGCGGCATTGCGTTGACTTTATCGCGGACATTTGATGTGTTATCGTGAGCCTATCACATGGTACCGCCGGCTTGTGAATACCATGTTACCTCGGTGTTAATTTCCCGCAATAGACTGCGATGTGAACAGTTGAGTTAAGCTAAGTTTGCGATGAATATCACACGTTGTTGAGAATATCCCCCATCTTCTTTAAAGCTTTTTTACAACACAAAAACAAACTTGACTAACAATCACGCCCTCCCCACCCACCGGGCACTGTGGCAAATATTGTTACAGAAGTGCATACCCACATTCATGTACAAAGGACAGAGAGTCCTAACACATTTTAAGAATTACACCCCTCCAATCGGTTTGTTCAGGCTTATTACCCCTCCTTCTGCGTAAATCTCTCTTGTACAGTTTTGGGAGTTGGGCTTTGCCCAGTAACCCTATCTCAGGGTCTCGGCTGTTCTCCCTCACTCTGCCGTCCCTTACTGTCATGGGCAGCATAGTTTAGTGTATTTTTGGGGACATCCTCTCACTTGGTATATTGGTTCCTATTTGTATTTGCACCACTCCATATTAGAAGTCCATTGCCAAACCGTCCGAGAGACCCCGCTTCTACATTTGCAACAGCTAAGGTGGTATAGCAGCGGGCCAATGTGTATCCGTCCAGCGTCACTTCCCCCAGATCCCAAGGCTATCAATGGGGGAGTGAGTACCAGTCTATCAACCACCACCTGGGATATTCTGCTTTGCATCCCTGTCCCATACCTACGTAGTTTTGGGTTTCCCAAATCCTGTGTAATAGTGTACCTTTCTGGCTGCACCCCCTTCGACACTAGTAAGTCGTAGCCACACCCATTGCATGCAATCTCTTTTGTGTGAAGTGGTGTGGTGAAGAATTTTCAGCTGGATTAATCAAAGTCCTGCCAAATGGACTATTCTCCCAGGTATCATTGTCCTCTATTTTGCCCAGGTTCCCTCCCATTTTTCTCCTAGTGTCTGCAGGGAGGATTGACAGTGTACCAGGAGTGTAGAATATATTTGGGAGAGGGTTTTGTCTATGCTAGGGAGTCCCCATAACCCTGTATTCCAATAGGTATTCTTCTTCTAGGTCTTGGGTATGGTCCAGGAGGCGAAGTATCCATATATTGACCACCACAACCAGGGGCTTCTGAAGGTGGAGGACTCTATCTGGTCCAAATAGTCCTCTCACATAACCCTAGGGAACCATTCACCTTCAATCTGCTAGAAGGGAGGAACTTTTTCTGGCCCTCGAAGGACCAGTCATTTACTACCAATAATTGTGCTGCCCAGTTCTATAAGCGTAAGTCCTGTAGTGCAATACCCCTGTCTCTTGGCCGTGGAGAGTGCTATGGGTGGTTGCCATCATTCCAAAGCAGGTTAATAGTCTTAGTCTCCACTGCCTTAAACAATGTATCAGGACCTTCGTAAGGTGAATTTTGTAGGATATACAAAAATTTAGGGAGGTAAACCATTTTATTTTGTGCTGCTCTGTCCAGTAAAGAGAGAGGAAGGCCATGCAAGTGAGCCACATCACAGCAGTTATCAGTCAACATCCGGTCTAGGTCTCGTTCATGAAACAATTTCCAGTCCTTAGTTACATATATGCCAAGATATGTGAAGCCCTGTTGCTTCCCACAACAACAATTTAGATCACTCAGTCCGTAGACTCCAACATGTAAGGGGGTAAACTATCGATTTCCCCCAGTTGATCCTAATGCTTAAGAATGAGCCAAAAATGTGAAGGATTTTGAGGACTCATCTGGAGTGATCTGGGTCTGCTACGTAGAGTAGAACATCATCCGCGTATAGGTAGATCGCATCCTCCCAATCGCCTTCCCATCTAAGACATCTGAGCAACGCATCCCCACAGAACCAGTTCGCCAAGGGCTCCATTGTTATGGAAAAATGGTAGGAGTGATGGGGGACAACACTGGTGCATGCCCCTTTCAAGGCCATTTACTTTGACTCTCGTGTAGGTACCAAATAGAGGAGGCATAAAAGCCCATCCTTTCCAGTAGTTGAAGGGGGTATGGCCACTCCAGAAAGTCAAAAGCCTTCTCTGCATAGAGTGCCTGAATCACTGCTGGTTCCCTCAATCTTTGACAGTGGGCCAGGCATCTGAAGAGACACCAGAGATTATGTCTGGTGGCTATGTATGACATAAAGACTGACTGGTTAGGGGCTACAATGTGGTGAATAATCTACATGAAACCGTTTGCCGGGACCTTTGCAAGTATATTAACTTTCGTGTTTAATAGCGACATCAGTCGACCTTACCTTACCCGGCCTATGTATCAGAACTATGTGAGCCTGTCTGAGATCTCTGAGGAGTCCGTCCTGCCTCCTTGACTCATAAAACAAGGCCTCATCGATGGCACCACCCTACTCTTAACACACTTGAAGAATTCTGGAGGGAAGCTGTTTGCTCCCGGCGTGTTCCTGGTTTTGAGTTGAGAAATGACCTCTGGAGTCTCCCTGTCCATAATATTAGTCTCGAAAGCCCGTATATCCAACCTTTTTAAGTGCATATCCAACCTTTTTAAGTGCATAACTGAGATAATAGCTACAAATATAGATATATTTCTCTCAGCTGCCTTGGGAGAGACGCGGGCTGTGAACACCAAGCAGAATTTGGGCAAACACCTGTCTTATGCTCTCCGCTGTGTCTGTCATTGACTCCTGGAGAGTAAGGATCACAGAGATCCATTGCTGGCCCTCCTCCTTCCAACCCAACAAGGCCAGCAGCTTCCCTATCTTGTCCCCCTGTCCATAAATCCTACTTTTCTTAGTCCTATATAGTGCCTTAACCTCCTGCAGCAGTGTTTGTCAATGTCGCTCCCTGAGTTGCGGCAAGTGGTCAGCTAAGTCAGGGTCTATGGCCTCTAAGTGAATTGCTTTCCCTAGTTGTATCTTCTCCTCTAGCTCTAGTACTTTGGCCTTCCTGTACCATTTCTTCACTGCAACAAGGGAAATTATTTGACCTCTGAGCACTGTCTTATCAGCCTCCCAGACAGGCAGCCTCGAAGTCATCGACCCTGTGTTACAGTATTTGTAAAAACAACAGTTGATGGACAGAATGCAGAACAATGTCATACATTCACCCCAGTACAGAGATCTGGGCCTAAATCCATCATGTTTTTGCTCACCATGCCATTCCAGTTTGAAACCAGCCATATGCAAATCAGTCTTGACCCTATGCCTCATGGGAACAGTCCCGCTCGAACTGCCAAGCCAGGTCCTCCCTGGACTGGAAACAAGCATCCTAGGACCGGTTTCGGGGTTTTACCCCTCTTCAGCCAGGATAGCTTGATTCCAGCGGCATGGAGAGCACGGGACTCACGTCTGAGCATACCCGTCCCACTCGGGGTGACAAATGCAAAAACAACAGTTGATGGACAGAATGCAGAACAATGTCATACATTCACCCCAGTACAGACATCTGGGCCTATATCCATCGTTTTTTTGCTCACCATGCCATTCCAGTTTGAACCCAGCCATATGCAAATCAGTCTTGACCCTGTGCCTCATGGGAACAGTCCAGCCCGAACTGCCAAGCCAGGTCCCCCCTGGACTGGAAACAAGCATCCTAGGACCGGTTTCAGGGTTTCACCGCTCTTCAGCAAGGATAGCTTGATTCCAGCGGCATGGAGAGCACAGGACTCACGTCTGAGCATACCCGTCCCACTCGGGGTGACAAATACAAAAACAACAGTTGATGGACAGAATGCAGAACAATGTCATACATTCACCCCAGTACAGAGATCTGGGCCTAAATCCATCGTTTTTTTGCTCACCATGCCATTCCAGTTTGAACCCAGCCATATGCAAATCAGTCTTGACCCTGTGCCTCATGGGAACAGTCCAGCCCAAACTGCCAAGCCAGGTCCTCCCTGGACTGGAAACAAGCATCCTAGGACCGGTTTCGGGGTTTTACCCCTCTTCAGCCAGGATAGCTTGATTCCAGCGGCATGGAGAGCGCGGGACTCACGTCTGAGCATACCCGTCCCACTCGGGTGACAAATGCAAAAACCATATGGCCATGTCTGAACTGGGGTGGCGTGGTGAGCAAAATAACGATGGATTAAACCCAGATCTGTGACTGGGGGTGAATGTTTTGCCAATGTGCAACATTTCGTCCATCATCTTGTGTGTGTGGGAAGGGTGTTAGAATCTGGGTTCTTTGGTTGGCATAGGAAGGTACTTGTGTCAAGCAGGCAACCTTTTCTCTAGTCAGGGTAAGGGGGTACACTAACCCCTGTTCACCCTCTAGGTAGCTTGGCGCACGCAGACAAGGCCTATCTCAGAGCGTTTAGGTTAAGCATTTGTGAACACACACACAGTAACTCAATGACAACCCCACAAATGTTCTCCACACTGGGATATATAAAACATAGTACTTTATATATATAGATTAGGCTTAGCACAAGACCAGATAACGTTTAAACGTCCCACAATACTTATTAGAAAAAGAGTTATTGGGTTTAGCGTAGTTTTAAAGTTCTGTGCGCTTCGTTCCTTTCCGTACGCTTTGTACGCGGTCAAAACTGCTTGGGAACCGGTCTCACACGCACTGCAGGCGCTTCGGGATGAAGCGTACACCCTACGGTGCGAACAGGCTCAGTACCTTTATCTTTTGGTGAGTTCGTCACGGGTGCTGCGCTGACATCAAGCGCGATGTACGGTGCGTTGTCCTCCTGGTGCGGTGCGTACTACGGTACGTTGGACCTTGGGTTTGCAGGGCTCCAGGGGATGGTGCGTAGGTACGATGCTTTCAATGTTCGTCACGGCGCTCGCGCCGTACCGTGAGATCGGCAATGTTGATTTGAAGTGCTGGACACAAGCGAACAGTCCGCTCCGCTCAGGGGAGACGTACTCGACTACCGTACGCACCACAGCCTTCCCAAAGCAGGGGAAAGGAGCGTATGCTGAGCAGTACGGTTCGTAGGGGATGGAAGCAAGTACGGTTCGCAGTCATTCCGTTATGGTGCGAGCTACGGCTCGTAGGGGCCAGTTAGTCGCGTTGCTCAGGCCAGACGATACCTTCCTTTGCAGTGCGAGCTACGGCTCGTAGGGGGGCCTTAGTCACGTTGTTAGGGCCGGACAGCTTGGTGCAGGCTTCAAGGGCGGGTACGCTTTGATCGTCGAGGCGTACATAGCAGTTCGCTTCAGGATTACGGGGAAAACGGTCCATTTTCCGGTGTGCTCTCACGGCGGTGAAGTCCACTGGTCCTGGGACTTCGTTCAGGGGGCAAGCTCACTCACAAGCCCTTGGAGATCTTCAGCACAAGTCAAATAAAAGTTTATTTGGTCTTTTCTTCCTCTTCTTCAGCAGCAAGGCAACCGCTGCAGGCCAATCCCCCAGGTCAGGGACAGTACTCCTCCATGCAGCTTTCCCAATTCCTTCTCGAAAGGTGCACCCCAATAAAGTCAAGATTTCTACATCGGCGGCAGCGGAAGAATTTACATCTGAGAGTGCCTTGATTATACATGAACATTACATTTTGGACAACATGGGATTGCTGTATTTCAATTTGTTTAATTATGCATTTGGTTTAATTGCTTAGTTTTTTTATGCATTTCAAATGTTGCTTTTCGTTGTTGTGTGAACGGTAATTAATTTGCATAGATAGACATCCGTCACGCACCGTAGTGTAAACATAGGGGTACCAGTGAGCAGTGGAAGATGTGGTTGGGATGTAGGTGAGAGAGTCTGGTTTGGGTGAAATATGTGACGATAATGGTTATGATAGTGGTAGGTCTATATGAGTATTCATCATTTGATTTTCACTCTTTTTTTAGGGTTTGATTCAACTTGAGAGTTTGATTAGGTTTTGAATGCGATGTACGATAGGTATGTTTGATGTTATGGTAAGTTTTTGATTTTAGCTAGGACAGTGCATTATGGGTGTTGCAGTATTGGGAATGTGTGGAGATTGAGTCATGTGGTTGGATGATTAGGGTTGATTGAAGGCACGTGAGTGGGAGTACCATTGTATATTACGGTTCACTCGGGAGAGCGTTTGTGAGAGTAATTTTGGCTGAGCGGTGTGGAGAACATCGGGCCGATTATAAGAAAGGCTTGCATTTTACAAGGTAAAACGCGGGCATAGAGGAGATAAGACGGTTTATCTTATTCAGGATGA
Organism: Triturus cristatus; assembly: GCF_964204655.1. Lineage (NCBI taxonomy): Eukaryota > Metazoa > Chordata > Amphibia > Caudata > Salamandridae > Triturus > Triturus cristatus. Next base: position 667,730,521 of record NC_140592.1, read on the forward strand.
TTTTTGGTTTAGTCGGGGGCGGTTAGAATTGGGGTGAGCTTTATTACAGCATGTTTTGGTTTCTACATCACTAGAGGGTTGGAGAACAGCAGGGTGATTTACATTTTATGTTTCACTTTTCATTTAATTTTATTGATGTTTAAATAGTATATTTGTTAGTTGCAATTGGTACAGTTGATCTTATTATATCTTGCAGAAACCCCTGACGAAGAGCCTATGGCTCGAAATGCATTGGGTTGCATAAACATGGCCTATGTTGGTGTTTATCAAATTACACGCGTCGTTGTTTAAAAGCCTGGAATGGAAAGCAGCCACATTTGAAAATGTTCAATAAACATCCAAATGGAATTTCGCTGTCTCCCTGGTATTTACGAGCAAGTGATGGTTAAAAATTGTGATTAATGGTCAAGTCTTCGACAAAAACTTGTATGAAATTGATATGCAGGAAAGGGAAACGATCTCCTTTAAAGCAGTGCGCTCGATTGGTGCGTCAGCCACGTGCCTATTATGATCTTCAACTTTCTAAAAGGGGCATTTGCAAACACAGAACATTAAAATAAACTTTGCAAAAAGATGTATTTTATTATTCGGAGTTCAGGCATACTAAACTCGATTTTCTACCATGTTCCCAGGGTCTGTTAGGATCATAGAATGTAACAATTCTAACAGCCCATTCTGGCCTTTGAGAACAGGGTAGCCTTACAATAGTGAAAAACGAAAATGGCTGTAATTCACTATTAGGACATGCCACACACATCAGGGCTTGTCCTACCTTATGCTTACATAGCACCCTGCCCTTGGGCTTACCATAGGGGTGACTAATATGAAATTAAGGGAAGGTTTAGGGACTGGTAAGTGGGTGCACTTGCCCAGTCAGCATGACAGTACCAGACTGCACGCAGGTTCTGTAATGGCAGACCTTAGACACCTTTTACTAGGCCGTTTTTGTGGGTGGCACAACCAGTGTTGCAAGCCCACCAGCAGCATGTGTATTTACAAGCCCTGGGCACCCCTGGTGCACTTTACTGGGGTCTGACAGTAAACCAAATAAGCCAATCATGGAATCCAACCAACATATATATTTTACAATAGGGAGAGCATATGCACTTTAGCACTGATCAGCAGTGGTAAAGTGCCCAGAGTCATAGAACAGCCAACAACAGGTCCGAAAAAATACAGGAGGGAGGCAAAAATTTCAGGGATGACCCTGCAAAAAGGGCCAAGTCCAACAAAGGGTATGCCCAGACGTGGGCCCCGTGCTCACTACGCCACGGGAGTCAAGCTATCCTGGCTGAAGAGTGGTGAAACCCCAAATCCGGTCCTAGGATGCTTGATTCCGGTCCAGGGAAGACATGGCTTGGCAGTTCGGGCTGGACTGTTCCCATGAGGCACAGGGTCAAGACTGATTTGCATATGGCCATGTCTGAACTGGGGTGGCGTGGTGAGCAAAATAACGATGGATTAAACCCAGATTTGTGACTGGGGTTGAATGTTTTGCCAATGTGCAACATTCTGTCTATCATCTTGTGTGTTTTGCTGTTTGCCCTATGTGGGAAGGGTATGCCAAGACGTAGGTCCCGTGCTCACTACACCACTGGAGTCAAGCTATCCTGGCTGAAGAGTGGTGAAACCCCAAAAACAGTCCTAGGATGCTTGATTCCGGTCCTGGGAAGACATGGCTTGGCAGTTCGGGCTGGACTGTTCCCATGAGGCACAGGGTCAAGACTGATTTGCATATGGCCATGTCTGAACTGGGGTGGCGTGGTGAGCAAAATAATGATGGATTAAACCCAGATCTGTGACTGGGGGGGAATGTTTTGCCAATGTGCAACATTCCGTCCATCATCTTGTGTCTTTTGCTGTTTGCCCTATGTGTGAAGGGTATGTGCCGACGTGGGTCCCGTGCTCACTACGCCACTGGAGTCAAGCTATCCTGGCTGTAGAGGGGTGAAACCCCGAAACCGGTCCTAGGATGCTTGATTCCATCATCTTGTGTCTTTTACAGTATTTGCAACATTGGGGTGTGGGTACTAGCAAATAGTCTAATCGCGCCAATTAGTGGGCCACGTTGGAAGAGTAAGGAGTATTGCCTAGACTCAGAGTGTGTGGCCCGCTTTAGGTCTGTCAGTCCTAAGGCTTCCATGAATCTACGGAGACGCGCATCTTTCCTGGGTGGCCATCCTGATTGAAGTGGTCTATCTACATTGTTCTGTAGGGGCAAGTTAAGGTCCCCTCCCACCACCAGCAACGTATCAGGTATTCCAGTCAGCCATTCTCCCTTCTCTGAAAGGCCTTCCACGGAAACCTGAAGGGAGGTGCCAGGATGCCACAATTAGCTTTTCTGCCCTCCAACAATGCCCAGCATCCCAAGGGGTCTAACCCTGTTTTCACCACCAGAAATGGCAAGGACCTACAAACAAGTATCCCTTTCCCTCTAGACCCAGTAGAGTGGCATGAACCAGGGTCTTATAGCGGAACATGCCCAGGAACCCACAGTTGTTGCCTGCCAGGTGTGTTTCCTGGAGAAGTAGTAGGTCCGGGGACTGCCGGATGAGGTATTTGAGCACCACCCGCCTTCTAAATGTATTACTATAGTCATTTATATTCCATAACATAATCTTAGGGGGATGCCCTCGGTCAATATTTAAGATGTAACGTGGGACACATTTGAGGGTTGTCTCAGAGCCCTCTGATGGGTCTCCCTCCTCTCCGTGTCCAGAGATCAGTCCACTCAGCTGCAGCCCGCCCACATCCCCAACCCTACCCACCCTCCCCATCATCTCATGCTGCAAGTTCAAAACTAACTGCCATCCCAATGCTGAGGAGCCTAATTGCCCTCCCCAACATACATCAAACATTGCCAAATGTGTTAACTGTTCAACCGTGTAGTCTCACAGGGGCTGCACCACTCTAGCATACCATAAGACCGCCTGTTGGTGTACCAGTCAGGGCTGTACTGCATCCTCAGTGCCTATGCAAAGCCCTCTGGTTCGATCCTCACCTACAGGGTCTTCATGTGACCTCATCTGGGGTCACAGGTAAGACCACTGGAGGGCAAGCCCTTTAGTGTCCTCCCCAGAGGCGATGTGCCCTCATCTGACTGCTTAGAGTCTCTGTCCAGTGCCTCCAACCATTCTCCGAGTTCAGTGGATAGTCAGACTGCAGTTCCACCACCACATTGTCCCTTTCAGCCTGTACCTCCACTTGTGTGGGAGCCGCCTTGAGGCTCCAGCACAGCTGGCACCAGAGTCACTGCATGTGCCATCGAGCGGCAAGTTTCTTGTCCCTTGACTCACGCTTTGAGTGACCACTGTGCTCCAACCAATCCCACACCTCTGGTGCATGAAGAAGTGGTCCTCCAAGTCGATCATAATGCAAATACGTGCAGGAAAAAGCAAGGCGTACTTGATATTGAGACGATGCATGTGTTGTTTCACTGCCAGGAACTTTTGACGCTGCTGCTGCACCGCTGTGGGATAACCCAGGTAGATATTAACTGGATTCTCTTTGATTCGCCAAGGTCCATGAGAGTGTACACAGTGTAAAATGATGTCCCTGTCTCTAAATTTCAGCAGGGATGCGACTAAAGTTCTGGGTAGCCCGCCGGTGCAGGCCTTCAGGGAATCCTGTGTGCTCATTCCACAGTGTAAAGGTTTGAGACTCTCTCCTCCAGCATTGTTCATGCCTTCAATTTTTTCCACAAATAACTCAGCACAATGACCCTCCACTTTTCCAGGCACCCCCACTAGAAGGCTATTGTTGCGTCAGGATTGATCTTCAGCATTTTCTAGCTTTGCTGTGAGATAGTCCATCACCGCTTGTGGTTTGTGCAGTTTGTCCTTGTGGTCCATGGCAGTCAACTGCAATTGTGTAAGCATGGATTCCGCAGTGTCCAGTCTTTCTGTCAGTTACTTGTGGTCCACTCACAGTAAGCCCACATCTACAACCACTGCCTTCATTTCTTTCTCAAGGATGTCCTTGTGTTCAGAATGGCCACTAGGATCTTGGCCATGTGAGCCTTCATTTCCTTTAGGCCTCTTTCGTGGCTTGGCCATCCGTCAAGCCCCACTCCCATCTCAACCTTGGCTGCTTTGTTAATTGCTGTCAGGTTAGCAGAAGAGGTAATCCACTAACCTTCCGGTACAATCCAGGAGGGGTGATGACTAGTTTCCCTACTCCCTCATGTACAGGCCAGCAGAGAGAGAGAGAGTATGTACTCCCTCCGTTAGGCCGCCCAAAGGGGAAAAGGGAAATGGGACAACATAATAAATGAAGGAGGATACCTCTCCTGCCAGAGTTCTCTGATGTGTAAGCCTTGTCACTGGGTTCTGTGGGGGTAAGAAACAAGAACAAAAAAGAGTGGTTAAGCAGATAAACGTACAAGCAGAGACAAGTGCAACATACACACCTTCACTCCTTTCTATTATCTACTCACATTTGCTCTCTATAACAACACAGAGCAAGTCCAACAACATGTCCAGAGGGGGGGGATCCCACCCCGGTATCTGGACCGGGGATAGCAGTCAAGGTAGAGAACCACTAATAAAGCACACACAAAAAAGGGAAAACGTTGAATAGTCACAACTTATGTCTGAGACCAAGTACATATTGCTGTTTGTCCACAGCAGCAGATGCCTCGCCCCACATACCTCCAGGAAAACCTTGATATAGGCTCACAAATGAATACGCCTGGAAAATGGGTCTTCCTTCTGCTGAATATACTGTCCCCTTCTTTCTGTTGCACATGATGAAGAGCAGAAGGAGAAATTAACGGCACAGTTAATAGCCACAGAGGCTGTTCAAGAAATACCCTCTGAAGGTCAAAGGAACACAGCAAAGGAAACCTTCCGTAGAGGTTCCACCTGGCCGAATATATCACCCTGACTGACACCCTCTTATGGTGACTCACCGCTATCCTCACGGTGTCAGCGAAGCAAACAATGCGGAGAATAGATAATACAGCTGAAGAGCTGCAAGACTTTGTGGGCGTCTCGAGCGCACTTTCCAAACGAAGAACGAAAAAGTGTATGGCTTCCCTTCAAATCCTTCGCCCATGAAGGGGAACAAACATCCAGAGAGAGGGAAGTGCAAACATAACTGAACAGGAGATTGACAAGCACCAGTTCGAAGAAAGGGAGCGGCTTTAGTAGTTCAAGCTCCTCCCTTCGGCTGCACCGATGCTCTCCCGTAATGATGGCTATTGGGATTTGTGGTTCATCTCACTCATCCCATCATCCTTCATGTTTAAATATGGAGACTTGAATCAGGGTTGAGTGTGTTTGCGTATGTGACCCTGCCTCAACAGAACCATGAAAATTGCAGACCACTTTAGTGTAGTGGAGAGCTGCAAATCTCGAGTTCCCCTCTGCGCCCACCTTTCCAGGAGACCGCTGCTCATGTGGGGACGGGAAAGGTAGGGAGCAGCTCCAGGTGTCCTAGCCCTTAATTTCCAGTTGGGGAAAGGGAACCAGCATGGAAAGAGATCCTCACAAGGTCACTTTTATCGAGGGGTGCAAGGAGAAACCTCCTTTACTCTCAACACTGCGATCGGCGGGGGAAGCAACATCCCCAATGAGGCTAGAGTACCCCGTATGGTATGAGAGGCAGGTTCCAGCCTCTAGTTGTGTCAGGGGGTATGGGGCTCCAGCCCCTGATGGGGACAGCACTCACTCACGCTTCTTCACTTGTGGTGGTATGGGTAACTCTGGACAGAGCCTCACACCCAGGCCACTGCTGCATCAACTCCTGCTCCCTCCCATCTGATACTCCACCATCCAAGTCCCAAGTATCCACCTTCTCCTGCCGGGTTCTCGGCAGCCATTCACCTCGTGTCCGACTCTGTACAAGGTTGGGAGTGCTCCGAGCAACAGAAGCCCTCTCCAAACCTTTAAGAAGTCAAGGGCACATTGCTCATGGGCAGCGGAGCAGCAGCTAATCTTGGACGGCCAGGGCCATGCAAGTCAAGCAGTCTACCTTCACCCAGAGCAGTCGTGTGTTTCTCCAAGCCCAACCGTGGGGAGCCGAAGATCCTAGGCTTCCAACGCTTGGGTCATCATGACCCAGATGCACACTGGAGGCTCGCCGATACCTCTCACGGCCACCTCTAGGGCCTGAGAATCATGCCGTCACCTCTGAACCACCGGCACTGTAGGCCTTGAGCCGGCCATGTTATCGGTACCACTTGAGGGGATGGTTAATAATATGATTTGTTAGCAAAGTATGGAAGCCTAGAGATGGAAAATATGTGATAGCAATTCATAACTCTGCCTTTTGTGTGTTACCACTCCACTCCCAATATGCCTTGATGTAAATGGGAATGTTTTCATATTATATTATGTTATATTATATTATGCTATATTATATATTATATTACAATATCATATTTGTATTGTTATATATTATCATTATTATGAAAAATTACAATTACAGTAATTTACAGTAAATGTGATAGGAAACAGGAGTCAAAGAATCAATGTTGTGTTTGATACATAGCATAAGACGTTGATTAAGAACAGAGAAAGGACAATCAGAGGGGAATAACTCGGGCGCCAGTTACAGAGCATCTAACCTTGCCAGACTGTCAGACAGTGGAGGAAATTCCTAAGCCACATAAGGATTAAAACAACTCTCATTGCATTTCTTGTTAATGAATGGAGGAAACCAGAGTATTTTGTAAAACTTGAGACTAAAACACTGTTTGCGAACTGAGAACTGAGAAGATAAATGCTACAAAATTACATCTGAAGGGAGCCACGAAGTGCCCGATCTCAACAGTGCACAAGAAGAAGCAGTTGGTCGCTTGTTGCTGCATGCTGTACGCGCTGCTAATGAGCGTTATGAGGCAGTAATGATAAGCTCATATGACACCGATGTGTTTATTATGTGTTTGGGATACCAAGACAGAATCATGGCTAAATTGCTTCTGAGATGCGGTATCAAATTACGCATGCGAGTCCTTGACGTTGGGAAAATAGCTTCAACTAGTGGTGAAAATGTTTGTCGAGTTATGATAGGTCTCCATACATTTACCGGATGTGACACAGTAACTGTATTTTTGGGAAAAGGAAACGTAAGTGCATTCAAAATCCTGTCTGCCAACATATATACACAGGAAACGTTTTCGCAGCTTTGAGATGAATGTGATCTCTCTGAAGAACTAATGGACAAATTGGAGCAATTCTCGTGTTTACTGTATGCACCAAAATCTTCCATTCATCACGTGACTTACTTGAGATGTCACCTATTCTGCACAAAGATTGGTGCGATAGACAGTCATCAACTTTTACCTTGAAGAGACAGTCTGAAGAAACATGTGAATTATCAAGCTGCTATAAGCAAGAGATGTCTTCTGAATTATCCACAGACACCTAGTTCAATTACGAGAGGGTGGAAGTTGGAAAAGTACGAGGGAGCAGAGCAACTACTAGTGGACTAGATGGAGGGGTAGCCAGCACCTCAGGCTGTGTTAGATCTACTTGCTTGCAACTGGATTAGGAGCTTCAAACTGATAACATGTGTCTGCTGTCTACATGACCTCAAGTGCACTGACGTGCAAACTTCCCACCTGTGAAAATCAAAAAGACGCAGAGAATGATGACCCCTATTCAGAAGAAGAAGATAATGACAACGAATGTGAATGATAACATTGTGTTTATGTTAACTCATGACATACATTGCCTATGTAAGATGTAACAACTAATATTATTTGAAATTGTGAGTGGAAAATATGCATACAATCTATATCAATGTATGAGGAATGTAATGAAGTTGTATTGTTGTTATTTAAAGGACTATATTGTTATTATTGCAATTAATAATCACAATTATTTTGAAATAAGTTAGATTTTTTTTCTACAAATTATGATGAATTTGTATGCTATTTATCAAAAATATGAAACATATTATTTTTTCTGCTAAGGTTGCTCATCCAATATTATCAGACAAAAGGCAAAGAGTCATGACTTGGTAACACAGATTTTCAATCTCTAGGCATCTATACCATGCAAAACAAACATGTTAGAAACCATCCCACCGAGTGGTACCAATGGCCTAAGTTTGGGGACCAGGCTCCTGGCCTACTGTCCGCACACACTCGGCGCACAGCGCAGCCTGTGCCAGCGGTCACCATTGCGGTCTCTGTTCTCTGCTGGTGTTGCTCCCTGCTGCGGCCACTATCACACCACGATTCTGCAATTGGGCACCCCCATCTTGGTCATTGTCTCAGGCGGCCCCTCTCCACCTAGTGGGCCACAGGATGCCAGGGGCAATCAGGATAATGTCAGCCCTCGGCTCTGAAATTAGGCAACTGTCTTTGCACGTTGATTCATCCACAGTTAGGTTGGAACTAATTGTCTGTAATAGGTAAACGCGCCATCGTCCCCATGTATATGTAAATTGATACTTGTATAGCGCACTACTCACCCGCAAGGGTCTCAAGGCACTTGTACGAATACCGCTGTGGACGCTGTGGAACCCATCCTGGCTTTACCTGTGAGGCGTCCACTCCTGGGCACCCCCAAGGTGGAGGCCAGGCATCCTTAGCGTTGTGGGGGCTGTTGTGGAGATTAAGCAAGTTATTGCCCAGAGTTGCAGAGTGGGACTCCATTATTGGAATGGCACCGAGAATTATCAGGTTTGTGGAATTTTTGAGCCCAAGACCCGCCGAGGCGGGGAATTGAACCCTGGTCCCGGGCTAGACCTCTGCATCAGGGTCTGCCGCTCTAATCATTGAGCCACACTTCTCCACCTATGCTGAATATGATTCTGTTATAACATCTGAAAACCTTTATAACTTCAGTTATTTGATGTTTCGTCTCCTGTACTTGCTTATCCCCGTCATTCACTCCGTCTTATATTCTTTGTTTTTTTTCCCCTGTACTTCTTCCATTCTGATGCTGCTTGCATTCTGGACAACACATTACATACAGTTTAAACAAAAAGAAAGTACATTCTATTTATTCGGGTTTCCTGTTCAAACCATGTATTCTAAAATATCCTCTGGATCTCTCAGGCCTGTTAAAAGTTATGGTCTTGTCAAAAACTTAATTTGGGACAAACTGGTCACTTTTTCTCTTTTTGTCAGCAGCAATGAGTACCTACGTCTACTAATAACCAAGCTTTGACAAAGCAAACGGGTCTGGCTTTTTATGTGCTAATGAAGGCTTGAACAAATTCTGTTTGTATCCATTGCACGCACAAACGCTGTTTCCCACATTAAATCCAGATCTATTGGGTTTGCCAATAGTGGGAAAAACAGCGGAAAATGATAGTTTTCTATTTAAAATGTTTCTAGCAGATTCAATATTGAAATTGTAAAACAGGGCGATGAGGATTGACTGCACTTTTCTGATTTAAACAGTCCCTTATGCTTTCCAATCAAAGCACTTCTTTGACTGCAGAATGATACATCAAACAGCCCATAGCTAAGAGAACAGAGAGATATAATGTTCGAAGAGAATTCAAAGCCCACTCTGTGTATATACCATTGATGATAATACAAAAGCAGCCAGATCTGCTACCAACCAGGCCGAGTAAAACATACCCACTAAGAAAAATGACGGCCATGACACCTGGCACCACCTAGTGTTGTGTTCATGTAAGCTGCCTCCATATTAATAAAAAAGGCAAGTTTGTTTTACATGAAAAATCTACGGCACTCATGACCGCCGTGGGATCTCATCCCCTACATAGGGTCAGATTCTGTGGGCACTTCAGTAAGAAGTACTGGAAATCTTTGATTCATGGGTTTCCAGATGTTGACTGTTGCATTGGCTTGTTGGGTTCATAACATGGAAGATCATTAATCGATGATGTCAGGTGGAGTACATGGGTAATGCCTGGTTTCATTCAGATGCCCACATGAGCCAGAAAATCAGGGGCAAAACTAAACTTGAAAGCAACCCCCTGCCAAGTTGAAGGGCCCTCTCAACCAAAGCCATAGCTGTCAAGTTTTCTGATTGCTTATGTGTGCATTTATATGGTTTCAGTTATCGTTTGATGCATTCTACTATCAAATGCGTGACGCTTCGCGATAAATTAATGACGGTAAATTTCTGTTACTGTCATCAGACGTCATACAACAATGAACATAAGCCTAAAACAATCAATCAATCAGAACATTTGTAAAAGCGCACTACTTACCCGTGAGGGTCCCAAGGCGCTGGGGGGGATGCTGCTACTGCTCGAAAAGCCAGGTCTTGAGGAGTCTTCTGAAGTTTAGCAGGTCCTGGGTCTGCCGTAGGAGGATGGGGGGACTGTGGCGAGGGCGAGGTCGGCGGAGCAGAGCTGGTGGTTGGGGGTGTAGAAGCTGAGTCGTCTGTTGAGGTATGCTGGTCCGGTGTTGTGGAGTGCCTTGTGTGCGTGGGTGAGGAGCTTGAAGGTGATCCTCTTGTTGACGGGGAGCCAGTGCAGGTCTCTCAGGTGGGGTGTGATGTGGCTGCGGCAAGGGATGTCAAGGATCAGGCGTGCAGAGGCATTTTGGATGCATTGAAGTCGTTTCAGGAGCTTGGCCGAGGCTCCTGCGTAGAGGGCATTTCCGTAGTCCAACCTGCTGCTGACGAGGGCCTGGGTGACCGTTCTTCTTGTTTCGGTGGGGATCCACCTGTGGATCCACCTGTAGATCTTGCGGAGCATGGGGAGGGTGTTGAAGCAGGAGCACGAGACGACGTTGACCTGCTTTGTCATGGAGAGAGTAGAGTCGAGGAATCCTAGGTTGCGTGCGTGGTCTGTGGGTGTTGGAGCTGTTCCCAATGCGGTCGGCCACCAGGAGTCATCCCAGGCCGAGGGGGTGGATCCCAGGATGAGGACTTCCGTCTTGTCCGAGTTTAGCTTCAGTAGGCTGTTCTTCGTCCACTCGGCAACGGCTTTCATTCCTTTGTGGTGGTTTGTTTTGGCGGTGAGGGGGTCCGTGGTGAGGGAGAGGATCAGCTGGGTGTCGTCGGCGTAGGAGATGATGTTGAGGCCGTGCAGTCGGGCGACGTGGGTGAGCGGTGCCATGTAGATGTTGAACAATGTCGGGCTGAGGGATGAGCCCTGGGGTACGCCGCAGATGATCTTGGTGGCTTTTTAGCGGAAAGGGGGAGGCGGGCACTCTGGGTTCTGCCGGAGAGGAAGGAGGTGGTCCAGACCAGAGCCTTGTCTCAGATCCTAGCATCTTGGAGGCGTGTGCGTAAGGTGCGGTGGCAGACGGTGTCGAAGGCGGCTGACAGGTCCAGGAGGATGAGGGCCGCGGTTTCTCCGTTGTCCAGCAGGGCCCTGATGTTATCGGTGGCGGCAACAAGGGCTGGTTTGGTGCTGTGGTTGCTGCGGAACCCAGAATGGGACGGGTCCAGGATGCTGTTCTCCTCGAGGTAGTGGGTCAGTTGTCTGTTGACGGTCTTCTCGATGACCTTCACCGGGAACGGGAGCAGGGAGATGGGCCGGAAGTTCTTGAGGTCCTTGGGGTCAGCGTTGGGTTTTTTGAGTAAGGCGTTGATCTCGGCGTGCTTCCAGCTATCTGGGAAGGTCGCTGTCTCGAAGGAGATGTTGATGGCTTTCCGGAGGTGGGGTGTGATGGTGGCGCTGGCTTTGTTGAAGATGTGGTGGGGGCATGGGTCTGACGGAGATCCGGAGTGGATTGTGTTCATGATTTTGATGGTGTTGTCGCCGTTTATGTTGGTCCAGGAGAGCAGGGGGTCAGTGCAGATGGTGGCCGTGGGGATGGAGGTCTCACTGGTTGTCGGGACGTTCATGGCATTGAAGCTGTCGTGGATGTCTGGGATCTGCGATGGAAGAAAGTGGCAAGGGATTTGCACAGGTCCTGCGAAGGTGGGATGTCATTGGTGTTGGAGCTGGGGTTGGAGAGTTCCTTCACGATGTTGAAGAGCTCTTTGCTGCTGTGTGCGTTGTTGTCTAGGCGGTCTTTGAAGGAGGCTCTTTTGGCGGATCTGATGAGGTAATGGTGTCTGCAGGTGGCGTTCTTGTGGGCTGCGTAGCTGTCCGGTGTCTGTTCACGGTGCCATTTCTTCTTTAGCTTTCGGCATGTTTGCTTGGAGGCCTGGAGGTCTTCAGTGAACCAGCTGGCTTTCTTGCTGGTGTGTCTGTTGAAGGGTTTCTTGATTGGTGCGAGGGTGTTGGCACAGTCGTCGATCCATTGTCTGAGGTTGCGGGCGGCGGAGTCGGGGTCGGTTGGGTCGGCGGGTGGGCTCCGGGCGAGGGTGGTGGTTAGCTGGTCTTTGGTGACTTTGCTCCAGCAGCGGCGGGGGATCTGTTGGGTGCAGTGGTGCATGGTGGGTTTCCGGAAGGTGAAGTGGATGCAGCGATGGTCGGTCCAGTAGAGTTCGGTGGTGTGGTTGAAGGAAACGTTTGAGCTTACGGAGAAGATGGGGTCAAGCGTGTGGCCTGCGGAGTGGGTGGGCGTTGTGACGAGTTGCCAGAGTCCGAGCTAGACCGGTTGGCGTTGCCAATACTGGTTAGCAGTATCAAGGCTACGTAAAACACCAGTGATTTTGCTGTGAATGATTAAACTCAAATGTGTTTCATTTCTGAGAATATTAGACTGAATTTAGTATTATTAAGTATATGAAAGGCTTAGCTGTCAACTGGTTGCATCAATCACTTGTTCTCCCCTTCACACCACTTTCGTCCACAGTCTGTCATTCTGTTATACATTCACACCCCATTTCTCCCAACATCTCTCTGAAATCATCTATCTGCATATCTCAGATGTAACACAATGTGTTTTAACTCTTTGCATGTACTTAGTTGTCTCAACCCCTCACTGTGTCACTCTGGGGCAGATTTACAAGCCCCTTGTATCGCCATTGCCTCACTTTTTTTGACGCAACAACGGCGCTGCATCTGCTCCACATTTACATGGAAGCAGATGCGTCACTTTTTTACAGGCTGCGTCTGTTTTCACCTGCGTGAAAATCACCTGCGCCGCTTTCAATTTTAATTTATGCAAGGTAGGCGTTCCGTTGGACACGCCTACCTTGAAAAGGCCACAATGGAATTTAAAACTTTTTTTTTGATGCAGCTGGCAATGCGTCAGAATCCCTACGCCGGCCAAACCCAGGGATAGGGATGATGCATTGGCTGTGCCCCAGGGACCACACCAGCTGTAGTAACTTGATTGCAATATACAATCATGTCACGAGGTAAGTATATGCACGTAATGTCACAATTTGTGACTGTGGGAGGCTCGGGCGGAAACAGAAGCGAGGAGGCCTTATGGGGTTAATAGTGGATTTTATTTATGGTGGCGTCTGGGCCAAAACAAGAAAAATGTCAGGGAACCACGTGGTGTCTATCTACATAAAATAAATAAGTACTGTCATATGGCAGAGAATTAGGGTATCCACAGTTGCTTCACCGGGCGCTTCTTTCTTCCTCTAGTCTTCTGGGGCATTCTTAGTCAGCAAGGAGAGGTCCCGAGTAGCTTGTGGTGGGGTAAAACAACAAGAGAGAGAGAGGGGCGGTAAGTATGATGATCTTTCTTCCTGGCTATCCTTTCACCACACCCAAGTGATAGTGTGTGAGGAATAGTGAGGGGAAAGGAATCTCAATGCTGTGAGACAGACCAACTCGCTCTCCCTCTCGTTCTTTCCTTGTGCCCCTTCCCACTTCTATCTTTGGTGAGGTAAGTCTGGGGTTGAGGAATCTTGTGCAGAGGTGAGAAAAAAAATAAATGAAAGAAACAGACAACACGCGTATTTAGTGCGCATTAGACCCGATGGGGAAAAAGGGGGGGTGAGTAGCACTGACTTCCAAACAGCGGATCCTCTACTCTCTCCCTCTTTCTACCTCAGCTTCTCCCTCCCCGAGTCACGTACCGTGTATGGCTGCAACTCTCCTGAGTAGCAGCGGACTGCTCACCTCCTCCGGTGACCACCACTCCTCGGACCAGCTGTCGGGAGACTCCTCGTCTTCTTCGCTGTTTCCCTGGGTGAGGTGGTCGTCCTTACTGCTCCCGTTCACCGCGTTCATCCTCTCAGCACCCTCCTGGACTTCGGTGTTCTCCTTCCGGCGTCCGTCATCCCTCGTCGTTGCTCCTACCGCCTTTTCTCCTCCCTCTCCGCCTCCTGATTGGTTCCCGTCTCATCCCTTCTTCTCCTGTAGGGGAAAACAGTAATCCGTCTTCACTTGTGGCTCCGCTATCCAGTCTCCATTGACGTCATCAAGGTCAGGCAGCAACACGGACCTCCGTGGCGTGTTTGGAGGTAAGGAAGCAGTGTGGGGGGAAACGAGGGTGTCCTCTCACATCCTCCTTCCCTAACTTTCTTGCTAGCAAGGAATCGTTCATGGGGATATCGTGACAGATAGTCTGCATTTGTTTGCTCTTTCCCTTTTCTATGCTGGATGGTGAAACAGAAGGGCTGTAGTGTTAAAAACCATCTTAATATACTGTTGTTGTGTCCTTCATTTTGTGCTAACCACTCTAAAGGGGCATGGTCGGTATATAGCAGAAACTCTCTGCCCTCCAAGTAATAACGCAGTGATTCAATGGCCCACTTGATGGCCAACGCTTCCTTCTCTATGACTGCATATTTTGTTTCTCGGGGAAAAAGTTTATGACTGGTGTATATGATGGGCCTCTCCTGGTTCTGATCATCGGTCTGAGACAATATAGCCCCAAGTCCCTTATCGGAAGCGTCCGTCTGTAACAAAAAGGGTATTTTGGTAGTTTGGGCTTAACATAAAGGGTTTCGAGGTGATGACCTTTTTTAGTTGATGAAAAGCCTGTGTTTCTATTGGGGTAGGTTGACGGAGCACTTTTTCAGTCCGTATATTCCTTTTTAGGAGGTCGGTCAGGGGGGCAGCTATATGGGAAAAGTTTGGGATGAATCGTCTGTAATATCCCAATAAACCCAAAAAGGCCCGGAGGTCCTTTCTGGTTTTAGGGAATGGTTTCTGAGAAATAGCCGCTACCTTTTCCTCTTGTGGTTTGATATGTCCTTCTCCTAGAAGATACCCTAGGTACTTCACAGATCTGGCTGCTAGATGACTTTTGGCAGGGTTGACAGTGAGACCACTGTCGTCCAAGGCACGAAGTACTTGGGTCACATGGTCCAGATGTTCGGTCCAAGAGGAACTATAGATGATTATGTCATCTATATAGGCGGCAGCAAAGGTGTTACAGGGTCTCAGTGCTACATTCATAAGTCGTTGAAATGTTGCTGGGGCCCCGTGCAACCCGAAGGGAAGAACTTTAAACTGATATAGTCCCCCTGGCATAGAAAAAGCGGTTTTCTCTTGATCCTGTTCTCTTAGGGGGACTTGCCAATACCCTTTACAAAGGTCCAAGGTACTAATGTACTGTGCTTGGCCTAATCTCTCTACCATCTCATCAACCCTGGGGAGGGGATAAGCATTGAATCGGGATATTTTGTTGATCTCTCTAAAATCGATGCAGAAGCGGATGGAACCGTCAGGTTTTGGGACGATCACTATGGGGGAGTTCCACTCACTTTTTGATGGTTCTGTAATTCCCATTTGCAGCATTTGTTGGATTTCCTTTTCTATCGCTTCTCGTCGAGATTCAGAAATACGGTACGGGCGCAATCGCACCTTTTTCTCGGGTGGAGTCTGAATTTCGTGCTCTATGAGAGTGGTTTTACCCGGCGTCAAGGAGAACACTTTCTGTAATGGGTATAGGCGGTTCCTTAATTCCTGTTTCTGGAGGTCGGACAACTCTGGATCAATGCTTTGTTCCACTAGGGGTATAGTGGTTCCCATTAAGACGGGTGTAGGCCCTTCCCATTTTTTTAACAGATTAATAAGGAATATCTGGGTGTGGCGTCTGACGGGATCCATATCTAACTTGTAGGTAACCGGGGACACTTTTTCTATGACCTTATAGGGCCCCTGCCATTGCCCTATGAGTTTATGTTCGGAGGTGGGCATCATAATCAACACCATGTCCCCTATGGTCAGGGTTCTTTCCTTAGCCTTTTTGTCATATTGATGCTTCTGGGAGACCTGGGCTTGTTCGAGGTTAGTCCTCACTATGTGTCTGATCTGGCTTAGATGGGCCTGTAGAGTGGCGACATATTCTAAGAGGGGTTTGGACTCGTCCTTCTCTTCTTCCCACCCTTCCTTGGCCATATCCAATAGCGTACGGGGTTGTCTCCCATGTAGAAGTTCAAAAGGGGAGTACCCCAGGCTCTTTTGTTGGTGGCAACGAATGGCAAATAGAGCCAAGGGAAGCATATCCTCCCATGTTCTCGCTTCCAGGTTCAACAGCTTCTTCAGGGTGATTTTTAGTGTTGCATTGTACCGTTCCACTAGACCATCTGTCTGGGGATGGTAAGCGGCGATACGGATTTGTTTAATCTGGAGCTGTTGGCAAACCTGTCTCATCAATTTGGATGTAAATGGGGTACCCTGGTCTGTGATGATTTCTTTCGGGAAACCTACTCGGGAGAAGATGGAAATCATGGCCACCTGGGTCGTGTTGGGGTGCCGTAGGCCACAGCCTCAGGGAAGCGGGTGGCATAGTCTACCAAGACCAACACAGATCGGTACCCACTACGAGAGGGAAGGAGTGGTCCCAGAATATCCATCTCTACCCTAGCAAAGTGTTCATCTATCACTGGTAGGGGTTGGAGAGGGGTGAGGGCGGAATATATCGGCTATTTTTTTGACAAACCGGACATTCTGCACAGTATTTATGAACCTGTTGGTACATCCATGGCCAAAAAAATCTGTCCAATATGGATTTTCCCGTTTTTTCAGCCCCAAAGTGCCCTCCTACTAAATGGCTGTGGGCCAAAAACAACACCTTCTCTCTGAAGGGTTGGGGTACCAGGAGCTGGGTTGGCATTGATTTTCCCCCTTTTCTATAAAGTAACCCACGTTGGATAAAAAACTGAGGACCTACTTGATGGGGGTTTTCTTTTTCTAAGGCTTGATTCCACGCTTCTCGGAGTGTAGGATCCTCTCGTTGGGCTGAATGGAAGTTTTGGTCGTGCTCCCACAGTTCATGACCAGAGTTGCTTAGGACAGGGCGCGTCCAATTCTTCTTCTCTGCTCTCCTCTGTTTGCGGTTTTTACGGGTTTTGCCTTGGTTCCAGTCCGGGTCTACTAGTTGGGAAAAAGGGGCTGTTTCTATCCAGTTATTGTTTTCTTGGTGGTTTTCCTTGAGTAGACTGTCCATATAGGGGTAGTCATTGCCCAAGACTAAAGGTTCGGGAAGGCTTGGAATCAACCCTACTCGGAGGGGTACAGGGATTGCGGTGGGCCGGTGCTGAACAGACACTTCTGTCATAGGATAGTGTTTGCTGTCTCCATGGACGCACTGTATGTTAACGACCCCCGTTACATGCTGAACCCCTCCAGGCACCGCTTGGGGTCTCATGACACTTTGGCGATATCCTGTGTCGATCAGGGCATGTCGCGGTTCCCCATTGACCGTTACTTGTCGATGATACGGGGTGTCTTCCTCTGCGGTTGAAGAGTAAAGAGCTCTGGGGTACCCTACTTCCATTGGTTCTTCTTTATGGGGGCAGGAGCAGGCTATATGACCATAAGCACCGCAGTGAAAACACTGGGGACCGGTAGGGATGGGTGGTCTGGGGAATGGGGTTATGGTTCCTGGTAGAAGGGTTACAGTCTCTGATTTTCTTGGGTTGGAGGATGGTTACGTTGTTCTAGGTGGGGGTCCCCCTGTATGCTTCCATGCCCCTTCTTCAAGTTCTCACCCTTTCTGCAGGTCCTGAGCTCTATGGAATGCGTTGGCTATTTCTACTGCCCTCTCTAGGTTAAGACATGTGTGCTGGCGTACCCACCTTTGGATGGGTGGGTGTAAGGAATTGAGGAATTGCTCCAAATATACTTTTTCCAGAATTTCCTCTTTGCTGGACTGAAGGGGTTTTAACCAGCGTTCAGCCATGTCTTTCACTCGATAGTACAGGGCTCTGGGGGTTTCTTGGGGCCCTTCCTTACTCTGCCTCAGGCGCATTCTATACGTATCCTCATCCACCCCCATTCGTTCCAGAATACTTCTTTTCACCTCTTCAAAGGGAGTGACACTTAGAGGGTTGGCGGCCTGGTAGGCTGCCTGGAGGTACCCTGCAAGAAGCGGAACTAGGTACTGTCCCCACTTTTCCTCGGGCCAGGCAGCCGCTCTGGCCATCCTCTCAAAATTAGAGAGGAAAAAGTCCGGATCCTCACCTGGGACGTATTTTTGCAATACCACTGAGGGAAGAGGTGTGTGACTACGTGGCTGTCCAAGAACCTCGGCTAATCTCCCTATTGCGGATTCTTGGGCTTGACTTTGGTCAGAGATGGCCTTCTGTAGTTTCGCTCGGTCTTCTTCGGCACAGCGAGGAATTTGGCCATAACTTTCTCTAATTTTTCCTGGCCTTCCGCCATTTTGGTCACAATGGCCTCCATTTCCCCCGATCCCACTTCTGACACCACCTGTGGGTGGGTCGGGCGGAAACAGAAGCGAGGAGGCCTTATGGGGTTAATAGTGGATTTTATTTATGGTGGCGTCTGGGCCAAAACAGGAAAAATGTCAGGGAACCACGTGGTGTCTATCTACATAAAATAAATAAGTACTGTCATATGGCAGAGAATTAGGGTATCCACAGTTGCTTCACCCGGCGCTTATTTCTTCCTCTAGTCTTCTGGGTCGTTCTTAGTCAGCAAGGAGAGGTCTCGAGTAGCTTGCAGTGGGGTAAAACAACAAGAGAGAGAGAGGGGCGGTAAGTATGATGATCTTTCTTCCTGGCTATCCTTTCACCACACCCAAGTGATAGTGTGTGAAGAATAGTGAGGGAAAAGGAATCTCAATGCTGTGAGACAGGCCAACTCGCTCTCCCTCTCGTTCTTTCCTTGTGCCCCTTCCCACTTCTATCTTTGGTGAGGTAAGTCTGGGGTTGAGGAATCTTGTGCAGAGGTGAGAAAAAAAAAAACGAAAGAAACAGACAACACGCGTATTTAGTGCCCGATGGGTGAAAAGGGGGGGGGGGGTGAGTATCTCTGACTTCAAAACAGCGGATCCTCTACTCTCTCCCTCTTTCTACCTCAGCTTCTCCCTCCCAGAGTCACATTACGTGTATGGCTGCAACTCTCCTGAGTTGCGGCGGACTGCTCGCCTCCTCCGGTGACCACCACTCCTCGGACCAGCTGTCGGGAGACTCCTCATCTTCTTCGCTGTTTCCCTGGGTGAGGTGGTCGTCCTTCTTACTGCTCCCGTTCACCGCGTTCGTCCTCTCAGCACGCTCCTGGACGTCGGCGTTCTCCTTCCGCCGTCCGGCGTCCCTCGTCATTGCTCCTACCGCCTTTTCTCCTCCCTCTGCGCCTCCTGATTGGTTAAACAGTAGTCCGTCTTCACTTGTGGCTCCGCTACCCAGTCTCCATTGACGTCATCAAGGTCAGGCAGCAACATGGACCTCCATGGCTTGTTTGGAGGTAAGGAAGCAGTTTGGGGGGAAACGGGGGTGTCCCCTCACAGTGGCATTATGTGCTGATGTCACACATACAAGTGGGCACTATGCGTCACATCCAGGGACAATGGGCCAGATTCACAAAAGTAATCTGAGACAAAATCCTATCTTTATGATTTTCAGTATTCACATAAGGCATTCAGGAGCACTAAAGTTAGGATTTTGTCTCAGTTAAACTTGAGTTTTTTGTCTTAAGTTAAACTTAAGACAAGCTTAAGTAAAACTGAGACAAAATCCTAGTCGTAAAGTTAGGATTTTGTCTCAGTTGAACTTAAGTTTGTCTAAAATTTAACTTAAGACCAAAATTTGAGATTAAACTGAGACAAAATCCTAACTTTAGTACTCCTAAATGCCTTCTGTGAATACCGAAAGTCGTAAAGTTAGGATTTTGTATCAGATTACTTTTTCGAATCGGGTCCAATATGTTTGAGTGCAAAGTGACTTTGGGCCATATGTAGGTAGAACCGAATTTACGATTCTGAAATTGCGTTTTTTAGCGAATCGCAATTTCGGAATCGCAAATTCTGATGTAGGTAAATTTCCCTAAAAATCGCAGAATATTATTGCGATTACCCTAATTGCGATTCCTTAATTACGAAATCGCAAATCAGGAATCGCAAAAACGGGAATCTGCAATTCAGGTGCAGAATGATGACATCACACCCAGGAAGTGTGACTGCCCATGCTGCACCTGATTGCCTGCAGCTGTGAGTGAGCCAGTAGCTGTGTCAGAGACTGTGTGGAGAGGAGAACAGTTTTGCACAGCTTTTGGAAACTAGCCAAATGGAGTCCCAGGGCCCTGAGAAGCAGCATGATGAACCAGCAAGGAAGAGGAAACATAAATTCAGTGACAGGGAGCTGGAGGTCCTCAGACAGGAGGTTGTCAGCAGCCATGATCTCCTTTTTGGGAAGAGTTCCCTATGAGTTCCAGAGGCCAGAAAGCGCAAGATATGGAGTGACATCCAAGAGAAAGGAAATGCTATTGGTGTCACACACCACAGTGTCGAGGACCTACGAAAAAGGTGGCATGACATGCGGCAGAGGTCAAAGGAGAGGGTT
Source organism: Triturus cristatus (assembly GCF_964204655.1). Classification (NCBI taxonomy): domain Eukaryota; kingdom Metazoa; phylum Chordata; class Amphibia; order Caudata; family Salamandridae; genus Triturus; species Triturus cristatus. Next base: position 667,751,010 of record NC_140592.1, read on the forward strand.
GCCACAAGACTTGCAGAGGCCAAAAAAAACTGTGGGGGGCCTTCCACTGCAACAGAACCAACGCCCCTGGAGGAGCTGGTGGAGGGCACACTGCAGCCTGAGAGTCTGAGTGGAGTGGCTGACCTGGACAGCTCAGAACACACAGACACCAGACAAGGTAAGATGCATGCAAAAACACCCTGATACATCCCCAACCCACCCCCAACCCCCATAAGGCAACCTGACTGCAACTCCAGTACATGTCACACAGCACACCCAGAAATGCATTATGGGAGATGTAGTCACATGCACTGATAACTGTGCCAGTGAGACACAGCCAGGTGGAAGAGGGAGGACTCCATCATGCAGATAGTGACAAACACAGATAGTACCCATGTGAATTTATTGTGTAAAACGAATGCATTACAAATGCCACACAGGACACAGAACTAATGTGTGCCATTCAATCCACAGCACCACCACCAACACAGGATAGTGAGGCTGAATGCGAGGCAACAGCTGAGATGGAGGACGAGGCAGGCCAAGAGGAGCAGGGCAAAGCCGGAACTGCAGGCACAGCACCATGCAGGCGCCGCAATGTTGTACCACCACTACCACTGTTGGAGGCACAGGCACCAGACACAGCAGAGGAGCAACAGCCAGTGCACAGGCAGCGTGCAGAACAGCACCAACCACAGTCCCCTGAACACTCCAGAGTAGGGAGAGGTATGAGACGCAGGGCACGGCCGTCCACCAGCACTGCTCCTGGTGAAGAGGACACGGTGTTCTCGGGCCTGGAGGGCAGCATGCTCAAGCAACAGCGCCTGCAAGTAAAGGGGATACGGTCAATCCAATGGCAAATGGCTGCACATAACCACAACATGACCGAGTTGCGCGCAGGTGTAATGGCCATGACTGGTGCATTGGAGGGCCTGTGCAGGGAGATCGTGAGGGACAGGGCAGCCCGTCGCCGGGAGAGACATCGCCTACACACACGGCTGGACTATACACCAGGGCAGTCAACCGCCAGTCAACCGCCACATCCCTGCTGGCCAGAAGATTTGTCAGCATGCAGCACGAGATGGCCCACTGCTGCCAGGACGTTGGCAGGGTCCTGGTGCAAGTTACACATGCGGTGGACCAGATGCGCGCAACTGCCACAGGTGGCATAGGCACACTTGGTGCCATGGACACTGATGAACAATCAAGCAGGAGCAGCATCACTCCCCCAATTCCACAGGACAGACGCCGGAGTGCACGCCAGGGCAGAGTGGATGATGACTCCAGGGAGGGCAGTGCGCAGGCACAGCGAGGCTCAACAGGCCGTGCACGGAGGAGGTGAAGGGACACAAGGGACTAATGGCCATGTGTGACGCAACACAGTCAATGATGACTCAGTGGCTGATGGTAGTTAGTGCACTGTGACACAAACAAGTGCATGCAGGGACTATAAAGTCACAATGGATGATACCTTTATTCCTGAAGATAAGGAAATAAACATCCCTGTAAGAAACAAATCAGTCGCATTGTGTCCTCTTTACTCACTTAGAAGTAGTTTTGTGTGATCTCGTCTCGTCTCATGCGTCCCGCAGCAGCACCATCACCACCTGCGGGACCGCGATGTGGTGCTGGTCCATCCTCATCTGATGATTCAGAGTCTGACAGGTCCACTGGGGTTCCTTTTCTGGTAGCGATGTTGTGTAACATAGCACAGGCAACCACAATTTTGCAACATGTCTCAGGGATGTACTGTAGCGCTCCTCCACTCTTATGGAGGCATCGAAAACGGCTCTTTAGGATTCCAAAGGTCCTCTCAATGGCACAGCGTGTGGCTCTGTGTGCACTGTTGTACCTCCTTTCACCTGCAGTAGCTGGATTCAGGTACGGTGTGAGGATGTAGTCTCATACAGCATATGCACTGTCACCTGCGGGGCATAAGCAGATTCAGGGTCAATAGTGTCCTGCCACTGCATCACTCTACTGCCACTGTGTGTGTTTGGCATGCATTTACCTAGCAGGTAGCCCTCTCCAAAGTCACCATTTGTAAGTCTGCGATGTAATGCACAGTGGCGAAACATAAATGAGTTGTGTGTGCTTCCAGAGTATCTGGCCACAATATCAGTGATTATATATTGGGCATTGCACACTACCTGGACGTTCAGGGAATGATATGACTTCCTGTTGCGAAACACATACTCATTATGTGATGGGGGAGAGATTGCGACATGGGTCCCATCTACGCAGCCAATGACATGGGGGAATTGGGCAATTTGATAGAAACCCTGCTTGGTCTGATCTAGTGCCTGTGGTGTGCTAGGAAATTGTATGTGGCGATGCAGCCTCTGTACCATTGCATCCAAGAAAGCGTGGAGGAAGCGTGACAGTGCACTTTGCGAGACACCACCTGCTGTGGCAATGACCCCCTGAAAACTCCCTGATGCCAGGAGGTGCAGTGAGCACAGCACCTGCACATGGGTGGGAATGGAGTGTGCCCTGCGTGTGGGGTGTTAAAGTATGGGTGTCGGCTCCTCTATTAAATCCAGGGTGCTGTGTGGGTGCAGCCTGTAGTTCACATGGATCTCCTCATCGGTCAGTTGGAAGAGGGTGATGCGTGTTCTGTAGATCCTTTCCTGACGTCTCCTTCTCTGCATGGCATTCTTGATTCGCAGCCTCCTGGCTATCACGTACAGCCCAGCCATGGTATGAAGTCCCTGTGGGATTGTGGGCCTGTTTAAATAGGTTGCACTTGGTCACCACCTTGGTGGTAATTGAGAAGTGCTAAACTGCGATTTTTGAGGAATCGCTATTAGTGATTTTTCTGAAAATCTGATTTAGCGAATACGCAATTTGCAATGTCAGTAATTGCGATTTCCGCAAATACTGCGACACAGATTGTGATTCCGCTAAATTATTCGCAAACTGAGCTTTACGCAAAATTGATAATCGCTAACTTAGCGATTCGCTCCTTTTTGCGGCGGACACCTCTCCTACATAGGTGCAGTCAGTTTTGCGATCGCAAACACCAAGATTCTTGCGATTCACAGTGTTTGCGATCGCAAAAGTGTTTCCTACATATGGCCCTTTGTCACCTTTTTACGCTCCAACACATTGGTCCCCATTCAGTAGTCGACGCGTCAGTTAAAACTGATGCATCGCCTTTCATTTTGACGCATTGCTGGAGTTACGTTGGTTTTCATGCAAACTCCAGCAATGCGCCAAAAAACCCTGCGTCATGGTGCGACATATTGTAAATTCAGCGCAGCCATTGGTGGCGCAAGAGTTTCTCACCCAGGCACAAGGAAACTGACGCATCGCTGCTTTAACGTAGCGATGCATCACTTCTTGTAAATCTGGTTCTCTCTCTTTCACACACACACACACACACACCCTCTCTTTCTCCTGTACCTCCTTAACACAAAATGGCCATTACAAATGACACGTCCAACAATTGCTCACTGCGTTCTGCCAAGAGCTACAGATTGAATTATCATGTAGTGGAAACACAGTTATTACTCAAGGACAGGCAATGTGAGAAATTCTTACTGAATTCAGTAAAATTAAACTTCTTAGCTGGGCCCAGCTCAATTTCCATATTCATAGGCATCAAGGGTATTATTGCCATTATGTGGGTACATATTTCGATAAAGTTGACACATATTTACCCGTGAACGTTATATGTTTTTCATGTCTGCAAAACAAAGCTAAGAAATATGATATTTGAGGTAAATAGCCCCAATAGCTCTGGAATGTTTCTGTCCGGCCCCAACCCTGCTCTGCTCCCAAGAATGTCTTTGAAGTCCTGACACTTTCTCTTTCACAGAGAGGACATCCATTACGTACTATCTATTTTGAGAAAAATACACCTTGTGATCATGATGTAAGGTGAGAGAAATACCATTAGAATTCACTTGCACGTGTTAACGCCTAGCAAGCTATTAGCTTTCTCCAGAGCACCATCCACCCAAATGAATACATATAATATATGAACGGGAGCATTGTCTCAAAAAAATATATAAATGCACATTTTTGCACAGTTATGAAAAAGATGGATCAGCTATTGCAAATGAATGATGATTATATGCTCTAATTAATTTAGCAAATGCACAGTATAAGAGGTGTCTCCTAAAAGACATACAAGCCAAAATATCTTATACCACCATCCTTTTCTGTGGCCTGAGCTTAATAATAATAATAACAACAACAATAACTATACTCATAATAATACAAAAGGTATTTTCCCTCTTTCTCCACATTTGCCTTTGTCGTTCTTTTACTTGGACACATATTGTAGTATTATCATTTTTATGAATTACTATTACTTTTTTTTATATAGCACTGCATGTTGCACCACTGTTGTATGTAAGCTATATAAGTGCAAACTTTTGTGTAATTAATGTAGACAATGTTGTTTTATACACTGGAGTACTAAAAATACTGCAATATATGTGCAAGTAAAAGAAAGACAAAGATCAACGAGGAGACAGAAGGAAAATATCCGATATACCCACCCTAAACTAAAATTGCAAACAGCTAGGTACTTGGGGTGAAGGAGAGAACCATAACATATTGTGGGTGGCCGTTTTTTTATTCAAATGCAAGATTGCAAGTCCCACTATGTGCCAGGCAGTAGCATTATTATTGGGCTACTCACTAAAAGGATGCTTAACCCTAACCCAGATGTGGCATGCGTCATCAAAGGATCGCTCCTTACTTATGTTGTGATATGGAGACACTAGTGGGCTCACTGTAACAGTAACAGAAGTTTTATAAGTTTGTACCTATGACCCATCAGATGGTGTGACTGAAGCACTATGCCAATGGGTCTCTTCCATCATGTGGTGGACCTCTGGAAAAGAGGGAAGCCAAACATAAAATGAAACATATTTTCTGGCAGACCCAATATTTTTATTTCAGTTGCCATTTGATGAGATTAAAAGGACAGGAAAGGAATAATTCAACCCTCCTTTTTAAGTTATATGTTTCAGTCCCAAAATAAAACCCAAACTAGGTCTAGGGTTTTCCCCAGGACAAAGGTCCCAACTAAAGACAGACTAGTGTTGCGACCTGAATGTTGAGGATTTCTATATGGTATGTGTTAAGTGGGGAGAATATTGTGCCATGGTAAGAGGTTAAAAAGTTGTTAGACTAAACCAGAATCTAAGGGCAATCATAATGGGGCTATCCACCACTATCTGGACCCACATGTACGGGAGATAGAACACACAGCGATTGCAGTCAAGAAAGTAATCAAACTACATTAAAATAAAGATTATGTCTTGTTTTGCAATGATGGGTGCTGCATATGTAATGTGCTATCGTGACTATGGGACTGATTATGAGTTTGGCGATCCCACCGCTGAGGTTGCGTCAGCGATGTATGCCCCGCCACTGACTAAGCAGTGCACACATCGCATTCCGATGTTGCCGGATTGCTGTTCAAAAGACCAACAGAGCACTGGTGACACCGACAGCCATTTACTGACCACTATGGCATTGGTCGGGGAAAAGTAGCTGTCATAGGGCGGTACAGAGAGGTTTCTCCACCATCTAAATTATGAGATGGCTTTCCGACAAGCCGACCGTTGCAGTGGGACCGGCTGCTTTGTTTCATCAGAAACAAAGGATTTTAGGTGCATACTCACCCATTTCCTTTTCTTTCTTTCCGACGTGGATCCATTCCTCCAGGTCCCCCCCTTCACAACAGCAACTTGACCCCAAAGAAAACGGCCCTTTTGGTGCCGAAATCCAGGTAAGTCTGTTTTGCACTATTTACCTATTGACTAGACCGGGCACATATGGTCCAGACACCAGCAATCGGTAGTAGGTATTTTTTTTAATGTGTCATGCCTATGTGTACATTCAACACTTGTGTAGTCAAAATATAAACACATGCTTTGACAAATATGAAAAACTATTTAACGCTGTCATAAAGATATCACAAATTGCACAATCAAGAAACCCTTCAGTCTAAAAGATAATACACAGCTGTAAAAACAACAACTTAGCCACAAAGGGATATCCATTTAAAAGGATGAATTGCCTTATCCACCAAAGGTGGCATGCTACATCATTGGGCTTCCATGCCATGATACCTAGTCCCAGCACAAGCCACAACCCCCTCTCTGAGAGGGAGGAGCTTAGGGATGTTTTCTTATAAGGGAGGGTATTCTAAATACAACAGTGATGAGCTCAAGCTAATAAGGGTATCAGAGCAAGCGAAAGCAATACTAAAACTAGCTCCAAGGCACACAATAGCCCTTTATTCATGCATCCCTGGGCCATGGTTAAAAACAGGGCACTCTTGAAAAAAACATATATCTGCAGTAAGTGTCAATATGTGGTCGACATGCCTTGTCACTCTCACATAGAGGTGTAGTGGCTTTCTTCAGGACCCATTTGTTAGTTCTGCTGCTCAGTGTGTGTAAATCAAAATAAAGGTTAAAAAATATATACAAAACCATCCAGTGATACTGTGAGCCCCTCATAGATTGGTGGATTCTCTAGTGGTACCTAGAGAGATGCACGGGAGAAATGAAATAATTTGAAGAGCTAGGTCAAACATTTAGACAGCTGCACTTGCTTCAAACTGTGAAGTTAAATATCTAGCGGCAACAAGCAGAAATATCTCACCATGCCATATATCTCTGTCAAAGTATCCAAATAACATTAATCATTGGTAGATTTAATAGAAACACATAGGACACATGAGGAGTACAAATTCTGTCACAAGAGATTGTAAAAGTGGGGCTTAACCGCTTTTTCTGGGAACACACCTCACCTCAACCTGGCATATGGCTCAGGGGGACTCAACCCCCTACAAAAATCACAAGAAGGGACACTTTGTAAAGATACACAACACCCAATGGACCTATAGGGACCCCACAAACATTGAAAGTTATCAAATAAGGCAAACCTTAAACAGGCAGCTGGACCCAATATGCGCACACAACCCAAGTGTTGGTCTAGTGTGCAGGAGGAACCTTGTTTGGCTGAAAAGAGAAAGACAGAGTAAAACTTGCGTGCCCATTCGATCCAGATGTGATATACTTAAAAAGTGCATATACAAACAATCTGCTGACTCAGTAAAGCATGTCAAAGAAACAATGGTTCTGTCGGGTGAAAAAAGCCTCTTTACACCATTTAGCACAAGTCATACGTTATTCAAAATATGCAATCAGTCATAAGCAACACACAAAGCCTGTGGGGTATTCTGAGATTTTTATATATAGATTGCGTCATTCATATATATACCCAAAAACATTTTGAAAGGCCGTCAAAGTACAAAGTGAAATACAATTTGTGACAAGGTGACAAGTGGTGCTCAGTGATATAGTGCCTGATATGTACAAAGTGCTTTAAAACATTGAAAAATTCTGATGGCCAGAAGACAAGTATTTATAGTAGATCTGCGAACTGAATCAGTTAGTTTTTCGCAGGCTCTGTTAACTGGTCCAGGGGATAGTGTCGACATTTCAACCCAGATACTGCACTACTATACAGTCAGTGCGGGTCTTCATCAGGATGGGGACACAGGGTGACGGCCTGTAAGTAGTAAGATTCCTTAGTCAGGTGTATTGTCAAAAAGGAGAAGAAAAGCACCAATGACTCACAGTGCGCACAGTGGTATTAAACTCACCTAAAGAATAATTAATCAGGACAACTCAAGTTGAGCGCGGTTAACTTGCACCATAACCTTCCTATCGGCAGTTAAAGGTTAATGCAGGACGTCTGGTGTACTTCTGTGGGGGGGGAAAGGGTTCGATTTACCACTAAGTAAAATCTTTATATGGCAGGGGGGACGGGGAGGGGGGAAAGGGAAAGGAGGGAGGGAAGGGGAAGGAGGGAGGGGGGAGAGGGGTGAGAGAGGGGGGGTAAGGATTGCTGGAAGAATTTCCAACAACCATATTGCATGCTCACCTTAGCTTAATAGTATTAATCGAAGCACTCCAATCATTAGGTCAATTGTTTCTTGTGTTGGGTCTGTGGGAAAGTAGGATTAGGTTAGGGGGGGAGCCGTATAACTATTTAGGTAAATGAGACTCGGGCGACACTGGCTGCTCACCTTCTATGATTGTCAATGGCTTATGGCAGAATCACGGGCGGCAGGCGTGAGTCCTGGCTCGTCTATGCGGATTGACAGCAGCACTCCGATTGAGCTTGCTGATGTAGCCGAGGAACGCGCCCGTGTACGTTGCGCGTTAGGAGTGATCGCTGGTTACTAGGCAACGGATGACACTGACGCTCGAGCGCATCCTGCGTCATACGTCATTGCTAGGTCGTTAGGCAACTAAGACTCGTGTCTCACTCGCGAGGCGGGAGCAATCTCGGCAAACCATGGGCCACATAGATATGTATTGCGTAATGCGCCTAGGAGTCTACAGTAGGCGATTAATGAACCCGCAAGGTTAAACATTATTACATGTGGTATGTACGATTATCCAGTATCTTAAGGCAACGGATGGTTACTAGGCAACGGATGATGCTGACGCTCGAGCGCGTCCTGCGTCATACGGCGTTGCTAGGTCGTTAGGCAACTAAGACTCATGCCTCACTCGCGAGGTGGGAACAATCTCGGCAAACCATGGGCCACATAGACATGTATTGCGTAATGTGCCTGGGATTATACAGTAGGCGGTTAATGAACCGCAAGGTTAAACATTATTACATGTGGTATGTACGATTATCCAGTCTGTTACGGAGTCTAGAGTTCAAAAACCTCAGTGCATAATTAAAGTGATAATCTTAAAACAATACAATACGTAGAGGAACAGACAAAAGTACCCTTCTGTTTTAACGATTTGTTACTGAATTCACTTATTTAACAATGATTAGGCAGTAAGCATTAAATACACTTTTGGATAATTTCTTCTTCTACAGTGTGTATCCCGTTCTTACTCTTGATTCATTTAAGCAAATTGTTCATGACGAAGGCCCTCCCAAAGGGGTCGACTGTGAGGCAGCTAATGACAATTTAAACAAAATCGTCACCAAGGCCCTGGACATCACAGCCCCAAGTCGCACCCTGTCCAATGCCAGGAGGCTTCAGAAAACTGCTCCTTGGTTTAGCCAAGAATTGCAGGCCATGAAAACGGCCTGTAAGAAACTTGAGAGAGCTTGGCGCCAGAATCTCTGTGCAGATATTAAAATATAATATAAAACAGCACAGAGAGCATATTATAAATCAGTTCGTCTGGCCAAAGCAGAGCATTATCATACCCGTATTATGGAAGCAGGCAATTCCTCCAAGGAACTGTTTCTGATATACAAAGAGATATCCATAGTGGACGCGACCTCCCCCGCTCACAATGATTCTGTGGAAGCGTGCAATAACATTGCACAGTATTTTGCAGGCAAAATCCAGAAAATCTATACTAGTTTCTCTAACCATACAGATTCGGCCACGGACTTCATAGAAAATGACAAACTTGTAAATACACCTGCATGTTTAACCTCTTTTGTAGTTCCTTCTTATGAAATCTTGTCCAAAATGTGCAACAAAATCAAATCGGGATCTCCTAGAGACCCGGCACCCCCGAAAATTTTAGCTGAAGCCTTCCCTGTATTAGAATCTCATTTTAGGCACTTATTACACACCTCCTTTACTACCTCCTGCCTTCCGGAGGAATGGAAACAGGCAATAGTATTACCCATTAAGAAAAAATCAAACATCAGCATGGACATAATGGACAACCTGCGACCTATATCCCTGCTACCTTATGTGGCCAAGTTAGCAGAGAAAATCGCTAACAGTCAACTTATGGAACATCTTGAGACCCATAATGTTCTCCATAAATCTCAGTCGGGTTTTAGAACTGGCTTCTCTACGGAGACAGCTCTCCTGAGGGCCACTGAAACCTTACGTGAGGGAGCAGATAAGGGAAAGACAATGGCCCTCATCATGCTTGATCTCAGTGCCGCTTTTGACACTGTAGCACACTCCATCCTGCTACAGTGTCTAAATAAAGCGGGAGTTACCAACAAGGCACTGGGGTGACTGAGGTCTTTCTTGATTAACAGGACCTTCCAAGTCCAAAGAGGAACTTTCCTCTCTGACAGGGTGATGCTGGAACAGGGGGTTCCTCAGGGCTCCGCCCTGAGTCCCACCCTGTTCAATCTTTACATGGCCCCTCTGGCAGAAGTGGTGCAGTCGTTCGGCGTGGAGCTTGTCTCCTACGCCGACGACACGCAACTCCTCATATCGCTGACCCATGCTCCTTCTAAGGAAGCTGATAACTTCAACGCCTGTATGTCCAAACTGGCTATGTGGATGAATGAACACTGTCTGAAACTTAATGGGACAAAAACAGAGGTCCTCATTATGGGAGGCAATGAGGTTAAATGGACGACAGAGTGGTGGCCCAGCTGTCTGGGTCCTCTGCCCTCGCCTACACGAGAGGCGAAGAACTTAGGTGTATGGGTGGACAATAAACTGTCCTTTGACAGCCACGTAAAGAAGACTGTTGGCAAGTGTTTTGGGGTGATGAAAACCCTCAACCGCACCCTCGACCTGTTACCCATTAACTCCAGGCGTACCATGACGCAGGCATTAATAACGTCCCGTATTGATTACGGCAATGTACTACTCATGGGGACATCAGTGAAAAACATAAAAAAGCTACAGGTTCTACAAAACTCGGCAGCTCGCCTGGTGCTTAGGCTTCCCCGTCGAGCTCCTTCACGTCCCACTCTAGCAGCCCTCCACTGGCTACCGATCAGTAAGAGGATTGTTTTTAAAGCTATGCTCTGGTGCCATAAAATAATTCATCACAGAGCTCCGGCATATATGTCTGATTTGGTGTCTGTGTACGAACCTAACAGATCTCTTAGATCCAAAGGAATGGGTCTACTCAAAACTACCTGCCCCAAAAAAGCTAAAATGGGTGGCAGATCATTCCGCACCTTAGCTGCCAAGCAATGGAACCTCCTGCCTCTAGATATCAGGCTGGAGAGTAATGAAAGCGTATTCAGGAAGAAACTGAAAACTTGCCTCTTTGCTGTGTGAACTGGTTCCTTCCTCTTTTTTTCCTCTACTGCTGCATTCATTCTCCATAGCGCGGGGACACACCGGGAGGTGTTACCAAGCGCTCTACAAACTCCTTTAAACTAAACTAAAACATCAAGGGGTACAGTAACAATTATTTCCATATGTTGTACACGAGTATATACAGTGTTAAAACCAACAAGGATTGGGTGCAGTTTATATGCAATGACAGTAATTCAGATTTCTGGAGGAGCTAGCATAATTACCCAGCTGTATTATTTGGCTCAATATATACAATATATACAATGTTATTGAATAGAGTGTCACAACAACCATGGTTAAGGAATAGGGCAGGTTAGAGTTGCCCCATTTGTTTCGAGGTCTCCTCCATCTCGTTTAACCCATTCTGTACTGAGTTAAGTAGATGGATCCATCTGCACTCCTTATAATTCAAAATCCTCGTAATCGAGCCACCTCTGGCATTGGGGATGATCTTCTCTAGTACCCACCATGTTATGTTGTTAGGAGAGTGGTGGTGTGTCATGTAATGTTCAACCATAGGGGCCCCTTGAACCCTGCATTTTATTCTGCTCATGTGCTGCAGAATCCTGACTTTGACTTTCTCTCACCAGACGTCCTGCATTAACCTTTAACTGCCGAGAGGAAGGTTAAGGTGCAAGTTAACCGCGCTCAACTTTGAGTTGTCCTGATTAATTATTCTTTAGGTGAGTTTAATACCACCGTGCGCACTGTGAGTCATTGGTGCTTTTCTTCTCCTTTTTGACAACACACCTGACTAAGGCATCTTACTACTTACAGGCCGTCACCCCCTGTCCCCGTCCTGATGAAGACCCACACTGACTGTATAGTAGTGCAGTATCTGGGTTAAAACGTCTACACTATCCCCTGGACCAGTTAACAGTGCCTGCGAAAAACGAACTGATTCAGTTCGCAGATCTACTATAAATACTTGTCTTCTGGCCATCAGAATTTTTCAACGTTTTAAAGCACTTTGTACATATCACGCACTATATTACTGAGCACCACTTGTCACCTTGTCACAAATTGTATTTCACTTTGTACTTTGACGGCCTTTCAAAATGTTTTTGGGTATATATATGAATGACGCAATCTATATATAATAAATTTCAGAATACCCCACAGGTTTTGTGTGTTGCTTATGATTGATTGCATATTTTGAATACCGTATGACTTGTGCTAAATGGCGTAAAGAGGCTTTTTTCACCCACAAAGAACCATTATTTCTTTGACATTCTATCGCCCAGGTTCTGAGGGATACTGGGTTACCCCATTGTTACTAAGCTGGACTCAGTAAAGCAGACATAAGTCCTGCATTCTTATTAACTTCTAGCTGAGAGAGGCCCCAAGTCAGGCATTACATTGCTGGAGACAGAGAGATCTCATATTAAAAGGGTCAAGCAGGGCAGTGTGTGCTGTTGAGAAGAGGAATTTCTCACTGAGAGAGTTTGTTCATAGGGCAGTACTAATTGCATAGTTATTAGAGAAGTCAGCCTCAGCTTTGGGCCATGCGGTGTATTCCATCAAGCGAAAGGGATTTCTCAATGTAAAATTAAACAGCAGCCCAAAAGGTGCACTTCAAAGTTTTCATCTATTGCAGACTTCAGCATACGATGCCCTCATGTCCACACACAGGCCCAGTAATAGACTGGGGAATATCTATTTAAACAACCATGGTGAGCTAGCAAGCCTGTAATTGAATTAATGGGACCCACAACAAATCAAACGACAGATGGAGAGTGACACCGAAAGGAATGATAGGCGTGTTGAAAAATAACTGTTGGCAAAGAGCAGTCTTTCATGCCACAGCGGGAGGAAGAGATCACCCGCACAGTGGCTGTAGAATACATATTGGTCCGGCACTACCTCTAGCCGGGACCGTGTATGTGGAAAGACGGTCGATTACTAAGGATTTGCAGTTCTAGAGTCAGCATGTACATATCAATGCAAATACAAATAATGGAGTGTGTTTGTAAGGTAGAGTGCGTCCCTCAGTTGAAAGAGAAAGGTTGTGTCGGACCCAGCTGAAGGCTATTATGTGTGTAAGGGAGTTATCAGGATTCAAGTTGAAAAACGCCCTCCTGTGGTCACATTCATGGAGGATATTGTGCCACCTTAAACATCTAAGACGTTGGCACAAATCATAAGCTGGGGCCAAATAGAAAACTTTTTATTGACACACAAAAAAGAATTGTAGCTTGCCAGAATGTCCACCTTTGGCACCCCTCCAGCCTCCGCCTCCACCCTTTTAAAACCAGGCTTTCTAGGACTTGGCTGAGGCAGGTCAAGAGGCAGGAGGAGACAACACCAACAAGAGGCACAGGTGCATTGGAGCATCCCTCCATCCCCACATAACACTTGGAGTATCTCGAAGAGCAACCCCAACTGGGGGCGAGCAACATAGCATCTTGGTCATAAATTTGAGCAGCTTCTTACTGTCCCCATGCAAACAGAGAGTGCTCAACAGGGGCCTTTTCATTCATTTCTACCTACAAGGGAAATAAACTTCAAGTGCATCAAGAGCTAGCACAATTGTTTTCGCAAAGTTGGATTACATTTCATCTTTGCAGAGAAGGCTACAACTTACAATGAGACCATCTTGACCCATACCAATCTCAGCAGCAAGTCTACCTTTAACCCTCCCGCCCACACAATACCACCAGTGGTGTTAACTGTTGGAAAAGCAGTAGTCAAAGAAGTGGAATCCAGCTTCAGAACCAAACAGAAACCTTTTTACAAACTGCCGAAAGAGGAACTCACAGCCTTGAACAACCTGAGTAATGATGAGTCCACTGTCATAGAAAAACCCACAGATAACTGGGGAGCCACCATTATCATTGACACTGCCAAATACAGAGCGGAATGACGATTGAATAAGAGATGTTCTTATCGTCCTCTTAAATGTGATCTGACCAAGAGAATGTCTACTTCAATTAAGAGCATGGTGGAAGGGGCCAAGGACAGCGGCTGGATTTCTTGAAAAGAAGCTGACTTTCTCATCACTACTAACACAGTTGTCCCTTATTTTGATGTCCTTCACAAAATCCACAAAACGCAGAGACCACCTCCGGGCAGACCAATCATCTCTGGCATCGGTTCCCTGTTAGAGCCCCTTTCCCAGTTTGTAGATTTGTTCCTAAGGCCCCTCATTCGTGAGATGCCTACATACCTCCAGGACAGCAAGGATGTATTTAGTTTTCAGACTGATGTGCCATTTACGATCGTGACTGACTACTCAGTGTTGTTCAGTGCTTAATCACTATATACCAGAGTCCCCCAGGATGAGACCCTGGCCACAATAGAGGCTCTATTTCGAGAGAAGGCCCTGGATACATTCATCCCAGTTTTATTCATCATGGGTTGTGCACGTTTGGCAATGAAACAAATTTCATTCGGTTTGAGGACTGCCTGTACCTCAGACGTCCGTTACTTCCATGGGGAGTACCTTCGCCTCCAGTCTGGTGACTCTCTATATGCATTGTTTGGTGACAGAGCAGGTGGGTGGTACCTGGCATCCCTTATCGCTCCCACATTAACATGTGGAAGTGATACATTGATGACATCTTGGTTATTTGGGGTGATGAATCAGACTCCATCACCATCTTCCACCAGTGGTTGAATGCTCTGAACCCCTTTTTAAAATTTACCTTGGAGATCAGCAAAGAGTGCCTCCTGTTCTTGGAATGACTAATCTTCCCCTCTGCAGATGGCTTTGAGGCAGAACTGTACAAAAAAGCCGATAGCTCACAATGCATTATTACCTTCTATGAGCTACCACCCAAAATCCTTGAGGGATAATCTCCCATTTGAGCAGTTCCTGCACCTTTGGTGGAACTGCTCCTACGTTAAAAAATACAGGGAACATGCAGCTATTCTGTCTGGACATCTACAGAACAGAGAATCTCCATCTCAGCTTATACGGAGAGCATCAAAAAGAGTGCAGAATAGCAACTGTGGACCTCTGTTTGAGATCACCCAACCTGAACAAGCATCAGCAAGATTGACCTGTCTTAACACATTCTGCACTTTGTCCAGTCAGATCAAGAAATCAATCTGTAAGAACTGGCGATCTTCAACAAGGGAGAAAGATCAATCGAACACCCACTATTTTCCCTTCAAGAAGTAGTAACCTCAAGGACAAACTAGTACCTCATAGACTCAAGACATCCAAACTGAAAAGGCAGAATACCCTTTGGGGGCTCCCAGTGGTGAAGGTACATTTTCCCTGCGGATCTTGCACACACACAACTGAAATTCTTATTGGCACTGACAGGCCAAGGGAGCTTAGACAACACACCAATAACCCTGGGCGTAGTACTACGGAGCGTGCGTAGTTTGCGCTACTACGCACTATGCGAATTGCATGTATTACAGTGCAAAAACGCGTAGCGGGCATTTGTTGCTTGCTTGCAGTCCTCAACGTCAAGTTGGCAACCGCGAGCGAGCAAAATTAACATCCTGCCAAGACTTTTTCCTCGTTCGCGATCAGCAACATCAAGTTGCCGATTGCGAGCGTGGAAAATAAACCTCCCGGCGAGATTCTCAACACTCGGGCGTCAGGTTTCTCATTACGAGTGGTTGCAAATGCTCGCGACCGCTCGCGATGAGAAACTACCAGCACGCGTTGAGAAAGCTGCTGCTCAAGTACAAATCTACTCGAGTGGCAGAAAATGATCGCTTGCACTGAGCAAGATGCCGTTTGCAATGATTGCACAGTGCGGACAAACATCCGGCACTGTGCAATCAGTGCGAACAGCATTTCCCTACCACACTACGCAGTTCGCGTAGCGTGCGTAGTGTGAAGTGCACTTCGCGTAGCTACGCGTAGCACTACTATGCAAACTATGCCCAGGGTTACACACCAATTGCAACAGTGACATAGTGATTTAACTGATCTCCTGCCCTTGCAACCTGAGTTTTGTTGGATTGACAACACTCAGGGTAAAGACTCGCATAATGGAACATAAGAGCATCATAAGATCCAAGACACAATCTACAAAACTCACCAATTACTTCCCTGTCAAGGGACATCAGACGTGGGACCTGAGATGGACGGTGCTTGATAAACTCAGCATACCTTCCTCTGTCTCTGACGTCACTAGACTTCTGTTTATTAAGGTACAGAAGTGGGTGCACAGGCTACATAGCAATAGAGCTTGACTATATGATGATATCCCTTGGGCCACCATCCCTTGATACAAGACAGCTTACTTTAGGGAGACATTAATTGACATAGAGTTGATGGCAGTGATGTTTGGGTCACTCTGGGGGTGCCTTGCATCATCATGGGTCCCCCCTCCATTTACAAGTCCCTCTATGTTTCATAATTTTTTTTCGATTTGGCCCCCTTTCTTTTGGACAACACACAAAGCTTTTTTATGCCAATAAAATATTTTATTTGGCCCCACTTTGTTGACATATCCATTTAGGTGATTTATACCAACATCTTAGATGTTTAGTGTGTCAGAATATCCTCTACGAATATGACCACTGGAGGGTGTTTTTTAGCTTTAATCCTAACAACTCTCTTACATATAAATTAGCTTTCAGCTGGGCCCAGCACCACCTTTTTCTGTGAACTGAGGGGCATGCTCCACCTTTTAAATGTGCTCCATTAATTGAATGTGCATAGATCCGTCCATGCTGACTCTAGAACTACAAATCCTGAGTGATCGGGTCATGTGACCGTACATATGCGATGCAGTCCAATAGTAGCTGACCATCTTTCTACACATCGGTCCTGGTTAGAGGTAGTGCCAGACTGGTATTTATATGACAGATACCATGTGGGGAATCTCTTTCTTCCACTGTGGAATGTAGACAGCAGACTTCCCGCCAACAGGTATTTTTCAAAATGCCTATCATTCCTTTCGCCGTCACTCTCCATCTGTCATTTGGTTTGTTGTGGGGCCTGTTAATTCAAATACAGGCTTGCTAGTTCACCGTGGTTGTTTAAATAGATACTCCCCAGTCCATCACTGAACCTGTACGTGAACACAAGGGTATTGTATGCTGGGGTCCGCAATAGATGAATACTTTGAAGTTCACGTTTTGGGCTGGGGCTTCATTTAACATTTAGAAATCCTTTTGGGTTGACGGCATAACCACCCAGCCCAAAGCTGAGGTTGGCATCTCTAATAACTATGCGAATGGTACTGCCCTGTGAACAAACTCTTTCAGTGAGAAATCCCTCTTTTCAACAGCACACTGCCCTGCTGGACCCTTTTAATACGAGATCTCTCTGTCTCTAGCAATATATTGCCTGGCTTGGGGCCTGTCTCAGCTGGACGCCAATAAGGATTCAGGATTAATTTCTGCTTTACTGAGTCAGCAGATTGTTTGTACTTGCACTTTTTAAAGTATATTGCGATTGGATAGAATGGGTAGGCTGCGTTTTCCTCTTTCTTTTTCTCTCTCTATCCTACCAAACAAGATTCCTTCCTGAACACTAAGCCAACACTTGGGTTGTGTGTGCATATAGAGCCCATCCGTCTGTTTGTTTGCCTTGTTTGGTATCTTTCTATGTGTGTGGAATGCCTAGACATCCATTGTGTGTTGTGTATCTGTATAAGGTGTCTCTTCCTATGATTTCTGTAGGGTGGCGAGTCCCCCTGAGCCATATGCCAGGTTGAGGTGAGGCGTGTTCCCGACATCAGTGGGTAAGCCACACTTTTACAATCTCTTGTGCCAGAATTTGGACCCCTGGTGTGTCCTGGGTGATTCTATTAAATGTACCAATGATTAACGTCATTTGGATACCTTGACAGATAGATATGGCATGGTGAGATTATTCCACCCGTTGCCGCTAGATGTTTAGCTTCACAGGTTGAAGCAAGCACACCTGTCTAAATGCTTGGCCTAGCTCTTACAATTATTTAATTTTCTCCCATACGTCTCTCTAGGTACCACCAGTGAGTCCACCAATCTATGACAACCTCACAGGATCACTGGGTACTTTTATATATTTGATACTTAGTTTTCACCTTTATTTTGATTTACACATACTGAGCCACCAACACTAACAAATTGGTCATGAAGAAAGCCACTACACCTCTATGTGAGGGTGACTAGGCTGAAACATGTCAACTACATATTGACACTTACTGCAGATATATGTTTTTTCCACATGCGCCCTTTTTTTAAACCTGGCCCAGGGATGTATGAATAAAGGGGCTATTGCGTACCTTGGAGCTAGATTTAGCATCTCTTCCGTTTACTCTGCTACTCTCATTACCATGAGCTCATCACTGTGGTGTATAGTACAGCGTCCCTTACAAGAAAACATACGAGCTCCTCCCTCTCAGAGAGGGGGCTGTAGCCTGTGCCTTGACTAGGTATCACAACACGAGGAGAATTCCAATGATAAAGCATGGCACATTTGGTGGGTGAGGGAATTTGTTCTTTTAAAGGAATATCACTTTGTGTCTAGGTTGTTGTTTCAACAGTTGTGGATTCTCTTTTAGACCCAGGGGTTTCTTGATTGTGGCACATGTGTGGGACAGAGAACTAACACTTGCAGGTCTTTTAAATCCCCTCAGATCCCCTCTCTTTTTGTGATGAAAAATATCACAAATTGCTCATGAGGTATATGAATGTGCAGAGAAAACCTTTTAAACAGTCTTTTCTGACAGTTAAAAGATAAAAAAAGAGATGGAAGCACTGGGAGAAGGTGTGTGGGTATGACCACTTGACCTGCAAAAATAAGGATTAATGAACACCACAGCAATATACACTGTAAAAAGATAAGCACAAAGATGAGCACCCACTATCTGACTGCGGGACATTCCCCCGATGACACACGGTGGGCTATTTTGGAGGCACACCCTCACATGAGTATGACAGGCTGTTTATAAGAGAACAACAGTGGATATTGTTTGCCCACTAATATTCATGGGCTAAACAATGATATTCAATGGTGCGAAATGCAAAACTGATACCCTTTTTATACCCCCCTGTGGCTCATGAGTCAAGAAACGACTTTTTCTAGTCGTGATTTTGGATGCTTTGTTCTGACCCCTGAAAATATGTGACCCACCAGTGCTTTCTTCTCTTTTTTTTTTACTTTGTACTATCTTAAAAGACCAATTTTTTAAATATTCTCTTCACATTCATATACCTCATAACGCAATTTGTGATATCTCACATCTGTATTACGGTTGACGAGGCTGATCTTTATCATAACATAGAGTTTTAAGTTACGCTATAACTGTATGTAGATACCCACAGGTACATTCTTACACACTTGACTATATTCCTCAATACTTTGAACCTGGGTTTGGCAATTTACCTGCTATATCGATATTTGTTTTGTAACAGTCCCAACGCAGTGGTCACTTTTTGGCTGGGCAATCTAACGGGTCTGTTTAGCGGCCCGCTCATGCGATCGAGAGCTTAAAATGGCACCCGCCCCTAGCCGCATCATGACTGAGATGGCATTCTTGTGTTTCCCTGGCTGCCTGCTCATGCGACCTAGCACCTCCTCCTCATTGTGGACTGGTGCAGGGATACTTATAGATGATCACAGGCTAGCCTCCACACTTCGGGGAGGTGGGCCCGGGTAGGTGTTCCAACTGAATGTGGCTTCGGACATAGTGAGTATGATTAGGACTTCAGAACCACCCTTGGCTAGGGGCGCTACTTGTATATTTGAAATTGGCACACAATGTCAAGAACGGCAATACGTGTTCCTACACGGTTTCCCCCAGGTCTGATCGCAAAAGAAAACTGCTCAATTACCCTTGGAGTAAGCTGTTTCACTTCCCTTCCTTCAGACGTTCCAAAAAGAAGACTAGTCTGCTAAAGACCATTACCAACAGGGCGCCCGTTCTCGGGGCGATCTTGTAGGTTAGCGGTCTAGTGTTTGAAAGACAGTTTGTTTGAACGTGCGCGCGTTCCCTGACCGTGGCGCACTTCAACTGTAGAGATTTGTGAGGAGGCTGTGTCGTTCGCGCCTCTCACAGAGTTTCCTGAAGTATTCGTTGGGAGTGTGAGATAGTTTTTTCTCCGCTGCCTAACAGATTCCGGAGGTGGAGTTTAGCAATCCTCTACCTCAGCTCGTGTCACTTGAACATTCTTGTTTGTTTCCAGCGTGTGGAAATTCACCTGAGTCTCGACCTGCGGCGCCTTTGTGGAAGGATTATCAAGGCAAGAACTTATCTCTGAGAACAAGTCTACGGTCATTCCCCGGTGAGTGACTACTATGAATAAACGCGCCAGTACAGGAGCAGCAGTGCGTAGTGAAGCATAAACGCGCTGCTACAGAGCAGCTGAGCGTAGTGAAGCATTCAACAAGATTGAGACTGTTCAGGCTTCTAGTATTCCACTTCTGTAGAACAAGTTGCAGTCCCCATAGACTTACTTATTCCCTGGATTGGGTGACTGACAGAAATTGCAAGAGAGTACAGATCAGGCTTCAAGCTCCAAGTTTCTATGAGGAACATTCTTCTCCAGTTCAGATATCAGAAAAAGAATCCACTTCATTATCTAGTATGTAAATATATATATATATATATTGCTTACCACCAATTGCCGCAGCAGTAACCCTCAAGCGCAGCAGCAACCATCAAGCACAGCAGCGCCTGCCCAGCGAGGAGTTCATTAAACAGCAACCGAACAGAGAGAGGCTAATCCACAGTAAAAGTCAGGTAAAGGATAGGGCGTAGGGAGTGGGTAGCGAGGGCCTGTTAAGGGGACTTCTCAGTAATCCTCTGTTAATTTCAATTACAGATGCCAGCGTAACCCACTCTAGTCCAGGAGAAGCAGGCATCACAGTGGAGTCTCTCTTTTTATCCAATTCCCCTTTCCCCCTTCTTGCTGGAAGTGAATTTAATTCGCTGTAGCGAGGCAGGGGAGCTGGGAAGTTATCATCAATAGAGTCCAGGTCCTCAGTCCAGCTGCTCCCGTGGCGGAAGGGAATTTCAGGTGCGTGGTACTTTCTTTCGCTTGATCTTGACAGATTGAAGTGCCATCCAACTTATTCCCACCTGAGCGGCATGGCTGAGGGTCTGGATGTTAAAACATTGGCGGTAGTGCTAGAAAGAATTCAGGAACAGTTAAATGTCACCATGGAGGCAAATAAGACTCTCAGTGAGGAGGTCAGGAAGTCTAGTCAGGAAGCGAATTTCCTTAGACAGAGGGTGGAAGAATTTGTTACCGGAGCTAGTGCTGAGTTTAAGGCCCCAAAACCTTTCCATTTCTCGCCCACGCCATCTACATCTGAACTGACCACTCAGGTTATCCATGCCATGTCTCCCACAATACCTTTGGCAGCCCCAGAAAGATTTACAGGGGACCCCCATAAGGCGCAAATTTTCCTCACCCAATGCTCTTTGCATTTTCTTTGCAAGCCAATAGTTTTTAAGGAGGATCAATCCAAGGTGGCCTTTGTACTGTCTTACCTGAGCGGAGATGCGGCAGCCTGGTCTATGCCGCTTGTGAGTTGCAATGACTCAATTCTGTATAACTTTGAGGAATTCAAGGAAGAATTTCTTCGCATTTTTGATCGTCGCACTGTGTCACAAACGACAGACAATGAACTTTTGGATCTGAGACAAGGGAGTCGGGAGTTAGTAGCTTATATTGCCCACTTCAACAAACTAATAGTGGAAACCAAGTGGCCTATGGAAAAGAGGGCGGCAATTTTTTATCGAGGACTGAGAGATGAAATAAAAGATGGGTTGGCACAAATTCCTAGGAGGCCCACAGATGTTTCAGAATTAATGGACCTTGTTCTTCAGATCGACTCGAGACAGAATGAGAGGCGGAGTGAGCGTCGCAAGGAGGTGCGGCCTTTCCTTCCGCGTTTCGATAGAGCAAGGTCTGATCCGGTTAAGTCGTCTGAGACAACTTCGGGGGAAGAACCTATGCAAATTGGGTCAGTTAGGGGCCCATTAACTAAGGAGGAAAGGGAGAGACGACGTAATGGGAAGCTGTGTATGTACTGTGGAACAGCTGGGCATTTTGTCAAGGAATGTCCACGAAAGCCTAAGAACGGCACAGGGCCAAAAGACAAGCCCCACCAGTAGGAGGAGTTGCTCTGGTGGGCGCAGGAGATAAGTCAACTCCAGAGCCACAAATGCTTGCTAATACCCTTCAGTCCGCGGCTCCTCATTTGATTATTCCCTGTGGAATTAAATTTGGAATAAAAGCTACGGAAAACATTTCCGTTATGATTGATTCTGGGGCAACAGGGAATTTCTGCGACATCAAATTTGCCAAATCCTTAGGAATCCAGTTTGTTCGCAAGATCAAGCCAGAACCGGTGCGGGCTGTCGACGGCACAAATCTCTCTTCTGGCCCCATCACTTGGGATACTGAAGAAATCATCGTGGAAGGTCCAGGGAGCCATAGAAGCATTTTAAAGTTTGCTTTGATTGATGCCCCTCAGTTTCAGCTGATATTGGGTTTGCCCTGGCTCACGGAACACAACCCAAGGATTGACTGGGCTAGAAGATCGGTGGAAATGAGCTCAGATTATTGCAAGGAACATTGCTTTCAAGGAGAGGAAACCAATCTCCAGCCCTCCCAAGCAACGTTATTGGCGGAGCCGTCCTTGGTGGTCTGCGCTTTGGAGGTTCCAGCGATTCCCAGTGAATATTTGGATTTGAGAGACGTTTTCGATGAAAAGGAGGCAAATAAATTACCCCCACATAGGGAGTACGATTGTACTATTGAATTGGAACCAGGGCCACTTTTGCCGTGCAGTAGAATCTATGCCCTCTCTAAAGCCGAGAATGTTCATCTGAAGGAGTATCTGGATCAATATTTAGCTAATGGATTCATCCGGCCTTCTCAGTCTCCGGCATCTTCTCCCTTATTTTTCATTCCTAAGAAGGATGGGAAGCTTCGCTCATGCATAGATTATCGCGCCTTGAACCAGGTGACAAAGAAGAACAGATACCCGCTACCACTGATTTCGGAACTTTTGGATCAGGTGAAGGATGCTTGCATATATACTAAGTTGGACCTTCGCGGAGCCTATCATTTGGTCAGAATGGCTGAGGGGCATGAGTGGAAGACTGCTTTCCGGACGCGGTTCGGCCTCTTTGAGTACCAGGTAATGCCATTCGGCCTGTGCAATGCCCCAGCTGCCTTTCAGCATTTTGTAAATGATATCCTTCGAGAATTTCTTGACCGCTTTGCAGTGGTTTATATTGACGACATCCTTGTTTTTTCTGCTAATTTGGAAGAACATGTACAACATGTGCGTGCCATCTTGAAGAAGTTGCGGGATCATCAGCTTTTTGTCAAGTTGGAAAAATGCGTTTTTCACACCACAGAGGTTGAATTTCTGGGATTCATTTTGTCTCCTGAAGGAGTGGCCATGGACGATTCCAAGGTAAAAGCAATAAGAGACTGGCCCCCACCACATAATGTCAAGGAAATACAAAGGTTAATTGGATTTGCTAATTTCTACAGGCGATTCATTTCAAATTTTTCTGAGAAGGTTCGTCCAATCACTCTCCTTTTGAGGAAAAAAGAACCTTTTGTGTGGGGACCAGCGACTGAGGAAGCCTTTCAGTCTTTAAAAAAGGCCTTCATTTCCGCTCCAATCTTGCAGCATCCAAACATTGAAGAACCATTCTACGTGGAGGCGGACGCTTCCGATCAGGCGATTGGAGGAATTCTGTCGCAGAGACATCGAGAGACTGGCCAACTTCATCCAGTTGCTTACAGGTCACGGAAGTTAACAGCGGCTGAAGTCAATTATTCCATTGCTGACAAGGAACTATTGGCAGTGAAGGATGCTTTCCAGGATTGGCGGCATTACTTATTAGGGGCCAAGCATGAAGTAACAGTCTATACAGATCATAGGAATCTGCAGTTCCTGAAGTCTGCTCGAACACTCTCGCCACGACAACTGCGATGGTCATTGTTTTTCGCAGATTACAACTTCGTTTTGACATATAAGCCAGGAACAGACAATGGAAAGGCAGATGCCTTGTCTCGGTTGAATTCAAGTGAGCAAAGAGAAACTTCCCGAGAAGTTCACATAATTCCTGAGGAAAAGATAATTGGTGCAATACTTTACTCAGAATTGGAAGAGAAGATCAGAGATTCAATGTCGCAAGAAGACCTGGCAAGATGAATAAATGAGGACCCAGAGAGAGAAAGCAGAGATGGGAAACCTTATCATCACGGAGTATTGTTCGTCCCACAGGCTGATCTACAAAGAAGAGTCATACAGCATTGTCATGATGATCTTTTGGCTGGCCACAAAGGGGTCACGAAGACCATTGAACTGATAAAACGAGACTTTTGGTGGCCCGGTCTGGAAGCTCAGGTGAGACAGTATGTGGCATCTTGCGCCAGTTGTGTCAAGGGAAAAGCCTTAAGACAGGCCCCACAAGGTTTGCTCCAACCTTTGCCCATAGCACCAGCTCCTTGGCACACAATCTCAATGGATTTTATTGTAGATCTCCCTTCCAGTCAAGGGTTATCCACTATATGGGTGGTGGTAGATCATTTCACCAAGATGGCTCATTTTGTTCCATTGAAATCGCTCCCAACTTCAACTCAACTTTTCACTCTGTTTACTCAGCACATAGTCAAGGCACATGGGATTCCAAAGGTGGTCATATCCGATAGGGGTCCTCAATTCATTTCACGATTCTGGAGAGCCTTCCTAGACAAATTAGGGGTGGATTCTCGTTTGTCCACCAGTTTTCACCCACAGACTGATGGGCAAACGGAGAGGGTAAATCAAGAGCTGGAGCAATATTTGCGCTTGTACTTGATGGATCAGGAGGGAGATTGGCCAGAGTTAATTTGGGCAGCTGAATTTGCATATAATAACGCAGTTCATTCTTCTACTGGATTTTCCCCGTTCTTTTTGAATTCAGGCCGACACCCCAATACCTTAGTGAACAAGTCTGAAAGTCTAGTACCAGCTGTAGAAGAGAAGGTGCGTAAATTACAAGAGACTTATAAGGTAGCAACTCAGAATCTGATTAAGGCAAAGGCAACACAGAAGGTGCAGGCAGACAAGAAAAGAAGGAAGAATCCCGTTTTTGAGCCTGGGGATAAGGTTTGGTTATCTACTCGATACATGCGCCTCAAGGGGAATCGGAAATTCCAGCCTAGATTTGTAGGTCCATATGAGGTAGAAAGGATGATAAACTCAGTTACAGTGAAACTCAAGCTTCCCACTAGTCTAAAAATACATCCAGTGTTCCATGTATCGTTAGTAAAGAAAAACCCCGTGGACATGAGAATGGAGTTGCCTCCAGCTCCAATTCACAGACAGGCTGGAGAAGAATTTGAAGTTAAGAGGATTCTAGACTCAAAATTGAAGAAAGGGGAAGTGTTTTATTTAATTGACTGGAAAGGGTTTGGTCCAGAGAATCGTTCTTGGGAGCCCAGTTCAAATGTCCATGCCCCCAGATTGGTTCGTGAATTTCATAGGACACATCCCAATAAACCAAAGGAGAGAGGAAGGGAGTTCTTGGTGGGGGGTACTGTCAAGAACGGCAATACGTGTTCCTACACGGTTTCCCCCAGGTCTGATCGCAAAAGAAAACTGCTCAATTACCCTTGGAGTAAGCTGTTTCACTTCCCTTCCTTCAGACGTTCCAAAAAGAAGACTAGTCTGCTAAAGACCATTACCAACAGGGCGCCCGTTCTCGGGGCGATCTTGTAGGTTAGCGGTCTAGTGTTTGAAAGACAGTTTGTTTGAACGTGCGCGCGTTCCCTGACCGCGGCGCACTTCAACTGTAGAGATTTGTGAGGAGGCTGTGTCGTTCGCGCCTCTCACAGAGTTTCCTGAAGTATTCGTTGGGAGTGTGAGATAGTTTTTTCTCCGCTGCCTAACAGATTCCGGAGGTGGAGTTTAGCAATCCTCTACCTCAGCTCGTGTCACTTGAACATTCTTGTTTGTTTCCAGCGTGTGGAAATTCACCTGAGTCTCGACCTGCGGCGCCTTTGTGGAAGGATTATCAAGGCAAGAACTTATCTCTGAGAACAAGTCTACGGTCATTCCCCGGTGAGTGACTACTATGAATAAACGCGCCAGTACAGGAGCAGCAGTGCGTAGTGAAGCATAAACGCGCTGCTACAGAGCAGCTGAGCGTAGTGAAGCATTCAACAAGATTGAGACTGTTCAGGCTTCTAGTATTCCACTTCTGTAGAACAAGTTGCAGTCCCCATAGACTTACTTATTCCCTGGATTGGGTGACTGACAGAAATTGCAAGAGAGTACAGATCAGGCTTCAAGCTCCAAGTTTCTATGAGGAACATTCTTCTCCAGTTCAGATATCAGAAAAAGAATCCACTTCATTGTCTAGTATGTAAATATATATATATATATTGCTTACCACCAATTGCCGCAGCAGTAACCCTCAAGCGCAGCAGCAACCATCAAGCACAGCAGCGCCTGCCCAGCGAGGAGTTCATTAAACAGCAACCGAACAGAGAGAGGCTAATCCACAGTAAAAGTCAGGTAAAGGATAGGGCGTAGGGAGTGGGTAGCGAGGGCCTGTTAAGGGGACTTCTCAGTAATCCTCTGTTAATTTCAATTACAGATGCCAGCGTAACCCACTCTAGTCCAGGAGAAGCAGGCATCACAGTGGAGTCTCTCTTTTTATCCAATTCCCCTTTCCCCCTTCTTGCTGGAAGTGAATTTAATTCGCTGTAGCGAGGCAGGGGAGCTGGGAAGTTTTCATCAATAGAGTCCAGGTCCTCAGTCCAGCTGCTCCCGTGGCGGAAGGGAATTTCAGGTGCGTGGTACTTTCTTTCGCTTGATCTTGACACACAAACACCAAACCTTTTTGTTTTACAGGACGCATTTTTAGCGTGCGTCTTCACTCTGATTCGTGGGAGTCAAGTCTGCTACCTTAATTGGGTGAGTTAACCCAGGAAACACACTATGAAATCTTTTGCCTCATTTTTTGGTTGTTGTCTGTCACGTTTATGTTTGTGTTGGTTTACACCGCACTTGTGTGCAATCACTTTATGAGGGGCATGGTTTGCATTGCTATGTATGCCACATCAAATAATTGGCATGAAGATACTTACTATGTGATTAATTTATTCACCTTGTAGGTGAGGTTTTACCTGTATTCCTGAAGGTATCTACAACAATTTAGACAGATACCCTGTGGTTGTTCATCCTTTTCAGACACCTCCACATAAGATTTCAACCACTGTGCTGTGTAGATTAGGAGATGTAGGTCCTGATGAATTGCCACTAGATCTCTACGACATAGACATGAAACACGTTGGCCCACCAGCTTTCATAGATCTTCATTTCTGATGATAGCAACCACATTTTTAATCGAGGAAGGTGGACTCGCTCATTAAAACTTTTTTAGGGGACTGCTTTACCTATTTAAATCTGCACTATCTCACTAACACACACATCAATCACACCAATCTTCACTTGTAGCACCCACATCCAGGCTTCATATATGGAAAAAAGAAAATCTCTCAAGTAAAGAGCCACCTCATGAGTGCCCGTTGGGCATTGCGGCACCAGACCAATGTGAAGCACACCCAATGATGAAGCATGACACCTACCTAGGTGTGTGAGGGTGCTTGCTACTGAAGAGTCACGCTTCCTGCTGAGTTTCCAGGCTAGCACTGACCTGTCTTCTTCAATAGGATCTGCATACCCTTTTGTCTATAGTGAAAGAGCCTACATCACTCGCAGGACCAATGGGATAGTTGTATACAGCCGCGGTCTGTGCAGGTAACAGCGGTGGGGTGGTGGGGATGGGTGGGGGGATCTCGAGGGACGATGCAGAGGAAAAATTAAATAAATAATACATTTTCCCTCGTTATCATCCGTCGGAATCCCACCCCACCCGGCCCCACCACTGTTACCTGCACTGACCACAGCCGGTTGCATCAATACATAATATACAATCATGTAACTGATTGTCTGGTGGTTCAAATGTAGTTAGAAATGTTAGCAGGGTAACGATGTAGGTATCAAACTTGGTAAAGGTGAGGCAACCAGAGAGTTCTATTGGACAATAGAGAAGACAGCACACATTGATCTCGGGAAATCTCTGCTGGATCATACAGACGTTGTGGCAAAAGTACCAAAAAGGTGTCTTGCTTGGCATGGTTGTGCCAACAAAGTACAAATGAATTAGGCTTTGTACAAAAGACACAGAGTCCTATTCAGACAGTGATCGAGATCCTAGGAAATGGAAGAAAGAAGAATGGTAAACTGTTGGCTTGTCACTTAGGTAAAATGGAGAGGGGTAGCAACTCTTCACAAAGAAAGACCTGAGACTATTGTGCAGTTTTCTATATTTATCAAAGTCTTTACAAAGGACTATGCGGTATGTCTAAAACTGACGAGTTTCTGTTTTTTCTTTACAGTTTTCCATGTTATGTGGGCTTGGATCAACCAATCACAGGTCAAGCAGTGTATGGTGTCATTGCTTCTTTAAAAGATGAATTATCACCACGTCTAGATGAGTTTACGGTTTTTTCCCACACTTTCAAACAAGGGACTCTGCTAGTTTCATGTGTAATATTCAATAACATTTGCTTCTGAATTTAAGGATGCATTAATACCTGGAATTCTAAAGAGAATTGGAGCTTGATGTGCTGTGCTAACTGAAGGCTTAAATCAACAACTACAAAATACTGACTATGGTCTGCGCAGTCATATTAAGGAAAGTTGTAAACAAAGTATTTGGGAAGGATCAGAGCAGGATTAAAAAAGGAAGAGAAGACCAATAGAGTAACAACTTGGTAGGCGATCTGCCTACTACATCTTGTGCAGCCGAGGTCCACCTCTGCCAACCCTACAGCAGACAGCCCACCACATTCAAACTGATCTTCCTGCGGCTGCTTAGCATTCCTAACGCACTTTATTTCTGGTAACATAGTAGGAGCACTTTGGTCAGAAATGTAATGCTTGCTTTGGCCTTAACAAAATATCAATGACCTTGATGAGTAAGTAGGTTTTTTCGTTTTAAGTGGGAGGCAGTTGATCATTTTCCATGCACAGATTTACCACAAACCATCGGAAAATGGATCTGAGCAGGGAAAATTCATGTTGGGAGGCTTGGCTTACAAATGGTTGGCCTTGACACTGTAAAGACCTTGTGACCCCTGCCACTGGTTGATCACCGGCTAAGCTGCCTGATACTTCAACAGCCGTCTCTCAGCTGTTCCCACCACCAAATGGGCAGCAGAATCGTGGGCTTGGTAGGGCAGGAGCTCAGTCAATGTGCTGTACTTCGCAAAACCCCAAATAACTCACATAGTTACATCAACTCACTTTTAAACACTAATGCTGAAAAAGCCTTTAATAATGTTGTATTATTAGGTCGAGCCTGCGAGGCATGGTGTATTCAGGTAAGAACTTGAAGCTCCATCCACTCTCCTCCCATATTTTACATTGGCTTGTGTCATTGTCCACTGTAATCTGCAGCTGTTCATTGGTCAATAGGCTTAGTAGTCCCTCCTTAGTACCGCCTTGTCTCATTTTGTAACCTCCCATGGCGACATCCCCTGTTAAGTGTGTTGCTACTCTGTAGATTTTAATTACAGCCTCAGAGCACATCTTTTCAAATAGCTTTGTCCTGGTGTTGCAGGCAGGACATGCTCTCCCCTAACGCTTTAAAAATGTTTTATAGCACAAACGCATTTGCAATGCAATAGGTCTCGCATTTGCAAGAGTTTAAGCTATTGGCAGTGTAAATGACAATGCCTTTTATTTATCTGTTTAAAAAACAACACATAAATTAAAGGCATTGTCATTTACAATGCCAATACCTCAAACTCTCTTAAATGCGACACTTATTGCATTGCAAATGCTTGTTTAGGTCTTGCCTATTTAGTGCGCATGCGCTGCATAGGAGGGGACCTCTTATAATCAATCAGCTTTTTTCCCCAAAAATGTGCACACTTTACATTGCTTTCAATTGCAACGCGTGCACGTTTGGCGTTTCCCTTGCGGGAGCGAGCTCTGGCAACATCTGTTTGTAATTATCTTGCAAACAGATGGTGCCCCTGCTCATTCCCGCAAGGGAAACGCTGTGTGTGTCCAGCTGGCCGTGTCAGTTTTCTTTCCTTTCCTTGTGCTATTTACCTCTGCGAGTGAAAAGGAGCAAAGTCATCTTTAGGCACAAAGAAAGAACACAGACTAATTACGCATTTTCCACAAGACTACAGACACCCCAGTCTCTAAAGAATAAACAAACAACGTGGCATATTATCAAGCCAGGCGTTAAAATTATCGCCGCTTTAGCGGCAGAAAACTGCCGCTAAAACGGCGATAATGGGCTTGATAATATGCTCTATGGAATTCCAATTGAAGCCAATGTTAGCTGTCCTTCACATCTAACATGGGCTTCAATTGGAATTCCATAGAGCATATTATCAAGCCCATTATCGCCGTTTTAGCGGCAGTTTTCTGCCGCTAAAGCGGCGATAATGTTATCACCTGGCTTGATAATATGCCTCAACATTACAGATATTATTGTTTGCTGCGGTGCCTTGTTTTACAATTGCAGGCTGCCAGTTTTTTCACTACAGCCTCTCAATATAACGTACTGTGCACCACGATGCTCCTCTGATTCGTGTCCGGGTAATATTTGTCCTCGGAGTGCACATGAAGCACACACTCTCCGCACCCTGTAGAAACCCTCAACATCCTGTGGTCCTGGGCAAAATAGTTAATCTCCCCGTGCCTAACAAAACCAATGTTCCATCTGTAACACCACTGGTGCTATGCAAAGCGCTCACATACTTTCGGTCGAGTCCGCGCTATATAAAAAACTCCTACAAAATTTTTTATAAACACCAGTGACATTATTACTTATTTGCATCGCCCCCAGTGTCATTTGGAAATTTAAATGTAAAATTCACTGGTAAAGTCACACGGAATCAAGCACACGCTCTTTGCACCCTCCCTCTGCATTGGGAGCTCGGAGAGCAAAGCTCGTGTGACTGTGAGAATCGGCAAGAGGGCAACCTTTGGGCACTTTGCTGATTGCACACCAAGCAGGGAACAATGGGGCAGGTTTTCAACACGGTGCTTCTTACTGCAGATTCTGCTGGAAAATGTTTTAATGCGATCTTGTAAAAACACCAGATGCCCAGCACAGCTTCGTAGCGCTATCTCCGATTACGTGACCCTTCGGGGGACGCGTAGGGCATTGCAGTGCCGGGCCCTATGAGGAACAAATGCCCGATGATGAAGCATGACACCTTTCTGGGGTGTGTGAGGGCTACAAGAGGCAAGATTGGTGCCTCCTCTGTGTGATGGGGTCTTTCTCATACCTACGTCTCTTGTCCTACTCTCTTTTTTCTGCTATAAGGCATGTGGGTGACCTTTGGTGCCCTGCCTTTCGAATAATGTCCTCTTTTTGGTTTAAACATTGTATTAGAGGAGCATGGACACTGGACCGTAATGTGCTCCTCTGTCCCCTCTTCTTTTGTTGATGTAGTTTTGGCACGGCGTTTCTGCTGAGGGACTTTTTTTCTATCTCTCCGTTTCTTTTTCTTTTCCACACACAAGACCTCACCACCGACATTCCGGGTGATTCTCTGGAACCCCCTCTAATGTCTCTGTCTTATTCCCAATTATGGCATGCTGATGGGCATAGGGGTAGAGCCCTTGATAACTTCCCTTTTCTTTTTCTGACTGTGGCCCCCCCTTTTTTTATAAATGTTTATAGTTCTGGTGGTACTATGTAGTTTTATAGTCCCACTGCATACCCCATGCTTCTTTTTCATTAGTCCTGATTCTGGATTTCCAACATGTAGGGGAGATTATATGATAGGTTATTTTTGACCCTCTTGGTTGGCATTACTTTCTACAATCCGGGCCTGGCACCATTTATGCAGGCTCGTGTTGACAGATCTTCTCTCCCTTTTTTTGACAGGGATGAGCATGCGCGAGGGAGTAGTTCCTCTCTCCCTGGGGTTGCACATGCGCCTATAGCTCACTATTGCGCGAGCGCAGCATCTAAGTATGCGGCCTGGCGTCCCCGGAAGTGGGCGCCACCCAGATATCCACACCGAGGCTATTTTAACCGTGCCTCGGGTTTTACTATGTTTTACGGGCAGACGCACGGACAGGGCAGGTATTCTGCAGCCTGCACCTTATATCTCTGTAAGTAAAGGTGGAGAGTCTGTTCAATGGAACGAACACGACAAGCGGCTGTTGCTCTACTTGAGGATAGTCCAGGGAGTTTTATGGGCTTTATCTCTTTCTTTTCTCATTGCTCCCTCACAGTCAGAGATAGTGCGGGGCCTCAGCATCTTTGACCTTCGTAGTCCTCCCCCCGGTAGCACTGGGTAAGCACATTATGTGGAACGTTTGTATACTTTTGGTTTGTGAACCCCGTGATTTTATAATTCACATTTATGGATGGGGATTTACCCAAGATCCGCTTTGTTAAAATCGAACTGTGGTCGAGGGTTCCATAGACCACCCTGATATACTGGCCGCCCACTTGAGTTGGTCGGTTGTACCAGACCGCCTTTTTGTGAATTTTTTATGTGTGGGCACAGACGCCTTTGATTTGGTTCCCCCGCCTTTGAGGTGTATGATACTGGTGGTGTAGGGGTAACGTTTGCTACGTCCCAAGTTTTGGCATGTGTGTCTTTTTATTGTGGCAGGTCGTGCACACGATTGTGGCACACGTTGATGCATCAAGTTGTACTGATGCACACACTGTATGTATTCTATCTTGTGTTTCTTTTCTAGGTATTCATCAGGAGCAGCTGAACGTTTTGCCACCCTGAATGAACAACAGGAAGCTGGCCCGCCCTGACTGATTATGAGGGCATCTTTTTGTTTTCATCACTGTTATCACGTGCACTTCACATATTTTATCTTTGATCCTGAAGAAGCGCCAATGACCTTTTGTGACGACAGGGGTGCAAAACATGTTGATCCATGAGTTACCAAAGGCACATGAAGCCTGCCAGGGCATTTTTTACCCATGGGGTTCTAATTCTAGTTTCTGAAGGTCTGAATCCCGTTCTATCTGTTTGGTTTAGTAACCCCTGATTGAATTTTTATCTTGCACGCACTTTTTCACCCTCTGTACTGGACACACACCCCACACACCCACAGGCACCATCCGGCATTTCTCTTAAAAGATCTCCGATAAAGTGACCCTTCGGGGGACCCGTAGAGCATTGCAGTGCCGGGCCCTCCGAGGAGCAAATGCCCGATGATGAAGCATGACACCATTCTGGGGTGGGTGAGGGCTACAAGAGGCAAGATTGGTGCCTCCTCTGTGTGATGGGGTCTTTCTCATACCTAGGTCTCTTGCCCTACTCTCTTTTTTCTGCTATAAGGCACGTGGGTGACCTTTGGTGCCCTGCCTTTGGAACAGTGTCCTCTTTTTGGTTTAAACATTGTATTAGAGGAGCATGGACACTGGACCATAATGTGCTCCTCGGTCCCCCCTTCTTTAGTTGATGTAGTAAGGATGGATATATACAGCATGAGCTCTTGTGATTAACGTGTCCTGCTGGGCCTACACACAGCAATAGGATGTGGCCTAACGGCTAGAGCGGTGGACCTTGAAGTTGGGGGACCGGGTTCCAGCCTCGGTAGAAACCCTCAACATCCTGTCGTCCTGGGTAAATTAGTTAATCTCCCCGTGCCTAACAAAATCAATGTTCCGTCTGTAACGCCACTGGTGCTCATGTAAAGCGCTCAGATACTTTTGGTCAAATCCGCGCTATATAAAAAACTCCGAAAAATAATGAATAAACACCAGTGACATTATTACTTATTTGCATCGTCCCCAGTCTCATTTGGAAATTTCAATGTAGAATTCACTGTTAAAGTCACACTTAATCAAGCACACGCTCTCCGCACACTCCCTCTGCATTGGGAGCTCGGAGAGCGAAGCTTGTGCGACTGTGAGAATCACCAAGAGGGCAGCCTTTGAACGCTTTGCTGACTGCACACCAAGCGGGTACAATGGGGCAGGTTTTTAACACGGTGCTTCTTACTGCAGATTCCACTGGAAAATGTTTTATTGAGATCTTGTATAAACACCAGATGCCCAGCACAGCTTTGTAGCGCTATAGTTTATACATTACAAAGACCTTGTTTAATATGGTCGTTCAGTTGTACAAATATGCTTACTTGGTCATATATAAGGTGACAAAAATGCTTCTGACACTTCTTTATTATACCTTTTCAGCATGCTGCACACTTCTCTGCAGTAAAGAAAGGAAGGTCCCAGAGCAGGACAACTTATACAAAGTTAATAAATTCAATTCACAACAAAGATGATTGAACAATTGCGTAATAGCACAGTGTTATTTAATCACACTTGGCATAAAACACATTATTGGACATCAATCTTAATCAAAGTGAAGGGTGCCAAAGGATAGGGCAAGGTAGTGAATGGAGTGAGGTAATGGGGTAAGTGACATATAGCGTTTTGGTAACACAAATCGATTGTAAGGCATGAAACTTAATGCCACATAATCAAAATGAAATGAATTCATTAAACATGCATTGATTTACACGACCATGTACATGTATAAGAACACAGTGCCAAATGCACTATTGAGAGTACTGGTAGAGTGGAATGTCGACGTTTCGAATCCTTGACCCAGGTAGGTTGATTGGATCCTTACTAACGGGGTCTTCATCAGGACAAGAGTGTAGGAAGGAAGGAGGGCACCTAAGAAGATATTAATGAATCAATGTTACACATAGGTGGTGAATGGAGTCCCAAGTGGAAACAGTTTTAACAGGGGACTGGGATAGTGAAAGCAATCACTATAATTACCATGTTGGAAAAGTAAACAGAAACTGGCTTGGCGTACAAAGGCGCGAGGGCCGTCAGGCTCCTAATGAAGGTGGAAGCGGGGGTACACCTAAGAAATATATAGAAAAAAGTTTGGGTGTAACTGTGAACCACAAATCAATTAAATGGATTCATCAGAAAATTGAACAGGTAAATCTAACTTACTCAGGAAAAATCGTCCAGGAAGTAGTAATTACTCCTGCTTCACTCGCCGCGGATAAACCATCACGGGAGGACCTGCACACTTCTCTACAGCACAGCTCAAAGACATAGGCAAAGTCAATATCTCTGGCCAAACACACGGTCCCAAAGGTGGGACCTATTGGCTATGCCAATGCTTGTTTTGATAAAGGTATTGGATGGATTTCATAGCTCGTTTTAGGATTTCATTGCAGGCTCTGTACAAAAGGATCTGTATCATGTTGTGTGCTGTCAGTCGCGTGTTTTGACGTTTGTGATTTTGATAAAGGGTTTTCTGAAAGCTGCAGATAAGAAAGGATTACAAAAGGGATATTCACTTTCTCTGCATCCAAATCAGATAATATTTTCTGTGACTTAACCATCCTTTGTGCAAAGCCCTGATTATTAAATGTTACTGAGAGTTTGGATTGGTGTCAAGATACAAATTTAATTGGGCATACATTGTAACACCTGTAGATGTATAGGGATCTATTTAGAAATGGTTTCACACGATGGGATTTTTCGTTTTTGGTCCAATGACATTCGTTATCTTTGGTACTGATAAAAAACAGACCCAGGGTAATTTCATGTACAGAACACAGAAACTGAAAGACGAATATATTAACCGAGGATGTCTTGTCTCTGAGATCATTAAAAGTCCAGGCATAGAAAATGCAAGATGTTTTAGACAACAATATTCTGTGGGATTGAGAAAAGGTTGGAACATTTCGCGTCTTCCTAATTTAAGATAATAATGGATTTTGTTTTGCGCAATCATTTTTTTAATAGAGTCTCTAAGATATAGTTTTTGCTGGCGAAGGAGTGACAGGTTTTAATTACAACACATTTAAGATCCAGGAGGTATGGCCTTTGAAAGCTGATGTAATGGTTAATTCGTTTTTTATTAAATATTTTATTGCAAGCACATACCACAAAAATAAAATAAAAAATAAATCATGCAGACGCATAAACTTTACTCTTGGTGACCATATGCTTGCAATAAAGTCTTGAATAAAAAAAAAAAACAATAACATTACATATCATTTTAACAAGGCAGTTTTTGTTGGTGCCTCCAACTAGCTATAACCCCTTTTCTATTTTTAATGCATTTCACAGAAAAATATGATCCTAATCGTGCAAAGAAAAGGCACTGTTAGTTTTGGATTACTGTTACCTGAGGCTTTAGCAAAGACACTCAACAATGACAAAGAATGGGAAGAAAAAAGAATTGGCAACGTAAAATATTGGCCCACTAGCCCTCGTACTGAAGTGTACTTATTTTTATACGTATATGCATATGTGACGGGTAAAATGCCATCTCTCAAAGTGCCTGAGAGCCACTGGATCAAATGGTCTAACTTGTTGACTCATGCTGTATGCTGTGGGGGTGGAAGTAAAATCTGAATGCGATTTGCAGAGACCAATGGACGAACAGTGCTGACCCAAAGCCCTCCTATGTATTTATATATATATGTATTTTTATTTACTATTTTTTTGTTTACATAGAGCATCCAAATACTCTAAGATGTCTCTATGCCAGACCTAAAAAAAGAGGTTTGAGCATTAGAATAACAATTGCTTTACGTTAGGTTCTACTAGTCCATTAACAAATTAACCACACTGAAGATAGCTGCAGAAGGTGTGGGGAAGGAAATGAATGGTGAACTATTTTTCTCGTTGGTGGAATTTAGGATCGTAATGGATTTTTGGTGATTTTCACAAATACAGCTCACTCTTGGGACGGAATTCAGGCAAAGAAAAGAGGATCTAAAATTCAAATTCTTTGTTGGCTTCCATGAGTTAGAAATTCAGAGGCAATTCATGTTTTTTAGTTGGATTTATGGCCTGTAGGTCACTTGTATTAAATA
Organism: Triturus cristatus; assembly: GCF_964204655.1. NCBI lineage: Eukaryota > Metazoa > Chordata > Amphibia > Caudata > Salamandridae > Triturus > Triturus cristatus. The sequence continues at coordinate 667,787,804 of NC_140592.1, forward strand.
CTTGAGAACTATGTTTAAACCTTTTATGGAATCGTGGTTACATGAGAGGTTGAACCTAGACAGATTTGAAAGAATTATAAAAATATCAGTCAGATGAGAATATTTGAACATGTTTTGGGTTTATTCTCTGCCGGAAGTGGAGGAAGAAATTAGATTCTGCAAGAAACAATCTGCATTTGAACAATCTTTTTCTTTGGCCTCGGGCGTTCGGCTGGTGTGGCAGGTCAGAGTTTTATTTGTCATTTCGAGTAGATTTCATCATTCAAGGCATCAGAGCAGTGAACAGCTTGAAGTCAAAGCAAGTTAAATATAAGGGGTGCATATAGGTCTCCCTAAATCCTCAGTAGATTTTGTGGCAAACAAATGATAAGTGGCAATAAAATCAGGGTCTCGTCTCTCTCTCTCTCCGTGTGTGTGTGTGTGCATGTGGGTGTGTGTGTGCCTGTGTCTGTGTGTGTGTGTGTATATATATCCTGCAGTGCATGCATGTGGGTGGTGTGCAGCCACAGCGTTGGAGGTGCTCGTCGGATGCCCGCAGCCGGGTGTATTCTTATTCAAAGAGCTTCCATTAGTTCGATAACAGCCTGCGCAGGCATCGTAAACAAGGCTGTCGAAGCCGAAACATGTCTGACGCTACATATGGTGATAAATAAACGTATTTTCCTGCACTACACAGAGTGCCATTCTGTTATTGAACTAACGGAAACTCTTTAAAAAAAAATATATATTTGCCAGTAGGTAGTTATAGTTAGGAACTAGTTTTCAGAGGAAAGGCATATTTATGATTGTTTATAAATTTGTCTAGTTGTCCATAGAAAGTTTTTGGGTGATCTGTCAAGCAAGGGCCGAGAAAAAGGGAAGGTAAAAAAAGTGTGTTTCCCATGTTCATGCCCATAGAGATTTTACACACGACTACAGCCCAAACCGCTAAACTGAATTACAAACCAAATTTGGTAGAAATCTAGTTCTTGGTCTAGAAAGAAATCTTTTTGTGATTTTGTGTTTATCCATTCAGTAGTTTTACAGATATTAAAGGAAAAATAAATTTGTTTATCTAGAGTTGTGGACCCTCCGCTAATCTAACCGGTCTGGTGCTGAGATGTTATTGGCTGCCAACACTTCAACTAGGAAGTTTTGGCATCATTTTGAGACTCAGACTCAGCTGAGTTCCCCCCCAAAAAGTTAAAAATAAAGACAAGGGGGCAGGGTAGGACTACCCTGACCCCAAACCCATAGGCCTGATGCTGGCATCTCCCAGGGACCCTGCCAGAGCCAAAAAGCATTATTGAAAACTTTTTGTGGTGAAAATTACAAAGATTTGTGAATCTCAGTGTAAATTTAATTAAAAAAACAAATGCGATGTCCCGTGCATGTTTGTATTTGAGCCGATGGGTGGGCCAGTACTCCGGGGCATATTTTTGTAGGTATTATGGGGAGGGTGGCACATGCGGTCCCTCTCCCCACAGCCAATCTTGGCCCCGGGGACCATCACCTCCCTGGGACAGGCCGATATTCATTATTAATGGCGATGGGGCACGCGGCCCCCTCCTGAGGATCTTAAGCGCCCTGGGGACATCACCTCCCCTGGGCTTCATTAATAAATTGTAGGGGGGTCACGAAGACCTCTCTCCATTGCCCTTAAAGGCCCCAGGGACCCACCACTTACTCGGGGCCCAAATTCTATTTAAAAGGTGAGGAGTCCACATTCAGCTCCGGGGATCACCCCTTCCCCTGGCCATGGCTAAATTTAAACTGGGAGAGGGGCCACATGGCTCCTCTTCCCTGCCATTTTCGGGCCGGGGACCACCACCTTTCCGAGGCAGGCCCTAGCAGCACAAAGGAGGGGGTGCACACAGCCCCTTCCTGGAGCCATTAATGGCCCTGGGGACCGCCACCTCCCAGGGTCGGCTCCCTGTGTCTCAGGTTGCCCAACACCAGGATATAGCTGTTTGCTTTTACTTGGCAGGAGCAGGAAAACAGGTCCGGCTTGCTGGGAGTGGACTTTTCATTTCTCTTCCTGCTCGCTGTAAAGCGGGCTGAAAAACAGACAAAAGGATTGCTCCCACACACCGGAAGCAGCATTTTTGGTTGCTCCCTACATGCGAGAGCAATGCTGGCTTCCAACTGAGGAAGGGAGCCAGCAAGGAGTGAAGGCACATTGCGGCTCCCCCGGTGCTGCAAACAGGGTGCCCTGGGTGGGCTCCAGGGCACCCAGGATCAAGTGGCTGGACCGGGGTTCACGGGCCCCCTGCCCTTCTTTAAAGCACAAATGATCCTTAATTCTTGGGCTTGAGGAAGGCAAGGCAAGTGTGTTTCCTCTGGTATTCCACATTGAACAACAAGTTGAAATCCTTAATGGAGGTAAATGCATTGTTTATCTATGGGAGAGCAATCTGATCAGTAGTAGCTGTGACAAGTGGTTTCTTTCTTGTCATCTCCTAGCTAGAGCAGAGTCCTTAGTTCTCCCTTTTAATTACCCTGAGCATGCAAATGCCCCAAATCATCTGCAAGCTCTGCCCATTTGGTCAGCCCCGTTTTCCTTAGTAGTATGCAAAGATCTTCCTGCCTTTTCCCACGTTGATAGACAGCTTATCAAAAGACCCTCAAGAGCATTTCCCGACAATTTTGGTGACGTGCTCTTGATGCAGCGAAATACAATGCCATTTCCACCAAACAAAGAAGCACTTACTTCTCAAATTTCAGAGTAAGTATCCTTGTTAGATGGAGATTCCCCTATTTGTTGTCTCGTCCTCTTCTCTCGCAAAGATTCATGTTATCACAGATTTGTGGATCAAGACCTTGAGGAGCAATCACATTTTTTGAAATTACATGTACACAAGGTCACTGGAGACATTTGTTTGTTGTCCATTACGCAGGTGCAGGATAGATTATGCACAATACATTTACCCAACCACATAGTACTTACTAATTAGCCAATAAAAGTACTCTTGTTCAGTAGACGTTTTGTGCAAACCTGTGGAATCTTGTTGGATAAAGTGGCAGGTCAGGTTCCATTCTGGCCCAGTCACTCACACAGCTACTGCCACACCCACACAGACACCCACCCACACACCCATGCATCCACTCTCACATACACTCACAGAACCACACAGCCACTCACACAGCAACTCACACAGCCATTCACACACCCATAAAGTCACTCACACACCGACTTATCTACTCATATAACTACTCACAGACCCATACAACCACTCACTCACACACACACATAACCACTGACGCACCCATTCACAGACCCATTCAGCTACTCTCACACCCAAATATAGATCCATACAGCCTAGTTTAATTTACCTTATTTCAGCTAAAGACCATAAAAGTACACACATAAAAGAAACAAGAATACATTACATTTTTGTTCACTTATACAGGGTATATATGGAACTTTAGTGAATCTCAACAAAGTACATAATTACAGACCAATTGCTTATAAATATCCATTAAAACTGTGCATTTAAAAATAGCATAAAAAAAGAAGAGTAAAAACAATACGATAAGACCATACAGAACAATAAAATATTAGAAAAAATCCTAAGAGTGCTTAGGATCATGGGAATGGCTAATCAAAACTAGCGTATAGTTAGAATAAAATAAGGAAATTGATTTTTCTCCACACACACCAGACACTTTCTAGGTATTTGGCAATGGAATAAACAATAATCTGGGACATGTCTGATCTACATATTCTCATAGCTACCTGATACTGTGTAACACCTAAAAAGTGGCATAGAAGGGCTATCCAACGGGAAACAAATTTTTACCCCTACACTATCCAACACTTACCCTACTGTTGTAGTCACTGGAGTTAGAATAGTAATTATTACCCCTATACTATCCAACACTTAGCCTAAATACAATGTAATGGTATGCATTGTAATGGTATGCGTTGTAAAGGTATAATGTGATGTAATGGAATGCGTTGTAAAGGTAGTTTCTGAAAATGCGATGTAAAAGAATGCATTGTAAAGGATGTTGCGATGTAAAAACTGTGTTATAGAGGCATGCATTGTAAATGTATGCGTTGTAACGTCATATATTCCTATCCAACGCATCCACTGTTTGCGGTAATTGGGACAAAATAACAATGGTTGATGATCTGTTTCATCATTCCCCAGCTGTGTGACCCCACCCTTCCCAAGCCTCATTAGGCTCTGGGGACCATGGCATTTAAAAGTGGAGGGGCGCCATGCAACCCCCTCCCTGAGCCTCATTAGGCCTAGCGGTCCCCGGGCTAAGTTCAATGAAAAAAAGAGGAGAGGGATCCTCAGCCCCTTTCCTGAGTCTCATTAGGTCCAGAGGACCCAATCCCATCTGGGCAAAATTCAATTAAAATAGGGGCGGTGGGTCAGGGGGACCCCTCTCCCGAGCCACATTAGGCCACAGGGACCCACTTACCAGGGCAAAATTCAACCAAAAAGAGGGGCAAGTCCATGCGGTTCCCCTCTCCAAGCTTTCTCAGTCCCCAGGAACCCCATCTCTGGGCAGTACCTTAAGTTAAAGGGGAGGGTGCTGCGCGGGCCCTCTCTCCAGCCTTCACAGGCCCTGGGAACCACATACCGTAGGGCACAAATGGGTTCCCTGGGGCCAACCCCAGACACACACACACACACACACACACATATAAACAACAGATTGGGGGCCGGCCCCAGCCAGCTCCTCACAATGGAGCAGGAGCTGACATTGCTCCCGACTGGCAGGAGGAGCTATCTATTTTTGTTTCCTCCGGGCTGGAGCAATATGTGTTCTGTTTCCATACCTGCAGCTAGGTCCTGCTTTCAACATTCCACAGGAAGCCAGCCCCGATACACACCAGGGCACCCACAAACAACACATTGCAGCCACAGAGGCAGCCTCAGGCCCCCGCAGCCCCAACCCTCTCCCCTCATGGTACGAGATCCGGCATCGCTATCTATGCAGAAGTGCAGGCAGGGAAACAGAACAGAAGTCTGCTCCCAGCCAATGGGAACATTTTTAAACCTTCCATCGGGTGGAAGCAGACATACATTTTTGCTACATCTGGTGGGAAAGTTATAAATGCTCCCACCAGGCACGAGCAAACATATGTTTTCTTGCTCACACTGGTGCGGGCAGGCAAACTACTGTGTCCCGGGGGTGCACTCAGTGGGACACAGTTATTGAGGCAACCCCTCGGGATTATGTCTCTGTGGCCTTTAAAAGCTAAGGGAGGAGTTAACACCCCCCTTCCCAAAATGAATACAAGAATAGCCCCCCGGCCCACCCCCTTTTTATTTAAAAAAAATAAGCACAAAGCATGTGCTTGTTTTATTTCAACATTTTGCAGGTCCTCAGTGACTTTGCAGCAAATCTTATTTTTTAAACAGCCTTTTTGGCTCCAGGCGGAGTCACTCTTGGCCCCACCTTCAGGCCAAGGGGTCAAGCTATCCCTACCCTGCCCCCTATATCTGTGTCTTGAGTCCTAAGATGGCTGCCACCACTTCCTGGTTTATGTGATGGCAGCCAGTCAGATCTCAGCATGAGCACTGTCTTATCCGTGGAGCCTGTGCGGGATGAAACATACAAAGTTTTTGAGCATTCATTGCTCAAAAACTACTAAACTAATTTAAACCAAGTCACAAACTGCACTCTTCCTGGACCAAGATCTAGCTTTCTGCCAAATTTGGTGTAAATCCGATCGCAAGTTGGGCTGTAGCTTTGTCTAAAGTTCCTATGGAACTATGAATGTGGAAAATCTGTTTTAGGGCACCCCTTGTTTTATCAGCCCCCGCTTGATGGATCGACTCAAAACTTTCCATGCCCACACTAACTAACATGTATCATTTTTTTGTAAAGTCTCGTGGATATTCATCAAACGACACCAAAGTTATTAGCAACACAAAAAAGGCAAAGGTTCTGAAGAAAACAAACCACAGAAATGTATCAATTATAGTTAGCAGGGTTAACGCAGACTATAACTTGCGTCCCACCGTGCACTGCTTATGACCTCACATATGACATCATTCATGATATGTTCTATGACATTTATGAGATCACTGATGATATCTCAAATACCATCATTTGAGTACTTTGTGGTGTATTCCTCATGTCTTCTCATTGTGTGTTTTTTTACTTCGAAACGTTAACGTTGTCACTGACAAATTCACCTAACTATAAAGTTACTTTGTGTGTATATTGAACAAATGGTGATTGTCGGCAGAACACACTGAAGGGTAAGAGTACACGAAGGAACACTTCAAGTCCCAGCATGCCGTTTCATTAATATCACCGGAGCCAGCCCACCAGGGGGCAGAGGATTGCAATTTTAAATCAGGTGACTTGATGCCCTCGTGAAATCTGCCGAACACTAAAGTACCAGCCCGTGATCAAGGTGCAGGAGCACCGAAACGCGTAGGGCTTTCTGAAGAAATTTGGAAAAAAATGCCGGTTTTGCTTCATTAAAGGACTCTGTTACCATCGATGGGGTCCTGCTTGGTTATTGAGTGCCTCTCCAAGCAAGGGATAGAAACAGTTGGAGGACATAATAACGGCCAGTCCTTGGCTGTGGAGATTGCACCGCCATCAGAATGTAAGATGGGCCGCTGCGAGATACTGGAATCTCAGCATAGCGGAATAACAAGTTCATAGCGCTATTGGAAACCGGAATCCTTTCCAAAGACCCACTGGAGGGAATAAAAATTGTACAAATGGTGATTGTCGGCAGAACCCACTGAAGGGTAAGAGTACACGAGGGAACACTTCAAGTCCCAGCATACCGTTTCATTAATATCACCGGAGCCAGCCCACCAGGGGGCAGGGGATTGCAATTTTAAATCAGGTGACTTGACGCCCTCGTGAAATCTGCCGAACACTAAAGTACCAGCCCGTGATCAAAGTGCAGGAGCACCGAAACGCATAGGGCTTTCTGAAGAAATTTGGAAAAGAAATGCCGGTTTTGCTTCATTAAAGGACTCTGTTACCATCGACGGGGTCCTGCTTGGTTATTGAGTGCTTCTCCAAGCAAGGGATAGAAACAGTTGGAGGATATATCTATATCTATATGTATATATATATATATATATATATATATATATATATTCACTTAAAAAACCATAGGTTTCACACATGTTATAGTTAGCTGTACATTTCACTCGTAAAAAACCAATGAAATTCCACGTTATAGTTAGATCAGGTAACTATAACTTGCGCGACCGCAATCCACAATGTGTAATTTCAGATGTCATCATTGATGTCATGAGTGATGTCACTGACCATGTCATGAGTGATGTACTATGTGACGTCATCAGCAGTTTATTGTGGGCGCGCAAGTTATATTTACCTGATCTAACTATAACGTGGAATTTCATTGGTTTTTTACGAGTGAAATGTACAGCTAACTATAACATGTGTGAAACCTATGGTTTTTTAAGTGAATATAGATATATATATAGATATATACCACAAGGAATCGTCTCACAACTTGCACACGTCCACGCACAAGAGACGAACACGGACCCAGGAGTAAGTGCTAGTTTCTTTAATTAGTCCAATACAGCACCACCGCAATGACGCGTTTCGGCCTAGCAGAGGCCTTTATCATATATATATTCACTTAAAAAACCATAGGTTTCACACATGTTATAGTTAGCTGTACATTTCACTCGTAAAAAAACAATGAAATTCCACGTTGTGGATTGCGGTCGCGCAAGTTATAGTTACCTGATCTAACTATAACGTGGAATTTCATTGGTTTTTTACGAGTGAAATGTACAGCTAACTATAACATGTGTGAAACCTATGGTTTTTTAAGTGAATTTGCAAGGTTTTGTAAATGATAATTCCTAACTATAACGTGTGTGAAACCTATGGTTTTTTCAGTGAATTTGTACGGTTTTTTAAATGCTAACTTATGTATTTATTTATTTATTTATTTTCTGGTTTTTCACTATTCACCGAGCACCCACGTTGCGCAGTCCATGCCGTGCGCGCCTCGCCTTTTTTTACGCAGTAACATTTGTTTTTTTCTCCCTTGTGGGTCCTTTAATTTATTTAATAAATGTGATTGTTACTTCTTTTTTTTTGCCGTGCGCGTACGGTAAGCTTACCGTACGCGTACCCCGTGATTTTTTTTAAAAATTATTAAATTTGTTTTTCGTACTTTTGGGTCCTTCTTGGACCCCCTGACAAACACTAGGGGGTCTGCAACTCTCTTCGTTGCCCACGTTTCACGTTCCCCACCTTTGTTTCTCAGTGCGAGAGACAGAAAATGGCGGCCGACACTTCCTGATTTCGACCGATTCGAATGTTTACAGTCATGTAACCACCAATCAGAATTGAGCTCGCGCACGGCACCTTACGCGTACGGTAAGCGCACGGAGCGCGCTTACAGATATATATATTGATTTGAATGCTATTTCCTCAGGATCTACTGAACAGATTTACACCAGACCTACAAAAGGCACATCATTGACCTGAGGACTACCTCTCTGCCAAATTTCAAGTAATTCTGTTCAGCCGTTCGGGCTGTAGCTGTGTCTAAAGGTCCTATGGAAAAATGCATAGGGAAAACGCGTTTTGGGACCCCCCTTTTTTCTCTGCCCCCGCTTGACGAATCCCCCCGAGACTTTCAGGGTAGGAGCGGAGCGTAGCGCCCCATTAGTTTTGAAAATTTCGCGAGGATTCGTCGACCGGCGCCAAAGTTATTCCAAATAGAATGTTGCGGATTTCCTATGGAAACACGGTCCTAACTATAACTATCTACTGGCGACCGCCAGTAGATAATATATATATATCCAGGACGTGCAATTTAGCATAAATGGGAGCAACCGGAACAGCACGCTTTCCCTACCAAGCCTTTGAAAAAGAAGTCTTACCTTCGAAACACGTCAGGCATAATAGAGGAACTGCTTTTAATGGACATTTGCGTGTGTGATTACATCCATACCATTGATGAGCTTGATGCTTATAATGTGCTCGAGTGCTTCTCGCCGATGGGAAACTGGTGTTTGGAATATATATATATATATATATATATATATATATATATATATATATATATATATACACTATATCTCACACAGTGGCGGGGTTGCCACTGTGCAGTTATGGTTCAGCCACAAATTCCAGTGAAAAGCTATGTTTTTGACTTGCCTTATCTTTTGAACCTATGGATGAACTTGCACCAAATCTGGCAACCTCTTGCCATACTCATTTTGATTTATGAAGCCATACAAGGCCACCCTGCGTGGCTTTGAGTGGCCTCATAAATCATGAGGAAGGTGACTCAGAGCAAATTGCTGCATGGTCATACTCTGCATTCGGGAGGCATTCCATGGATGTTGCGGTTGCTTTTCCCACTCAGAAACTATGGAATTTGATGCTGCCTCAGATTTACAAAGTGATATGGACCTGGGAAGGTGACAAATCCATGTGCCTCCAGCGGTGAGGCGTAACAAGGAGGAATGTGTTTATTTCTCCTCGTTTTTTCCTCTTTCTATGTTTGCTGCTCTATGGGGCATATTCTCAAGGAGCTATCGCGAGTTAACAACACTTTATCGCAGCCAAACTCGTGATAAAGTTACCGCCCCATTTACAATCTGGTGCTAACAGCCCATATCACCAGTTTTCCGGCGATAGCACCCTAAAAAAACATGGCCACAGATGACCCCGGCAACTATCGCTAATGAGATGCAGAGTAGGCGTTCCCGTGCAGAAAGTCGCGACAACACCACTCCACAACATTCTCAATGACCAGCCAGATCAGGGATAAGATCACAAACATGCGATAAGGCGCATTAGTAGCAGGAATATAACACTTGCCCTGACCTGGAGCAAAGTCGGACAACAACCAGCACCAGACAAGGGAGCACAGCCCATTGCCAAACATGAACAACAGATGCCCCCGGGCAACTGAACATGCAGCCTGGAGACCCAATAGGGCAACAATGCACACATCAGGACACGACAGCACAACTTACTCTGGCAACCTGGGTCAGCCATGCACATAAGCCATCAACTGCATGGCACCTCAGCCACACAATAGCAGATTGTGGGAAGAGGTGGGGACCAGGCATGTGGGAAGGAGGCACGTGACCGATGAATGAGAATGTACACAATGCCAAGTGTGGCGTGGAAGCGATGGCCAGACTGCAGTATGCAGACCACACACATATCCATGTCGACATACACCGCAACCATGTCACCCCAGCCAGTGGGGAAGATCCTGGAAATGTAGCTTGTTACGTCCCCCCCTGTAAGCGTGAGCGGAGTGGGCTGGCCGGGCATACGCCAGGCCAGCGTAGGGGTGTGAATAAAAAGCATGTAGCTCTGGGTGTGGTCCTCTTCCAGAATGCCCAATGTCTCTGCCAGGGCGGCACCCCTCACCCCGCCACGAGGCCGACACCGTCGCCGTGAGCGGTGTTGCCTGTATTCCTGTGCACCTGCTGCACCCCGGGCCGCAGGTCCCCGTACCAGTCCTGCCAGGCCCGGCGCACCCAGGCCTCAATGGACACCTGCCGACACCGGCATGTGTCGAAGAGGGCCCACCACGTGCCGGTGCAAGCTCCAAGCCTGAGTGCCGCGAACCTGGCAGCCTCCTCAGACCATCACGGCCTCCGTGACACAGGCCCGCAGTACTCCCTTCTTGTTGACGTACTCCACCGGCATGCACAGTGGACAAGTAGGTCACACATTTGGAACTGAGTCTTGATTACACTATGGCAGAGAACATCAATTATGGCTGATTTTATCTCTCTATACTCCCTTCGATGTGGTGCCACCAAGTCTGTGCATAGCATTCCATCCACACGTGTCCATGGGCCCACACGGACTACTGCCCTCTGGCCACGCTGCGTTAGAGTCAGTTGCACATGTGGGACTGAGTCTTGATTTGTCAATGGCAGAGTACATATCATTGCAGGCAAGGAGAGGTGTGAGAGGAAGATGCATTTCAGTCAGGAGGAAAAAAGGATCATCGTTACGGAGGTGATCTAACACTACCGACAAATGCCCTGGTGTCACTATCTCTGTGCATCGCAAGACAACGACACGTGGTTGTGGGCCCTTGCTGATTGCTGCCTCTGGCCAACACTGCGTTCGAGTAGGTCACACATTTCGAACTCAGTCTTGATTTATGTATGGCTGACTTGATGTCATTGTACAGGCCTCATCGCAGACTGCATCCCTTTTCAGCCCCGGTGCCACTAAGTCTGTTCCCCGAGACCCATGGACACTTTCTGGTTGAACTTTGGTGGCGACTGAGTCCATGGACTTGGGGTTGTCGTCATTATCATGTCGGTGATGCTGACTTTGTGGCAAATACGATGCAGTGGCATTCCACTCCTCCATTTGCTGCTTCCGGACAGCTTCCACCCTCTGCTTCATGCCTTGGAGGACACCTTCCACTGTCCCCCACAACCCTCCGCCACGTTCACCTCGGACATCGATGAGGACCCGCTCAGCTCACATGGCCCATCTCACAGCACCGCAAGTCACCGTCCCATGGCGGGGTGCCTGTGCCGGCCGCAGTGCATCCGGGGCCACTAACTGTGTGCAGCTCAAGTCAGGGACCCTGTCTTCTGAGATACTGGATGGCCTCTGAGATGGTGGCCTTGGGATCATCGACGCCATGTGTCTGTGGCCCTGCACTGTCCGCTGCCTCTGGCCTTAACTGCGTTACACCAGGGCTCACACATCAAATTGAGTCCTGAGCGGCCAGGATGACGCATCACCGCAGGAGGCACACACCGCCACCGCCAGGTCCACCTCCAACCGCCAACCGCAATAGTCAAAACAGTCGTACTGGCAGACTAACTGAGTTGCTCACACCTATGGTGGATGCCATCATCTGCCTGATACCCTGCTTGGCACTCCGGGTGCCCCAACCTCATAGCACTGCAACTCACAAACACATCTGTTTGCATATTGGGTGACCTCTGTACTTGCTCGGGCTACCTCCATGATGCTCTGCAGTTGTCTCTGTTATGCTGGTTTTCCTGTTTCTGTTTTACTACTGTTCACTGTTCAAGTATTTGCCAGCACCAACAACTGGCGTACACTCACCCTACACACATCCAGCACAGGCATCACTGTACATGTGGCCCTGCCAATAAAGGGACCGCGCGCACGTGCCCATGGCCAGTTCCACGAACTATCTGCGTTTATCCTTGTGTTCATAATGTATGCATGAGGACCCTGGGCACGACAACATTACATTGTGTTGTATACAGCGGACGCCATAATATCACCACAGGCAGCGTGTTAGACCTTAGACATGTAGCTTTATCGTCACCCACTCAATACGTTAGAGGAGCGTACTGGGCCGTCGTACGCAGGTCCAGCGTGGGTGTGTGAATGATAATTGCGTGCCTCTGGGCGTGGTTCAGTACTGTAAATGTGCACATGCATGTGTCTCTGTCACAGTGTGGGTCTCCTTGGTGTGGTGTAGGTGGTCCCTGAGGGGAATTAGACAACCACACATGTGGTCTGTTGGAAATACTCCACTCCCACACCGGTAAGGGTTGGTGGTAACGGAGTATTTCCGGGGGACACACAGTGGTAGCTTGGCTCGAGTGGTCAGGAATCAGGCACCGTGCTAAGCATACGACATACCCATACAATAACCATGCGTGCATCCGTTCCAAAAACGACTCTACACCGTAAAAATTATGAAAATATCTCTGCTTTATCTTCTTTTTCTCTTAGTTGCTGATTAGATAAATAATAACACAATCACAATATACAAGCTTTTTAAATAGTGCAGGTCAAATAAATACTGGCTTAATGATTCAATAAATAGGGGTGATCATAAATAAGGAAGGTATAAATATAAGTGCAATACATACAGGCAATTAAATATTCTGAGGCAATAAATACTGTAAACCAATAAATATTGTGCATCAATAAATACTGTGGACCAATAAATACAGTGAAGCAATAAATAGGTTAAATACAATAAATACAGTGCCCCCAATAAATAATTAAAAGCTGACAGTGACACTCATAGAATCAGATCACATTTGAATTCCTATGGGCTAATTTGGCCCAGGCACAGCTTGTGGGGATGTGGAAGGATTGAGGGTGTCTACTCCCTGGCTTGGACAAGGCTGAGGCCTAAACTGAGGTAGATCAAGGGGGGAATACCAGAGACCTGGCTCTCTCACTCTACACAACCCCTCTAAATTAGTCTCAGCTCACCCCTGGCACAGTCCAGCTGGTTCCAGCACCTCTCTAACCCCTAGAGTAGTCTCTTAGGATTCCACAGGGCCTTTGGCGCCCTCTACTCCACTTACTGCCCTTTTTCCGATGCTCCGACGCCGCTGGAGTCGGGTCGACGCCGTGCGGCGGTTCCGGTTCGATGTCGGCGGCCTCGGCACAATGTCAGTTCTTGATGACGCCGGCAGGCGGTTCCGGTTCGATGTCGGCGGCCTCGGCTCGATCTCGACCTCCGATTCGATGGCGTCGGGCAGTCTTGGCTCGATGTCGACTTCGGGCGGCTCCGGTCCGACGGCGACCTCTGTTTCGATGATGTCGGCCGGCCTTGACTCGATGTCGACTTCCGGCGGCTCCGGAGTGCGATCTCCACTCCCGACCTCCGGTGCTCCTCTTCTCAGGTTTCCAGCGACTCCGGAGTGCGACCTCCACTCCCGACCTCCGGCACGATTCTCTCAGGTTCCGGCGACTCCGGAGTGCGATCTCCACTCCCGACCTCCGGCACACTTCACCTCGGTCTCCGGCGACTCCGGAGGGCGGACTTCACTCCCCCGTTGACGCCGCTCACTCGACCTTGGGTGACTTCCTCCTCGACCTCTGGGACTCCTCACGACCTCCGTCGGTGCCCTTTCTCGATCTCTGGCGGCTCCGGGTACAACGTCTGCTTTTCCAGTCAGCGCCGCTTCTCCTTCTCGGGCTCCAGGTCTCCAGGCTACTCGACGTCCGGCTCCAGGGAAACCAGTAAACAGGTCAGGTACTTGCTTTCTTGACTTCTAAGGCCTGTTCCTGCTGTCCAGGTCCTTAAGATGGTTTTTCTTGCTTCTTCCCACACAGGGCTCCAGGCTGGGCTCAGTCAGTAGGGACTAGTATCACGGGTGGGTTTATGGACCCCACTCCAGGCACAAGTTTCCACCCCTGCTGCCTCACTCCTTCCTCCTTCAGGTTTCTGCTGCTCTCTCTTCACCAGTCAGGTGCCAACTGCCAGCTCCAACTGCCAACTCTCTGTCTTAGCTTCCCAACATTCTAAACCGCCTCCAACTGTCACAGGGTTCTGGAATGTTCTGGAATGTGCTGGTAGGTTCCAGTGGATGCTGGTGATGTCACAGGTGGCCACCATTTTGTGCTCCAGGCCCTCAGACAGAAGTTTCAGGGGTAGATAAAATGGCTCCCTGAATCTGCATCAATACTACAAAAACGAAAACAAATGAGGGAAAAAGGGCCAAGTCCTACATAACCCCCTTCCAGCCAAAAGCCAGGGTAGACCGATCAATGCCTTGATGGTCTTCCCTGCTTGGGGCGAGAAAAGGTGGACGCCGGCCCGCAACGGCAGGAGCTCCCGCAAGTTCTCCTCCGCTCTGGAACCCAATGGTTCCCTAACAAGCCTCCCTGGACCAACAAAACCACCCCACTGGGGCTCCCCAGCTAGTTGTGGCCAGGACCGGCCCCTGGGCCGTCCAGATGTCTCTGGCCCGGGTGATCTCGCGGAGTGGGGGGCAGTAGCCCCAGGCCTGTAGTGCCCGTTGACCACTCCGGTCCTCCTCCTTGCAGTCCTAAACTGCCTCTGGACCTTCCTCCTGGGGTTCACACCCTTAGGCTGACCAGCCTTCAGGGGCGAGGCTCTCCTCCCCCTAACTCTCCTTCTGGGGTTCCTCACCCTACCCTGCGAGGCACCCTCAGACCACCACTTCCTCCTCAGTCTAGGGCCTTGACCCCTCAACTGATCCTTCAACCTAGGGTCTAAACTCTTAGGCTGAGTCGGTGCCCGAGGCGAGACCTTCCTCCCTCTGCACCCCCTTCCAGATTTCAGCACCCTCCTAACGGGAAAAGTACCCCTGGAAGTCAATTTCGGGGGGACCCGGTGAACAGAGGCCCCACCCGCCAGGTCAGGCAACCCCTGAGCCTGGCATCCCAGCCCAGGACCTAAACCCTGAAACTGGGCCAACCCCAGAACCTCAGGCGCGCTGGTTACAGTCGCCCTGGGTCCTCCTGACACTAGGGGCTCCCCTGCACTGGAGGGCACATCGGGACAGCCTAGGCTCCCAACCTGGGGCTCCCTTGTGGAACTCTCCAGGCCCTGAGACTTCGGTTGGGGCACCTCGGGACACCTCCCCGTCTCACGCCTTCCTACAGATAGGTCGTGAGGCCCTACAACCCTCTCTCCCTGGGACCTAGCTGGGCTATCTGCCACTTCTCTCACCTCGCTGGGTTGGGAGATCCCTGCACTACCCCCTTCAGGTTCCCACCCCAATGCCTCCTCAGACACCCTGGTGATGTCATCCTGGGGTAAATAAACTTCTAGCTCCTGTGGAGCTTCCGGTATGCTGCCACCAGTGTCCTCGCTGGACACACTCATCTGGAGGGCACGCAGCTCCAACTCCTTCATCCGAAGCTCGTGCGCCATCCTTCTCCCCTCCATCTCTTTCTCCAGCCTTGCTAAGTCCCATGTGAGCTGTCTTTTCTCCCTCCGGTCTGTTAACTCCACTTTAGACAAGCCACCGCTAGAGGCACTGCTGCCCTTCCTGGAGAGTGTCCTGGGCCCCGCTGACAGGTTCCCCACCTCAGGTTGGTACAAACCAGCTCCCTCACTGTCGGGCTCTCTATCCCTGTCCTCCTCCTCAGCCTTGCTTTCTCGGCGTGCCTCCCCCCAAGCCCTTAAGCTGGTTTGGAGTGCACCCTTCTTTGCTCCTGGGGGACAATACACCCCCTCCCGCTGGCAAAACTCCCTGAGTTGGGCCACAGTGTACGTTTCTAAATTCTCCAGTACAAACTCCATCTTGCCCACTCAGGTCAGAGGACAGTTATTTGCAGTAACAATGCAGGGGGGTACCTTTAATAATACCTCCTCCCACCACCAGAGTAAATTTGGAAAAAACAAAAACCCACAATTAGGAAGGCCGCTTTGAGAAAACTCCCGGTGTAGGCCTATGGACTACCCACAGTTATTGTTGAGTATACGTAGGCACAGCTCTATCCCACCACTGAACACCAATTAATGTTGGAAATACTCCACTCCCACACCGGTAAGGGTTGGTGGTAACGGAGTATTTCCGGGGGACACACAGTGGTAGCTTGGCTCGAGTGGTCAGGAATCAGGCACCGTGCTAAGCATACGACATACCCATACAATAACCATGCGTGCATCCGTTCCAAAAACGACTCCACACCGTAAAAATTATGAAAATATCTCTGCTTTATCTTCTTTTTCTCTTAGTTGCTGATTTGATAAATAATAACACAATCACAATATACAAGCTTTTTAAATAGTGCAGGTCAAATAAATACTGGCTTAATGATTCAATAAATAGGGGTGATCATAAATAAGGAAGGTATAAATATAAGTGCAATACATACAGGCAATTAAATATTCTGAGGCAATAAATACTGTAAACCAATACATATTGTGCATCAATAAATACTGTGGACCAATAAATACAGTGAAGCAATAAATAGGTTAAATACAATAAATACAGTGCCCCCAATAAATAATTAAAAGCTGACAGTGACACTCATAGAATCAGATCACATTTGAATTCCTATGGGCTAATTTGGCCCAGGCACAGCTTGTGGGGATGTGGAAGGATTGAGGGTGTCTACTGCCTGGCTTGGACAAGGCTGAGGCCTAAACTGAGGTAGATCAAGGGGGGAATACCAGAGACCTGGCTCTCTCACTCTACACAACCCCTCTAAATTAGTTTCAGCTCACCCCTGGCACAGTCCAGCTGGTTCCAGCACCTCTCTAACCCCTAGAGTAGTCTCTTAGGATTCCACAGGGCCTTTGGCGCCCTCTACTCCACTTACTGCCCTTTTTCCGATGCTCCGACGCCGCTGGAGTCGGGTCGACGCCGTGCGGCGGTTCCGGTTCGATGTCGGCGGCCTCGGCACAATGTCAGTTCTTGACGACGCCGTGCGGCGGTTCCGGTTCGATGTCAGCGGCCTCGGCTCGATCTCGACCTCCGATTCGATGGCGTCGGGCAGTCTTGGCTCGATGTCGACTTCGGGCGGCTCCGGTCCGACGGCGACCTCTGTTTCGATGACGTCGGCCGGCCTTGACTCGATGTCGACTTCCGGCGGCTCCGGAGTGCGATCTCCACTCCCGACCTCCGGTGCTCCTCTCCTCAGGTTTCCGGCGACTCCGGAGTGCGACCTCCACTCCCGACCTCCGGCACGATTCTCTCAGGTTCCGGCGACTCCGGAGTGCGATCTCCACTCCCGACCTCCGGCACACTTCACCTCGGTCTCCGGCGACTCCGGAGGGCGGACTTCACTCCCCCGTTGACGCCGCTCACTCGACCTTGGGTGACTTCCTCCTCGACCTCTGGGACTCCTCACGACCTCCGTCGGTGCCCTTTCTCGATCTCTGGCGGCTCCGGGTACAACGTCTGCTTTTCCAGTCAGTGCCGCTTCTCCACCTCGGGCTCCAGGTCTCCAGGCTACTCGACGTCCGGCTCCAGGGAAACCAGTAAACAGGTCAGGTACTTGCTTTCTTGACTTCTAAGGCCTGTTCCTGCTGTCCAGGTCCTTAAGATGGTTTTTCTTGCTTCTTCCCACACAGGGCTCCAGGCTGGGCTCAGTCAGTAGGGACTAGTATCACGGGTGGGTTTATGGACCCCACTCCAGGCACAAGTTTCCACCCCTGCTGCCTCACTCCTTCCTCCTTCAGGTTTCTGCTGCTCTCTCTTCACCAGTCAGGTGCCAACTGCCAGCTCCAACTGCCTACTCTCTGTCTTAGCTTCCCAACATTCTAAACCGCCTCCAACTGTCACAGGGTTCTGGAATGTTCTGGAAGGTGCTGGTAGGTTCCAGTGGATGCTGGTGATGTCACAGGTGGCCACCATTTTGTGCTCCAGGCCCTCAGACAGAAGTTTCAGGGGTAGATAAAATGGCTCCCTGAATCTGCATCAATACTACAAAAACGAAAACAAATGAGGGAAAAAGGGCCAAGTCCTACATGGTCTAGTTCATGTTCCATTGGTTTGGGCCCCACCTGCACCTGTTCGGCCACCTCCTTTTGTCATTCTGACACCTGGCACTGGAATGTGATGTGTGCCTAGGTGACGTGTTGGGAGCCAGCCGTGGTGGAGGGTGCTTCCTGCTGTGTGGTCTGTGCAGGGGCCGGGGTCTCCTCTGTGTGGCTTGGCTGCCCTGCTCCTGGGGGTGGGTTGCCTAAGATGTCCATGGGCTGTTGCAGGGCATCGGTGCCGATGGTGGGGTGGTCCTCTCCAGCATCTCTGATGGGTAGTCTGGTCTGCTCTGCTGGAGGTGTTGTTTGTCCCTCTGCAATGTGAAGGGGAGATGCATGTTGGCATTGTGTTGACATGTATGTTGGCGCATTGTCCTTGTTTACATGCAGACTGTATAACTATGTACATTTTGACTGTTTGGGAGGTGCTGGATTTTGATGCGGGACAGTGGACATTTGAACTACATGACGGATGTGGGTTTGTATGTGTACATTTCCTTCTCACAGTTTCTTGCTCTGTTAGATGTGGGTGGCCTGTTTCAGCGCATGAGCGCAGCCAGTTGTGTCCTCTGTTCTGCAGTGTCAGTGTTGCACTTTGTGCCACATTGTCGTCAATGTGGATGTGCTGTTATTGCTATGTGTGTGTGCTGCTGTGTGCCACGGGGATGAGGGACATGTTCCAGAGTCATTGTGGGTGTGCAGTGTGCTACACATCGTTTTGCATGTATGCCATTGTGCCCATCTCCCCCCGTCCCCCAGTCCCTGGGCGTTACTCACCCTGTTGATGTTGTGTCAGGTCCTCTCGAGCTGTGTCCTGACTCCCACCTCCTTGCAGCATCTCCACACTGATGACTGTGGCCTCAGTTTCCTCGAGCTCCTCCTGTGGCGCAGGACTCCCACCTCCTGTTGCCGTTGCTGCCTTCCTGTTGGCAGTGGGTTTGTGCTTGGTTTGGCTTTTCACATCATGCCAGTGCCTCTTGTCCTCCTCCATTGACCTCCTGGACACTCCAACTGCATTCACGGTGGTCTAATTGTGTGTCAGTTGATGGTAGTATTCTGTCACCTTCATGACGCTGATCTGTGTTTCCAGCGGACTGCACCCCGTCTTCCTCTCACTCTTCTCCTTGGCCTTCCCAAACCCCGTTGCTCCTTGCTGGTGGTTTGTGGGGCTTGTGGGGTTCGCGTTGGCCTCTGCACTCGGTTCGGGTGCATCCATGGTGCTACGCAGTTGCTTTTTATCTCCCTTTTATTTCCGTGGCTTTTATGGCGCATTTTCCTGCATGACGCGTGGGAATTTGTATTTTCTAGTGTAAATTTGCCTCGAAATAGTTTTTTTTGTATTTTTACTGTGCCCCCCTTTGGTTCTTTTTGTTGATGGCAAGTCAAATCATGACATTTCCCTTCCATCCTGCCCTCCAGTGATCCCATTGCTAATACCTTACTTGTTTGCTATCAGTGCTGTAGCATTTACTATGACATCAACAAGGCTTACAAACCTGCACTCTCCCACAACCCATTCCCAGAGGTTTAAGGCCAAAAGATTGCATCTTACTCACAGAAATAGGTGATTTTATGGCCGAAATGTAATTTGTGAGCAGGACAATGAACGTCTCTGGGTTGTGATCGAAAGGGGATCATCTCAAATTGTTTTAGGTGTGAGGAAAGAATGAAAACAGGGGCAGAGTTTAAGTGGGTGACAAGAATGACAGAATAGCTGGGTCTATAACCACGACAGAGTGGGTGAGCAGGGCTGAAGAAAATAGATGAACAAACTGTGAAGTTCATGAAAATTATGTTTCTGGAAGTAAAAGTCCCAGACAAGCCGTGGAGGGACATTGACACTTTTGCTGTGTCAGCCACTTGACCACTTAGGTACCTTAATGGCATATGATGAAAGAGTATCTCCAGTCGCCAGTAGGTAGTTATAGTTACAACCTAGTTTTCATAGGATAAGCATTTTTTGATTTGCTAATAACTTTGGCGTCGGTTGACGAATCTTTGCGAAATTCTCCAAAAACAAAGTCTATGCAGGTCAGCTCCTAACCTGAAAGGTTGGAGGTGATTCGTCAAGCGGGGGCTGAGAAAAAAGGGGGGTCCCAAAGCGCGTTTTCCCCATGTTAACTTCCATAGGAAATTTTGCGACAAGCTACAGCCCGAACTGCTGAACGGAAGTGCCCCAAATTTGGCAAAAAGACAGAGCTTGGTTCAGAAAGAGACCTTTTTTTAAATGGTGTAAATCCGTTCAGTAGTTGCTGAGAAATTAGAAAAATAAAAGTTTCTATAACTGGGCGGAGCCTAAGTCCCTTGCACGAGCTTCAATGTGATTGGCTGTCAACACACCAAACCAGGAAGTGTTGGCAGCCATCTTGTGACTCGGTAGAAGCGAGTCACCAGAAAACAGAGAAACAAAGGTATAAAACAAGAGAAGGGGGCAGGGTAGAAACACCCTGGCCCCATAGGCCTACTCAGGGGGTTTCAGAAGGATCCTTAGGGCCAAAGAAAGCCTTTTAAAAAAAAAAGGCACAATTTGCGCTGGGGTCGCGGGTTCCTGCGTTTTATTTTAATGAGACCCCGGGGTGGGCCAGGTCCCCGGGGCATTTCTTAAAAAATATTAGCGGGGGCTCGCTGGGACTGCGGGGGCCCATTTGGGTCCCCGCAGACCCGGGGCTTCACTCATGTTGGGAGGGGTGTTGCGTGGCCCCCCCCCCGGAGTACTCCGTGTACTTATTACTTTGGCGTCGTTTGACGAATCTTTACTAACTTTTCCAAACAGTTTCTCTTTTTTGATCAGCTCCTATCTTGAAAGTTTAGGGGGGTATTGAGGACGTACAAGGTTGGATGTTGATTGAAAGCAAGTTTATTGCGAGATATTTGCACCTACGACCGGGGCTATCCAGCTGTTAAGACATATTACAGGATGATTGGTCAAGGGGGGGCTGAGAAAGTGTTTTCTCATTGCATTTTCCATAGGAAACTTTAGACAAGGCTACAGGTCAAACTTCTGAAATGAATTACACAAAATGTGGCAGGGAGAAAGGTCTTGGTCCAGAAAGCGCGCTTTTATTGAAATGGTGTAAATCCGTTGAGTAGTTTTTGAGATATTAAAGGAAAAACAGTGTCTAACTCCTGAACACGAGCTTGCCTCTGATTGGCTGTTAACACTTCAAACCAGGAAGTGTTGTCTGATTGGCTGCTAGCACTTCAAACCAGGAAGTGTTAGCAGCCATCTTGTGCCTCGCATTGAGTGAAAATATAAAAGAAAGGTTCTGGGGGCAATTTAATATACCGGAGCTCTGTCTGTGCGAGATACCCCTTTCACACTTCGTCTCCCCAGGTAACATACCCCTTTCCCCCATCAACAGCATACCTCCAACAACATTCTTGGGCCCGCAAGTCTCCCTCTGCGAGCCACTTGTCGGCTTACAGTTATTCGGGTGCGAGTTCTCGGGTCCACAGATTATCTGTGAAGCCAGGACTGGAAATATACCACAGGTCTCTCTGTGCGAGATGCGCTCTTCACGCTCCCTCTCCCCACATCACTGCTCCGCAGCTATCCCTTTGGAAGCCGATAGCCCGCACCTTTCCCTATACCAGTTGGCCTGCAGGTGTTCCTCTGCGAGCTGGTCTGCAGCTCTCCCTCTGCGAACTGATGGGCTGTGGTTCCCCCTCAATGAGCCTGCCAGTCGGCTCGCAGTTCTTCATCTACGAGCCAGCCCGCCGGCTCGTAAGTCTCTGAAAACAGATGAAGTGGAGGCAACGATCATGCAGGTCGGACACCCAACACTGCTTCGACATCCCCCAGCAGGAACTCCTTGTCCTCCATCCCCCCTCACCCCTACCCCCCACAAACAAATGTGACGGTCACGTTAGGGAATCAGGAACGTGAAAAATTGGGTAATGCCGTTTAATTATTAATAAGAAGATGCTTGTGAGGTTGGACAAATAAGAATCTTAGTCATGTATGGATTTACATAAAAAATTTTTATTAAAACAAAACAACAACTAAAACTATGTGCAGCCATGTCGTGTCATCGCTGGACCATTTGTGAATCACAGCCTGCAAGACAAAAAGGAAGATAAGATGGTGCGTCATGCGTCCAGCAAATGAGAAAGAGAAAGAGATTGAGGGAGAGAGAGAAACAAAGAAAGAGTGAGAAAGAGAGGAAGACAAAGAAAGAGAGAAAGAGTGAGAGAGAAAGAGTGAAACAGTGAGAGAGAGAGGAAGAGAGAGAGAAAGAGTGAGAGAGGAAGAGAGAGAGAGAAGAGTGAGAGAGAGGAAGAGAGACAAAGAGTGAGAGAGAGGAGAGAAAGAGTGAGAGAAAGAAAGACAGAGAAAGAGTGAGAGAGAGGAAGACAGAGAAAGAGAGAAAGAGTGAGAGAGAGAAAGAGAGAAGGAGCAAGATGCAAGGAAAAGAGAGAGAGAAAAACAGTGTGAGAGAGAAGTAGAGAGAGAGAGAGAAAGAGTGAGAGAGAGGAAGAGAGAGAGAGAAAGAGTGGAAGAGAGAGAGAAAAAAAAGAATGAAAGAGAGGAAGAGACAGAGAAAGAGAGAAAGTGTGAGAGAGAGAAAGGAAGAGATGGAGAGGGAGAGGAAGTGTTGACACTGGAAAAAAACTTCGCAGCTCACCTTTGTGCCACCGGTGTGTCTCCAACCACGTGCCGGGACATAGTGCACCCTCAAGTTTAGTCATCTGAAAGATAGTTTAGGATTAGTAATTGCAGAGTACATACAACTGCACACGCCTAATTCTCTGTTTTGGCAATGCGCATTCAGGCTGCTGCAGCCCATCCACTCCCACTGCTGTGAGGTGTCTGTGCACTCTTATGCACCCAGGCTGCTGCACACTATCCACTCCCACCGCCCAGAGGTGACTGCCCGCTGCTACAGAAAGAAATCTCTTTGCTCACCTTCTGCCACTGTCGTGTGTGTAAGAGGGTGCACCACATGCCGAAGCAACTTTCTCAGGCGTTGTCAGGATGGCCACGCATCATCGCAGGTTCTACACGCGTTCAGCTGTGGTGGTGTTGGGGGGGACGTCGATTCGTGAATCACAGCCTGTTAGATAAAAAGCAAGATGAGATTGTGTGTCATGCATCCATCAAAGGAGAGAGAGAGAGAAAGAAAGAGTGAGAGGAAGAGAGAGAGAAAAAGAAACAAAGAGTGAGAGGAAGACAGCAAGAATGAGAGAAACAGTGGGAGTGAGAGGAAGAGAGAGGGAAAAAGAAAGAAAGAGTGAGAGGAAGACAGAGAGAAAGAGTGAGTGAGATGACAAGAGAGAAACAGTGAGAGAGAGGAAGAGAGAGAAAGAGTGAGAGAGAGGTAGAGAGAGAGAACGAGTGAGAGAGAGGAAGAGAGAGAGAGAAAGAGTGAGAGAAAGGAAGAGAGAGAGCAAAAGAGTGAGAGTGAGGAAGAGAGAGAGAGAAAGATTGAGAGAGAGGAAGACAGAGAAAGAGAGAAAGAGAGAAGGAGTGAGATACAAAGAAGAGAGAAAGAGAGAAACAGTGTAGTAGAGGAAGAGAGAGAGAAACAGTGTGAGAAAGAGGAAGAGAGAGAGAGAAAGAGTGAGAGAGAGGAAGAGAGAGAAAGAAGGAATGAGAGAGAGAGGAAGGGACAGAGAAAGAGTGTGAGATTGAGAAAGGAAGAGATAGAGAGTGAGAGAGAGAGAGAAAGAGTGTGAGTGACAGAAAGGAAGAGATAGAGAGGGAGAGTGAGTGTTGACACTGTGGAGAAAATCCTCACAGCTCACCTTTCTGCCACCACTGTGTCTCCAACCACGTGCCGGGATATAGGACAGCCTTCAAGCTTAGTCATCTGAAGCATAGTATGGAATCAGTAATGGATGAGAACATACAACTGCGCACATGCCTAAATCACTGTCCTGCCTTTGTGTATCCAGGCTAGTGTACCCCATCCACTTCCACTGCCCAGAGGTGTCTACCTGCTGCTGTACACCCAGGCTGCTGCACCCCATCCACTCCCACTGCCCAGAGGTGTATGACAGCCGCTGCGCACCCAGGCTGTTGCACCCCATGCACTCCAACTGCACGGAGGGGACTGCCTGCCGCTGTGCACCCAGGCTGCTGCACCCCACCCACTCCCACTGCCCGGAGGTGACTGCCCACCGCTGTGCAAACAAGTCTCTCTGCTCACCTTCCGCCACCGGCATGTGTCAAAGAGGGTCCACCACGTGCCGAAGCAACCTCCTCACCCATTGTGTACATGCGGCGCAGCCGAGCTCACAATTCCGGTTGAGTGTTGATTGCAGGATGGCCATGCATCATCGCAGGCCTGCTAGACAAAACGCAAGATAAGGTTGTGCGTCATGCATCCATCAAAGGAGAGAGAAAGAGAGATAGAGAGAGAGAGAAAGAGTGAGAGGAAGACAGAGAGAAAAAGAAAGAAAGAGTGAGAGGAACACAGAGAGAAAGAGTGAAAGAGTGAGAGAGACAAAGAGAGAGAGAAACAGTGGGAGAAAGGAAGAGAGAGAGAAAGAGTGTAAGTAATAGGAGGAGAGAGAGAAAGAGAGAAACAGTGTGAGAGGAAGAGAGAGAGAAAGAGTGTGAAGGAGGGAAAGGAAGACATGAAAAGGGACAGTGAGTGCCCATACTGTGGACAAAACCCTCACAGCTCACCTTTATGCCACCAATGTGTCTCCAACCACGTGCCGGGACCTAGTGGAGCCCTCAAACTCCCACATCTGAAATATAGTACAGAATTAGTAATGGCAGAGTATATACGACTGCGTACGCCTAAATCGCTGTGCCACCTTTGTGCATCCATGCTGCTGCACCCCATCCACTTCCGCCGCCCAGACGTATTTGTCCACCGCTGCACACCCAAGCCTCACTGCTCACCTTTTCACAGACAGGGCACCCTCCACATCATGCAGCCGCGCGCCGCAGGCCTACAAGTCTTACATTTGGTGCTGCGTCTTGATTTTTCCATGGCAGAGGATATACTAGTGCACCTATCATCATCGCAGGTTGCACACCCGCTCAGTCCTTGCGGTGCCACTAACTCAGTGACCAGTGAGGCCCCCCTGTTCGATGGCTCAGGCCTACATGAGGTGTCCGGACCACCGGGATGGGCCATCACAGTGCATGCGGTAGGAGCAACTCTAAAATGGCGTAGAGCACGTGCGCCCGGTCTTAATTATTGGTAGGGTCACATGTCCTGTGACGCCTGTGCTGGATGGGTGTGGTGTGGGTGTATACCAGCCATGAGGGAGTGGCGGTGACATTCTGACAACTAGACCTGGGACCAGCAGATCACTACAATGAAAATCTGGGTTGTGTATAGGGGTGGGCGGAATTTGCGGAATTAACCTTCGCAAATTATCGCGAAAATGTTTAAAATTATCGCAAACAAGCAGAAATATCGCGAAGATGCGGAAGTTTTTTTCCGGCATGTTCGCGAGATTTTCTGCATGGTTGCGGGTCGCCAACTTACCCATGTGGTTGCTTGCGGGCGCGGCCATCTTGTTTTGAGTTGTTCTCGCGGTGCATGATCGCGAGAAGAAAGACGTGATCGCGCGACGCATGACGTCACTGCGGGCGCGAACTGTCGCGAGACAGCGCAAATGGCTAAAAACAATACAACATCTCATGGAGAACGCGACCGGATCAAGAAAACTTGTCGGCGAACGCAGGGATTCAGGTAAGGCGATCGCGCGCGCGCGAGAATGTATTATTTTACAGCGCGAGCAAGAAACAAATTTTCGCCAAGCTGCGGAAACCGGAATTTTTGACATTTTCGCGCTCTCCGCGGAACGCAAAAATGTCAAATTATCGCAATTTCCGCGAACGGAACGAAATTTTCGCCCAGGCCTAGTTGTGTAGAGTTGTTGTCCTACCCTGTAAGCGTAAGCAGAGTGGGCTGGCCTGGCGTATGTCAGTCCTGCGTGAGGCTGTGAAGAATGACTCCGGAGCTATGGGCGTGACTCCATCGTGAGGTGTATGAGGATTAAACTGATGTCCCTGCCAGATTGGGCTAGATCACGCACAATTGGGCTATATTTTTCCCGGTTGTGCAGTAAAATTTTGGTTTGTGCTAGTTGCCAGATTATAAATATATATACAGAGCTCCAGCAAACTAGTATGTTAAAGCGTTTTATTAGACAAATTTTAACTTGGCAGCCTGCATTCACCGCCTGCTTGATAATGTCCCTGCCCCTCCTTCCTTAAAGTAGCAATATTGGGCTACTTTGGGCTACTTTTTGGTTGGCTTTGGGCTAGAGAATGCTTAAAACATCTGGCAACACTCATGCGGGTGTTCTTGTTGTAGTGCTGCCGTCACCCGGGTCGCAAGCTTCAATGTGTCACTCTGTGAGCCAAGTCCCACAATATGGCCAACATGGAAGGTACGGGGAATCACTGACCCTACATTGATCCATATTTCCACAAAAGAAAGATGGTGGACATGACACATCTGTGTGGATGTGAATATTTATTGCACATTCAGTGGAGCATTGCAGCTGTAGCAATACAGGGCCATGCAAAGACCAAATTTCTGTTTTTGGGACATGGAGGGCAGCCAATTAGAGACAAGCTTGTTGTCGGAGTTAGGCTGCGCCAACATACGTACCTATACAATCACTCCGCCAATCCCCCCGCACTTATAAATTCACTATACACTCTCCTTGCAGTACTCTAATCATCCAGTCTCTACGTACGTACTTGTACAATGACTGAGACAAAGTTACGTAACTAAAGTTTTCTCCCACTTTCAATGGTAGGTTGATTGCATACACTGTCCAGAGCACAATGTAATGTGGTAGAGCCCAGGGACAGCATGTTGCATAAATAATGAACACACAGACACAGATAGATAGTGGAACTGGGTACGGGCACGTGCAAGCAACTCCCTTTTATTACCAGGGTCACATGTCCAGTGAGTTCTGTGCTGGATGCGTGTGGGGTGAGTGTAAGTCAGCCCTCCGGGAATGGTTGGTACTGGCAACAAGTACAACAGTAATCATTGGATCAGACACAGAGAATCAATCATAAAGGGTCAATGATTTGTGCTGCACTAAGATAGGGGCACCAGATGTGAAATAATACACAAAAGATTCTATCGTAAAGGGTCCAAGACTTGTGGTACACTAAGGTAGGGGCACCAGATGTGAAATTATTCACAAAATATTGTATCATAAAGGGTCCATGAGTTGTGCTGCACTGAGATAGGGGCATTAGAAGCATTCCGCGTGTGCACAGCCAGCGATGATGCGTGGTCTGGGCGGGCTACACTGGGAGCAATGGCTCTTACCTACTGGACTGCGTCATCTGCAATTGTGACTCGATGTGAATTGTGAGCCCTGCTATCCGCAATGTAGATGGAAGGCAGTAGTCAGCATAGACATCGAGGAATGATTTTTGTCACTTCCTCTTGACAAAATCCATGGACATAGAGTACAATTCTGTCTGCAATTAATAAATCATGTCTCAATGTAAATTGTGAGCTCTGCTCACCGCAGTGTAGGTAACAAAAGATGAAATGTGTATGGAATACATTGTCGAAATGTGTAGGTTTCGTGGACTTTATAGTTAGGATTCTAAAATTAATTAATCAAGACTGAATTTGAATTGTGAGCCCTGCTTACGACAGTGTAGGTCAGAGGCAGCGGTCAGCAAAGGCCCACAGCCATGTAGCGTTGACTTTAGCTGCAGAGATTGGGAGCATTTGGCTTTCTTTACCGATTATAGTCTCTTACACAATTTGCATCAGTACTAACCTTGAATTGTGAGCCCTGCTGACTTCAGTGTAGACCGAAGGCAGTAGTCAGCACAGACATCGAGGAATGTTTTTTGTGACTTCCTCTTGAGAAAATCCAATGACATAGAGTGCAGTTCACTCTGCACTAAATAAATCAAAACTGAATTTGAACTGTGAGCTTTGCTGTCCGCTGTGTAGACTGCCATTCATTTGGACTTGCAAGATGAATTTGGTCATTGTACTAAAGCTATAATTGATATAAAAAAAATCTTGAAGCAAGGATACCAAAATGATGACTTGTGATGCTGTGAGTTAGTGGCACCTGAGGCAACCAGTGTGTGCGCACCTTGCAATGATGCATGGTCCGGGCGGGCTGCACTGGTAGCAATGTCTTTTGTCTAATTAATTCTGCCTTAATAAGGCTACGTGGCGATGACTTGTGGTGCACTGAGTTAGTGACACCTGAAGCAACCAGCGTGTGCGCAACCTGCGATGATTCGTGGTCCGGGCGGGCCGCACTGATAGCAATGTCTTTTGTCTAATGAATTCTGCCTCAGTAAGGCCATGTGGCAGTGACTTGTGGTGTACTGAGTTAGTGGCACCTGTAGCACTCAGTGTGTGCACACCCTGCGATGATGCGTGGTCCGGGCGGGCCGCACTGGTACCAATGTCTTTTGTCTAATGAATTCTGCCTCAGTAAGGCCACATGGCGGTGACTTGTGGTGCACTGAGTTAGTGGCACCTGAAGCACTCAGCGTGTGCGCACCCTGCGATGATGTGTGGTCCGGACGGGCCGCACTGGTAGCAATGTCTTGTGTCTAATGATTTCTGCCTTAATAAGGCCACGTGGCATTGACTTGTGGTGCACTGAGTTAGTGGTACCTCTGGCGCTCAGCGTGTACGCAGCCTGCGATGATGCGTGGTCTGGGCAGGCCGCACTGGGAGCAATGTGTCTTGCCTACTGGACTGCGTCATCTGCAACCGCGACTCCATCTGAATTGTGAGCTCTGCTGTCCACAGTGTAGATTAAAGGTAGTAGTGTGTACAGACGTACCTCTGTGGTGCTGTGCCACTGTGTTTGCAAGGGGCCTGTGTCAAGGAGGCCCGCGGTCATGGCGGCAGCCACATGGCAGGGTGAGGGCAGCCGCTCTGGTAGACGTGTTGGCCTTCACACAAGTGAACCACGCCAAGAGCCCCAGCCTATTTATTCACACTTCTAAGCTGGAGTGGCGTACGTTGGACCAGCCCACTGCACTTCCACTTACAGGGGATGACGACACTGGTACATGACCGAGATCTTCCTGTATTAGACTGGAAGCAACCTCCTGAGGCGGAAAGCCGGGAGCGCTTGTTCATTTTTAATCAGAATTTGAATCTTGTGTATTAACTTACTTGTGTGGTGTTCCCTCTCCTTCCACTCGCTGCGGAGCCAGAAGCGAGTTGCGCCGCCATTGTTTTGGGATTCCCTGGGCTGAAGACACGCCCATTAGCGCCAGGCCACACCCCCCTTCTTGCCCTATTTCCATCATGTGCCTGGCCTGGCCGCGCAGCGGACGTGCGCCGAAGGCGCGCCCAAGGCAAGCCAGTCTGCGCCCGTCCGCGTCCAGCCGGGGACAGGGGCCACCCCCCCTGATTCTTCCCTCAGAACGCAATATAACTCCGCCGCCCTTGTCTCATTGAAACCCCCCACGAAGGACAGTTGCCTTCACATATATCATCCCCTCAATCTTCCCCTCTATTGCCAGCATTGCAATGCTAACTTAAAATCTGGTCAATCTAAACAGCTACAGCAAAATTTCACCCTATTGCTTCTAAACTGCAGGTCTATGTCAAAACACAAAGTAGAAATCTCACTTCTTCTAGACGAACTATCCCCTGATGCTCTTTTCCTAACCGAGACTTGGTTAACACCAGACTGTGACCCAGACGTAATTCAAACCATGCCATCTGGCTATCAAATTGAACGCCGAGACCGCATATGCGGGAAAGGAGGAGGCCTCGCCATTATCCATAAGTCCATCTTTCAATGCCACTGCACCTCTGACCCAATCCCGGATTGCGAAAGTCTGTCCTTTTGCCTCAAGCTCACTTCCAACGACAGCTTAACAGGGGCTCTTATATATCGCCCGCCAGGCCCACTGAACCTTTTTCCCTCCTCTTTACCCTCGTTCGCTGCAGACATGGCCATGTCCTCCTCGAATTTCACGCTATTGGGTGACTTCAATATCCATTTTGATGTTAGCACCAACTGCACTGCCAACGAGCTCGTCTCTAGTCTAGCCGCGATCCAATTACGACAACTGATAAAGCTACCGACTCATGATAAAGGTCACCTGCTTGACCCAGTTTTTACCAACTGCTCCACTCTAACAGTTGGTTCCGTCACCCCCCTACCATGGACGGATCATCATTTGATCCTCCTTAACTGGTCGACATGGAAAGCCCCGTTGCCCCCCTCCCACTACAAGGAAGATGAGAAATTGGTCGAAACTTCCGCCAGAGTTGTGGTTTAGCCTTCTCTCTAACTCCAAACCCACCCTTTCCGAAAATCCTGAACAAAATAGCACAACTTTTAACAAATGGCTAGAGGACTCTATTGATACCATCCTCCCCGTAAGAAAGACTATGCTAAAAAGAGCCAGAGAAACCGCCCCCTGGTACTCAGACAAACTCAGGGAACTGAAACGACAGTGCAGGAAAATGGAGAGAAAGTGGCGCCTGGGATACGCCTTTATCGATAAAGAAAGATACAGAGAAAATATTAGAGCTTACAAAACAGAAATAATTTCTGCCCAATCCATATACTACAACGAGAAAATCATGGCAGCTAAGTCCAAACCCAAAGAAATTTATCAGGTAGTCAAAATCCTTTCCAAAATCCCCTCACTTACAACCACAACCCACGTCTCTACCTCCCGTTGCAATGAATTAGCTGAGTTCTTCTTTCAAAAAATAAATATAATATATTCCTCATTCACAACCCCTAACTCAGAAGTTGTCACATCACAACCCACAAATGCCATTGAACACCCTACGCTAGTTCACCTGAATGAATTTCCATTATTAGATCTGGAATCACTCAAATCTTTTGTTCTCCAGGTAAAATCTGGTTCTCCCCTTGATCCTGCACCCCCTAAAATGATGAATATGGCCAACTCTATCATTCTTCCCACCCTCCTGGATTTACTCAACAGCTCCATTTTATCAGGGATGGTACCTCCCGCCTGGAAACAAGCAATGGTGAAAGCTTTGTTAAAAAAACGAATCTCAACCCATCAGACCCTAATAATTACCGTCCAATTTCCCTGCTACCATGGGCAAGTAAAATTTTGCAAAAGTTCATTAACCGCCATCTTACCAACTATCTTGAGGAGAACCGCCTACTGGACGCCACCCAAACTGGGTTTCGCCCTAGACACGGCACAGAAACAGCGCTGTTAGCCGTTACGGAAGAAGCCAGGAGGATCTTGGATCGAGGAGGGACAGTGGCAGTGGTCTTCCTCGATCTAAGCGCGGCATTCGACACAGTATGCCACAAAACCCTGCTATCCCGACTATTTGATCTTGGCATTTCAGGAAATGTCCTCGATTGGCTGAGTTCATTTCTCAGCAACAGAACCTTTCAGGTCTTTGATGGCGATTCTTACTCCACAAGCCGACTCCTAAACTGCGGCGTGCCCCAGGGCTCTTCACTGAGTCCCACGCTGTTTAATGTGTACATGAGGCCACTGGCAGGGGTCGTCCAAAAATACGGTATCAAAATTATATCGTATGCGGACGACACACAGCTGGTGGTCTCCCTGACACAGAAAAGCAATGCGCTTCCCCAATCTAATCTGGTAGCATGCATGGAGGATGTCATCCTTAAAACTCAACGGTGATAAGACCGAGATAATGATTCTCGGCCCCTCTCCTCTCACCTCTCATGACCAGCTATGGCCCGCAAGTCTAGGACCAATGCCAATACCGAAAGAAGATATAAAAAGCCTAGGAGTATGGTTAGATAACAAACTCACACTAAATACTCAGGCAACGAAAACAGCTGCAACCTGCTTCGGGATTATCCGAATGTTGAAAAAAATCCTGCCAATATTACCCTTTGAAGCCAAGCAGGTGGTTATTCAAGGCCTTGTACAATCTAGGCTGGATTTAAACAATGCTCTATACTTAGGAGCCCCAGAGTATGTGTTGGAAAAACTGCAGAGAACACAGAATTGTGCTGCCCGCACTCTTCTCCAGATCCCTCGCAGACAGTCAGTCAAGGCAGGGATCAGATCTCTCCACTGGCTCCCAGTCAGAGAGAGAATAAAGTTCAAAGCCCTCTGCATATCGCATCAAGCATTTCATAGAGTAAGCCCGGAGATCAATCACTCACTTCTCTCCCCTTACTGTCCCGGTAAAACCCTTCGTTCCACCAATGCTTTTTTCGCCGTAGTCCCAAGGATTAAAAGAGCTAGAGTAGGTGGTAGATCCTTTTCTCTGAATGCTGCCAAACTCTGGAACTCTCTTCCCTTTTCACTTAGATCCAACCCCACCCTCTGTCACTTCCACAAAGAACTGAAAACATTTTTATTCAGAAACTAATCTTCTCCTGCCCCCTCTCACATATCCTCCCTGTTCTCTCCCGGCCCCTCCTCAGAGTTTCCTTCCACTACCAGCGCTTGGACACCCGCGTGCAGCAGGCGCGCTCTATAAAAACCCCTCACTTCACTTCACTTCACTTCCTCACTGCCTGAGGTAACATGATTGCGTTCACTGTCCACAACACTACAAGCACAAGCAGTATATGTACACATGGAGAGGTTTGTGCTCTGTATAGTGAGGTCTGTCCAGCACATCACGGCTACACTTGGTATTGTGTGCATTATTATTGGTGGGTGACTTGCGTCCCTCACACATGTTTGGTTGCCACATCTCACAACATTCAGCTATTGTGTGGTTGAGGGGCCGTGCCATTTTTGGAAGGTTCACTGTACTGTTGTGCGCTGCCTCAGTGGTGGGGTGGTGGTCCGGGGGGAGGTCCTGAGGGTGGTGGCAGTGGGTTTTGTGGCCTTCTTGGGTGTGGGAGGTGCATGATCAGTAACTCTATGACATGAGTTGGTCTTCAGATGTGATTCTGGGCTGGGTTGGGCTCCCTTTCACACTGTAGGTAGTCGTCCTACTTTACACCAGTAAAAGGCACATGTTACATTCCTACTGCTAACGCAGCCTATTGCCTGTTTTATTATTATTATTAGCGTTAGTTGTTGCTCTCATTTGTGGTGATTTGTTTTTGCGAAAGCTATTGCTGGAAAGCAGGCGATATCGGTTGTTTTCACCAGGTTGAGAATGGAATGATAATTTAAAATCACTGAAAAAAACATAGGTTTAATGAACATTATAATTAGAAATTATAATTTAAAAAACCTTTGAAATTCACTAAAAAAAACAGGTTCCAGGGATGTTATAGTTACAAATTATAATTTTAAAAACCTTTGAAATTCACTGAAAAAACCATAGGTTTCAGGGACGTTATAGTTACAAATTAGCATTTCAAAAACCTTTGAAATTCACTGAAAAAACAATAGGTTTCAGGGACGTAATAGTTAGTTGCACATTTCACTCGTACAAAACCATAGAAATTCGTCCGTTATAGTTAGTTGAGCTAACTATAACTCACGTCCCCGCCATGCACTGCTGATGACGTCACATATTACATCATTCATGACATGGCCAGTGACATCACTGATGACATCACTGATGACATCTCACAAGACTCAATTCAATATCCTGCCAATTCATAGACGATTTATTTATCATATGGAAAGGCTCAGAAAGAGATGCACAAGAGTTCATTAAGAAATTGCAAGTGAATGATTTGAATCTTAAATTCACAAGCACAATCAGTGCATTAAGTGTGAACTTTTTCGATCTTACAGTATTCATAAAAGATGGAAAACTTGAGACAAAGCTGTTCAGGAAACCTACAGCTGCAAATACACTTTTACACGCAACAAGTTTCCATCCCAGAAATCTGACCAAAAGCGTCCCATAAGGGGAGTTCCTGAGAACGATAAGAAACTGTAGTTCCAAGGAAGAGACAAGTAAAGAATTGAAGTGCCTGAAAACCCGGTTTAAAGCTAGAGGGTATTCAGATGACTGTATATCAGCAGCATTATACAAAGCTAATAAGAAGACCAAGGAAGAAATCTATTTTAATAAAAGCAAAACCAAGGAAAAGCTGGAGATAGAAAATACAAATCAATGCAGGATGATCACAACTTTCAGTAGGCAGGCAGAAAAGGTATGAAGCATTCTCAACAAACACTGGCATATAATTAGGAATGATCCTATACTACGTAAATTAGTTCAACGTCGACCACAAATAACATTCAGACGGGTAAAATCACTCAAACAGTCACTTGTGAGGAACATGGTGACAAAATCAAAAGCAGGGAGTGTAACTTCAAATTGGCTAATTGAAAAGAAAGGCTTCTTGAAATGCACAAAGTGCAGAGCATGCACTTTAGGTAAAAATACATCAACATATACCTCAGGTTTATCGAGAAAAATAAAGAAAATAAAAGGGGAATACACATGAAAGACGGAGTTTGCTGTCTATGTGCTTCAGTGTCCTTGTGGCCTGAGGTACGTGGGCAGTACAATCCTGCCTGTGCATAATTGTATTTTGGAGCACCTCAGGGCAATAAAAAATGGATACAGGTCATATCCAGTGGCCCGCCACTTTGAAAAGTCCCACAATATATGTGAAAAAGGATTAACATATTTTGTAATAGATGCAATCCCTCTGAATGTAAGAGGAGGTAATAGGGAGAAACAATTACGCAAGTTAGAGTCATGTTACATCATAGAACTCGACACAAAGACCCCACAAGGGCTGAATATGGAGGAGGACTTCTATACTTCTATATAAATGAACGACCGCTCTACCTCTCAAATCATGGTTTTTATTATTTTGAAACACAATTCACATTTTTTCACTTTATTTAAGGATGACAGTGAATATGTATATTTATTGCACACTTGGGCTGAAATGAATAGACAATGGGTCATCTATGGATTTTTTATTGTATGAATTTAGTATACGGGAACAATGAACAGCATATTTAAGTTGATTATTAAGAAACAATGCCTTGACCTCACCCTAATAAATTCTTAGATGTGTGATTTCTATGCCCACTTGGGCAAGAGTTTGACATATAAATATAGGGTTGTTAACGGAAATGAGGATCTGGCCATCGTTACCGATACGACTGTAATTCTTAATTGTCAAAAGTATTTAGCTTGTAAACAAGTAAAGTGTACACATCATGACCAGTATGTGTTCTCAAGCGGATATATCTAAGATGGTGTTTTATGGGCCCACTGGGGCAGAATTTGTAGGTTTCAGTAATGAGATTGTAACCGGAAATCAATACAAGAACAGAATGTATAAAATACTATCTGTATTCTGGACGGCGTATTGGTACTAATTCAATTCCAATAAGTTTGACAGGTGTGGCAATAAGCCAAGCACGGCATGCTTGAATGAATTTAAAAGCTTTAAGCAAACCTTGTCAAGAATTTGGTATATGCAGAAAATTTAGGTCTTTTGAAACTACAATTCTGTCATCCATGCTAGTCACTTTTTAGTTTATCACATGTCACGGAACAGAAAATGTGTTAAAAGAGAAGGCAAAACTTTATTGAATCGTTGGTGAGCAAGCCTGCAGGTCAGGTGAAAAGCGTTCAATAGCGGCTGACGAATAAAGAACTTGAGCTCTACACATGGCGTCGTCATCCTTAGTTTGCGAGGTTGCTGAATTATATATATATGTCCCTAGGGTTTGAACCTCCTGGCAGCCTTTTTGGGGGAATGGTTGGGAGGGTTCTACTTTTTTTGTATTTTTCATATTTTTTTGCCTCCTCCACTTGTAAATGGAGTACAAGTTCCTGCTTATTGTGAGAAGGGTGGGAAGAGCTTTCTGTTGCTGGATCCTTTCTGCGCACTTGCAAATTCCTGAAAGAGGCGGCCTTGTACTCCTTGATGGGCCACCTCATAATTATGTGTTTTCGATCACTTGTGACATCACTCACACATGGAAGCGCCTGGAAGGGATTCCCTAGCCCTCTAAGGTTGATCAAATGATCAAGCTAGGTGGCAGAGCTTTAGAAGGAGCGTAAGGACACCCATTACTGCCTGCCCTATTTGTCCGTTGGCCATATCCACCAGTTCAAGACACTTTTTTTCTATTTTTTCTGTTGCTGGGAAGGAGGTTGGATAAAAGGCGGAGCAGCCCATCCCTCCAGCAGAAGAGACAAATCAGGATATGGGAATTGGGTGGATATGGACTATGATTGTTTCTGATGCCTCCCCTCCCAGTACCCACCGCTAGATGTAGTTTCATACAATTGCTTTTTCTGCCAAGGGTTCGCTGTCTAGGAAGAGGATTGTAAGAAGATACTGTGCATCTGTGCCAGACATTTTTTTTTGGCTAAAAAAAATCCCCATAGTCTATCATTTCTTTTTGGAAAACAGACACAGTTGTGCCTCGGCAAGTCGCTGGACATTGTTCGGTTTTTTGGCGGGGCTAAGGCAAAATCTGTACTTTCCCAGACTAATTCACTACTAATCCTTTTTTGGTGTCGGAGTAACATGCTACTCTCTGAAAAGTGCCACAACACCTCATCAGGGGTAGCAAGTGCTATATAAATGCAATTACAGTACAATACAATAGTTAGTTAAGATCCAGTATGCCAATTTTCATGTTGGTCTGTGCAAGAGAAAAAGATTAAATGGGATGAAAAAAGATGTGTTTTCTTATTTTGGCTCCCAAATGAAATTGTGCTTGCTCCTACAACCCAGACCGCTGAGCGAATTTACACCAAACTTATCATGACAGTAGAACTTTACTTAGAAACATGCTTTTCACTGGTTTGGTGTACATCCATAAGTAGTTTCAGAGATATAATCCTTAAAAAAGGTAGGCTTGAAAGGGTTGACACTTTTATATGTCCCTGCCATTTAAAATCAAGAGTTAAAAAATTGAGACTCCTGTCATCCCCATTTGAATTTTTTTTAGCATTTTTGATTGGCTAGAGATGACCTGAGAATCATTTTGAAACTTGTGGTTATAAACAAAATCACAATTTTACGCTGTGGAAAAAAAAATCTACAGGCAAGGGGGCGCCATGAAAGGTGCTTGACACAAGGGGTGGACTGGGGGCAGGTAAATAGTAACCCTGGGCGCGACACTACGCTTCGCCCACGTAGTGTACGTAGCTCTGCCTGCTTCGCAGTTTTCGAAGTAGGCGAAGCAGGCAGCGCCTACGCACACGCGAGGGCGAAGCGTAGCTGCCTGCCACCCACCACCCGCCTCCCACCCGCCCTACTTTTAAAAGCTAAAATTAATTTGTAATAAAGCAAATTAAAGGCACTTACCTGACGCGCGTCGTCTCCCGGGGCTCCCTCTTCCTGGTTTTCAATTATCCTGACAAATGCGCATGCGCGGTCGCCCGCGCATGCGCATTTCTCGCAAGAAATGCGCATGCGTGGGCGGCCGCGCATGCGCATTTGTCAGGAAAATTGAAAACCAGGAAGAGGGAGCCCCAGGAGACGCCGCGCGTCAGGTAAGTGCCTTTAATTTGCTTTATTACAAATTAATTTTATCTTTTAAAAGTAGGGTGGGTGGGTAGCGGGTGGCGAGTAGTGGGGCTACGCGAAGCGCGTAGTGTGCGTAGATTCGGGCACACTACGTGCTGCTTCACGTAGCCCCACTACGCCCACTACGCCCACCCTTAGTAAATAGACATAATATCGAAAAACAAATATCGACTGGACAGAATATCGAGTTTTTAATATAGAATGGACAGAATATCGAATTGCCAAAATATAGTGGTGAAGAATATCGAAAATCAGGTAAGAAAGATCGATTTAAATAATATAGAAGTAAGTAATATCGACAGTCATAATATAGTAGTTAAAAATATTGAATTTTTTTATAGTGTTTTAAGTGTTAGTATATGTGTTAAAAGTATGTATGAATATTGGAATGCATGTTAGAATATTTTTAAAGTAATGAATTTTATGTTATTTCATTTTTGTGTAATATAATTCCGTAGCGGGTTGTGGGTTTATAGGGGAGTAGGGTGGGAAGTAATTTAATGATAGTACACTAAATAATAATTTATAGGAATTATTAATTATTTTTAATTTAATTTTGCGTTTTACTTCTGTAGCGGGTTGTGGGTTTATAGGGGAATAGGGTGGGAAGTAATTTGATTGTTATTAGTTAATTATTAATTAGTATTGAAAATTAATTGGTTGTTGATTAATTATTAATTGGTAAATAATTTGTATTAATTGGTAATTAATTTGTATTAATTGTTTAATTGATAATTATGTTAATTGTATTCATTTAATATTTGTAGCGAGTAGTGGGTTTATAGGGGAATATGGTGGGAAGTAATATAATTCTAAAAAATTAATTATTTAAATAATTTGTGTATATTGATAATTAATATATTAATAATTAATTATTAATTGGTATTATTTGCATTTATTAATGTTTGTTATAGAAAAATAATTGGTTGTTAATTAATTATTAATAGGTAATTAATTAATCAAATATGTATTGGTATTTATAATTTATTAATTATTAAATATTGTGTGATTGGTAATTAATTTTAAAATAAAATTTGTGGTATTAATAATTCATTTATTTATAATAAAATATTATTTTATTATTTTCCCTACTATTGCACTCACTGGAGTGGGAATAGTAAATTTTACCCTCCCGCTATCCAACGCTTTCCCTACTGTTGCATTCTCTGGAGTGGGAATAGTAAATTTTTACCCTCCCACTATCCAACGCTTTCCCTACTGTTGCACTCTCTGGAGTGGGATTAGTAATTTTTAGCCCTACTCTATCCAATGCTTTC
The DNA here is from genome assembly GCF_964204655.1 of Triturus cristatus. Lineage (NCBI taxonomy): Eukaryota > Metazoa > Chordata > Amphibia > Caudata > Salamandridae > Triturus > Triturus cristatus. Next base: position 667,826,576 of record NC_140592.1, read on the forward strand.
CCTACTGTTGCACTCACTGGAGTGGGAATAGTAATTTTTATCCCTACGCTATCCAACGCTTTCCCTACTGTTGCACTCACTGGAGTGTGAATAGTAAATTTTACCCTCCCGCTATCCAACGCTTTCCCTACTGTTGCACTCTCTGGAGTGGGATTAGTAATTTTTAGCCCTACTCTATCCAATGCTTTCCCTACTGTTGCACTCTTTGGCATGGGAATAGTAATTTTTACCCCTACGCTATCCAACGCTTTCCCTACTGTTGCACTCACTGGAGTTGGAATAGTAAATTTTACCCTCCCGCTATCCAACGCTTTCCCTACTGTTGCACTCTCTGGAGTGGGAATAGTAATTTTTACCCCTACGCTATCCAATGCTTTCCCTACTGTTGCACTCACTGGAGTGGGAATAGTAATGTTTACCCCTACGCTATCCAACGCTTTCCCTACTGTTGCACTCACTGGAGTGGGAATAGTAAATTTTAGCCTCCCGCTATCCAACGCTTTCCCTACTGTTGCACTCTCTGGAGTGGGAATAGTAATTTTTACCCCTACGCTATCCAATGCTTTCCCTATTATTGCACTCTCTGGAGTGGGAATAGTCATTTTTACCCTCCCGCTATCCAACGCTTTCCCTACTGTTGCATTCTCTGGAGTGGGAATAGTAATTTTGACCCTCCCGCTATCCAACGCTTTCCCTACTATTGCACTTACTGGAGTGGTAATAGTAAATTTTACCCGCCTGCTATCCTACGCAGAAAATATTGAATATTTTTTATAAATATTACGTTAATATATATGTATAAAAATTCTTTTTTACTTACATTAATTATTTATTAATTTTAATGTTATTTAAGTATTTTTAAGTATGTGTCAGTTAATTATATGTATTATTTCATTCATTTTACATTACTTTTAAGACATTTAAAAAATTCGATATTTTGACTAACTATATTTTTAACAACGATATTTTGGATACTATATTTTTGTACTTACCTGTTTGGAGATAGGGATTCGATATTTTGGCATTCTATATTTTGGCATCGATATTTTTGTATGTCTATATTTTGGTAGTCAATATTATGTCAGTGATCCCTGGGGGCAATCAGATATGTTGGAAAAGGTCCAAAACACCCCCCAAAGAACAGATTGAAGACATGAAAATCACAATTCAGCAGAGGCAATTTTGTGAAAAGCAAAAAGGAATCACTTTGAGCTGAACATCAATGATTTTTTTAAACATATGTTTATTGACATTTAGCTGGAAATAAACATACAGTAAGCAGAATTGTAAATCTGCGAGGTCTGTTAAACAATATGCTTGTGCACTCAGGATGGAGCAATATAATTGAATAAATCATATAGCATATTCTCCCAGGAATAGTCCCATGTGGGCTGAATTGACAAGAGCTTGATTATACTATACCCCTGCATATGCCCAGGACCTCCCCAAGATATAGCTGTTCAACCAATCTAAGCAGGTAAGGATGAGTGTTACACCTCAGTTAGCCTACAAAACCCTGGGATTAAGGGAGGTGCTTTGGGTCGGGATAATGCCATTCTGATCTCTATGGACCAGTGCTGTCATATGGGGCAACAGCCGAGGGGCCAGGACTTCACCAAGAATCTTGGAGTCCATATTGAGCTTGAACAGGGGCCAGAACGTGGGATTTGGGGCCCCAACAACCTTGTTCTTAGACAAAATTACCACAGTGGCGCTTCTTGTGGTTTCGGGCAGAACGCCCAGCCTTAATGATTCTGCATAGAGCACCTCCAGTTTTGGGGCTAACTGACCCGCAGATGTAAAATAAAACTCCACAGGGAGTCCACATGGTGCCGGGGTTTTGCCTGTGGCTATTTCTTTGTTGGCATGCCGAATCTCCTCTACCGTCACTGTGCTCCCTATGTCCTCCTGGGCCCAATAGTGCAGCATCCAGAGTGGTAGCCAGTCTGGGGAAATCTCTCTGTAGTGCCTCTGGGAGAAGCTCCGGGTAACGATATACCACCTCATAGTAGGTCCTAAATGCATCATTAATGGCTGCTGAGGAGTAAATCCAGGCACCATCAGCAGCTTAGATCTGGGTGATAAGTGCGCCTCTAATCTCTAGTCTAATAAGCTAGGCAGGGAGTCTCTCTGATTGACCCTCCTCTGCATGAGCTTGTGCAACATGGTGCAGATAGTCAAGACAGCATAGGTCTTTAGTGCAGTGTTATATTCCTCCCTTGCCTCAAGGATGCTCCAGAGAGCCACTGGATCTGGGCATTATCTAATCTGTGGAGCTTGTCATCCAGTGCTCATAGTTTCCCATCTAGTTCCTTCCTGATTTCTACCGATTGATCCAGGTAGTGTCAGCAAACCACTACTTGAAACACCTCCCATTTCACTTGGCCAGTGATCGCCTAGCCCTGGTTAAGATCAAAGTACCCTGTGATAGCATTTTGTAGGGAGTCTTCATAGCAGGTGTCCTCAAGGGCCTTTGGGTTAAGGCACCAAACGAAAATTACCGGGTAATCATTAAGTGGCATACATCCCAGAAGCAGTGGGCGGTGGTTAGATAGGGTGGGACCAAGATATTCAGAGTGCTTCGTGTATTGGCTTAACTCTGCTTTTTAATCTGTATGTTCAACCTCTGGCTGGAGTAGCCAAGAGCAGAGGGCTGAACATGGTCTCTTACGCCGATGACACACAGTTGGTGGTGGCTCTTTCAAGCGACCCTGAGCGGGATGCCACGAGATTTCAGGGTGATCTCGTGGCAGTCGCTGAATGGATGACCACCAACTGTCTCCAACTGAATGCTAACAAGTCGGAGGTGTTGTTGGTGGGAAAGAACCGAGACCGTTGGAACGAGTTCTGGTGGCCTAAGAGTTTAGGCACCGACCCTGCCCCAAAACCTGTAGTGAAGAACTTGGGGGTTTGGATGGATGCTTCCCTCAACTTTCAGACCCAAACCAAAAAGGTGGCTGGAACCTGCATTGGTCTGCTTCGTGGACTCAAACCCATTTTGTTGTTTTTTATGCCCCACCTAGGCAGATCATTATCCAGGCTCTGATTATGTCAAGACTTGATTACGCCAGTTCATTGTATCAGGGAGCCAATAAGTCTGAGATACAAAGGCTACAGAGAGTCCAGAATGCAGCCGCTAGAGCTCTACTCGGCCTGCGCAGAGCATGCTCAGTGACATGCACCATTCGTCGTCTTCACTAGTTGCTGGTCGCTAGGCGTATTGAGTTCAAGGCACTCTGTATAGCCTTTAAAATCTTGAAAGGTGAATCTCTGGAAATCTTAACTGATTTACCTCTTCCCTACACTCCCACGCGTCTGCTCCGCTCTATGGGACAATGCCTGGTAGTGGTCCCTTGCGTGAGCAGGGTTCGTGCAGGAGGTCATTCCTTTAGGAGTAGAGCTGCCACCCTTTGGAACTCTTTGCCAGCCTACATCCGGGGAATCACCAACTACCTTCAATTAAGAAAAGCTATCAAAACCTTTCTCTTTCCCCTTCCGTAGGCCTTCCTGTTGCTGTTCTGTGCGTTGTCATCTCTCTGCCTTTTAGCGCCGGGAAGCCTCTTCGCTGGGGCAGCTGTCACGCTCTATATATTCATATAACATAACATAACATATAAATCTGTCCATCTGAATATGTAATATGGGAGTGAAAGGAATAGTATTTCTCTACTCCGTGTTGGGCCACAAGATGTCGGCAAGGTCCTAGTGTTGTAGGCAGTCACGGAGGCCTGTAGCCACTCTAAGTGCCTGAGCCCCAGGTAGAGGGTGGGTAGAACGATCCTACAAGATGTGACACAATTGAAGTCCTTTCCCAGGAGCAGATCATCCATCACTAATTGCGCAGTGGCACAGAAAGAGATTGGAAGAAAGCAACCTGGTCCTGCTTTGGGTGCAAGCTACTCCCTAGAGTGATTTTTCTACCCAACAATATGCCTTTGACCAAAATATACCTCCTATATTCATCTGTGGACTGGTGTTCCAACTCGAATGGTGTCCCAGCTTGAAACCACACCAAGGCCCTGGTCAAAAGCAGAGTAGAAGGTGGCATACAGCTGGCCTCTCCTTCGGCGCCTCAATCGCCCCACCTCCACCCCAGGAAAGTGGGCTTCTTGCAACACTGTGATGTGTAAACCCCTGCGCCTAAGCAATCTGTGGATGTTATGATGTTTGATTGGGACCCCATCACCCGGATGTTCCATGTCACAATCATGAGACCCTGATGTCCTGTGGCCATCTATATAGGCAGTACTTGCACCCCATGCAGTCGACCCTAAACCAATTCCACGTCCGCACCCCCCACCAGAGCACCCACTGCAGTCTCTGAGACAAACACCCAACTTCAAATTCCCCAACCCAAGAGCAGCTCAGCAACGGCTGGCCACCCAAACATATAGTAAAAGAACATTGTCATAGGCATGATTCCCCCAGATTCATGCCAAGTGTAGAGTGGGAGGCAAAGGTAGGCTGAGTCCTCCATTCCTGCTCCAACCCAGGTGGAGTTTGTCATCCAGGCACAAACCATGACCCTGTATTGGTCCTTCAAGAAATCCCTTTAAGAACATTTCCAGGCCAACAACCAAGTCACTCGCCGAAAGTTCCACTGTCATGTCTGAGGCGGACAAACATCTGAGGTAGCAGGAGGAAGGCGACAGAGGCAGAAACCACTGGTATCATACCGCTCCCAGGTGTGGAGGGTTAGGAGACAAGCAGAACCTAACTAACCACCTCGTCCGAGCTGTACTACAGCAGTTCAGGTCTTCCGAAGTCTGCTGGGTCACATCTGGAGGTCCTCCACCATTGATCGCCGATCCCTCAGCAGACTGCTGTTCCAAAGGGGAGCCAAGTTCTGAGTCAGACACAAGAGACATCATGATCTCTTCCACAGCCTGAAGGCCAGCAGTCCTGTCCCTCTGGAGCCTGTTCGGTTTCTTGAGGGTCACCCTGCAGTATGCACCCCAAGAGCTCTTCCTGGCTCTGCACCCGGTCTGACTCCCCGAGGCCTGAGGAACTAACAAAGCCGATCCCAATCTATAAGCATCCAGCCATTCCCACACCTTTTTGGGATCATCACAGAAGTGCGTGGTGCCAGCCAACATTATTTGCAATTTGGCTGAGAACATCGGCAAGTACTGTAAACCCTCTTCCCGGAGTGCTCTCTTCACCTTCAAGAAGGAGGCCCTTTTGGTTTGCACGGCAGCAGTGAAGTCCAGGAACAGCTATATTTTCCCATTGCCGATGGTGAATGGGCTGTCTGTTCATGCCCTCTGTGGTATCCCATCCCTGTTTCTAAAGTGAAGCAATTGGGTCACCACAGGCCAGGGAAAGCACCCCGGTGCCGTTGGCCAAGCCGGTACTCTGTGAGCTCACTCCAGGGCAAAGAATGGCGAAAGGTGATTCAGGGCAAATCCATCTGCAACTATTGCTCTAGTTAGGACATCATGTCCCCAACCTCAGTATCTTCGGAGAGCCTCAAAATTCACACATTGTTCTTACAGTTTCGGACCTCAGCATCCTTGGCACTGTGTTCTAGGATGCGTATTCTGTCGCTCAGTTCAGTCATTTGTTGGGTCAGGACCTGGTGGTCTGGTTGCAACTCCCCCACCGCATTCTCCACATCTTTCACCCTATTTGCCAATTTGTGGTGGTCAGCAGTCCAAGGCCAACAAAGACAGCACTAATATACTGTTGAAGGTTAGATTTAGTATCCGCAATGGCTGCAATGATCCTATTCGGTTGCAGCTGTATGGGAGTTAGTAGGGGCTTAGTAGGGAAGGCATGGCACCGCGGCCAGGGCGACTGACTCTGGAATCTGGGGGTCCCGGTTCGATCCCCAGCGCCGGCAGCAGATTAGCCCAGCACCATGTGACTCTGGGCAATAGCTTGCTTAATCTTCCCGACGGCCCCCAGCGCCTAGAGACCCTTACGGGTGATTGTTCGCGCTTTACAAATGTGGATTATTACAAATGTGGATTATTATCAGTGTCCACAGTCGTTGGTTGGGAAATATTCTCTGCTTCAGAATGAGCGCCTGGAGTTTTAGTCCTAGGTTTCCCCAAAGTGGTAGAGGTGTCTCTTATGGTCAACGGATCTGCAGCTGAAAGGGCAGGGCCTGCAGGACTCTCAACTCTAGCAGGACCATCATGGTAGTCTACCACTGTGCTCAAGTATCCAAGAGCGACCATTGTTATAGTCTAGGGCAATCAACCCCACAGCCAGCAGTCCAGGAGCCAGGGGGTCCAGCACACACCATCAGTAATCAAATGTGGCAGGATTACACCAAACTAACTCCACCAGGTGTTGCAGGATCATACAGTTGCGTGAGCCACAGGCATCAGGTGGCTTTTTAGGCAGGCCTACAGCCACCAGTTGTAATCACACTATACATACCTCATGTAACATCTTGAGGGATATGAGGCCCAGCAATGAGGTAACCAGGGCAGACCCCGCCAGGTAGCACCACAGTGTCAGAGTGAGTTGAGGGCAATATATAGTCACTGGGTTAATAGGTGATCCCAGCTGGACACTACAATTCCAGTCACCAGTAGCAATATCCTCTCTACGCAGTATATCAAAGCTACAATGCAGGCCTCCACAAGCACCAGAAACCGTCCCAAAACTTCAACCCAGGCCCCACTTGGCCGCCAAACAGGACCTCAGAGTTACGCTGGCTGCAATACCCTCAGAGGCCACGTGGTATCCAGGCAAAAGCAAGGGAGCACAGGAAGACAAGAGAGTCAGGTGACCCCACTACCAAAGGCCAGTGCTGGGCACCGATACATGCCATGAAAGACTCACTTGCACCATTCCAGACTCCAGACCCCCCTGTGAGGGCACCTAAACCCTTCTCCTTACCTGTGATGGCACCGCAGCAATATGTAGAAGGCTGGGGGCACAACCTTGTCTTCCAAGCCCCCTTAGCATAGGTATGTCCTTCAGCAGGTGCCTCAGTATCCAGAAGGCACAACCAGTTCTCTCCACATTGGAGAACTATAGCCAGGGTGAATAGCCTCATGCGGGGACGCCATGTAGCAGTCCAAGCGGCTGGCACTTAGCACTCCAGTGCACTCCCGGCGATGCCGCCAAGCATTCTTCCGGCCAGGTCAGGGCTCCCAAACCTTCACAGGGCCCAGCCGTGGCCAACAGTCACATGGATATTGTGGGGAGAGGGGTACGCTTTCAATACTAATAGTTCTCTCTGGGGCCCGCAATCTGCAAGCGCGAACAGCAGCTCATGCCGCGGCGATCTTCCGCCATTTGCCATAGGTCAGGCCGTCGATCTTCCGGCTCACAGGGGTTCGGTCGGCAGGGGCCCACCGCCTCACTTGAGTCACGGGGGCTAAGAAGGGATCCCCAGCAATGTCACCCCTTACCTTTGGCCCATAGCCCATCACTGCCGTTTTCTGTGCACTCCCGGGCCTCCAATCATCTAGTGGGCGTGCCCAGTGGCAGCCTTTCTAGCCTTCCGGGTGTCTGTGGGCAGGAAATTACCCTGCAACACAGGGGAATCAGCTTTGGGGGCAACAGTGGTTAGTCCTCACCTAGTTTGGGGGCCACATGTGTCTGCACATGGTAGGTTGGGTGCAGGGCAAGCATTGCCCGCCCCCATGGCTGGGTGCCAATTTACGCTGTAAAGGGCCAAAGGCAATGCCCAATGAGTGGTAGCCAAACTCAGTAAGTTGCATGTAGGTAAGGCTCTGCTGCTAACCCTCGCTGTGCACATCTGAAAGCCATGTACTGCTGGGGTTGTAAATTATGCACATAATAAAAAAACATGAAATTCACAAAAAAGAAACACAGCTAAAAAATGAGTCATAGTTCTGGCTCAACTGCCCAAAAAACACTGAAAATCACCACTTATGGTCAGGAACACCCCCAACACATACCATACCTAGCATTGTGTGACATGCTCAAACGCTGACCATGCAGAAATACAAGAAAAACTAAGACAACAACATGGTGGACAGTGCAAGTTATGGTATGCATTGTGTGTTATGAACCTTAACTGGGGAATTTTGGTGGCTTTATTCAGTTGAGTCAGAACCATAACTCAGTTTTTAACACCGAAAAAATCAGGTGGTGAATCGTAGGGAGATGGCACCTCAGAGAAGTACAAAAGAACTGTGTTTGTAACTATGAAATGAAGGAATGTTGTTCTAAAGTGGTAGGGAGACACAGCCCCACTCACTAAAATGTAGTCTGAGACAACATAACAATATGCAATTTAACGCTAACACATACTGTCAATAAAAATAAGAGATTAACAGTTGTCTTTTTCTTTGTTTAGTCTTTTTATGTGTCTTTTTCTTGTTCGATTGTTGTAATCTTTTAGCTTCACAAGTCAATACGTGTTTTGTCGCATACAGGGAAATATCCCGCAACTTCCTCAGGGCTACACTCTTCTTCCAAAGCTCCTTATAATCAGTTTTAAATCTGTCCCGCTTTTTTAGTACCATAGACAAATATTTCTCTTTCTCATAGACTCAGTATAATTTCAAATACAAAATGCTATTGTGTGAATCCATCAATAACTTGCTTCATATACAAGGTAAACCACTCAGGTGTGTACCCATTCCCAGTACAGTGTGTCAGTTTCAGGAGCGGTGTGCAGCGAGTGCGCTGTGTCTCAAGCGCATTGAGGCTCTCCTAATTTACGCGCACAAGACTATAACCAGTAAAATAGTCCTCTTTTGGTGTAAATCCGTTCAGTAGTTTTTGAGATATTTAAGTTTAAAAATATAGATATGCGGGGACGAGAGTCCTTACAGTGGACTCACGGATCCTACTGAAATTTGATTGGCTACTAACACTTCAACCAGGAAGTGTTGGCAGCCATCATGGGAATCTGCTTGAAGCCCGGGGGCCACCATCCCCCCGGGGCTCTAACTTTAATTAATGAAGCGGCTGCACAGACCCTTCCAGCTTTGGGGACCTCCACCTTGCCAGGGCTTTTGTGACATTAAATGCGACCACCATGTACCAGGGCAAAGTAAAAAAAAAAGAGGGGGTCCATGCAGTCCTAGGGACCACCCCCCCCCCGGTCATCTCCTGCTGCTATGTCCTGGGTGCCCACCCCCAGGACATAGCTATTTGCTATGGCATGGCAGGAGCTTTACCGCTCCCCACTAAGCCATAGCAAACTGTGCTCCGCTTTCAGCAAGCAAGAGCATTTTGTTCTCGCTTGCTCAAAGCGAAGCACAATTGCTTTGACAGAGAGGGAGCTGCATGTGTAGCAGCTCCCTCTTTGTCAAAGCAATGCCAGGTACCGCAGGAGTCGAGGAGCCGGAAGGGACCACAGGGGCCTGGCGCTCCTCCTGCAGTATCATTATTTTTAAGTGGGTGCCTCCACCATTCTGCAAATGCGCCTAGTGGTGCACTGCTGCTTAAAGGATGAAGTCCCCTTGGCTGCAGAGGGTCATTGGGGGCCAACAAGCCCTCCTGTTACCTCCAGTAAGTCCCACACCGCAGGAATGCGGAGAGATCTTTGGAGATCACACCCCTTTCTCCACCTCCCCGAAAATGTGCTTCCTGATGCACTGCTGGTTGGGGGATGAAGTCCCCATGGCTCCAGAGGGTCCTTTGCGGCCTACTACCCTTCGTGTTAGCTCCAGTAATTCCCACACTGTGAGATTGCTGATAGGTCTTCTGAGGCCACGCCTCCTTTCTCTACCACTCTGCAAACGGGCCAACTAACCCTCCTGTTACCTCCAGTAAGTCCACCACGGCGGGACTGCTGAGAGGTTGTCGGAGGCCCTCCTCCTTTCTCCACCACTTTGCAAATGAGCCTCCTGGTGCACTGCTGGTTAGGGAATGAAGTCCTCTTTGCTCCCGAGGGTCCTTGGGGGCCAACTACCCCTCCTGTTACCTCCAGTAAGTTCCACAGAGCAAAATTGCAGTGAGGATTTCGGAGGCCACGCCCTCTTTCTCCACCATTCTGCAAACACACCTCCTGGTGCAATACTGCTTGGGGTATGAAGTTCTCTTGAATGCTGAGGGACCTTTTGGGCCCAGAAGCACTCCTGTTAACTCCAGCAAGTCCCATTCAGTGGGATTCCTGAGAGCTGGTCATAGACCCAGCCCTCTTTCTCCCCCACTATGCAAATGTGACTACCATTTAAACAAGCATTTGCAATCCAACAGGTCTCACATTTGGAAGAGTTAGAGCTATTGGCGTTGTAAATGGCAATGTCTTATACATATGTGTTTTAGTTTGGAGTGCAGTGCGTGTATGTGATGTGGAGTGGAATTATGTGGGTTGTATTGGAATTGTGTGGTGTGGAGTGGATTTGTGTAGTGGAACTATGTGGCATGGTGGATATGTAGGAGTGAGAGCTACAAAGAATAGACGGAAAGGAAAAGAGAGGGATATGTAGTTTGTGCTGGAAGTGGAGAATGAACTCAAGACAGAGGAGCAGAGAGTGTGTGAGAAAGAGAAAAAGAAGGGGAGAGAAGGCGAGAGACACATAAAGAGGAAGAACCTGTGTATGCAGAAGACACCCCAAGAAGAGGAGAAGAGCGTGTGATTGGGGGACGGAAACTTTGAAAAGGCACGGGAAAGAAACTGTGCTTAGTATGTGTGAGCAGGCAGTATAGAGCAGAGATAGGAATTTTGAGGATTGACAGGGGTCGGAGGGATTGCGAGATGAAAGGGGGTGAAGCAGTAGACAGTTTTGTTTTCAAATGTATCTCTTTAAGTTACCATTCCTGACTGTAAAAAACTTTCATTTTTCACAAGTGGACTGAGACCACAGATTGGAGAGCCTTTAAAATGTTGCCAGGTATTGGGTCAAGAGGACACACTCAAATTAGTGGGCGTTGGTGGAGGTTGAAAAGGGACACTGATTTTATACGAAGGTTTGAGAGGCAAGGAGAAATCTCCAATATGTGTGACCTGTAGAGAATATATTTATTTGTAAAAAATATGATGCAAAGAGCTGATTTTCTGAAAGTACTGTACTGCAAAGCGCTTTTCTGTTTGTATAACGGTGTCCTACATCATAGTTTGGCAAGTTAACAGCTTTCTCAGAATTCTGAAGATCATGCAAACAGATGCACAACAGTCAAGATGTGTGCCGAATTCTTTTAATGAATAGTAAAGCAAATGTTCATATTGCTTTACAATAAGTCAACAACTCTGTATGGTTTTAATAAAATCTACTTTTAAGAAGTATATATGCTGGTTTTGGCACATGGGGAAAATTATTCTGCTAACATTGCGGAATTAACGCATTTGTTTAGGCAGTGACACACATATACTGATTTTCATGCATACTCTTTCCAAGCGCAAAAACTGGAGAATATTTTGACAGTAATTATTCACATGCACACACTCTCAATTTTGAGCGTTTGAGACTCGGGACACACCACGTATGACGAGGAAGAGAAGACAAAATCCCAGAGTTAAGGAACAGATTAAATTGGAATCTACACGGCAACTATACACTTAATGAGCAGCCTTGTACTTTGAGAGAGAGACAAATTTATAATAAAGGAAATTATTTCCCTATAAGAGCCTCGGAATCCCTTGAAGCAGATTTCTGAGGAGTCATGTGTACAACAGATGCACCAAAGTGCTCAGATTGAATATTCTTTCAGAGGCACCCAGTGTGGACCTCTAATCTTGATACAGACTACACGCAACCGACTGGATTCAATTGTGCGGATCTCCTTACTGCCTCCGCTGCTTTAAATTAAAGAAATTGAGTGGTCCTGATGAAGTTGGACTCAAGTCTAATAATCCACTGAAACGTGCGTCGGCCTGATTTACTTTCCAGCTGGCTGCATAACCTTGGAATACAAGTGAAGGATTTTCACCAAGAGTTATCTAGTGCAAGCCTTGCTAGCTGGAACACTATGTATGGGATGTGTATATGAGTATGATTGTGATGTGGTGACTGTATGTGAGGTTGTATAACTGTGCTTTTGTAGGGGGTTTTATACATTTGCCGATTAACTATATGTTGAATATTGCATTTTTTTGGTTTTTCGTGTACACTGTATTCATATTGGTCTTTTGTTGAATTCTGCATGATTTGCACTATGTATTGTAATACGACAAGTTCATGACTTGTATTTTAAAGAAAAACTCAAATGAATTTTTTTTTACCAGCAGCATAATTAAATTATAAAAATTAAAAGAAAAGGAGTTATACCACACTTGAAGTCATGCATTGCATGTGTATCTAGTAACGTTACTACAAAGGAACAGCCCGTGTGAGCTATTAGCCAGTGTTAAAACATTAGTTGGTCGAGTAGGAGGTTTTTTCTAAATTATTGTTGTTTGATTCCCCTTTCTCCCAGACCATATAAAGCATCACCTAAGGGGTACCTTCGACCTTATGTGTCACACTCTCACCAAGACCACTTACTTGATATGGCAATAGTAACATGTATGCTGAAATGTGTCCCCCTACTAGTAGTGCTGGAGTTCAGAAACAAGTGAAAAAGTGTCCATCCCGCCTGCAACGCACGCTGGGAATGGAAGTTCCGCAATGATGTTGGTCAATAATCATATATTAGCAAGCATATGTTAACCCTATTTATATAACTGTGCATATAGAGGGTCGGCAGTAAAAGTCAAGCTCTGTTTTCTAATACTGCAGTGATTTTATTTGATGCCGCACCTAACACTACGGCAGCTCTTGATATTACGCAAACAAATGTGAATCCTCCACCCTTAAAAAAATCAAGCAAGGCAAGGCAAAGCCTGCAGTTCCATAATAACAAACCTGCCAAACTTAACAACAAGTTTAACTTACTGCTGACTGAAAAAGTGCAGTGCCGATTCATTTGAGGGCTGCCCGGTGCAGTCAATGCTCCTATCTGGATCATGTTGTCAATAGGCATCACAAGGTCCCTGAGAGCATGTGAGGCTGAGCAGTGATCTTAGTGTAAAACAAAACACTCCACCTCTCAGCTGCCTGGCTCGATGAAAAAGGAGATGAGAAAGAACCTCCTAGTCTCATATACTAAATTAGGTTTTGCACTCGTGAAAAACTGGGATGCATACACCTCCATCAAGGATTACAGCTAACTTTTCACTGTGGCAATGCGGAGAAAACACACTTGCTTAGCCTTGACCACATGAAGAAGGTTAGGCTGATTAATAAGTTGCAAAGGTTTTGCTCTTGAGAAAAGCAGGGATGCAAACACCTCTATCAAGGATTACAGCTAACTTTTCACAGTGAAAATGCAGAGAAAGCACACTTGCTTAGCCTTGACCATGAACACGAAGTTAGGCTGATTAATACGTTACACACTCACTTATACAGTGACTCACACACCCACCTATTTGCCTACAGTCACTTACACACCCACCCACTCACCCATATAGTCTTTCAATGCAGCCACTCGCTTACCCACACACACTCACACAACCACACAACCATTTACATTCTCACATCCATACAAGCACTCCCCATCCGTTCACTCTCCCATACAGCCATTCACACAGACACTTGCTAATACAGCCACTCACACACCAACTCATTTAACCAATCAGCCACTGACTCACACATACATCCACTTACAAACTGAGTCACTCACTCATACAACCATTCAGATACCCACTCACTCACCCATACAACCACTGACACATCACTCACTCACCAATATAGCCACTCACACAGCATCTCAACTCCCACACAGCTACTCACATATCCACTTATACACCCATACAGCCACTAACACACCCATACACACAAGGAGACAGTCACAAAGCTAATCATACAATATATGTTAGAAGCATTATCACTCAGTAGTAGTGCACCTAGTATACTAATCTAACTATTGCAGTAGATTAGTATATATGTTTAACACCCATAAACTCTTAAAAACACTCACTTGATGTCATCAGTGATGTCATTTGAGATGTCATCACTGAATATTGACTAAATGATGTATTGCTTGAGTAACAACAATAATTGCAATTAAACCATTTTAAGAACAAAACAGTATATCAAACATTATCACATTCCTATAATTAGCAGGCACCTATAAAACAAGGCTAATATTACTGGCCATACCATATTCATAGACCCATTTGTAAGCTTCTGTGTAAAATAACCATATAAATATCCTCAACAATGTATCATTACATTCATAGTTATGCATTACAATACAATCACCCTTATAAATCAATATCTAAATCATCTATGAAATCTATTAAAACATAGACTGGATCATTATACATGAAAGTGCAGAAGTGCAGTAAACATTAATTCCATTGTGCAAACAAGCTGTCAAAGTGCATCTGTATCTTCCAATATGCAGACAGATTATAAAGGTGCACCAGTATCTTTATTATTTGAGTTTTTAATAGATTACCACAGCAGCGTAGACAATAAATCTTTCTAGAGTCCATAATGTGCGAAAATAAGCAGTTAAAATATATTCCTGTATTCATTATTTCTCTTAAAATCGTTTAATTTAATTATATTATGCCTTAAGCAATCAATCCCAAACATTTTTCAACAGCAGTTAAAAACGTTATTAATTGACATAGAAGCGGAATCGACTCACCAGATAGACTTAAAATAGGAGCCTGATGTGCCGATCTTACCCCAAACTTCAACAACAAAGGTTTTATGCAAAGTATTTTAAGCAAATGTAGGCACACACATACTATATGCAATAAAGACTCAGGTGGCCAACCACAAAATCTACAGTTGGTACTAGGCCACTGCTGAATCCAAGTTGGCGAGCTCTCCTTATTTGAGTTTAATCAATTACATTTTTAAAAGCGTTTTTTTTTATTGAAGCTGAAAAGTGGGCATTGAAGTATGGCTGAATATGCAGAAACTGATATGAGTTAATAACAGTCCATGCATGAGTTTTTGCCTCTAAGACAGTTTTGTATGCATTAAAAGAGTTAATTTTGATTTGTTTTTTTAGGATTAATTTATAATTAGGCATAATCAATTCATTGAGCCCGACCTGTAAGCCAATTTCATGTAAACAAGTTGAAATATAGTATCTCCAGCTAGCAATATAAACAGATTTAGTTATTTCAAGCCAACAGTTGTTCGCTAAAGAGGCTGGGTTGGACAAAAACATAGCGTACATACATTTCAAAAACGCCACTTGCGACACAATACACTATCTTTGGAGACAAAACTCTAATCCTATTTCTTATTTCAGCTTGACCCACGGACCTGGGGATCCCCAGTGTTGCCCATAAGCCTTGATTACTAATAACGTCACATCTTTCCCCCTGGTAATCGATGAGCCGTATGTTATAGTAGGCTGGAGCTTTGCTCTCATGACTTTAAGGAGATGTGCATATGACTGGCAAGTCAGTGATTTATGCAGGCATTTAAAAGCATGAATTAAGGTTACAGTTTTTGCCCTTAGATCCTTATAATGATTTTAAACCACACTGTATTATCAAATAAAATACCTAAATATCTATAGGTTTTTACAACTTCAACCGGCCCGCCTCTGGCCCTCCATGAATTAGTCTTTCATTTTGCTGGAACAATTTTCATAATTATAGTTTTTTCACATTCAATTCCAGGCCATTCATAAATATATAATCGTCAAAAGCATCTATCAATCTTACCTACAGGGGTTTGACTTAACAGAATAGTATCATCTTCATATTGAAGACAACTAATTTGCACCTCACCTAATCTTGAAGAATGGGCATTAACAGAATCCAAGTGCTGCAGAAGATCTGATAAAGATAGATTAAAAGGGCAAGGAGCAAGGACACAAACTTGCTTTAAGCCATTATAGGTTTTAATTTTTTGTGATAAAGTGCCACCATCACCCAGCCTAACCTGAACCCTGACCATGTCATGAGTGAGGTCATAAGCAGTGCATTGTGGGGGCGAAAAGTTTTAGTTAGCTCAGGTAACTATAACTGCTGAATTTCACTGGATTTGTAAAAGGGAAATGTGAACCTAACTATAACGTCCCTGTAACCTTTGGTTTTTTCAAAGAATCTATATATAAATATATATATATATATATATATATATATATATATATATATATATATATATATATATATATATATATATATATATGCACACATGCATATATATACGATCGCCAGTAGGTAGTTATAGTTAGGACTTATTCTCCATAGGAAATCCGCAACATTCTCTTCCCAATAACTTTAGCGCTGGTTGACGAATCTTCGCGAAATTTTCAAAACCTTTGGCCAGCTCTGTTCCGCTGCTATCCTGAAAGTCTCGGGGTGATTCATCTAGCGGGGGCCGAGAAAAAAGGGGGGTCCCAAAACATGTTTTCCCATGCAATTTTCCATAGGAAAATTTAGTCGCAGCTACAGCCGAACTGCTGAACGGAATTACACCAAATTTGGCAAAAAGGTAGCCCTTGGTTCAGAGTCATGCCTTAAAGTTAAATGGTGTAAATCCGTTCAGTAGTTTTTAAAATTTTAATGGAAAAAGAAATATATCTAGGCGGAGCCTAACCACACATCTCATCATGAGATCTGATTGGCTGTAAGCACTTCATTCAAGAAGTGTTGGCAGCCATCTTGGGACCAATATACATGATAGCACCTCATTACAATGAATTGCAGCCAATAGAAGGTTTAAAGACTTTTGTTACATTATAAATCATTTGTTGATGGTACCATACTCATTTTAGGAATTGTGGTGTGTTCTAAGGTGATTTTACCATGTGAAAAAGCCTTCTGCTGGGATATCATGAATCATGTTTGAGAGAAAACTATTTTCTCATGCTTTTCCCACAGAGGTTTGAAAGGTGATCTATAAGCTAAACTGAGAGCATATATTTGTAAATTCACATAATCTTTCTCAGTCATGTGAGAATGAAGGCTGACATTCTCAGTAAAACATGTACATCCAACAAGGGCAGAGACTGTCAGTTGATTCCTTTGTGTTCTACTGCAGCTTCCCAGAGTGCTAACAGTCCTACTTATGACAAATGTATTGCACACCTGAAACCATCTTGATTGGAATAAAGTGGTAACTGTTAAAACATTTAATTTAAAAAGGAACAAAATGAGGGGGTTCATTTGCCATAGAAAGTATGATTAGTGCTGCAGAAAGAAAAATTAGGGCACATTTAGAGTGACTTCTCAAATCCTCTTCTCATTCATTAAACAAATCTGACAGGCAGACTGAAACATGCACTTTCAATACCAGCAGCAGACTTCCCTGGTGAGCAGTAGCTTCACTACAGTGATCTAATGAGCAACTAGAGTGCTAACATGCAGAATGTATGGCAAATGTGTGACACATCTGAATGCCTTCTTGATGGAACCAAAGTAAAAAACTGAAAGTATTTCCTACTGAGGAGACTGCAGTAAATGAGGAAATTAGGAAACTTCATAACAAATAAGTCTCCCAAGATGGCCACCAGAGACAAAAGAGCCCAAATGTAGCACAAATATCACCCAGGTGTAGCCCAAGTATAGCTCAATGACAGAATGTCCCAGAGTGTTCTTAAGAACAACTAGAGCGCTTACTGTCTTACTTATGACAAAAGTATGGCACACCTGAAGCCATCTTGATTGGAATAAACTGGTAACACTTAAAACATTTAATTTAAAAAGGAACCCAATGAGGGGGTTCATTTTGCCATAGAAATTTTGATTAGTGCTGAAGAAAGAAAAATGAGGGCACATTTTGAGTGACTTCTCAAATCGTCTTCTAATTCATTAAAAAATTCTGACATGCAGACTGAAACATGCACTTTTAATACCAGCAGCAGACTTCCGTGGTGAGCAGTAGCTTTACTACAGTGATATAATGAGCAACTAGAGTGCTAACATTCAGAATTTATGGCAAATGTGTGACATATCTGAATACTTTCTTGATGGAATCAAAGTAAAAAACTGAAAGCATTTCCGACTGAGGAGACTGCAGTAAATGAGGAAATTAGGAAACTTCATAATAAATAAATCTCCCAAGATGGCCAACAGAGACAAAAGAGCCCAAATGTAGCACACATATCACCCAGATGTAGCCCACATGTAGCCCAATGACAGAAGTTTGCAAAACACTTTTTATTTTTTGTGTTTTTGAAGTTTTGTATAGTGCAGACTTGTCAGGTATTGGGGAGTTTTACATGAGCGTTGGATCATCACACAAGAACAAATTCATTTTGGTTGTAGATATGGGGAGATTAAGTGATTTGACCAGAATCACAGAATGTCGAGCAGAAGCAGAAACTCCAACCTGGTTTCCCAGTTGCAAAGTCTGCAGCTCTGGAAGTAACACCACATACTCTCCCCTAAGTGCAACATGTAATCAAGTGGTCAACTGGATAAAAAAACATAAAGATAACAAATAATTTAAAAGTGCTTTGTCGCTATTTGAAAACTCAGAAAATATTTCCTCATTTTTGTTTTTTAGTGCACTAACCATAATTTTGATGCAAATAAGACCCTCTCATATATGTAATTTCTAAAGGAAATGCTCTAGGTATTGCAGTTCTGATTACATCAAGATGACGTCAGGCGTTCCACACTTTTGTAATAAATATAGAATGTTAGCAATCTAGTTGTTCATTAGGATACTGTTGAGAGGCAGAGGCCCGGGGCACGGACTCTGAAAATTGAAGGCAGGTAGGAAGGTGCAGAGGCAATAATTTGAGCACACTGGGCAGGCAGGAAGGGCAGTGGCAGCACAACAGACTATGGGGGGCAGTGGAAAGGGGGGCAGGGGCAACAAACCAACAATACAGGACTGGCAAGAGAGGCTGTGGCAATATAATAGACCATTGTGGGTAGAAGGAAGAGGCAGTGGTAGTACAACCATACATGCCAACAGACCCGATTCAGCCAGGAAACATCCAATGTTTTTAAACCCAAATGGGCTTTATTTGATCTGTCTCCTGTCTACAATCGCCTCTTTTTCAATGTAAGTCAAAGGGGAATATCCATACCCCAGTTGTTTTTCAAAATCTCCCTCTTACCAAGGTCAAAATGTTAGCAAGTATGGTACATTGGATCATGGAAGGCAGGAGGAATTGGGGTAGGGACATGAACTCAGATAACAGAAGACAGGAGGGACATGGAGAGGTGCACCAAACTGACCCTACAGGGCAGGCAACAGGGTTTGCAGCAGCACAATACACGACACAGGGCATGCGGGACGGGAGTGCAGCACAACAATCCATAGAAGCAATAGGGAGGGGACAGGACCATGCACATGGACAACAGAGAACAGAGGGGAAAGAGGCAATGGTAGCTAGCTGACCATAATGGACAGACAGGAGAGAAAGCTGCAGCATAACAGATCATAAAGGGCAGGAGGGACAGATCAGGGGCATTACAATGGAACAGACAAGCCAGGGGGAGGGAATAGGGGTCTGCGCATGGAAACAGAGGGCTGAGGGCAAGGGGGCAGGGCAGGAGCAGCAAGATGACCATGGAGGTCAGGCAGGATGGGCACTAGAAGCAAGAGACACTATGGAGAGCAAAAGTGAGACTATGATGGCATACACACAGACCATGGAGGGAAGGTGGGAGGGGCCGTGGCAGCACAGAAGACCATGCATGGCAAGCGGGAGGGTTAGTGGCAGCACAATGGCTATGATGGGCAAGAAGGAGGGTGCAGAGGCATGCACAAAGGACCATGGAGGATAGAAGGGAGGGTCAGGACCTGGACACAGACAAGAGAGTTCAGGGGAAGGTGCCTCACAACAGACCACGCGGGGCAGGCAGGAGGAGCATTTGCAGCACAACAGACCAGGGAGGGCAGAAGGGTGTGGCAGTAAAATGGACCATGGAGGACAGGAGGAAGGGGATAGGGGCATGGAATGTGGACAGGCAGGGTGGAGGTGGCAGGGACAGGTCACAGTCATCTGACAATGCTAGGCAGGTGGGAGGGGAGTGGTAGCTCAACAGAACACTCAGAGTAGATAGGAGTGGCAGGTCCATGGAACATGGTGGGCAAAAAGGATGGAGCTGGGGCATGCACAAAGACATCGGAGGGCAGGGGGAAGGAGAATAGGGGCAGCAAACTAAGCACAGAGGCTAAGCAGGAGGTCAATGATGGGGCATAGAATTGGGCAATGGAGGGCAGGAGGAGTGGACTGGTACATAATGCTAAATGGAGGGCAGTGGCAGCACATCAGACCATGCATGGCAGGAGGGAGGAGGCTAGTCCATGGATTCATACAACAGAGGATAGGGAGGAGGTGGATGGGGCAGCAAGCTAACTGTTCAGAGAAGGCGGGAAGGCCAGTGGCAGAACAACGGCCACACAGGGCTGTAATAAGGGAGCAGGGACATGGACTTGGACAATGGATGGCTAGGAGGAGGGAAGGCAGGAGCAGGAAGCTTGGGTGGGGGCAGCACAATGCCAGGCCCTGCTTCCAACCCCCCACCATCCATTGTGATATGCATCTTACTTAACGTTAAAAAAAAAAGAAATTTGCTAAAAAAAACAAAGATTACAGGGACGGTATAGTTAGACTCAGATTTCACTCATACACAACCAGTGAAATTCAGCAGTTATAGTTACCTGAGCTAACTATAACTTACGCCCCCGCAATGTACTGCTAATGACCTCAGACATTACATCATTCATGACATGGTCAGTTACATCACTCATGACATCACTCATAACATCTCAAATGAGCTGTGAATGGAATGGAACTATAATCGCTAGAATTTTATTTAGGCATAGTGTGTGCATATTAACACCCTTTTTTTTCCTTTTCTTTGTGTAAGAACCATTATAATATGCATTGTTTATGTTGATGTTTGCAATTCTAAGTATGTTTATTATGAATAAGTCACGTTGACGAACATACAGGTATGGCGGTCACGGGGCAAGATATGCTGAAATGACATTGTGTGCATATTAACACTTGTTTTCTTTTCTTTATTGTATCAATTCCTGAATTTTCACATCGTGACCAGGCCATTATGGCCACCAGCTTTTTGGATTAAAGTAATGCACTGCTGATGACGTCACATATTACATCACTCATGACATGGTCAGTGACATCACTGATAACATCACTGATGACATCTCAAATGACATCACTGATGACATCATCTACGTGATCATCAGATGCACCTCCTCACACCCTAAAATACAGACTACCATTCTCGAAACCATAGACACACCAATACTAGTACAGCTACAATATTTTGGTCACTATGCATGCAGACCTCTAGCTACATAGCTTTGATACAGTCTTTTAAATACTCAGTTAGTACCTATGCAGTCTAGGAATCCTTCTGTCTGTCCCATGCACTTCTCCATTCAACCATCCAGCACTATCTACGTATCCTATCACTCTGCCAATACCTAAGCACTAATAAATTTAGCATGCACTCTCTGTGCAGCACTGAAATTTCTCCAGTTTTTAGTCATATACTTAAGGAATGGCCTAGCCACTAACACAAGTGCAGGTACAATATTTTGTACACTATGCATGCAGACCTCTAACCAGCTACATACTATTGATACACTCTTTTAAATACCCAGTTAGTACCTATGCAGTCTAGGAATCCATCTGTCTGTCCCATGCACTTCTCCATTCACCCATCCAGCACTAGCTACGTATCCTATCACTCCACCAATACCAAAGCACTTATAAATTCAGCACGCACTTTCTTTGCAACACTGACATTACTCCAGTTATTAGTCATATACTTAAGGAATGACGTAGTCAAAAACACAAGTGCAGGTACAATATTTTGTACACTATGCATGCAAACCTCTAACCAGCTACAAACTATTGATACGCTCTTCTAAATACCCAGTTAGTACCTTTGCAGTGTAGGAATCCTCCTGTTTGTCCCATGCATTTGTCCAATCACCCATCCAGCACTATCTACTTATCCTATTACTCCACCAATACCTAAGCACTTATAAATTCACTATACACTCTGTTTGTAATACTGTAATTATTCTAGTACTAGTTATGAACTTATGGAATGGCCTAGCTACTAACACAAGTACATCTATAATATTTTGTGCACTATCCAAGCAGACCTCTAATTAGCTACATACTATTGATACACTCTTCTAAATACCCAGTTAGTACTCATGCAGTGTAGGAATCATCCAGTCTGTCCCATACAGTTCTTTAATCACTTATCTACCACTATCTACTTATCCTATCACTCCACCAATATGTAAGCACTTATAAATGAAGTGTTCACTCTGTTTACAGCACTGTCATCATTCCAGTTACTAGTGGTATTCTTATAAAATGACCTAGGCACCAACACAAGTACACATAAAATATTCTGTGCATAATCCCTACAAATCTCTAAGCAGATACATACTATTGGTCCACTCCATTAAATACTGAAGTAGTACCCATGCAGCGTATGATTCCTCCAGTCAGTCTCATGCAATTCTTCAATCACCCATCCAGCACTATGTTCTTATTGTATCAGTCTGCCAATACCTAAGCACTTATGGGGCAGATACACAAGCACCCTGCGCCACCAGTACGTCACTTTTTGTAACATAGTGATGGCGCCAGGCACTCCTTCATATTTACAAGGAGAGGAAAAACCACCCTGCGTGGTTTTTCCTCTCCTTGTAAATACGACCCCTTCATACACAGAACTTTGCGTTGAAGGGGCGTCCCGTAGGTGTTGCTGTGGGTGTTCCCACGCAACACCCATATTACAAGACACATCTCCAGATTTATGAGAAATCGTAAATCTGGAGATGTGTGTGAATGCTGCGCCATCCTAGAGCTGGTGTAGCAAGGCGCAACGAGGAGAATTGTTTTCATTTCTCCTCTTTTTTTCCTCTTTCAATGCATGCTTCATTCCACAGCATACATTGACAGAGGAAAATGCCTTTACTGATTGTTTTTGTGCAGGAAGGTGTCCCTTCCTGCACAAAAACAATCTCCACACGACACAGACATCCTTGCACCATGCCTGTGTCACCGCATGGCTGCAGTTTGTGCAGCAGTGCAGGGGAAGCACAGAGTTGCAACATATTCATGTACATATGTCACATCCCTGTGCTTCGGAAGTGCCACAGTGCAGTGCTTGCAGTGTCACGCTGCAGTACTTCCTCATAAATCTTCACCTATAAATTCACTATACACTACAAATGCTTTCTTTCAGTCAATCATGCTGTTTACATATATTCAACCAAACTTTCACACATTACCTTGCAATTATGTTTTTTTCTTTAACCAGATAAGGTAGTTCGGATAAGAACTTTTTTTTCCTTCTTTTTTCTTTTGTATTTTTTTTTTTTTTTTTAACAATTTTGTATTTTTTGGGGTGTCTTTTCAAAAAATGAACGAAAAAATACAGAGTACCATATTTGAAACCATTGACACACCAATACCAGTTACTACATACCCACTCACTGATTCCTAAGTCTACACACACAACTACCAATTCAACAACAGAATCACTTATACATGCAGTCACTAATTAATAGAACACTATCAAATGCACTTATTCACATATATAGACATTGACACATCAGCAGTCATCTTAGTCGGTTATGCTGTCATCTTACTCACTCTTGAAACAAATTGATCACACTTACATTTACTCACTTACACAATTATACACACAGCACCTCATTTATTCAAACACATAGTAACTCATAGTTAATATGTTTAAAAAATCACCATTACAATTATACACTCATTCACATAGTTACTCTCACAATCACTGACTCTTATATCTACTTCAAATCCAATTGGCCGCAATCTGCTCGTCTTACCAGCAAGTTGCCCCAAGGAATTATGGTCCATGTAGTGGCGACGGCGAGTACGCCTGTGCCACAGTGTTAGAAGAAAGTAAGTGTCGCATTAGCCATCCCTGGACACGTGTTTCGAGGTAGTTGCCTCTCGTCAGCAGGGACTAGGTGAGTGTAAGGGGGTGCCGCGTAGACTGCCAAAAACGTATTAACAGGTAACGTACCACTCATGGCGCGCAGGTGCTGGTCCAGGGCTCGTCAGCCCAATGGCTCAAGGGAGCCTTAATACAACAAATCCAATTGGCCGCACTCTGCTCGTCTTACCAGCAAGTTGCCCCAAGGAACTATGGTCCATGTAGTGGCGACGGCGAGTACGCCAGCGCCACAGTGTTAGAAGAAAGTAAGTGTCGCATTACCCATCCCTGGACACGTGTTTCGAGGTAGTTGCCTCTCGTCAGCAGGGACTAGGTGAGTGTAAGGGGGTGCCGCGTAGACTGCCAAAAACGTATTAACAGGTAACGTACCACTCATGGCGCGCAGGTGCTGGTCCAGGGCTCGTCAGCCCAATGGCTCAAGGGAGCCTTAATACAACAAATCCAATTGGCCGCACTCTGCTCGTCTTACCAGCAAGTTGCCTCAAGGAACTATGGTCCATGTAGTGGCGACGGCGAGTACGCCTCTGCAACAGTGTTAGAAGAAATTAAGTGTCGCATTAGCCATTCCTGGACATGTGTTTCGAGGTAGTTGCCTCTCGTCAGGAGGGATTAGGTGAGTGTAAGGCGGGTGCCGCATAGACTGCCAAAAACGTATTAACAGGTAACGTACCACTCATGGCGTGCAGGTGCTGGACCAGGGCTCGTCAGCCCAATGGCTCAAGGGAGCCTTAATACAACAAATCCAATTGACCGCACTCTGCTCGTCTTACCAGCAAGTTGCCCCAAGGAACTATGGTCCATGTAGTGGCGACGGCGAGTACGCCTGTGCCACAGTGTTAGAAGAAAGTAAGTGTCGCATTAGCCATCCCTGGACATGTGTTTCGAGGTAGTTGCCTCTCGTCAGCAGGGAGTAGGTGAGTGTAAGACTGCCAAAAACGTATTAACAGGTAACGTACCACTCATGGCGCGCAGGTGCTGGTCCAGGGCTCATCAGCCCAATGGCTCAAGGGAGCCTTAATACAACAAATCCAATTGGCTGCACTCTGCTCCTCTTACCAGCAAGTTGCCCCAAGGAACTATGGTCCATGTAGTGGCGACGGCGAGTACGCCAGTGACACAGTGTTAGAAGAAAGTAAGTGTCGCATTAGCCATCCCGGACACGTGTTTCGAAGTAGTTGCCTCTCGTCAGCAGGGAGTAGGTGAGTGTAAGGGGGTGCATCTTAGACTGCCAAAAATGTATTAACAGGTAACGTACCACTCATGGCGCGCAGGTGCTGATCCAGGGCTCGTCCGCCCAATGGCTCAAGGAAGCCTTAATACAACAAATCCAATTGGCCGCACTCTGCTCGTCTTACCAGCAAGTTGCCCCAAGGAACTATGGTCCATGTAGTGGCGACGGCGAGTACGCCTGTGCTACAGTGTTAGAAGAAAGTAAGTGTCGCATTAGCCATTCCTGGACATGTGTTTCGAGGTAGTTGCCTCTCGTCAGCAGGGAGTAGGTGAGTGTAAGGGGGTGCCACGTAGACTGCCAAAAACGTATTAACAGGTAATGTACCACTCATGGCGCGCAGGTGCTGGTCCAGGGCTCGTCAGCCCAATGGCTCAATGGAGCCTTAATACAACAAATCCAATTGGCCGCACTCTGCTCGTCTTACCAGCAAGTTGCCCCAAGGAACTATGGTCCATGTAGTGGCGGAGGCGAGTACGCCTGTGCCACAGTGTTAGAAGAAAGTAAGTGTCTCATTAGCCATCCCTGGACACGTGTTTCGAGGTAGTTGCCTCTCATCAGCAGGGAGTAGGTGAGTGTAAGGGGGTGCCGCGTAGACTGCCAAAAATGTATTAACAGGTAACGTACCACTCATGGCGCGCAGGTGCTGGTCCAGGGCTCGTCAGCCCAATGGCTCAAGGGAGCCTTAATACAACAAATCCAACTGGCCGCACTCTGCTCGTCTTACCAGCAAGTTGCCCCAAGGAACTATGGTCCATGTAGTGGCGACGGCGAGTACGCCTGTGCCACAGTGTTAGAAGAAAGTAAGTGTTGCATTAGCCATCCCTGGACACGTGTTTCGAGGTAGTTGCCTCTCGTCAGCAGGGAGTAGGTGAGTGTAAGGGGGTGCTGCGTAGACTGCCAAAAACGTATTAACAGGTAACGTACCACTCATGGAGCGCAGGTGCTGGTCCAGGGCTCGTCAGCCCAATTATACTTATTTATACTTATTTATATGCACCAACTTTCACATACAATGCCTTTTATTTTTTTACTTTGTTGAAGATGTACAACTAAAACATATGTTCGCTTACCAACACACAAATAAATACACTCAGTCACCCAAACAACTGTTTCCACATGCATTCTTAAACCTATACACCTGGCCAATCAACCATTCACACATATATGCATAGAGTTACACACACCCCATCCAAATACACACAAACTCAGTGTCCCATACAAATACTCACCCAACTATTCAATAACTAATATACATACTCATGTAGTTAGTGACCAACTGATTCAGCATGTTATACAACAACAGAGACAGTGATGCACACATTCACATAGTTTAGTTACTAATCCATGTATTAAGTGAGACACTTTTAATTACTCACTTAAACAGACAGTCAGACAGCTACTAAATCCTCCATCCAGACAGTTATATATCCACTCAATCTTCAATACAGATTGGTATATATATAATACATATTTAAATTTCAAACTAAACCACATTCACTGGATGATGTGATCAGTGATGTCATCAGTGATGTCATTTGAGATATCATTTGAGATGTCATCAGTGATGTCATCAGTGATGTCACTGACCATGTCATGAATGATGCAATATGTGACATCATCAGCAGTGCATTGCGGGCGCACGAGTTATAGTTAGCAAAACTAACTAAAACGGAGGAATTTCTATGGTTTTGTACGAGTGAAATGTCTAGCTAACTATAACACCCCTGAAACCTATGGTTTTTTCTGTGAATATATATTATCTACTGGCGGTCGCCAGTAGATAGTTATAGTTAGGACCGTGTTTCCATCGGAAATCTGAAAATTCTATTTTGAATAACTTTGGCACCGGTTGACGAATCCTCGCGAAATGTTCAAAACTAATGGGGCGCTCCGCTCAGCTCCTACCCTGAAAGTCTCGGGGGGATTCGTCAAGCGGGGGCCAAGAAAAAAGGGGGGCCCAAAACGCGTTTTCCCCACGCATTTTCCCATAAGACCTTTAGTAGAAGGTACAGCCCGAACGGCTGAACAGAATTACTTGAAATTTGGCAAAGAGGTAGTCCTCAGGTCAGGGATGTGCCTTTTGCATATATGGTGTCAATCTGTTGAGTAGTTCCTGAGAAAATTGCAGTTAAAAGCACATACATATCTATAGCCGCACACCGTGCGCACACCGTACGCGCACGGTGCGCGCACCCTAACGTGCGCGAGCGTAATTCTGATTGGTGGATTCATGACAGTCAACATTCGAATCGGTCGAAATCAGGAAGTGTCGGCCACCATTTTGTGTGTTGTGTGTGTGACAGGGAAAAAGAAAGGTGGAGAACGTGAAAAGGGGGCAGGGTAGAGAATTCCTGACACCCTAGCCTTTGTCAGGGGGTCCCTGAAGGACCCTTAAGGGTGAAAAAAACATTTTATTTCAAAAAATCGCGGGGTGCGCGCACCCCCAGCCGCCATTTTAAGTTTTAGAGGTAGAAGAGAGCTAAAAACACAAGTGGAGAACGTGAAAAGGGGGCAGGGTAGAGAGTCCCTGACCCCCTAGGCCTTGTCAGGGGGACCATGAAAGACCTCTTGTGTGTCAAAAAAATTAAAATTAAAAAAATATCGCGGGGTGCGCGCACGGTGCGCATATGGTGCGCGCACGGTGGCAAAAAAAACATTAAAAAATAGATTAAAAAATCAAGTTTAAGTGTTTAGATGTTGGTTGGCTCTAAAAAGTGCCGTTGTGTTAATTGAGTGTTTTTTTGTACCTACAAGTAAGTACCGATGCAGAGTCTAAAGTTCAAGAGGAAGACTCTGTTGCCTTCATCTGTGAAATGAACACCGTCTCCTCTATAAATGCCTTTTATGTTGTAACGCAAGTTGTTGTGGTATATAGAACCCGCACCATAGTCTCTGAGGAAAGCAGAAACAGACTTATTGACGTGCTTTCTTGCTTTGTCAACCTGTGGACAATATTGGTTGGACCAGTTCCACTTTTGCCTTTGGCATATATTAGAATATACAAAGGTAGATTGTGGAAAAAGTGACATCAATTGCACAAAGGTGTCCTTAACAAGCATTTCCAGACCTACCCCAGTTAATGTGCCTAGGTCATTTCCACCACAGTGCACAATTATAAGGTCAGGCTGTGGAAGATGTAGAAAGAATTTCACCAAAGGCATTAATTGGTGCCACTTTAACCCTCTCTGACCAATCCATTTAATGTCTACATTTGGCAAAGCCAGGTCCTTCAAAATACCTCTTTTTTCTGCATACTTTTCACTCCAGAAGACATAGCTATGACCTACAATCCACACTGTGAACATCTTTCAAGGAGATCTGGATGCACTCAGAAGGTGTCTTTCAGTAGAATGGCAATATGAAAAGAAAGATAGTTGTAAAATGGAGGCTTACAAACTTTTTTTTAATAAAAAGAGCTCATTGGCTGTTTCAGACCATTCTACACTAACAACTAGGCTGTATGTTTAAATTTTTAAAAGCATGTTTTGTATTGGTTCAGAAAAATGTGTTCCCACAGAACATTACTATGGATTTGCTGTTAGGTTTGAAAAGTCAAGCACTCTTGCTCTTTGGATTAGAAACATTGTGTGCTGAACTTCTGACCTCTCTGCCCACACCAGTGTTCCATGACCTGTTGCTATGGTAGGAGGCAGAAGTCATGTGGGGGGTAGGGATCATTTGGAAAGGGTTGAAATTTGCAACCAATAGAAATGTGTGTTTCCATTTGAAAAAAATGTGGGAAGCACTGTGATTTGAAGTTAACATGTATATGTGTGAAAAAAGAGAGGGAAACATTGCCATTTACTGGTTCTGCTGAGAGGTGTACAGCTTAGAGATTCTGGCTCTGATAATCTGCTGTGTGAATGCCACATTTCTTCCTCAACCAACTACTTTTAAAGGTGAGTTATGAATTTGAGAGTGGATGTATGAGGTGCATTATGATGTAAAAAATAGAAATGAGATTCTTTTTTTAAAGTTGTGTTTTACATTTTATGTTTTGGAAGATATTTGACTGCCTTTAACTTGTCAGATATTATGGAGTATGTCTTCACCATAAGTAAAGGTGTACTGGTATCACCCAGGAATATTGTTTTCTGCCTAGAATCACACCATGAGTCTGTGTGCACACAGGAATTTGTTGTCAGAGATTTAATTTGTGGTGGTGTGGTTCTGTAAGACTTGCATTCGTAGGAAAGGGGCAGCTTGTTTTCTTGAGGTGTGATGGCTAGCTTTCAGCACAAATCAATATCTCACAAAAGAGAGGCAAAGGCTAACACATTTGAAAACAACAGGGTAGATTTTCCTTACAGTCCTGCAATGGGTGAGGTATATCCTACATGTTCAAAACTCAAATTAACCCTTACCACACATGTACTCTTACATACATCTGTGCAGTCTTCATGCAGTTGTGCAAGCGTCTATGCAGATCTCTCTTGCACCTGACAATACACAGTCTCTAGAAGCATGCTCTTATCACAAAGGCAGTAGCTTCTCCTGCACTCCCATGCTAAGTATTCAGCACTGTGTGGTATTTTAGATAGTAGTGTGTAACGCTAACACATTCAATGTCACCAAGGCTCATTTCCTTTGCTCTAGTCTAATCACTCACTCAGCTTCCACATGCTCATGGTCTCAAGTAGCTGTTAGGACATGTGCTCTTTTCTGCCTCTCTAAACTATAAGGAAAATGTGTCAGGCTCTTACAGTAATTATCACTTGTAAAACCACAGCGGTAAATGTGCTTTGGAATTGCCAATGAAAAATCGTTTTCTGCCTGGAATCACACCATGAGTCTGTGTGCACACAGGAAATAGTTGTCAGAGATTTAATTTGTGGTGGTCTGGTTCTGTAAGACTTGCATTCGTAGGAAAGGGGCAGCTTGTTTTCTTGAACTGTGATGGTTTGCATTCAGCAGAAATCACTATCTCACAAATGAGAGGCAAATGCTAACACATTTGAAAACAACAGGGTAGATTTTCCTTCCACACCTGCCATGGGTGAGGTAGATCCTACATGTTCAAAACTGCAATTAACCCTTACCCCACATGTACTCTTACATACATCTGTGCAGTCTTCATGCAGTTCTGCAAGTGTCCATGCAGATCTCTCTTGCACCTGACAATACACAGTCTCCAGAATCACGCTCTTATCACACAGGCAGTAGCTTCTCCTGCACTCCCATGCTAAGTATTCAGCACTGTGTGGTATTTTAGATAGTAGTGTGTAACGCTACCACATTCAACATCACCAATGCTCATTTCCTTTGCTCTAGTCTAATCACTCACTCAGCTTCCACATGCTCATGGTCTCAAGTAGCTGTTAGGACATGTGCTCTTTTCTGCCTCTCTAAACTATAAGGAAAATGTGTCAGGCTCTTACAGTAATTATCACTTGTAAAACCACAGCGGTAAATGTGCTTTGGAATTGCCAATGAAAAATCGTTTTCTGCCTGGAATCACACCATGAGTCTGTGTGCACACAGGAAATAGTTGTCAGAGATTTAATTCGTGGTGGTCTGGTTCTGTAAGACTTGCATTCGTAGGAAAGGGGCAGCTTGTTTTCTTGAACTGTGATGGTTTGCATTCAGCAGAAATCACTATCTCACAAATGAGAGGCAAATGCTAACACATTTGAAAACAACAGGGTAGATTTTCCTTCCACACCTGCCATGGGTGAGGTAGATCCTACATGTTCAAAACTGCAATTAACC
The DNA here is from genome assembly GCF_964204655.1 of Triturus cristatus. NCBI lineage: Eukaryota > Metazoa > Chordata > Amphibia > Caudata > Salamandridae > Triturus > Triturus cristatus. Next base: position 667,857,310 of record NC_140592.1, read on the forward strand.
CTTACCCCACATGTACTCTTACATACATCTGTGCAGTCTTCATGCAGTTCTGCAAGTGTCCATGCAGATCTCTCTTGCACCTGACAATACACAGTCTCCAGAATCACGCTCTTATCACACAGGCAGTAGCATCTCCTGCACTCCCATGCTAAGTATTCAGCACTGTGTGGTATTTTAGATAGTAGTGTGTAACGCTACCACATTCAACATCACCAATGCTCATTTCCTTTGCTCTAGTCTAATCACTCACTCAGCTTCCACATGCTCATGGTCTCAAGTAGCTGTTAGGACATGTGCTCTTTTCTGCCTCTCTAAACTATAAGGAAAATGTGTCAGGCTCTTACAGTAATTATCACTTGTAAAACCACAGCGGTAAATGTGCTTTGGAATTGCCAATGAAAAATCGTTTTCTGCCTGGAATCACACCATGAGTCTGTGTGCACACAGGAAATAGTTGTCAGAGATTTAATTCGTGGTGGTCTGGTTCTGTAAGACTTGCATTCGTAGGAAAGGGGCAGCTTGTTTTCTTGAACTGTGATGGTTTGCATTCAGCAGAAATCACTATCTCACAAATGAGAGGCAAATGCTAACACATTTGAAAACAACAGGGTAGATTTTCCTTCCACTCCTTCCAGGGGTGAGGTAGATCCTACATGTTCAAAACTGCAATTAACCCTTACCCCACATGTACTCTTACATACATCTGTGCAGTCTTCATGCAGTTCTGCAAGCGTCCATGCTGATCTCTCTTGCACCTGACAATACACAGTCTCCAGAAACATACTTTTAGCACACAGGCAGCTGCTTCTCCTGCACTCCCATGCTAAGTATTCAGCACTGTGTGGTATTTCAGATAGCAGTGTGTTACGCTAACACATTCAATGTCACCAAGGCTCATTTCCTTTGCTCTAGTCTAATCACTCACCCAGGTTCCACATGCTCATGCTCTCAAGTAGCTGTAAGGACATGTGCTCTTTTCTGCCTCTCTAAACTATAAGGAAAATGTGTCAGGCTCTTACAGTAATTATCACTTGCAAAACCACAGCGGTAAATGTGCTTTGAAATTACCAAAGAAAATTCGTATTCTGCCTAGAATCACACCATGAGTCTGTGTGCACACAGGAATTTGTTGTCAGAGATTTAATTCATGTTGGCCTGGTTCTGTAAGACTTGCATTCGTAGGAAAGGGGCAGCTTGTTTTCTTGAACTGTGATGGTTTGCATTCAGCAGAAATCACTATCTCACAAATGAGAGGCAAATGCTTACACATTTGAAAACAACAGGGTAGATTTTCCTTCCACTCCTGCCATGGGTGAGGTAGATCCTACATGTTCAAAACTGCAATTAACCCTTACCCCACATGTACTCTTACATACAACTCTGCAGTCTTCATGCTGTTGTGCATGCGTCCATGCAGATCTCTCTTGCACCTGACAATACACAGTCTCCAGAAGCATGCTCTTAGCACACAGGCAGTAGCTTCTTCTGCACTCCCATGCTAAGTATTCAGCACTGTGTGGTATTTCAGATAGTAGTGTGTAACGCTACGACATTCAACATCACCAAGGCTCATATCTTTTGGTCTAGTCTAATCACTCACTCCGGTTCCACATGCTCATGCTCTCAATTAGCTGTTAGGACATGTGCTCTTTTCTGCCTCTCTAAACTATAAGGAAAATGTGTCAGGCTCTTACAGTAATTATCACTTGCTCAACCACAGTAGTAAATGTGCTTTGAAATTGCCAATCAAATATTGTTTTCTGCCTAGAATCACACCATGAGTCTGTGTGCACACAGGAATTGTTGTCAGAGATTTAATTTGTGTAGCTTTTATTGTGTAAGACTTGCAGTCGTAGGAAAGGGATGGCTCATATGATATGTTTTGAAAAGCTCATAAAAAATATAGTAATATATATAAATTACATAAAGGTATTTTTTTTTAAATTTCTTTCAGGTATTGCTGAACAAGACTGAAATAAATTAAAGATGCCTATAAAATCAAGAAAGAGAAAAGAACAGCAACAACATCTATATTTGAAGACAACTGGACAAAAAAATTAGTTGAAGAATCTCATGTTGGAAAAAAGAAAAAGCCTTCTGGTAAGCAGACTAAGGATTTTTTTTAAAATATCCTCGAGCAAAGAAAAAATGTAAAAAATATATCCACTGGAAATAGTGTTTCAAGTAGAAAACAACAAGACAATCGACAGAATATACTAAATGCTAATGTACAAACAGAAGTAAGAAAGAATGACTTAAAAAGAAAAATAGATTTTAAAAACATTTGTAGAAAAATGTTTGAGAGAAGAGTGATGTTCAATTTGCTAAAGGATGTGAAAAAATATAGGAAGAAAGCCAAATTTTATAAAAAAAAGAAACATATTGAAACAATTGTTGCCAAGGCTTTGGAGTTAAAAAGGAAACTATTCATTTTAATTTTGAAGAGGATCCGTACATTAGATAAATGCGTGAATGTAATGAAGTCAAAAAGCTAAAGAAAAAGAGAAGTGAAAAAAAACAACTTTTGTAAAGTGTTCTTAGGAGAATGGTAGCTTAGTTCAAGTACTGAACCATTTTTTAATGAAGAGAGTTATCTTCAAAGTAATAGTTTGCTGCATGCAGTTGACACCAGTGGTCGAGCATATGAAGTTAAGGATGGTTGTGTAATGGAAAAGGAGAAAATGGTTCCAAGAAATGAGGAAGAAATGTTAGCTGATGAGGTTATGGGGAGACGTAGTGAAGCCCCAGTGTACACTTGGAATTGTAGTAGTATTTGTACTGTATGACAGGAATCTATTGATAATTTTCGTGACTTTCTAAGAGAATATAGTAAAAAAAAGTGTTAAACAGAAGAATAAGGTGCTTCAAAGACTAGATCCATGCAGAGTGAGAGAGAATACTGGTTTGCAAGGACATTCTCTGGCTTGTCTTTCTAGGAAAGTTTGTCAAAGTGTTTTTCACCATTTTAGGATGCTGGCAGTTCATCATACTGAAATGAGAAAGTTTGTGAGAAGATTGTATTTTGCTAAAAGTCCAGCACTAAAGTTACATGAGTTGAATAGTGCTCTGTTCCGTGGATCTGTAACAGATGTGAAGAAGGTTTGTGAGGATATTGAGTTTTGTTACTTTGGTCCAGAGCAAGAAAGTGCAGGAAATGACACAGTTATTGAAGAAAATGTGGAAGAGAATGTAGAACCCACTGTTAGTAAAACATTTGAAGATCAAATGACAACATTTACTATCATCTCTAATGAAAGACCAAATATTTGGTGTATTTGTTGCCGCAAAAGCCATTACAAAAATCAAACAAGGAATGATGATCTCTATAAAAAAAGTGAAAAACAAAATAATTCTAAGTGGAAGGATTTTGCTACATATTTGTTTCTGGAAAATTGTTTTGATTTAGGTGAAGATCAGCGTATTTGTAAATACTGTTATAACAAGTTAGAAGAAAATAAAATGCCTGCTAGAGCTGTACATAATAATTTAGAATTGGTTGATATTCCTGTAGAACTTAGTGATTTAAATACGTATGAGTCTATACTCATTCAATGTGTCCATCCGTTTCAGACTATAGTTCGTATGGAGCCCAAAACAGGCAAATTACCTCCTTCAGATTTACAAAGAGGTTTAAAAGGAAGAGTTGTCTATTTGTCATTGGATTTGAAAAAAAATATTGAAACAATTGATGCAGATAGTTTGGAAACTGAACCATTAGTTATTCTGGTTAATGGTGTACCTACAAAGAATAAGAAAATTTGGCAGGAGCTGGTGGATGTACGAAAAGTACAAAGAGCAAATTTATATTTGAAAAGAAATATTAAATGGTATGAATCAATTTATATAGATGAAGAGGAAGAAGATTTACTAGCAAACACAGGAATACCAACTGGGCAAATTGAAAAAGTGGATAAGTCAAAAGAAGAAGAAATTTATGAACATTTCAGCATACATCCTCTTCATTCTAAAGAAGTTATGGGAAACACTATTGATCTCTTTCTGATGAAAAAAGCAAAAGGAACTCCCGTGAGTGTATGGGAGGAGAGCTTGGAAGCTCGTTGTTTTCCCCAGCTGTTTCCTACAGGAAAAGGTGGACGATATGATGAACGTCCAGTACAGATTCCTGCTTCTGAGTATCGGACTACAAGATTATATGCAGAAGATCCAAGATTTCGCCAAAGTATTCCTTATTTGTTCCATCTTTTATTTGAAAGTGACTTATCAGCACTATCTTATGCAGTAAATCACATTTTGAAAACTGGAGTACATCTACATAATGTGTCTGCAAAGGATTTTCTGAACAAAGTGCAACAGCGAGATGATCATTTGGAATCACAATTGATTAATCTGATGGCTTGTCAGCGTGGGACTAATGAATATTGGTACCAACGCCATGGAGAATTTAAATGTATGTTACAGAATTTAGGAACTCCAACATGGTTCCTTACCCTAAGCTGTGCAGAGTACGCTTGGGATGATTTACTGGATTTTCTTCGAGAGGCAAATTCAAATATTGAAAACATCCAATACAAGACAGCAGGAGAATTGTGCTCATTGGATCCGGTTAATGTTTGCAGATATTTTAATCATAGATTTGAGGCTATGATGTCCTTCATCAGCAATAAAAAAAATCCACCCCTTGGAGAAGTTGTGTATTTCTTTTGGAGAAAAGAGTACCAAGCAAGAGGTGCTTCTCATATTCATATGCTGGATCAAGGATGCCCAAAAATTTGGAACAGATTCTGATGATGCAATTTTATCTTTCATTAAAGGATATGCAACATGTGCTATACCTAAAAGCACAGAAGAAAAAAACTTAAAAGAGCAAGTTTTACTTTTCCAAAGTCATCGGTGTGGAAAATACTGTCGACGAAAGTACAAGAGTAAAGATAAATTCTACACAAAATGTCGATTTGGATTTCCACAATCTGTTCTTTCAAAAGGAAGAGTAAACAGTTTTATGTCAGCTGTGCGACATACTATTACAAGAAAATCGACTAAGAATACCTACAACCTAAGAAGAAAAGAAGAGTCAAAATATATAAATGACTACAACCCAGTTATTTTATCCATGTGGAATGCTAACATGGATATTCAGTATGTAGCTGACAATTCTATTGTTGTTGCTCGGTATGTCACATCTTACATCACTAAATCTGAGAAAACGGAATTGAAAGAAATGTGGGAAGAGATTTCTCACGAGAAGACTGTCAGTAAAAAGCTATACCGTTTCAGTTTAAAGATGTTATCGCATCGAAAATTGGATCCTACGAATGCTCAGATAGATTATCATCTGCAAGTCTGTACTCCAAATCCAGAAGAATAATTTGGGTAAGTTTAGGCCTTGCAGGAATGCGAAATCGGGTACTGAAATCTATTCGAGAAATTGAATATTTAGCAGAGTACGAACCTGAAAGTACAGACATTTTAAGAACAAACATGTTGGACACATATTACCCAAAGCGAAGTCATCATCTTGAGAACATGTGTCTCTATGAAGTGCTGCAGAACTACATTTATAAACGGAATGCCACAGAAGACATCAACAATGGGAAATATAAAGTCATTGGTGAGGAAGGATGTTTGGTAAAACAAACAAAAGGAAGTTTGATTAATCACAGAAAGCTGTGTTGCGACACTACTGACAAGACGGAATTTTACCACTTAGCACTTTTACAGTTGTTTAAACCATGGCGCTCAGAGGATGAATTACTTGGACATTTTCAAAGCTATGAAGATTCCTTTAATGCATGCAAAGATACCATCGAATGCAGTACTTTCACAACTTATGTACAAATGTTAAATGAAGAAATTGAAAAAGAAGCAACAATTGCAGCTGAAGTAGCTAGAGACAGTTCTCAAGACAGTCAAAGCTCTGGGACACTCAGTCAAGATCCCCTAGGACAACCAATCGTAGAAAATGAAGCTGCTATAGCCATGACTGAAGTGGAAACAGCTATGAATCAAGCTCGGGAAGATTTAATAAACTTACCAAGTTTGGAACAGCAACTGAATTATGAACAACAACAAATTTATGAGGAAGTTAGAAAACAAATTGATCATGGATTACTACATGATAATAAAGAGTGCTCATGCACATCATTTGAACCAATCAGAATGTATGTGAGTGGACAAGCTGGAACTGGAAAAAGTTTCTTGATTAAAGTAATTAGAAGCTACCTACAGAAAAAAACTGATTCAACTTTGTCTTGTGTTGTTACTGCTCCAACTGGGTTAGCAGCATATAACAGTTTACTCAAAATGTCCAGCAAGATGAAGGGGTAGAAATAGAATATATGTTTGGTCTCTCTTATAAATGGGAACATAGTTGTGAAAACTGTTGTGAAAACTGTTTGATCACATGCAGCTCTAATGTTGATTCTGAAAGGTTCATATATTTAACATTACCAGAGAGTAAATCAGTGACTTTTAGTAAATTAGTTAAAGATGCAAATCACAACATGGAATCTTCTCAATGTAAATCAGACATGTTATCAACGTTATTTTTAAATAAATATGGACAGTATGTAATTTTAATGATGCAACGTTGTAGAGCTGATGGAACAAAATTGGACACTTTAATAAAGAAGTTTACAGGACATCAATTATCAATATCTGGAAAAACTTTTGTTGCAGTTGCAATAATTTTCCATGATGGACCTTCTATAACTTCGGGTCATTACACAGTTCATCTAAAATGTGAAAAAGGCTGGACACTGTGTAATGATTCTCAATTGATTGTCAAGCAATGTTTGCCTACAGAATTACCAAATTCCTACTTAATTTTTCTAAAACCAAAATTTTAGATACAAATTGCAGCATCTGAACAAACCATTATTTCGATTTTATTGGATTACCATTGGTTATTTCACCAGAAAAGAATTTAAAAATTACCATTTGGCCTCATGGAAAGGTAAAAATTTCTATTGTGGACTTCTTTGACAGATATTATTTTGGTGTATGTGCTTAAGCAACAAGATTTACAGACGTTATTTATTGCAAATAGTTATTGTTCTTAGAAGATATTTTTAATATATATGTTACATTTCTATCAAGGTATGTTTTACTGAGAAGAGATTCAGGGCTTTTTTTAAACAATCTTTCAGATTGTTAATTTTTTTGCCCGCTGTTAAGTGATGAATGCAATTGATTTCACAATTTGCAGTAAAATTCAATATATTCTGAAAACAGCAAAAAAAGGGCAAAAAATTACTTTGTTAAATATGAAAATATGTGTACTGTATTCTAAAATGTATTGTTAAATATTAATACTTTTTTCTTTTTTTTCAGATCGAGAAAGAAAATTTAGGAAATGTAATCCTTTTTTCTAGCAATTAAAAAAACCCATTTATTTATAATTAAGTTATTTTGTTGGTCAGGTAAGTTTGAAATATCTGTATTTCTCACCCCTTCACTTTCATGCTCCCTTTTCTTCACTTCTCCTCACTCTGCTTTTCTCATTCCCCTTCTCTCTGTCTTCTTCCTTTACTGCTCTTTCGTAACTCCCTCACTCCTTCTCTACTACTCCCCTAGGTTTACTGCCTCCATCACTACTTTTTCGACCATGTATCTCTCCATGTCTCCATGTATCTCAGTCATTCTAACTGCCTTACTCCTTCTCAGTTCCTTGCTCTCTGTCTCTGTTTCTCTCTCTCTCCCTTTGTCTGTCTTACCCTTAATTTCCATTACATCTCACGGGGCAGATTATCAAGGCCTCAGCGCCACCACTACGTCACTTTTCATAACGTACTGGTGGTGCAGGGAGCTCCTTCATATTTACAAGGAGAGGAAAAGCCACCCTGCGTGACTTTTCCTCTCCACATAAATACAGCCACTTCACACGCAGCAGTGTGTGTTGAAGGGGCAATCCATGGGTGTTGTTGTGGGTGTTCCCACGCAACACACAAAGAACTAGACACATCTCCAGGTTTACGAGAAATCGTAACTCTGGAGATGCGTGTGAATGCTAAGCCACCCTAGAGTTGGTGTTGCGAGGCACAACGAGGAGAAATGTTTTTATTTCTCCTAGTTTTTTCCTCTTTTAGTACGTCCTCCATTCTACAGCACACATTGAAAGAGGAAAAAGCCTCTTGTGATTGTTTTTGTGCAGGAAGGTGTCCCTTCCTGCGCAAGAACAATCTCCCCACCATGCAGGCATCCTTGTAACATGGTGCAAGGGAGCCTGCCCTGGCGCATGGCTGCAGTTTGTAGGCCTGCGCAGGGGAAGCATAGAGATGCGACAAAAGAATCTTTAAAAAAATAGAATTAAAAAAAAAGTTTAAGTGTTTGGGTGTTGGTTGGCTCTAAAAAGAGCCATTGTGTTAATTGAGTGTTTTTTGGTACCTATAAGTAAGTATCGATCCAGTGTCTAAAGATCAAGAGGAAGACTCTGTTCCCTTCATCTGTGAAATGTACTCTTGCTCTTTGGATTAGAAACATTATGTGCTGAACTTCTGACGTCTCTGCACACACAACTGTTACATGATCTAATGCTATGCTAGCAGGCAGAAGTCATGTTGGGGGCAGAAATGATTTAGAAAGGGTTAAAATATGCAAAAAAAAGAAATGTGTGTTTCCATTTAAAAAAAAGGTGGAGAACGTGAAAAGGGGGCAGGGTACAGAGTTCCTGACCCCCTACCTTTTGACAGGAGGTCCTTGAAGGACCATGAAGGGTGAAAAAAACATTTTATTTTATTTAAAAAAACAAGGGGTGCGCGTACCGTGCGGGGAATTTTTTTTTACAAAAATTATAAAAACAAAAAACATTTTTAGATGTTAAGTGGCTCTAAAAAGAGCCGTTGTGTTAATTGAGGGACAGAGGAAGGAAAGAATGGCAAAAATTATAAGGTTTCGCACGTATGCTGCTGTATCTTGATATCTATTAGGGGAATGCTGGTCTCCCCCAAAGCAAGAAGATCATTACACGTATTGCACCGTATATGCACCCTCTCAAACAGAGGGTGAATGTCCAGAGGAGCAGAAGAAGGTGAAGCTGCCACCGCAGAGGAAGTGCTCGGCTGAGCTGCCGATGATGTACTCGGCTGAGCTGCTGCGGATGTGCTCGGCTGAGCTGCAGGAGGGTTTTCTCTAGCAGCTCGAGCATAAGCCACAGGATGTACATCCCTAATGTGCCTGATCATAGTGAAGATACTAAAAGAGTATTTCTTATTAGGATCTCCTCTTGATAAGACACGTCTACAAAGAGTGCAGGTGAGTTTGGGAGCATTGACTTTCTTCTGCCCCTCTGGAAATGTAAAATATTGCCAGATAAAAGAATCTTTCTGTTTCCTCTGTCTCTGTCTCACAAGAGTCTCCTGCTCACTCCCAGAAGATGACTGCTGCTCTGCCATTGTATCACAAAAACAGTTCAGCTCCTTCTCCCAGGGGATCAGAAGAAATAATGAGGGGAGTGGGAGTGGTGTTGGAAGTTTCTGGAACTGAAACTACTTTAAACCAATGAAAAGTGTTGTTTCTTGATCACATGACCTACCGTGCGAGCCCAGTACGCTTACGGTGCGCGCACGGTACACGCATGCATGCGTGTACGTAAGACGCGTGCATGCGCGTACGGAGCACGCGTGTACGACGCACGCGCGCCTGCGCATTCGGAGCACATGCGAATGCGCGTACAGAGCACGCGCGTACAGAGCACGCGCGCATGCGCAAAAAGAACACGCGTGCATGCGCGTACAGAGCACGCGCGTACGCATCACAGATGAAGTACGCATGCGTACGTAAATCACGTACGCATGCGCACACGGAGCACGTACGCATGCAAACCACGTGCGCGCACCGTACGCGTACCGTACCGTGCGCGCACCGTAAGCGTACGGTGCGCGCATGGTCAAAAACCCTTACAAAAAAAACAATGTTTAGAGGTTTGTAGAAGATATTAACTATGCTGTTCAACTATATCTAAAAAAAAAATTAAAAAGGTGAGCCCTTCCATATTGCAGGATGCAGTAAATCTATAATTATATACATAGGTAGCATATTGTAAAATAAATAAATAAATAAATTATATAATAGTACATTCATAAATTAGCATTTAAAAAACCTTTGAAATTCACAGAAAAAAACATAGGTTTCACACACGTTATAGTTAGGAATTAGCATTTAAAAAACCTTGCAAATTCACTGAAAAAACCATAGGTTTCACACACGTTATAGTTAGGAATTAGCATTTAAAAAACCTTGCAAATTCACTGATAAACCATAGGTTTCACACACGTTATAGTTAGCTGGACATTTCACTTGTACAAAACCAATGAAATTCCCCCGTTATAGTTAGTTCAGCTAACTATAACTCGCGCGCCTGCAATCCCCTACTGATGACGTCACATATTACATCACTCATGACATGGTCAGTGACATCACTCATGACATCACTGATGACATCTCAAATGACATCACTCATGACATCACTGATGACATCATCCATGTAATAAATTAGTGCATCTTCTCACACCCTAATATAACCTTTGATACACCGACTCAAAATTACAGAGTTCAATTTTCAAAACCATACATACTCCAATACCAATAACTACATACCCACTTATTAACTGTTAGGTCTACATACACCTCCACTCATTCATCTGTACAGTCACTCATATTTAAAGTCACTCCATACAAGACTATCATATGCATTTATACACGTATATAGACACTCACACACCACCAATCAACCATTGAGGTACTGACACACCTAGTCAGTCGTACAAGTAATTAAACACAGTCCAATTTACTCACCTATACAGTTAAACACACTCAAATTCACTTACTCATAAAAATAGTAACACATTCTTACACTCTTATAGAATCATTGATACAAGCAAATAATCATCCGTACAGTCACTGTCACAATCACACACTCTCACATCTACCCACTTATATACTCTTACACGCATATATACTGCCTTTCACATATGTAGTTAGTCACACATGTACCACTGAGATATACATTCAATCCCTAACACACCCATACATACACTCACCCAACCATACAGTCCATCACAGATGCACTCTTAAAACCATGCACCCATAGAATCACCCACTCACACATCTAGTCACACAGTCACACACACCCTACCCACACAAAAACACTCAGGAACCCATACAGATACTCAGATAAGCAATCAATAACTCATATAGACACTCATATAGCTATTCCCAAAACCATGCAGCCACTTATACACCAACATAAAGACACAAACAGACATTTACACAGTTTAGTCAGAAGTCTGCAGTAAGATACATTTAATGACTCACTTATAGAGTCACTTACGCACCACAGAAAATCATCCATTTACACACTTGTACACCCACTTATTCTTCAACAGGCCTTTCCCTTTAAATATTAAACATATTAAAATTGTTCAGAAACACATACTCAATGGATGATGTCATCAGTGATGTCATGAGTGATGTCATTTGAGATGTCATCAGTGATGTCATGAGTGATGTCACTGACCATGTCATGAGTGATGTAATATGTGACGTCATCAGCAGTGGATTGCGGGCACGAGAGTTAGAGTAATATGAACTAACTATGACGGGGGAATTTCATTGGTTTTGTACGAGTGAAATGTCCAGCTAACTATAACGTGTGTGAAACCTATGGTTTTTTCAGTGAATATATACTCAGGATACTCTTGAAGGTGACAGTACACTTTACAAATATACATAACATAAAAAATGTTATTTAGAAATTTTAATTGTTTTAGGTTTATTAAAAGTATATTTTTTAACCTTTTATGGGTTGTTACTTTAAAAAATGTGTATCATTTTAATGAGTTACATATTAATATACCATATATTTTAATACTGGGTTGTTGGGTATGCTAAGGAGTAGGGTGTGTGTTAATTTTATATATTATCTACTGGCGGTCGCCAGTAGATAGCTATAGTTAGGACCGAGTTCCCATAGGAAATCTGAAAATTCTATTTTGAATAACTTTGGCGCCGGTTGATGAATCCTCGCAAAATTTTCAAAACTGATTGGGGCGCTCCGCTCAGCTCCTACCCTGAAAGTCTCGGGGTGATTCGTCAAGTGGGGGCTGAGAAAAAAGGGGGGTCCCAAAACGCATCTTCCCCATGCATTTTCCCATAGGACCTTTAGTCGAAGGTACAGCCTGAACGGCGGAACAGAATTACTTGAAATTTGGCAAAGAGGTAGTCCTCAGGTCAGGCATTTGCCTTTTGCATATATGGTGTCAATCTGTTCAGTACTTCCTGAGAAAATTGCAGTTAAAAGTACATAAATATCTATATGCGCGCACTGTGCGCGCACGGTGCCGTGCGCGAGCGTTATTCTAATTGGTGGTTAGATCTCAGTCAACATTCAAATCGGTCGAAATCAGGAAGTGTCGGACGCCATTTTGTGTGTGACAGTGAAAAAGAAAGGTGGAGAACGTGAAAAGGGGGCAGGGTAGAGAGTTCCTGACCCCCTAGCCTTTGTCAGGGGGTCCCTGAAGGACCCCGAAGGGTGAAAAAAACATTTTTTTTTTTTTTTTAAATCGCGGGGTGCGTGCACGGTGAAAAACCTTTAAAAAAAAATGAAAGTATAACTCGCGTGACCGCAATCCACTGCTGATGACGTCACATATTACATCACTGATGACATCATACAGTGAATATGTGTCTTTCTGTAAAATAAATATTTTATATATATGTATATCTAAAGGTTAATGGAAGAATAAACGGTTAAATAAGTGTCTAAATGGATGGTTTTTTTTTTTAATTAATTGTATAACTGACTTATTAACAGTATCTTAGTGAATACAGTGATGTAATATGTGACGTCATCAGCAGTGGATTGCGGTCGCGCGAGTTATAGTTACCTGAACTAACTATAACGGGGGAATTTTAATGGTTATTTATGAGTGAAATATCCAGAGAAGTAGCAGCAGATCAAGCATTTCTCGCTATTAAAGCATGATTAAGACATATTAAAAACATTCATGAAAACAGTAAAAGCATCTTTTTGGTAGAAATAGGTGGACAATGGGAGGCAGGTGGGGCAGTGAGGAATCCACGGGCAGATACTGTAGCCACCAGAAAAAGTGTTACTGAAGGTAAGTAACTTGCTATTCTGATGGATACTTCTGCCTGTTGATTCCTCACCTTTTGAAAAGAATCCTCAAGCCCTACCTCACCCAGAGGAGGGTGTCCACCTGACTAGAACAAAAAATCTTGCAAAACAGATCGAGCAAAATGGCCATCCCTCCTAACCTTCGAATCCAATAATAATCGAATAATTTTTAGTCGAAATTATATCGAGAATAATACTTTAAAAATACTTTTACTAATAAATTTAGACAAACACTTAAAGGAAAACTTTTATTTATAATTCATTTAAAGATATTTCATACTTTACAAACTACGCCTAAGTCGCGACCCCAGCGCGACTTTTCAAAATGGCTACCGGAATGTGCGCAGCCATTGTGTAGGGTGCGCGAAGTGTGCACGACTTCTGTATAATATTTTTTTTTCAAAAAAGAATGAATATAGTTTTCCTAACTAAAAATTATTCACAATTTTTTTTAATATATATATGTGTATATATATATATATATATATTTATATCACAGGAGAGACCACTCGATTCAGAATGACCCAAGGACACAGCGGGGATTCTTTCAGGAGTCCTTTATTCACCCATTGCGCGGCGTTATGCATTTCGGCCAGAGCGGCCTTCCTCAGACGCCATTGCAACTAGAGGGTACCGTCTCCCTCCTTCATTTATTATTGCGGTGCTCCCATTGGTGGGAGAGCAGCTGGTCCTGTTCAACTGACGGCAGCTGTGATCACATGCGAGACCGCAACTCCCAGAATGCACTGACATGGCAAATGCGTTGACAGGAAGGTAAGTTCAACTTTTGTGCTGCAATTCCGTGTGAAGGGGGGGCTGTGTAGTTGCAGGAACCCTCCTAAAATAAAAGTGTCAAGGCTCCCTCGGGTCCCCAACGCCCCAGCCTCAAGTTCAGAACAAATCGGGCCGAAGAGAGCACTGCAGTGAGTCCTCTCTCCCGTGCAGTCACGGTCTGCCTTCTGACAGCAGCCTTAGGCTTGATCCGTTCTCGTGGCGGTCCCGGTAAACACCAATCCCTTGGTAGCCACAACAAAGATGCCAGTAATATCCGGGACTCTTGATAGGGCGGGTCCTTGTACCGCACTTCTGGCTTGTGCAGAAAATATCACAGGAGAGACCACTCGATTCAGAATGACCCAAGGACACAGCGGGGATTCTTTCAGGAGTCCTTTATTCACCCATTGCGCAGCGTTATGCATTTCGGCCAGAGCGGCCTTCCTCAGACGCCATTGCAACTAGAGGGTACCGTCTCCCTCCTTCATTTATTATTGCGGTGCTCCCATTGGTGGGAGAGCAGCTGGTCCTGTTCAACTGACGGCAGCTGTGATCACATGCGAGACCGCAACTCCCAGAATGCACTGACATGGCAAATGCGTTGACAGGAAGGTAAGTTCAACTTTTGTGCTGCAATTCCGTGTGAAGGGGGGGCTGTGTAGTTGCAGGAACCCTCCTAAAATAAAAGTGTCAAGGCTCCCTCGGGTCCCCAACGCCCCAGCCTCAAGTTCAGAACAAATCGGGCCGAAGAGAGCACTGCAGTGAGTCCTCTCTCCCGTGCAGTCACGGTCTGCCTTCTGACAGCAGCCTTAGGCTTGATCCGTTCTCGTGGCGGTCCCGGTAAACACCAATCCCTTGGTAGCCACAACAAAGATGCCAGTTATATATATATAGAAAATAAAAAAACATAGGATTGAGGTACATTAGAATTACAAATTTTCATTCAAAAAACCTTTGAAATTCACTGGAAAAACCATGGGTTTCAGGCACGTTATAGTTAGAAATTAGCATTTAAAAAAACATAGAAATTCACTGAAAAAACCATAGGTTTCAGGCACGTTATAGTTAGCAATTAGCATTTAAAAAACATAGAAATTAACTGAAAAAACCATAGGTTTCGGGAATGTTATAGTTAGTTGGACATTTCACTTGTATAAAACCATAGAAATTCCGGCGTTATAGTTAGTTCAGCTAACTATAACTCGCGCCCCGCAATGCTCTGCTGATGACGTCACTTATTACATCATTCATGACATGGTCAGTGACATCACTGATGATATCACTGATGACATCTCAAATGACATCACTGATGACATCATCCACGTGAAAATCTGATGCACCTCCTCACACCTGAATATAAACTTTGATACACCCACTCTAAAATACAGACTACCATTTTTGAAAAAATAGACACATCAATAACAGTTACTAAACATGCACTGACTGATTCCTAGGTCTACATACATACATCCACTCATTCACCCATATAGGCACTCATACATGCAGTCACTGATCTATACAACACTATCATATGCACTCATACACTTATACAGACACTCACACACTGCCACATATCCAGAGTTACTCACACACTTAGTCAGTCATGCAAAGAATCACTCATCCTTCGATTTACTCACCTATACAGTTATACAGACACAACCTCACTTATTCATACAGATACTAACACATAATTACTCTCTTATAGAATCACTGATACAAATACACACTCATCCATGCAGCCACTCTCACAATTACTGACTCTCACATATAGTTATTTATATACACCATCACTCACATATACTGCCTTTTACATATGTAGTTACTTGCACATGTACCACTGAGACATCCATTCACTCACCAACACACCCATACACACACTCACCTACCCATACAGCTGTTTCCACGTGCACACTTGAACCCATACACCCAGTGAATCAGCCACTCACACATCTATGCACAGAGTCACACACCTCCCACCCACCCACACACACACTCAGGCAGCCCTACAAATACTCAGGCAAGCAATCAATAACCCATATGTACAGTCATGCAGCTACTCACCAACCCATGCAGCAGCTTACACAACAACAGACAGACTGATACAGACTTTCACACAGTTTAGTCACTAACCCATGAATTCAGAAAGACACATTTAATCACTCACTTATACAGTCAGTCACACACCTACTAAATCCTCCATACAGACAATTATACACCCACTCATTCCTCAATACAGCTTGGCATATATGTAAAACAAAATGTAACTTTACAGAAACACACAGTCACCGGATTATGTCATCAGTGATGTCATCAGTGATTTCATTTGAGTTGGCATCAGTGATGTCATCAGTAATGTCACTGACCATGTCATGAATGATGTAATATGTGACGTCATCAGCAGTGCATTGCGGGGCGCGAGTTATAATTAGCTGAACTAACTATAACGCCGGAATTTGTACACATTCTGGTCCCTGTCACAGACTCATGTACACACTCACAAACTCACTCAAACACTCATACACCCATTCACATAACCACCTATAAACTAATACTTCCAGTCACATACCCAATCAGATACTCATGCTCCCACTTACAGAATCACTTGGAGACTGATGTACCCATGTACAGACCCACTCAAAGACTCACACACCTACTTAGAGACCCCGTCATAGACTCATGCACAGTCTCATGTCCACTTAGAGACTCTTACACCCAGTCACAGACCCACCTAGGTAGTCATGTACCCACTCACAGACCCACTCAGATACTCATACACCCGCTTACAGACTCACTTGGAGAGTCATGCAACCATGTACAGACCCTTTCAGAGACTCACACACTCACTTACAGATCCACTCACAGATGGATGTATGTACTCACAGGCCCACTGGACACTCATGCGCCCACTGACAGACCGATTGAGACACTCATACACCCACTCACACACCCATACAGTCACTCATACACTCTGTCACAGATCCTGTCAGAGAGTTATGCACTAAGTCACACACTCATATACTCAGAGACTCTCACACCCACTCATAGATCCACTCAGATGTACACACATCCACTCACTCACCCACTCAAAGACTTACACATCTACTCACACAACCACCCAGGCACTTTCCCTCCTAGTTACAGACCCACTCAGACACGCATGTTGTACCCGTTCACTAACTGACTCAGCGACTTATGCTCATACCCACAGACCCATTAGGGCACTCGTACGCTGACTCATAGATTCACTTAGACATTCATACACCCACTCACAGACCCACTCAGAGACTTATGCACCCAGTCACTCATACACTCAGAGACCCCTGCACCCACTCACAGGTGTACTCAGTGACCCATGCACCCATTCATAGAACCAGTCAGATACTCACCCTGCTAGTCATAGACCCACTGAGAAACTTATGCACTGATTTACATACACACTCAGACACTTGTGCACCCACTCACTCACCCACTGAGACATGCACTTAGACACTTATGTATCCACTCACAGATTCAGTCAGACAATCATATTTAATTAGACATGTTAACAGTAATGTCCCTGATCAAGTCATGAGTGATGTAATATATGAGGTCATAAGCAGTGCATTGCGGGCGTGCAAGTTATAGTTAGCTCATCTAACTATAACTGCTGAATTTCTCTGGTTTTGTACGAGTGAAATGTCAGCCTAACTATAACATCGCTGTAACCTTTGTTTATTTTAATGATTTTTAAAGTTTTTTTAATTCTATTTTCTAACAATAACATCACTGCAACCTTTGGTTATTCAGTGAAAATATATATATATATATATATATATATTTCTCCAAAAGTTCCCCAGATATGAGGCCGCACTCCTTGGCAGGTAGGTGTCACCACTTTTATTGCAAAAACGGATTGCTTCTCACCCCCAATATTGCACCCTGGCCTGACGCGTTTCAGGGAATCCTTCCCTTTCCTCAGAGGCCAAACACGGACATACAGTGTGCTGCTACAAACTCCCCTGCTTGCTTCCTTTTAAATGGCCTCAAGTGTGCCACTTCAGAGATCCGATTTTTCAACATTGCCTGCTGGGATTTGTAGTCAATTGCACCAATCACGACCCTCCAGTGGGTTGGGTGCTCATGTCATATTTCAGGGGCCAATCGTAGCTCTCCATTGAGCCTGGGTAGGACTCAGTCCGTTTTAAATCTCAATACCTGCCACGCCGATCACGGAGACATAATTCCTCCGCGCAGACCCTTCATACAGTGCATGGGCGGTGCGTCGCCTCCACGGCCTGGAAGCGCCGCGTGTGAATTTCTCCAAAAGTTCCCCAGATATGAGGCCGCACTCCTTGGCAGGTAGGTGTCACCACTTTTATTGCAAAAACGGATTGCTTCTCACCCCCAATATTGCCCCCTGGCCTGACGCGTTTCAGGGAATCCTTCCCTTTCCTCAGAGGCCAAACACGGACATACAGTGTGCTGCTACAAACTCCCCTGCTTGCTTCCTTTTAAAAGGCCTCAAGTGTGCCACTTCAGAGATCCGATTTTTCAACATTGCCTGCTGGGATTTGTAGTCAATTGCACCAATCACGACCCTCCAGTGGGTTGGGTGCTCGTGTCATATTTCAGGGGCCAATCATAGCTCTCCATTGAGCCTGGGTAGGACTCAGTCCATTTTAAATCTCAATACCTGCCACGCCGATCACGGAGACATAATTCCTCCGCGCAGACCCTTCATACAGTGCATGGGCGGTGCGTCGCCTCCATGGCCTGGAAGCGCCGCGTGTGAACTTCTCCAAAAGTTCCCCAGATATGAGGCCGCACTCCTTGGCAGGTAGGTGTCACCACTTTTATTGCAAAAACGGATTGCTTCTCACCCCCAATATTGCCCCCTGGCCTGACGCGTTTCAGGGAATCCTTCCCTTTCCTCAGAGGCCAAACACGGACATCCAGTGTGCTGCTACAAACTCCCCTGCTTGCTTCTTTTTAAATGGCCTCAAGTGTGCCACTTCAGAGATCCGATTTTTCAACATTGCCTGCTGGGATTTGTAGTCAATTGCACCAATCACGACCCTCCAGTGGGTTGGGTGCTCGTGTCATATTTCAGGGGCCAATCATAGCTCTCCATTGAGCCTGGGTAGGACTCAGTCCGTTTTAAATCTCAATACCTGCCACGCCGATCACGGAGACATAATTCCTCCGCGCAGACCCTTCATGCAGTGCATGGGCGGTGCGTCGCCTCCACGGCCTGGAAGCGCCGCGTGTGAATTTCTCCAAAAGTTCCCCAGATATGAGGCCGCACTCCTTGGCAGGTAGGTGTCACCACTTTTATTGCAAAAACGGATTGCTTCTCACCCCCAATATTGCCCCCTGGCCTGACGCGTTTCAGGGAATCCTTCCCTTTCCTCAGAGGCCAAACACGGACATCCAGTGTGCTGCTACAAACTCCCCTGCTTGCTTCCTTTTAAATGGCCTCAAGTGTGCCACTTCAGAGATCCGATTTTTCAACATTGCCTGCTGGGATTTGTAGTCAATTGCACCAATATATATATATATTTTTTTATCACTGAAAAAACCATAGGTTTTAGGAAAAGTTGTAGTTAGTTGGACATTTCACTCATACAAAACCAGTGAAATTCCCCCGTTATAGTTAGTTCAGCTAACTATAACTCACGCCCCCGCAATGCACTGCTGATGACGTCACATATTACATCACTCATAACATGGTTAGTAACATCCCTGATGACATCACTGATGACATCATCCATGTGATAATTTTATGCATCTTCTCACACCCTAATATAACTTTTGATACACCCACTCTAAATTACAGACTGCCATTCTCAAAACCATAGACACTGCAACGCCAATAACTACTTACCCACTCACTGATTCTTAGGTCTACACACACATCTACTCACTCACCTGTACAGTCACTCATACTTACGGTCACTCAGTACTGGACTATCATATGCACTCATACACCTATATAGACACTCAAACACTGCCACTCATCCATAGAGGTACTCACACACCTAGTCAGTCATGCAAATAATTAATCACAGCCCCATTTACTCACCTCTACAGTTATACACACACCAGCTCACTTACTCATACAAATATTAGCACATTCTTACGCTCTTATACAATTACTGATACAAGCACACATTCATCCATACAGCCACTCTCACAATCACACACTCTCTCTTATAGCCATTTTGTACTCTAACATACATATATTCTGTCTTTCACATATGTAGTTACTCACACATGTACCACTGAGATATACATTCACTCACTAACATACCCATACACACACTCACCCACCCATACAGTCCATCACAGAGGCACTCTTGAAACCATGCACACAGTGAATCACCCACTCACACATCTATGCACAGAGTCACATACACACCACCCACACAAACACTCAGGCACCCATACAGATACTCAGACAACCAATCAATAACTCATATAGACACTCATGTAGCTATTCACAAACCCATGCAGCCGCCTACACACCAACAGACAGACGGATACAGACATTCACACAATTTAGTCACTAACCCATGCATTCCGTAAGATACTTTTAATCTATCACTTATAGAGTCAGTCATGCACCTACTAAATCATCCATTCAGACACTTATACACTCACTCATTCTTCAATACGCATTTGCCTATATATATTAAACATATTTAAACTTTACAGAAACACACAGTCTCTGGATGATGTCATCAGTGATGGCATCAGTGATGTCATTTGAGATGTCATCAGTGATGTCACTGACCATGTCATGAGTGATGTAATATGTGACATCATCAGCAGTGCATTGTGGAGGCGCGAGTTATAGTTAGAATTTCTCTGGTTTTGTACGAGTGAAATGTCCAACTAACTATAACTTTCCCTAAAACCTAAGTTTTTTTCAGTGAATTTCTAAGGTTTTTGAAATGCTAATTTCTAACTATAACGTGCCTGAAACCTCTGATTTTGTTCAGTGAATATATATTCACTCGCGCGACCGCCACTCTATCACAAGGATGATGTCATCAGTGATGTCATGAGTGATGCCACTGACCATGTCATGAGTGATGAAATATGTGACGTCATGAGCACTGGATTGCGGGCGCGTGAGTTATAGTTATCTGAACTAACTATAACGGTGGAATTTCATTGGTTTTTTACGAGTGAAATGTCCACCTAACTATAACATGTGTGAAACCTGTGGTTTTTCAAGTGAATTTGCAAGGTTTTTTAAATGCTAATTCCTAACTATAACGTGCCTGAAACCTATGGTTTTTTAAGGGAATATATATATGTATATATATATATATATATATATATATATATATATATATACACCTTCGAAGGTCTTTTATCGACACTTTATCTTGTCAAATGAACTCTGTTTTATATCAAAAGATTTGAATGTATATGAAAGTATTTACCAAATCAATTAAACGCTATGCCAAAAAACAGAAATGCACATTCGTTAACTTTGCACTCCCATGTAGTGGCAGGAGATGCAAGCTTGCCAATGGAGAGTAGCCTCCTTATCACTAGATCAGTGCTGTAGTGCAGGAGGACAGCGAAATCCAGGGGAGCCACTTAGCACACTACCCACACCCGGGAGCTCCTGAGTCTATGTCCCTTTATGTCCTGTTGGAGGGAGGACCACCGGGGAGTCGGGGAGACTACTCCGGGGCACCTTCCTACCGCAAAGTTATAGCCGAGCGCCGCTGAGAAGCCCCCTAGGGGAGGTCCTTCTCCTATGATCGTACCAGGCCCAGTAATACCACCACACAGGACTCCGTATCAGTTGCTTAACTTGGTTCTTTATCAGTAGTAGTACGTTCAGTATTTACAGTGGGATCGAGGGATCCAGTAAGAGTCTCAATGTCTTTGGAGGGATAGGGTAGCGGGACAGTCTTAGTACCAGCCAGGTACGGGAAGGCTCTGCGCCAGACCTTGAGTGCTGGTCTCGGAGCGGCTCGGACGTGGAGAGCCGCGACGGCGTCTGCAGGGCTCGGGTGGTAGTTCCGCTTGGGTCGAGCCGCGACACAGTCAGCAGGGCTCCGGTGGTAGGTCCGCTTCGGTCGAGCCGCGACGAGGTCAGCTGGGCTCTGATGGTAAGTTTCAACAAGGTCGGGCCGTGACAACGTCAGCAGGGCCCCAAAGGTTCGTGAAGGTCTTTAAGCACGGTGGAGCCGCGACGTCGTCAGCAGGGCTCAGAGTATGGGTTCAGGATGAGTCTTCTTCCGTAGGGTCAGCCGCGATCCGATCAGCAGGGCTCTTGACTCCAGGATACAACTGTTGTCTTGTTGTCGGGTCGCCCCAGATATAGGACTGGAGCCCTTTGATATCCGGACCCTTGCGCCCGGGGGGGGGGGCGGAGAGGCCGGGTAGGGAGCGGCCAGATGCCCAGCAGGAGAGGCGCCAGGCCCCAGAGAGCTGTGGGGCGATCGCACCTAGGTGTGGAAGGACGGTTGGGGGTCCCATCGATACTGCCCTCCGCCGGGAGTGGGAAGGGGTCACGTGGTATCCCCCGGGCCAGGGGTTGGCGCCTCGATGTCGGGCCTCGCTGGGACCGAGGCCGGGTGGAGCGGGGTCACGTAGGTGGTTACGTAGAGTCATGTACAATCCAAAATGGAGGAGCCCCGAGGTGCATGGGACCTCGTGCGGCTTAGCGAGGGGGAACAGGACCACGCCACGAGGCCGGCTCCAACACACGTCCCCCCCAGCTGAAGGCAGGGAGAGTCACCCATCTCCTTGGGGGTTCTCCTCACCGAGGCGGAAGAATCTGGACAGGCCGTCAGCATTGGCGTGGTCGTTGCCGGGCCGGTGTTCCACGGTGAAGTCCATCCCTTGCAGCGAGATGGACCATCGCAACAACTTGGGGTTCTCGCCCCGCATTTGCATGAGCCACCGCAAGGGCCGGTGGTCAGTTTGGACCCTGAAGTGGGTGCCGAAAAGGTAGGGCCGGAGCTTCTTGAGAGCCCATACCACAGCGAAGGCTTCTCGCTCGATGGTGCTCCACCTCTGTTCTCGTGGCAGCAGTCGGCGGCTGATAAAGGCCACAGGTCAGTCGAGGCCCTCGGCGTCCATCTGGGAGAGGACCGCCCCAACCCCGTACTCCGAGGCATCGGTCTGGACCACAAATTCCTTGCTGTAGTCAGGGGCCTGTAGCACAGGGGCAGCGCACATGGCCGCCTTGAGGGCCTCAAAAGCGGTCTGACAGCGGGGCGTCCAGTGCACCGCCTTGAGCTGTTTCTTGGAAGTGAGCTCCGTAAGGGGGCCCACAATGCTGCAATAATCCTTAATGAATCGTCGGTAGTAGCCTGTGAGGCCTAAGAAGGCCCGGACAGCGGTTTGGGTTGAGGGGGGGCTCCCACGCCTGGATGGCATCGACCTTTAGCTGGAGGGGCGCCACCTGGTCACTCCCCACCTGGTGGCCCAGATAGGTCACAGATCCTTGACCGATCTGGCATTTGCTGGCCTAAATTGTGAGCCCGGCTCTTTGGAGAGCGGCCAGGACTTCCCCGAGGTGTCCTAGGTGTGCGGCCCAGTGGTCGCTGAAGACTGCAATGTCGTCGAGGTAGGCCGCGCTGAAGGCTTCTAGCCCGGCCAGGACCTTGTTCACCAGCCTCTGAAAGGTCGCTGGGGCATTCTTCATACCGAAGGGCATTACCCGAAAGTGGTAGTGCCCCACGGGCTGTCTGAGGGCTCGATGACTCCGAGCATCTTGGAGACCTCGGTCTGTATGCAGACTCGGTCAGGTACTCTGTCGGCGCGGTGTCGCACAGGGGGGCTGTCCCCAGTATCCACGTCGTGGATGCACCAGGGGGTCACCCCGGGCGTGAGAGAGAAGAGGGCAGCAAAGGGTTGCAGCAGCTTCTGGCAGTCATGGCGCTGTTCTGGTGTCAGGGTGGCGGAGAGGCGGACGCCCTCCAAGGAGCCGTCTTGGCCCGAGGACCCCAGGAGGTCTGGTAGGGGCTCGGAGTCACTTTCGCCCCCATCGTCGGTAGCCAGCAGCAGGCTTAGTTCAGTTCGGGCAAAGTGGGGCTTGAGCCAGTTGGCGTGCAGGACCCGGAGGGGGTTCCTCGGGGACTCCATGTCGACCAGGTACGTGACGGGGCTCTTCCTCTCAACTACCTTGAAGGGCCCGGTCCACTTGTCCTGCAGGGCGCAGGGGTCCACGGGTGACATGACCCAGACTTGCTGGCCCGGCTCGAACTCGATGGTTGAGGCATTTTCGTCATACCAGCGTTTCATGTCGTCTTGGCTGGCTTCGAGGTTGGCTTCTGCCAGGGCCCGGAACTTCCGAGTCTGGTTCCGCAGGGTCAGGAGGTACCGGTAGACATGGGGGGGGCATCTTGGACGTGCGCCTCCCAGCCCTCCTTGACCAGGCTGAGGGGCCCTCGGACGGGGTGCCCATACAATAGTTCGAAGGGGCTGAAGCCCAGGGATTTCTGTGGTACCTCTCGATAGGGGAACAGGAGGCAGGGCAGCAGGACATCCCATCTCCTCCTCAGGGGCTCTTCCAGGCC
This sequence comes from Triturus cristatus, assembly GCF_964204655.1. Classification (NCBI taxonomy): domain Eukaryota; kingdom Metazoa; phylum Chordata; class Amphibia; order Caudata; family Salamandridae; genus Triturus; species Triturus cristatus. The sequence continues at coordinate 667,881,706 of NC_140592.1, forward strand.
CTTGATCATCCCCTTCAGGGTTCTGTTGAACCGCTCGACCAGTCCGTTCCCCTGGGGGTGGTAAGGGGTGGTGAATTTGTAGGTGACCCCACATTGTTGCCAGAGGAATCTCATGTACTTTGAAATAAAGTTCGTACCCCTGTCGCTCACCACTTCTCGGGGGAACCCCACCCTGGAGAAGATGCCCATCAGGGCCCGGCCCACCACTGGAGCTGTCACGGTGCGGAGTGGGATGGCCTCGGGGTATCGGGTGGCGTGGTCGACCAGTACCAGGATGAAGCGGTGTCCCAGGGCGGCTCGGGGGTCGAGGGGCCCCACGATGTCGATCCCCACTCGTTCGAACGGGGTGTGGACGGCTGGAAATGGTTGGAGGGGGGCTTTAACTCGACCCCCAGTCTTCCCGCTAGCCTGGCAGGTCGGGCAGGACCGGCAGTGATGGTCCACGTCTCTTCTCATTCGGGGCCAATAGAAATGGGTCACTAGGCGGCTGTAAGTTTTGTCCCGCCCGAGGTGTCCGGCGAGGGGCACGTCATGCACCAGGTTCAGGAGAAACTCTCGGAATCGGAGGGGGACCACCAACACCCGGCCGGCCCCCAGTTCGGCGACTTTCTGCTCGCTATACAATAAGTCATTGTCCCAATAGACCCAGTGGGTTCCCGTGGGGTCCCCCGCGGCCTGGGCGGCCGCTTGCTGTCGGGCCCCCTCGAGGGATGGGCAGGCCTTCTGCTCTTGTTGGAATAGTTCGCGGGTGGGGCCCCCGTCGTGGCGCCACTGGGCCAGCTCGGGGATCTCGCTGAGGGAGGCGGCCTCGTCGGGAGAAAGTTCGGATGGCCCGGCCTCATCATCGGGTTCCTCCGTGCCGAAGGAGGGTGGTAGTTCGGGGCCCGTCGGCTTGTCGGGGGCCGCGGCAGTGGCTGGGTGGGCGGTCATGGACCGGGTGGTGGCGCAGGCCCACTCGGGCAGCCCTAGCATCCCCAGATGCTCTCGGCGTTCCACCTGGGCCCAGGTGGAGCTCTCTAGGTCATTCCCCAGGAGGCAGTCCACTGGGGCGTCATCGCGGACAGTTACTTTTAGGGTGCCGGACACTCCTCCCCACTCGAAGGGGATCCTGGCCATCCGGCACATGCTCTCGGTATTGTCCGCGGTCCGGACAGGGCATAGGACATGTGGCAGGATTTGTTCGGGGGTCACCAGGTGGCAGCGGACAGCGGTCACACTGGCCCCAGTGTCCGGGAGGGCTTCGGCCCATCGTCCATTGATGGTGACCCACTGCTGGTACTTCTGGGTGTTGCTTGGGATGGCAGCTCGGGGCACTATTTCTCGGGAGCCCAGGCATACGAGCGACATGGCAGCTGGTTCCCACTCGGGGGACCCGCCGTCGTGGTTTTCCTCCTCGTCTTCTCCTTCCCCCAGGGCTGCGGCGGCTATTTGCCGGGGAGGGGGCCCAGCGGTCCCGTTCCGTCGGTTCACGGGGCAGGCCAGGTCGCTCGCATAGTGGCCGGTCTGCTGGCAGCCGAAGCAGGTCACTGTCGGTCGGGGTCCAGGCCGTGTGATAGGGGTCCCCCTTCGGCCCAGGGTCGGGGACGTGTGGTTGGTGGCTTGGCCTCGTGGTGGGCTTCTGGGCGGCCCGGCCGGGAATTCTCGACTGCGGTGGGACCCCCCTCCTCCGCCTCGCTGGCGGGGAGGTCCCGTGGTACTCCGTTGGTAGTCCCCCACGGGGTTCCAGGGGACCCGGGTGTTGACCCTTCGGTCGGCTTCGGCGGCGAGCTTCCGGGGCTCGGTCAGTTTACTGTCCAGGAGGTGTTGCCTTAGTTCAACAAAGCAGTTGTTAGCGAGGTGCTCCCAGACAATGAGGTCGAACAGTTCATTGTATGAGGTGACCTTGCTCCCTTTTATCCATCCTTCAAAGGCTCGGCTGAAGAAGTCCACGTATTCGACCCACGTGGTACCGGGGAGCTTCTTGCAGTCCCGGAAGCGCTGCCGGTACATCTCGGCTGATAGTCCGTAGCGTGTGAGTAGGGCTTCTTTCATGTGGTCGTATGATGTCATCACCGCGTCGGGGAGTTGCAGCAGGGTATCCCGGCCCTCGCTGAGGAACCTCCCCCATAGGCCGGCACCCCAATCCTTCCGGGGTACCCGATGGGAGGTCATGGCTACTTCGTATGCTCGGAACCATTGCTGGATGTCGTCATTTTTATAGTACTCCTTGACGACATCCTTGGGGATATGAACCTTTGGCTCGGTCAGTGGCAGAGCGTCCCGGGATACGGGGGTGCTGGTCTCCCCCGTTTTGGATTTTAGTTCAAGTTCCTTGAGGTCCTCTCGTGCTCGAGGGTTAGCCGTCTCTCCTCTAGTTCCCGATGCCGTTTCTTTTCTTCGATTTCCTCTTGCAGCCGCAGTTGCTCCAAGGCTATTTTCTTCTCCGCCAGTAGGAGCTCACCGTCCAGCCGGAGTCGGGCGAGGTCCATTTCGTGTGTCCGGACCCTCTCCCGTTCTCGCATTTCTTCGTGGGAAAGGCTGGCTTCTGGGACGTTTCGCCCCCCATCTGTCGGGGTTGGGGTCGGCAGGTTTCCGTCCCGGGCCGAGGTCCCTTCGGCTCGGGGTGGAGTGGTCTCGTGTTCTGCCCAGGCTTTCAGGGCTTTCTGCATTTCCTCCTTGGTGCCCAATCCTGTGGTTGGGATCCCTTTGTCCTTGCAGAATTGTTTCAGTTCTTTGTGGGTGTATTCTTCCAGCCTTTCCGGCTGGAAGGTTGCGGCCACGGTTGCTTCTTGGCCGTCCATGGTTCCCTTTTCTTTTTCCGTCTGGTTAGGTAGTGGGTGCGTTACTTGCCTGTACGATTGCGTCTGGCTCGGATCCCGTCGCTGGCCACCAAATGTTGGAGGGAGGACCACCGGGGAGTCGGGGAGACTACTCCGGGGCACCTTCCTACCGCAAAGTTATAGCCGAGCGCCGCTGAGAAGCCCCCTAGGGGAGGTCCTTCTCCTATGATCGTACCAGGCCCAGTAATACCACCACACAGGACTCCATATCAGTTGCTTAACTTGGTTCTTTATCAGTAGTAGTACGTTCAGTATTTACAGTGGGATCGAGGGATCCAGTAAGAGTCTCAATGTCTTTGGAGGGATAGGGTAGCGGGACAGTCTTAGTACCAGCCAGGTACGGGAAGGCTCTGCGCCAGACCTTGAGTGCTGGTCTCGGAGCGGCTCAGACGTGGAGAGCCGCGACGGCGTCTGCAGGGCTCGGGTGGTAGTTCCGCTTGGGTCGAGCCGCGACACAGTCAGCAGGGCTCCGGTGGTAGGTCCGCTTCGGTCGAGCCGCGATGAGGTCAGCTGGGCTCTGATGGTAAGTTTCAACAACGTCGGGCCGCGACAGCGTCAGCAGGGCCCCAAAGGTTTGTGAAGGTCTTTAAGCACGGTGGAGCTGCGACGTCGTCAGCAGGGCTCAGAGTATGGGTTCAGGATGAGTCTTCTTCCGTAGGGTCAGCCGCGATCCGATCAGCAGGGCTCTTGACTCCAGGATACAACTGTTGTCTTGTTGTCGGGTCGCCCCAGATATAGGACTGGAGCCCTTTGATGTCCGGATCCTTGCGCCCGGGGGGGATGGAGAGGCCGGGTAGGGAGTGGCCAGACGCCCAGCAGGAGAGGTGCCAGGCCCCAGAGAGCTGTGGGACGATCGCACCTAGGTGTGGAAGGACGGTTGGGGGTCCCATCGATACTGCCCTCCGCCGGGAGTGGGAAGGGTTCACGTGGTATCCCCCGGGCCAGGGGTTGGCGCCTCGATGTCGGGCCTCGCTGGGACCGAGGCCGGGTGGAGCGTGGTCACGTAGGTGGTTAAGTAGAGTCATGTACAATCCAAAATGGAGGAGCCCCGAGGTGCATGGGACCTCGTGCGGCTTAGCGAGGGGGAACAGGACCACGCCACGAGGCCGGCTCCAACATGTCCTTTGCAGAGGGGCCCTCTCAAGTTTCGTTACGCCACTGCACTAGATAAGAAGCAAACTGTTTCAACATGACTGTGCCTCCACACCACTGACAAGGACAACCCAATCACTTCACACCATCTGAAACGCCAATGTAATTACACGTTCATCACAGCACACCTGACAGACAACAGCAAACCCCTATTGCTTCCTTAAAGAAAAAGATCTCGAAGGACAACACCATTGTCATGGACCTGGAGAACCATTCATAGCCCTCAGGTTTGATTGACAAAGCCTGCGGTGAAACTGTGGACAAAGGGGCACAGGCAAGTGTGCACACAGTGGTTCAGCATGAAGCTTCAAAGAAACAGAATTAGTTCTTGCACACTCCTTAAAAAGCAAACATTATCAAAATGCCTCATCATAAACCTATCCGAAAACCATCCACAATACAGATATAAGACCTGTAATCATGAGTTTTAAAACACATGATACACTGAAACAAAGAACCAACTGAGACACCACACACACACCTTCATGTTGCATGATATTATACACCACCGCATGATCACAACTCCAATCACCAGAAGCTACATTTTCCAATACTTCGACACACTCATTTGTATACAACACACCAGCATCTCTAGCAATGCACAACATATATACTAAAATAAAATAGTAAATACAATATTTCTCATAATCCATAAAAAAGCACACCATTAATTTCAAAGGGAATATCAGTTAACCAAACTTTTCCGAGGGTAAATAGCTAGCTTTAGGAAGGTGCCCACCTGGAAACAAACTTCCTCTGTACATAACATTTGCAAGAATCTGAGGGCAGCCCTACGTTAAGCAAAAGGACACTTATTGAGAAACAGGAGCAAGATATGCTTTGTGTAAAGCAAATATAATTTACAACAGAAAATGAGATGATGCAAGGTTTGCTCCGAAGTATGCTCAAAGAACAGGCGCCACAAGGGCCGTCTTTACAAAATTCCAAGGGAAAACTAAGTAAGTGGTTGACTGCACCAGCCCTAACATGAATCAGAAGGGACCTTTCCCACTTAACCATTTTCCAAGCCATGTAAGGCGCTAAACAAAAATTCATTTTTAAATGTATATAATTATATACAGTGGTTTTGCGACATTCAGTGCTCTCCCTAGACGCTGAACTCTTCTTGGGGTAAAGTAGTTTCACAACCGCTTCGTCCTCCTTATGGATGGATTGATGGAGCCAGATTTCACCTAGATTTAGGCATTGCTCGGCTTTAAGTTTCAGAGACAAACTGCTTTTTTTCAAAATGTCACGCTGATTTTGGTGCATGAAAAGTGAATGAGGCCTGGTCACATATTTTCAGTCTAAAGTGCTTTTATGTAAAACCATGCTCAATTAATTAATCATGGTTGTTTAATTGTGATTATTCTAGATTTAACCTCACTATAGAATGTACATTTAATTTAGAAATGTATTTTCAACTTTCAAAGTAGCATATATTGTGCTGAATTAATATGCATTTTACGTTGTGGGAAGGCTGACTTTGCTTTGGCAGGCTCAACTTACTGTGGCCTTTAGCCTTGAAGATTAGGAATGGAATGTGTGCTCTTTCTCTCCCAGCTTTCATGAAAGAACTTTTCCTATTTCCGTTTCTTCATGAAAGACCTTCGTATACTTTTATCTCCATGCAGTTTGTTTAAACAAAGCTTACTTCACTTCATAACATAGAGTGAAAAGTGCAAAGCACACATTTTTCTTATGATAGGTATTCTCTGTTTCCGCAATATTAATACTTTTTGTTGCAGAAAATGTAATTGTTTTCAGGATGTGAAATCATCTAGTACAAGATCCAAGAACTCGACTGATTGATGACGTGTCCAGTCAGCTCACGAAGAGTCGATGTGTTCTGAAGCTTTTATTGGTCAAGCTACGAAGACAAGTCACATGCATTTTTAATAGAAATATTGGATGAGAGGAGAGAGGTGTAGGCTGACTCTGCTCATATTTTTTTAGCAGGACACGAGGCGGATCAGACACTTTTGCGAAGCCAAGAAGGAAGGAGGAGCCATGCCCAGCTCCTGACACAGGCAGGCGGAGATGCAGGCAGAGCGAGGACAGAGAGGACCAGCTGATAGAGCTGGACAGTTTTAGATGCTAAAACTTTAAGTTTTATGCTTTGACTAACTGGCTTTAAGGATGTATTTGTCTTATGCATTTATTTCTCTTTATGGGGGTTTTTTGCTGATTAATAATTATTGATTAGCCTTGCAAAACTCACTGTAGAATTATATTTTCTTAAAACTCTTTAAGAGTTTTCTGACTGACATAGAAACGGATTTCCCCTTTCTTTATGTAGTGCCTTGTATGCAATCTATAATATGTTCTGTATCAATTCTATTTTTCCTATTTTTTCAATTCTGTAACCTGATTGATATTTGAATAATGAATTAAGGGTCAGAGAACCTCAACTTTTGACTAGAAAATAAAACCCTTTAAAACTACTCACGACTCTCATTATTGCCTTAAATATTTCATTGCATTTAATTTTCATGTTTATGTAAATTCTCCAGATGGTGATAAACGGTGGCAAAGGTACATCACTTTTAAGTGGTAAACAAAAGGTAAATGATGTTTTGCATTGAGAAATTACCATGAAATTACTGCTGGATCAGGATGGTGGAGAATAAAGCAGCTCTGGGTGACCAAGGTATTATAAAAGGGAATTAAAATAGGCTAACCAAAAGATAGCTAAACCTTTGTCTAGCTGAATACAGTCTCTGGTAATATCCCTATTTAAACTCACTTTCGGTCAAACATATACCTAAATCCACTTTAAAACTGAGGCTTATTTTTATTTTAATGCGGTCCTCTAAGTAGGGCTGGCAAATAAAATGCAAGCTGGAGAGGGGTTGGTTCAGGGAGCGCCTGCAAATACGGTTCTCCTCTACTTGTAAGCGGTTGGCGTTAGTGTAACCATAAACACCTGCTCCATAGTAGGCGGTGGAAAGGAAGCACTTGGAGCTATGGATGGATGTGGGGTGGGCAAAGCTTTGCATCTTACTGGCCAGAAAAGACTCAGGAACATGCCTGCCACCCTGGATACATTTAGAGTACTGGTTGAAATGTGGGTGCCCCGTGTCTCTACTATAGCTATCAAACAAGTACGGCAAAATATAGACACTGTCTGATCGCTGGCCCCCACATTTTATATAGGTCACTCTGTACTTGCTAGGGCCACCAGCCATAATATGTGACTTACTAAAGTTAGTGATCAAATACAGGACAGCCATATATAAAACAAAGGAATGCACCAACCTATGTAGAGCGATGGGATGCGAGCCATAAGGTTTGCATCGACCGCATACAATAAGGTAGGGTGGCCACGCTATATATCATAGGTACATTCAAGGAGGGTTCCATTAGAGAGGGGGTCAAATCTCAATGTATAGGACAAACAACAGTGGCAGCATCACACAACCTTGGTGGACACGACGTTCAAGGCTAAAATCTTCAGTGAGCGCCCCATCACCGCTGAAATGGCCACCGAAAGACTCATGACATTGCAAAATCATCTGATTTTAGACATCATACTGGCGGACCGTGGGGGGGCATGCAGATTGATCCATTCTAGCTGCTGTGTTTATATTCCTGATAACGCACCTACGGTGTATGCAGCCATTTCCCGGCTACATGTATTATCAAAAGGCCTTGACCAAGCCACAGGTTCTTGGTCCCTAGTGGACTGGATATGGAGCCTAATTTCAACATGGGGATGGAAGGTGTTGACCGTACTTGGGCTGGTCCTTGCTCTTATAATATCATGTTGCCTTTGTGTCCAGTGCGGGCCCGCTTTATGTGGTCTCTGTGCTACATGCCTCATCCCAAAACCAGTTATTAGAGCAAAAGAAAATGAGAAAATGATGCTGCAAGCCCATGTGAACGGTCTCATGGCCATAGAAGTGGCCTAGAAAATGAATTTAAGTAGCGCTTGGGGACAAGGAGGGAATGAGGAAATAAAATAGGAAAAAGACCACTTCCCGGTTCTGTCCCTGCGCACACTTTCCTATTCTTTCTATATAGCATCTATTTTGGGTACAGCCTCCATTTTAGAAGTAATTTCAGCTTGCTCAGGGTTAGCCAGTTCACGGATTTCAAGCTGCACCTAGTTTGTTCAGTCAGCTACATCCCTAAAAGACAGATCTATACAGCATTGATATATTTAGCATCCATTCAAGTATATTTACCGACATTCTGTCCAGCCTGCCCTTGTGAGCCTGTGAGCCCATCCACATTTCTTTAACATACACATTCCTTTCCCCTGGCAAGGCCAACAGCCCGAGTATTTCAGGTCTCTAAGCCCTGGGAAGATAATGAATGGGCCTCTGAGCTAAAAAGAGACAGGAACTGATCCCAGACTCGCAGCATATAGATAAGGGTCCCTGTGACCTTGTTCAGGCTCAGGAAGCTGTCAAGGCAACATAAACCATATACGTTTGTTTTAGATAAGGTTACTTTCCGTCCTTGTACAGGAATGTGGCGTGACGATCATCTCTCTTCAGACAACGAAGGATGTCCTGCACTGTGTTTTTTTTAACTATGTAAAGGAGGGGTCCACTCAGAGTGTGTGCAGAAAATGTATATATATTGTACTCTGTGAATAAAGCTTTAGACTACTCCTGAACCTGTTGGTGAAGGAGCTCTCTCCCTTAACCCGGGTTATTGAATAAAGGCCCATTTTTAACTCTTACACCACGGACTCCTCAGTTCATTATTTCATTTATATTGATAACTTAGAGAAATTCAGACCTGGTAATTAATTAAATTACCACAATGTACCTAAGTCCCCAAATTCTCTTGATGTGTGTGCAAAAAGTTAACTAAGGCAACATCGCAGCCCAAATCCAGCAACATCCTCCACAGTTTGGTATAGTTCACACAATCAAAAGTGTTGGAAAGGACCATGAACTCTACGTGTGAGTAGCACCTAGTGAGGGTATATTTCGCCACGATGAGGTGCAGATTCAGGCCCTGCTCCACTGTACCCAACCATCCTCTGAAACCATGTTGACTAAAGTGTAGTATATTTTGCTCACAGGTCCATTCTCGCATCCAATTAAAGATGACCCTGCCAATGGTTTTTACTGCTGACTCAATCAGGGAATGAGACAGTAGTACCTGGGTTCCAACCTGTTATATTTCTTAAAGTGTGGCACAATAGATAAGAGGAACCAAGACCTTGGTAAATGGCTAGTGGTCAGATTTTTAAATACATTGGTAAGGAGAGGAGCCTGAGCTCCAAGTCACACTTCATGAGGTCAATTGGTAGCCTGTCCGGCTTGGGAGATTTAGAGTTTGGGCATTCAGAAATAGCAGCTGTCACCTGTTCTACTGAAAATGCTAATTTATGTTGGAGTCCCTGCCAGTGCACTATTAGGGAGATAGGTGCAAGATTTTCAACATCCACGGGCGAACGGTATATGCTGGAAAAAGGCTTCACCTAATCGTTAGCACTGATATGACAGCATATTTTATTATATGATGCTCCCCTTGCCTTGTATTGCCTAAGCAAAGCCCAGAAGATCTTGGGATATTTTTAGTCAGCAGCAGAGGTGTGGCGATCCCAGTCCCCAACATTAAGTTCATTTATCCTTCCTTTAATTTGCTATTTGTGCTGTCTCCTGGCACTTGCCACCTTATACGGGATTGTGGGCCTGGCTAATAGAGCTTTCCTGAGGTGCCTAATGGCATTGTCTTTAAAAGAGACCTTCTAGTAAAACGACAAAGCTCCTCAAAACAACACTAGGGTATATTAGGTCCATGGGGTGCTTCTGAAAGACAATAAAGGAAAGAACTAGAGTGCTGTTGAAGCAATTTTGTCAGACACCCACGAGGTTTTCGCATATGCGAATGCAACCAGAGGCCCTTATCCTGATCCAAGGGTTCTTCCAGGGCCTTCTGTAGGGCGACAGTTCTCAGTAAAGGTAGGCAGAAATTCGCAAATAGGGCGTTATGATTGCTTTCAGAGTTTTCCCGTATACCACCCCTAATAACATAGGGCAAAAGGCCTCTCGGTCCAGATGTATGAAGCATTTTACCGGTCAGCAGCCGGTAAAAGCCATTTTACCACGTACAGAAGCCAAAATGCGACTTGGTAACTTGTTACTGAATCACATTTTGCTTTTGTGATTCTGTTTTAGGAATGGGTGTGTTTAGGGCATCCCTTCCTAAAACCTAAAAGCACTAGAATGTATGAATGTTTTGCGACCTGGAATGTAGTTGCAAAGCATTCGCAGTTACCACCAACTTCAAGTTGGTGTTAACCCATTCGCAAATGGGCCTTTCCCCTATGTGAATGAGGGCGCGAACATCTTTTAAGAGCAGGCAGTGGTCCCACGGTCCACTGCCTACTCTTAAAAAAAGAAAAGGTAGCTTTTTGTTTTTATTTTTGAAATGCATCCCATTTTACTTTATGGAAAACAGGCTGCATTACAAAATAAATATTGCTTTATTTAAAAAGCAATCACAGGCATGGTGATCTGCTGACCCTGGCAGGCAACGATCCCTGTGACTGTAGCCATTCACAATAGGTTGCAAATTGTGACGTGCCTCATGAATATTGATGAGGCAGGTCCATTTGCAACCCACTGCAAATCACTAACAGTGTCAAACACACTGTTGTGCATTGCAGTTTCTTGATTTCCTAATATCGAATTGCTAAAATACGTTATAAGGAAATCACAAACGTGATTTCTTACATCTGGCCCCTAGTGAGAAATATTTAGTCAATTGTGGTTGCATGCCCTCTCACTGGAAACGAAGGCAAGTAGTCATCGCCATTATCCAAGCATTCCAGTAAATTTACCCAATCATGTGTGACAAGATTCCTCCCCAACTGTTCCCGCCTCCGATCTGACCTCGCTGCTAGAGCTAGTAGGACATCAGTTCACACCTCAAGAGGGTTGAGGGCAGACTTTGCATTAAAGTTGGGGCAAACCATACAATCTAATAGAGTGGCAATCAGCTTTCAAATTCATTACAAAATTAAATAAGTGCATAAAATTACAATTGTCTCGACTGGTAAAATCATTGTTGTAAAAATTAATCAGATAAAAATTCAAGTGGCCTCCCCCCCCACTTCGTGAAAATGTACTGAAAGGCAGAATGTGCCTGTCGTGTCCTGCGTCTGCCCCGGACCCTAAGGAACACCAGGATGCAGGTAGGGGTCTTCGATTACTTTATTCTCCTTCTTTATCTCATACTTGAAGGCACGTCCTCCTACTTCTCTGGTCTCTCACTATTGTCCCGCCCCCCTCCCTGACCAACAGTGGTGTCCGGTGGCTGGCACCTCCCTTCGTTCTTGTGCAGGGTCCTAGTGCCCTCTGCACCCCGGTACGACATCGCCGTAGGAACCTCCTCCAGCTATAAACCCAAAAAGGAAGGCTTCCTTTTACTCGCCCACAGTGAAATTGGATAGTTGGAGGAGAGTGACAGACAAACCCTTCTTGAGCCACAAAACCCTGGAACCCATGTTTCCTGTAGAAGGCTAATATACTTTCCAATGAAGGAATATCAATCTGCTTTCTGTAATGTGGGACCAACCCTGCAACATTCCAACTAATTAATGGCGAGGAACGGAAAGCACGAATCGCAGCTGAAAGTGATGCAGCGCGGAATGCAAAATCCCTCCCTTCGTCACAGATCATAGATCACACTCAATCACTACATTCGCTGGTGGGGCCCATAACACCAACATTCATCCTCTATTAATCTGTATCTCTAAGGAGGTGATTGTTCCATTCGCTGTAATGAAAAGAAGTACTCACTTATCTCTAATGAGCAATAGATTTTCCTACCCTTATCTATTCATTAAGGCCTAAGCTTCACCTTTAGTACTCCTCCCATGGATAGGCCATGGATCAGCTTAGCTGCTGGTTAAGTGATATCTAAACTTACAACTTATTTACATCAATACACTTTCATAATAATGATCCAGCACAGTTCTTGTAATCAATCTTAAATCTTTATCTAAATAATTGGGAAATAAATCATTGTTTAATTAAGCAGCTGACCATCATATTTACCTATTCTGGCTAAAAGTCGTCCTCTAAGTCAAAATCTTGGTCATCAGTTCAATCTGTCAGAGTCTTTGGAAACAGCTGTCCTGCAGTGTCACCATCCTCTCCGTCAGCATAACGTCAGGAAATCCAAAATTTTCGGAAGGGTCTCTGCACTAACCTCTCTATTCTATGGTATTTTATACTAAAATTACATTCTAAAAGTAACGAGTAATATTTTTAAACAATTCTGATTGGTCGATGAAATCCGTTCCACCACTTTCCCATATGGAAAATGTCTCTTTTAGATGTAGTTCATATCCTTGTGGACAAAGTATCTTTTAATTGTTCTTTCAGGGGAAGTTGGCCTGTCGCCTGGAATTTCCTTGGTAGGCACATTCGAGTTAGGGTCACAGTAAGACCACTGCTGCTGACGCATGTGCACTTCACCCAGAGACCTTCTCAATGAAGTCATCTCGTCAAATAGGGATGTCGGCCATTTTGTGGCCACTCACAATGGTCAACTTAAGCAAAGAGACACAAAAACGTAATTAATACATGGAAATGACTAATAAAATGTTATCCCCTTGCTAATACCCATATGTGTGTGTATTTATCTAGCAGAAGCAACACTTAATGCAGGTTATATTCATGTTAATTAAGCACAAATCACAGATACATTACGGAAGCAACATATAACATATAAAATTCTGTTTGTCTATGATCAGTATGCATACACGTTTTAGTTTACGTATTAGTTAGGCCATGCAAATGCAATTCCCACGTGTATTCTTCATATTAGTAAGGTTGATTAAATTCCACAGCAATCCTGTTAGTACGATTACTATTAATCAATTAATCTTATTATTCTAAACATGCAAAATGAAGGGGGTACACAAAAATTTAAGATAAACCCCGCTCCAGCAATCCCCCCTTTGGTGATTTTATCACCACAACAACACTAAATTTATTTACCCCTTTTACGGAAATTCAAAATGTATTCTTGCTCTTATTCATAATTTAGTTTCTTCTTCATCTCTTTTTGCCTTTTTATACATGCTTTCTTTCCACTCTTCTAAAGTTATCTCTTCTAAATCTCCATCTGGATACTTTGCTTTTCTTGTTAGTTTTTCGCTTTTTATTTTATTCTTTGTTTTCTTATTTTTACAACACATACAACCTAATCTTAATATTAGTTATATGAAAATCACACATGTTAATGGAAGCAATATTTTACCTATAAATGTACTACCTATTTTAACTAAGAAATTTTTAATAGCAGCTATTTTCTTACCAATCCTTTCCCAAACACTTTCAACCTCCAGTGGTGCAATTTCATCATGCAATTCAGTAATATTTTTTATATAAACTTTCAAATCTTTACTTTCGTCTGGAATGTAAGTGCAACAATGTTGAACTTTTAGCATCCCACAGACTCCACCCTCTTTTGCCAATAATATATCAAGGGCAAGTCGATTTTGCATTACCATAGCACGCATGGAAACCATTTCAGTATCTACCAATGTAAATCCTCCAGCAGTGCTTGTTACTGAATACTGAATACTGAAATATTTATAAAGCGCTCGAATGCCGAGGCGTCTTGGCGCTGAGATGACGTTGAGAACGGTGAGAGTAGGTCTTAATGAGGAGAGAAAAGCCAGGTTTTTAATGCCTTCCTAAAACATTGTTTAGATTTTTGTGAGCGCAAGTGGGAGGGCAGAGAGTTCCACAATCTGGAGGCCTGGTACGAGAAAGACCTGCCGCCCCATCGCATTCTTCTTATTCTTGGGTGGCATATTAGATCAAGGTTGGCTGACCTTAGTGTACGCGATGGCACATAGCGAGGGAGAAGTTTAGACAAGTCATCAGGTCCTGTGCCATACAGAGATTTATGAACCAGGCAAAGGGCCTTGAATTGTATTCTGGCTCTAACTGGGAGCCAGTGAAGTTCCCTAATAGCTTTTGACGTTGGGTGACGGTAGGGTAGATTAAGTAGAGCCCTAGCTGCTGAGCTGCTGCGTTTTGAATTGCCTGGAGTTTGTTAATTTGTTTTTCACCTGTGCCCAAGTAGAGTGCATTGCAGTAATCCACTCGGGACATTATCAGGGCAGCCATTACAGGTTTTTTTAGAGTTGGAGGGATGTAGGGTAGGTTTTTTTGAAGGACTTTAATGGTGTAGAAGCAAGTGGAGGTGACCTGGTTGATCTGCGCTTTACAGGAGAGATCTTTATCCACCAGGAAACCAAGATTTCTGACTTTATCAACCGGATTAGGGCAGGCGCCTGCCTCCTGAGGCCACCAAAGGTTGCTCCAGACAGGTGGTTTCTTACCGAATTCGATTATCTCGGTTTTGTCCGCGTTTAGTTTTAAAAAATTACAGCTCATCCAATTTTTAACATCCAGAAGGCAGTTTTTAAAGCGTTCTGCCGTGGCTTTAATGGACTGGGACACTGACACTATGATTTGAGTGTCGTCGGCATAAGACACTAATTGAAGGCCATGGGATCGAATAAGGGCAGCCAGGGGAGTAACATACAAATTAAAGAGGGTGGGCGACAGTGCCGAGCCCTGATGGACCCCACCTGGAAGGGAGAATTCGTCAGAGTGAAGACCTTCCCAGTGTACTTGTTGGATACGAGAGTCCAAGAAGGATGTTAACAGGGTAAGTGCCGTACCAGTGAAGCCTAAAGTTTTTAGTCTGTTTAATAAAATCGAGTGGTTTACGGTATCGAATGCCGCCGTAAGATCTAATAAAATCAAGGCCGTTCTACTGCCCTCGTCCATTTCGTTTCGGATGTTTTCAGTGGCCATGATTAGGGCGGACTCTGTCGAGTGATAGGGACGGAAGCCATGCTGAGAGGGATCCAAGAGCTTATTTTGGTCAACATATCTCATGATTTCCTGGTTTATAGCTTTTTCAAGAATTTTAGCTGGTAAGGGAAGGCAGGATATTGGCCGGTAGTTCTTTAGTACCGTTGGGTCTAATGAGTCCTTTTTGAGGATCGGTCGGATACAGGCCTTTTTCCAGCAGCTGGGAAAGTCACCAGCGGAGATGATGTTATTAAGCAGAGGGGTCAGACCAACTGCCACCGTTTGTGGAATCAAGTGTAAAATGCGTGGTGGACATGGATCTAAAGGGGACCCCGACTTCATCAGAGCAATTAGGTCTGCCACCTGAGTCTCCTCCAACAGCGGAAAACAGGAATAGCTAGGCCCGGTCGAATGGGCAGTGTCGACGTTGTCATTGGGTATAGTGCAGATGAGCTCAAATCATCATAGACATTCTGGACCTTTTGTTGAAAAAAGGTTGCAATATTGGTCACGAGGTCCTGGTCAGGGCTAAAAACATAATCACGGGGGCTCTTAGTCAGTTGAGTGACCGTTTTAAATAGTTCTCTAGTGGTATTAGAGGCTGCCTGAATTTTATTTGTAAAATATAGTGACTTGGCCTGAACTATTGCTGTCTTGTACTCCTGTAGGGCTTTTGTGTACATTGATTTGTTTAGGGCACTATAATCCGAGCGCCACACCCGCTCAAGTCGCCGACATTTCATTTTTATGTGTTTCACCTCTGCTGAATACCACAACGCGGTTGCAGACAGTCTTCTGGCTTTTTTTATTTCAACAGGCGCCAGCTGATTGACTGCCTGACTGATCCAGTTTTGAAATCTAACCGCTCCCCTATTGGTGTTGCCAGATCCAAAGATAGGGGGGTTTTTTGTAAGTAAATTAGCTAAACTAATGGGTTCAAGTTAGTTCCAGGGACGCGTTTTGACAGGGAGTGAAAAGCCTCTTCGGTGGTTAGGTGAGTTGTTATGAGGCAGGTTAAAGAAGATGGCACAGTGGTCGGACCAGGGGACTGCTAGGATCGAGGTGACATTAATATGGTTATTGTTGGTAAAGATGCCATCAAGGGTATGACCGGCAGTATGGGTAGGGCTAGATACTAGCTGAGTCATGCCAAAGCTAAGAAAATTGTCTATTAGTGTGGCTGATTCTGGATCATTATTTGCTTCTAAGTGAAAATTCAAATCACCCAGGATAGTGTAGGAGGTAGAGTCAAATGTGGATTCTAGAAAAGTAAGTAACGCCGTAGTAAATGGTGCTCTTAATCCAGGGGGGCGATACACAAGAAGGCCTGTAAATATTATGTAGTTGTTGCTTTTGACTTTAAAGCTCATGGCTTCTGCTTCTAGACCCGGTTCTGATAATGAGAGTATTTTTAGATGGGATTTATAGATAATCCCAATACCACCCCCCAGTGCTCCTGGCCTATTTACATATTCTACCAGGTATCCTTCAGGAACTGCATCATTCCAGTCTGGTCCTGAGGTCTCAGATGCCCATGTTTCTGTTAGGAACATTAGATCTATAGTGTGATCTAATATAAGAGCAGAAATTTCATGTTTGTGTTTAGACATGGATCTAGTATTCAGCAAAATACACTTTAGGGAACTCTCCCCGCTTGTCCGGCGGTTGGATTGGCAGTTATCGTTGTTGTTGGCCCGTGGACAGGTATGGAAATTGAGACAATTAGGTGGGGTGCGTGATATGTGAGGTTGAAGAGGGGGATCATTGGACCTTAGTCGGTCACAGGAGTCACAGCTGAGTGAGGAAGAAACGTCATCTAAATTTATTCTTTGCATCCGAGTACAGGGGAATTGATTCAGTTCTAGCAGCTGAGTATTTGAGTATTGGAGAGGCTGGGTACGTTTAGAAAAGCCAGGGTCTCCGGCGCTAGGTGCGGAACTGGGCTTGCCTTTGGCGCGCCGCCGGCGCACCGCCGGCTCGCCCGCTGCGCTCCCTGTACGGGGGGGCCATTTTGTGCAGTAGTGCGAGGGAGGGGCCTAAGACTAGACCGCTCTCCAAATTCACCCCCAAGATGGCGGAAGCAGAGGCGAGTCACACCCCCAATAGCGTCTATTCAGCTGCTAAGGGCAAGGAGCCTGAGCAGGTAAGCGCCAAAGTGGCGGTAGAGAAAGCAGCGGTAGAACCTAGCGAATTAGGAATCACAAACAGTCTATGTGCCCAAAGATTATATACAGTGATGGTTAAAAACAATTAAATGCGATTCTCACACTCAGCATACCAGTCCCGACAAGCGATCCACTACTGTTGATAATTTTCTAATTTTTTTCCTGCATTCAAAGATATTCCCACTGCTGGTATCAATGCTCCAAAGATATCACCTATAATCTCTGTAAAGGATTCTCTTTTACTACGTACTAAATGATTACCTAAACTATGTACACCATCTTCTCCTCTGTCCATGTGAAAGATTTTTGGAAAAACCAGGCCTACGTAACATGTGCCATACCAATGGTCTGGCAAACAAATAATATGCCCTGTTCCCACAGATAAAATATAGTCCAGGGAAAACTGGATCTTTTCCACCTTTAAATCCCCATCCACCCATGATTCGGTATGTATCATGGCACTCACTATTACCTACAAAATAATTATCATATGCATTTTTATTCCTTCTAATGCACATCTTCCCTTTCTGAGGCATATCTAAAGCTATAGTTGGACTAGCTTCACCCTTCAAATGTTTTTCTTGTTCTATATCCCAGACTGTTTTCTCCCCTTTTCCTTCTGCTACTTTTCTTTGCATTTTCAATCTCCTTTCTTCAACCATGTCTAAGAATGTCTTTTCCTCTTTCTTTAAACTGCAAGCCAAATTGTTTCTAAAAATATATTCTAATGTTAGTTCTTTAGTTTCTGAGAAAAATTCACCTAATACCTTAGCAGGTCTTACTTTGTTTAGTTTGTTATTAGCAGGTACTTGTGCAAAAATGTTATCTACATCTGAAAAATAATATTCTAATTTACCTGTCTGATAAAATAAGCTAGCTATCACACTACATGCTATTCCATACGTTGCTGGAAGGTGATGATAAGTCACTCCCTCTGACACAGATGCAGGTAACTGCATGCATACGTAGCAATCCCATACGTCCATAGTCTTTACATATTCATACAATAACTTTGAAAACACATTATGTGAAAAATCATTAATAGTCCTATCTTTTAGGCCTGGGCGAAAATTTCGTTCCGTTCGCGAAATTGCGATAATTTGACATTTTCGCGTTCCGCGGAGAGCACGAAAATGTCAAAATTTCCGCTTTCCGCAGCTTGGCGATAATTTGTTTCTTGCTCGCGCTGTAAAATAATACATTCTCGCGCGCGCGCGATCGCCTTACCTGAATCCCTGCGTTCGCCGACAAGTTTTCTTGATCCGGTCGCGTTCTCCATGAGATGTTGGATTGTTTTTAGCCATTTGCGCTGTCTTGCGACAGTTCGCGCCCGCAGTGACGTCATGCGTCGCGCGATCACGTCTTTCTTCTCGCGATCATGCAGCGCGAGACAACTCAAAACAAGATGGCCGCGCCCGCGAGCAACCACATGGGTAAGTTGGCGACCCGCAACCATGCAGAAAATCTCGCGAACATGCAGGAAAAAAAAATCCGCATCTTCGCGATATTTCCGCTTGTTTGCGATAATTTTAAACATTTTCGCGATAATTTGCAAAAGTGGATTTCGCAAATTCCGCCCACCCCTACTATCTTTATGTAAATAATTATTATCTATTCTAGTCGGAACTACCTTTTGAATCTTCTCTATGTTAGTAATGTTTTTAGTGTGTCCTTCTAGCGTATCTATAGTAACCTTAAAAGAAATCAAAAGAGCAAGTATGCTCCATAGAAGCATTAATAATCCTGTACAACAACAACACATTTTACACCATCTCCTCATGAATGTACATCTACTTTTGCTATTATCTATGTTAGCCATCTTTATTAATTTGGACTGTGTCTTTTGACTTAGCCTCCATTACTTTCACAATTAGTTTTCTAACCTTAGGCTCTAAGCCCTACTTGGTTCTACCAGTATTTATCTTTTGACTCAATTATTATTTCTTCATCAGTAGTTTTCTGGATTTTCTCAGTTTGGCATTTTATCGTTTTTCACTTCCCTCTGCTCCCAAGTACAGAATTTCCTGATCTTCCGTCTCTTCTTCTCCGATATCGGATAAGATGACTCTCAGGATTCCTGCTTCTTCTTGTTCTTCAACCGCTTTCAGTAAAGCCTCCTCTGGATTTCCTTGACTATCTGCCTCTTCTTGTTTTTCAGGCAGAGCCACGTACGTCCATTCCGGTGACTTGAACTTCTAGTTAGGTTTCCTTGTTCTTTTATCTTCTTTATACTCAGTTGTTTCTTCTTTCGAGTTTTCTTGGCTTGTCACTTCATTTACCTGTTCAGCTCTCGGTGATCTCACTCGTGTCAGCCGATATCTCAATCTCTTTACTTTATTTGGCCACACTTCATCCTTTTTAACTCTTTTCTGCTTACTTTCTTTATTATTTTTTTCTTCTCTCCAAGCCCTTTTTCTTAGAACTTGACCTTCAGGTATTTCGTTTTCACTCTCTTCAGATTCTGTCTCAACTTGTCTTTTCTTTTCAACGACTTCTTTTTCCACTACTTGCTTCCCTACTTCTGTCCCACCTTGGGTCTCCGACACGCAATCTTCCTGCTGGCTACTTGTCCCTTCACCTAGCTTGGTGTTGCAGTTCCCTACACCTCCTCGGGGGTCTTCCGCAATCTGTCCCTCTCTCTCTGTACCTGTCCCTTGTTCACTTAAATTGGTTATTTCTGGTGGAATTTTCTTCAGCTTTTCATTTGAAACTTCCTTCTCCTGACTTTCTTTTACTGTCTCTTCATTGTCTTTTCCCTTCTTCATTCCGTGTTCCTTTTGAGGACCTTGTGTTCTTGGTTTTCCCCACCTTGGAACCAAACAGTTTCTTCTTCTGTGGACTTTTATCCTTACCCAGTCTCCTGGGCTCAGATCATGGGCTGGCTTATTTTCAAGTGTGGTGGCATCCACTCCAACCTGATGAAACACAGAATGAACTGCGTCAGCCAGGCCTTTACAGTATTCCAACACCATGTCATCAGTTATTGTCTTCAGCTTGTTGACTGGAATGTACACGTGCCTCATTGCTCGTCCCATAATTATTTCATGTGGACTTAACTCTGTAGTTCTGTCTGGTATCGCCCTGATTGTCATTAGTACTAGAGGCAAGACATCAGGCCATTTCATACTTGTGGCTAAACACATTTTCCCAATCCTGTTTTTGATTGTATCATTCATCTGTTCAACCACACCAGAAGCCTCTGGTCGGTAGGCACAAGGTAGTTTCTGTTGTACATTCAATGCTTCACTAATCAATTTTATAATCTCGTTATGAAAATGTCCTCCTCTGTCTGATTCAAGGGTCACTGGGAACCCGAACCTGGGGATGAATTCTCTTAAGAGTAGCTTTGCCACTGTCATCCCATCATTTCTTCTAGTTGGAAATGCTTCCACCCACCTGGAGAATAGGCAGACTATGACCAGAACATACCTCAATCTGTTACAAGGAGGCATTTCAATGAAGTCCACCTGCTTTCTGATAAAAGGCCCTCCTTCTCGGCCTATGGTTCCTAGACTCACCACTGTCTTTCTACCAGGATTGTATTGCTGACATATTAGACATCTCTGACATAGACTTTCTGCTACAAGTCTGAATTTTGGATTGTACCAGGTCTGCTTAAAAGACCTGATCATAGCGTCTCTCCCTATGTGCCCCTGGCCATGATACATCCGTGCCATGGTAGACATCATGCTATCAGGCATTACTGGTCTTCCATCTCGATAGACCCACACACGGCCCTTTTCTCTTGGTGCACACCCTTCTTTTATCCACTGTTTCATTTCCTCATCTCCTGACTCTTCCTGCAATTGCCTCACTTCTTCCCAAGTTCCCACAATGTCAGTAAACATTACTGAGCAAGAAAACATTTCCTTTTCCTTTGCCCGATTGATTGAATTCTGATTCCGTGCACAATACTGTGCCATATCATTAGCATACCTATTTCCGGTAGTGATGTAATCACTACCCTGACCATGGGCAGCACATTTCACCACAGCCAATTGTTTAGGCAGCTGTATCACCTCAATCAATTTTCCAACCACTTCAGCATTCTTAATAGGAGTTCCACTCGAGGTCAGGAAACCTCTTTGTAGCCATAGCTGGCCAAAGTCGTGGACAACCCCAAAGCCATATTGGCTGTCAGTTATCACAGTCACTCTCACACTCGTCACAATTTTACATGCTCTAGTCAAAGCAACAAGTTCAGCTACTTGAGCTGATCTCACTCCTTTCAGGTAAGATGCTTCCATCACTGCTGCACCCGTGCATACTGCATATGCTGTACTTAGTACTCCTTCATCTGTTCTCAAACATGATCCATCAACAAACAACACAAAATCACTTTCTGGCAAAGGTACATCTTTTATATCTGGTCGTGTTTTTGTGCAATACTCAAGCACGTCCAAACAATCATGATCTGCTTCATCTCTCACTTCCACATTTTCAGCATCTGGTAACAAAGTTGCAGGATTCACATTCAAACATCTTGCAAGGCTCACATTTGTTGCACCTTATATGACCTTTTCATACTTAGTCAGCCGACTATGTGTCATATACTGAGTACGACTCCTTGTTAAAAGAATCGCCACATCATGAGGTACAAACACTCTTAATGGATATCCCATCACGATTCCTTCACTCTGCTCCAAGCTTCGACATGTTGCAGCCACTGCCTTCAAACACCCAGGTAAAGCTGCAGCCACTGGGTCAAGCATTGATGAAAAATATGCAATTGTTCTCCTCAATCTTCCATGTTTCTGGATCAACACAGAAAGTGCACATCCATTTCTCTCACTGCAATACATCTCAAACTCTTTCTCATAATCAGGCATGCCTAGTGCTGGTGCTTCACACAAGCCTTCTTTTAATCGTTTGAATGCTGCCAATTCTTCTTTATTCAATTCCAAGGGATCTTTTACATCACTCCTGGTCAAACGCACCAAGGGCTTTGCGATCAGGGAAAAATTACTAATCCACTGATGGCAGTACCCTACCATTCCCAGAAACATCCTCACCTCTCTTTGAGTCATGGGAGCTCTCATTCCTTTTATGATTCTGATCCTGTCTATCGTTATTTTCCTCAGTCCTTTCTCAATTTTATGTCCCAAATACTGTACTTCCTTTTTACAATACTGCAATTTTGCTGGTGACACTTACAATCCTCCGTCTGCCAAATGATTCAGTAGTGCTATAGCAGTTACCTCACAAGCTTCACGTGTTTTCGACGCCACCAATAGGTCGTCAATATACTGCACTAGTACTGAGCTTTCGGGCATTTGCAGACTTTCCAATGATTTCTTCAGCAATTGATTAAATATTGAGGGGCTTTCTGTATACCCCTGTGGGATTCGGCACCATGCCAAAATCCTCTCTCCAAACCGAAATGCAAACATTTGCTGACTGTCATGATGTAATGGGATAGAAAAGAAAGCATGGCATAGATCAATTACTGTATACCATTCCGCATCATGGGGAATCTGGTACAAAATCACTGATGGATTTGGCACAATGGGACAGCATGACACAATAATTTTGTTTACCTTTCTCAAATCCTGTACTATTCTGAACTTTCCATTAGGCTTTTTCAGTCCCATTATGGGTGAATTACATGGACTACTCATTATTTCTCTTAGGATTCCTTGCTTGATCATTTTCTCAATTATTGGAGTTACTCCTTCAATTATCTCAGGTGTCAATTTATATTGAGGGACATTTGGACAGCTTATTCCTTCCTTCACAGTTATTTTAACAGGATCTATATTTCTCATTAGCCCTACATCTTCTCCAGTAAAATCCCACACTTCTGCTTTCACAGACTGATTCAGTTCTTTAGGTAATTCATCAGGGTTGAATATTGCATAAGTCTCAGTAACCTCATTTTCTCTGTTAGCTATGGTCATTGTATACAGCACACCCTCATCTGGTGTTTCAAATGCTATTCCATCTGGAGTACAGAATATGGTGCAATTCATTTTGCACAACAAGTCCCTACCTAATAAATTTACTGGACTGGTGTCGCACACAACAAAGCGGTGCATCTCTGTAAATTTCCCTATACTAACTTTTACTGGTTCTGTCAAAAATGTCTTTATCTGTCTGTTGGACACACCAACTACTTGGATTGTTTCATCCGAAAGAGGAAGATTTTTAACATCAGCTGATCTAACAGTTGATCGAGTAGCGCCAATGTCCACTAGGAAAGTGATATTTCCATCATTAACCCTCCCATCTACAAATGGTCCTGTCTGGTCTACTTCTAGAGTTGCGCCAAGTATGCACTCTTCTTCCTCCCTTCTGCACCGTCAATAGCTTTCTTCTGAATCGCTTTCATCGCGTTGCAGCCAATACTGCGAAACTGCGCGAGCGCGTGATGGTTTATTTACCTGTTCTTCATTGGAGAATCCAGATTCATTACTATACTTCTGTGTGTTTCTGCTCTGTGGGAAAGGTGGTTTTGGCACCTGATTCTGTGAGGTAACCACCTGCTGCTGTTGCTGCAGTTGACCACTCACCTCATTCTGCACCTGTAGATTCAATGATGGATTTTCATTATTAGTACTTGGAGGAAATTTACACTCGGATTTCCAATGCCCTAACCTACCGCAATTGTGGCATGGGAACTTCTTTTTAGCTTCTTATATATTACCTTTCCATTTTCCTGGGACAAATCTCGCTCTAGTTCCTGGGTTATTTGCTTGTTCGACCAACTGAGCTTCCTGCCTTTCAGCTACCTTTACTTGTGCCCACATTGCCTTTTCTTTAAATTTTCGCTGTTTGGCCTCAATTTCGTCACTGAAATATTTAGCATGTCTCAATACTTCATCTATTTTCTTATTCTGCCAATCAACGGTATGCTGTTTTATCATGTCACCAATTTCTGGGCGTAAACCATATCCAAATCCGTATACGAAATGACTCAGGTTCTCATCTCCACTGAGCTGCTTAAAAGCTTGAATTAACCTATCATAGTATGCATGTACTGATTCCTTTCCTTCCTGATGTGTTCGATCAATTTTTACCCAATCTGTCTCTTTAGGGGCACTTTATTTTTCAAAAATACCATAACCTGTTCATACTTCTTCATTACCTCAGGGTCCGGAGCTCCTGTCTTAGGATCCCTCGGGTACTCTTGAGTTGGCCAGTTGATCATTAACTTGCACTCTGTCCACAAATATGCCGGTACTATTATGTCAAACAGGCTATTCAAATCTATCCATAGTACTTTAGACAATTTTACAAATCTCTCTACCTGCCGGTACCACTCGACTGGCTTTTCACGTAGTCGAGGGAAATCATTTGTAAATGACAAAATGTCCTGTCTTATCCATGGGAGGTGTACATATCCTCCTCCTGGAATCTCCCTCATGGGGTATTCAGTTACTGTCTTTTCTTTCTCCCTAACAGGAAACGCCAAAACTGTCTTTTCTGAAGCCTCATTATGCTTTCTATACCATTTACTTCTCCATTTATCCACATCTCCCCATTTTCTCAACAAAATGATTATGTCCTTAATCTGACCTATCTGTCCTGTGGTGTTCAGATTTTCAATGTCCTTTTCAGTAAAATCAACTCGATATGGTTTCTGTAAGCCTTTTACCTTATAAATATCTATACCCATTTCATTCGCAACTTCTCCTAATCTTTCATGTAGATTTTTCGCTCTCCATGTCACGCTTTTACACAGGAATAACAATTCCTCATCCTGATAATTCTTCAATTTTTCTACAGGTATAGTTCCTACAATTAATTCTTCCAATACTATTCGTAATTTAGCCACATCTATTGACAGGAATTCTTTATCTTGTTTCTGTAACCCTCTTAACCACTCAGTTCTTCCACAGAAGGTCCTACCGGGTTTTCTATGCTACCCTGTTCTGGATTTCTCTGGTGCTCCAATAATGTTTCTACTGTCATTCTACTCTTTTTAGCATAATTCTGATTTATAAATGGATTATTTGAAACATTTGGTTCAAACATATTCATTGTTGGTCCCCACGGATTCTCAATTTGACTCCGTTCTGGACTCTCAATCACATTATGGTTCCGGTAAGGTACCGTCAAGCAATGTTCACTTTCCTTTTGTTTCTCAAAAATGGGCACTACTGGACCAATGGTCACAGGAACTGTTACAGCTTCTAAATTCTTAGTTAATTCTCTTATTTTCTCTGTTAATTCTAGAGTTGTTTTGGCCAATTCTGCTGA
Source organism: Triturus cristatus (assembly GCF_964204655.1). Taxonomy (NCBI): domain Eukaryota; kingdom Metazoa; phylum Chordata; class Amphibia; order Caudata; family Salamandridae; genus Triturus; species Triturus cristatus. The sequence goes on from NC_140592.1 coordinate 667,906,849, forward strand.
ATTTTCACTATTTATTCTATTCTCCGACTTTTCTACTTCTCTACTGGAGTTTCTCTTTCCTAAATCTGGTGACGTAGTCTCAGTTTTGATAATTCGTAAGGTTTCTCTCATTGGGGCATTTGGTAACAACATTTCTGGGTCTGATCGGTACGGTGGTGGATTTTTATAAAACACATCATCCAGCACATCATCATCTGATTCATTTGCTCCGTAACCTCTTGATTCCACATTATTCCTCTTTTCCACACATTTTCTTCCTTCATTCTCTCCTACCATTCTCACAGGAAACACACCCTCGGTCATGCTTGCATTTCGCCACCTTTTCATTCGATACTCATGCGTTTCATATCCATACGGTTTACCAAACAAATGTCTATAACCTCTTCCACTTCTTTGTCTTTCTCGTTCATGCATTTCGTCTTCCCATTCCGTCAATGCCTCAAACTGTGTTGGTCTAGGTCTCAGTTCTAAATACATCATCTTCTCGCGTAAATTCCTTAACACTGCCATGTTAAAGGAACCATGTTCTGGAAATGCCAAGACTCCATCGTCCTTGGTGTATTTTACCCAATTGTCTAACCAAATACAAGTATGGTACCCATATTTCGCAATCATCAGAGATGCGGGGGTTTTCAGTGGAGGAAGTAACTGTCCTTCCCTAGTCTTGACCTGTTTGTCTTTCTTAAACTACTTTTTCATTTTACCAAACCACGACTTTTTCTTCTCTTCTAGCGGCTGGTAATACATTTTCTTGGTTTCTGTGTATTGCTAGTCTCTCTGCAACTGTACCGCTATTCTGTCCACTCACAGCGCGTCTCACACTAAGGCACCAATCAGGAGCGTCTACGTCACTGTCACAGTCCTCTAATCCCAGCGCGACTTACACTAACGCACCAATGGGAAGCGTTTACGTCACCCTGTAATTCTCCACTCCTAGCGCGGCTTTAAACTAAAGCACCAATCTGGGCGTTTTTACACTTCTGACCAACTGTCCAATCCCAGCGCGGTCGTTCTGACGTCAGTAGCCGCTGCGCCAGCTCTTCTCCCGTCTACCCCTCCTTTACAAACCCACTCGGTAGGTTTTTGTTTCAATTTTCTACACTTCTGTTAGTTACAACATAGAACCATCTCCATTGTCTGCTTCGCTAACCAAAGAATAGCAATAGACCTTTCTCACGAGAATTCCGTCTTTCCCGAGAGCAGCGCTTACCTCTGCCCTACTACGGAATCGTTACTTCCGTTGATAAAGTAGCACATCCCTCTACTTTACCCTTCTAGCAAGCATTAGCTAACCGTTTCTCTAGTATTTAAGAAATAAAACCAGAGTTTCACAATTAACCCGAATGCTATTTCGTTCACGCACTTTCACACAAGAAAATGTAGTACATTTGCACAGAATCCTGTCTTTCCCGAAAACAGCGAACAGTCTGTCCTACTACAGAATTATGACATACGTTAACAAAGCAGCGCTTACCTCTACTTTGTCCTTCTAACAAGCTCAGAGAATACCTGCTACCTTTTCAGTGATAAGCGTTATCGGTATGCCATTTGGTTTCCTGGTACTTAAAGACCAAAATTTCACAGGTATCCTTCGCTATCATTCACACTTCTCTCACACAGAAAATATTTCTAGTGGCAACACACGACGATGCTACCGAATCGAACCCAAACAATGCTACGTGCAACTTCAATTGTCACACGTTTCCCCTGTGTACCTACAGGGCAATAACAATTCCGTCTTTCTGAGAGCAGCGCTTACCTCTGCTCTGCTACAAAACTGTTACAAACTTCCGACTTCCTACATCCCAGAAGCCGTGCAAACAACATACAACTCAATGCGACCCAACATAGAGCGTTAGTACATAAACCAATACCAATCAATAATCAAAAATCAATAAGCTATTTACAAGCAATGATCACTAAACCAAAACAGTAGCTAACCATATCTCTGCTACCAAGAAAAACTGATGCAGCGCGGAATGCAAAATCCCTCCCTTCGTCACAGATCATAGATCACACTCAATCACTACATTCTCTGGTGGGGCCCATAACACCAACATTCATCCTCTATTCATCTGTATCTCTAAGGAGGTGATTGTTCCATTCGCTGTAATGAAAGGAAGTACTCACTTATCCCTAATGAGCAATAGATTTTCCTACCCTTCTCTATTCATTAAGGCCTAAGCTTCACCTTTAGTACTCCTCCCATGGATAGGCCATGGATCAGCTTAGCTGCTGGTTAAGTGATATCTAGACTTACAACTTATTTACATCAATACACTTTCATAATAATGACCCAATACAGTTCTTGTAATCAATCTTAAATCTTTATCTAAATAATTTAGAAATAAATCATTGTTTAATTAAGCAGCTAACCATCATATTTACCTATTCTGGCTAAAAGTTGTCCTCTAAGTCAAAATCTTGGTCATCAGTTCAATCTGTCAGAGTCTTTGGAAACAGCTGTCCTGCAGTGTCACCGTCCTCTCCGTCAGCATAACGTCAGGAAATCCAAAATTTTCGGAAGGGTCTCTGCACTAACCTCTCTATTCTATGGTATTTTATAGTACAATTACATTCCAAAAGTAACGAGTAATATTTTTAAACAATTCTGATTGGTCGATGAAATCCGTTCCACCACTTTCCCATACGGAAAATATCTCTTTTAGATGTAGTTCATATCCTTGTGGACAAAGTATCTTTTAATTGTTCTTTCAGGGGAAGTTGGCCTGTCGCCTGGAATGTCCTTGGTAGGCACAGTCGAGTTAGGGTCACAGTAAGGCCACTGCTGCTGCTGGTGACGCATGTGCACTTCACCCAGAGACCTTCTCAATGAAGTCATCTCGTCAAATAGGGATGTCGGCCATTTTGTGGCCACTTGAAATGGTCAACTTAAGCAAAGAGACACAAAAACGTAATTAATACATGGAAATGACTAATAAAATGTTATCCCCTTGCTAATACCCATATGTGTGTGTATTTATCTAGCAGAAGCAACGCTTAATGCAGGGTATATTCATGTTAATTAAGCACAAATCACAGATACATTACGGAAGCAACATATAACATATAATATTCTGTTTGTCTATGATCAGTATGCGTACACGTTTTAGTTTACGTATTAGTTAGGCCATGCAAATGCAATTCCCACGTGTATTCTTCATATTAGTAAGGTTGATTAAATTCCACAGCAATCCTGTTAGTACGATTACTATTAATCAATTAATCTTTTTAATCTAAACATGCAAAATGAAGGGGGTATACAAAAATTTAAGATAAAACCCCGCTCCAGCACAAGCACAGAAGGGGTGGTGGAGAGCAGGGTGGAACCCTTGACCTCAAGCGGGCCAGAATCAGGCGGGAGTCAGTCACTGGCATTTAGTGGTTTGAGGGGGCAAGCAAGGCATTAGAACTAAAGTGAAAATTTGAGGAAGGTTGTGGCATGTTAAACAAGCATTGGTATAGCCAATAGGTCTCGCCTTTGGGACCATATAAGTATTTAGCCATGCAACAGTTGCATAACTAAATACTTATAAGGTCCCAAAAGTGAGACCTATTGGCTATGCCAAGTGGCCGTGCGGCTGCAAAAGTGATCGCGGCCGTGTGGCTGCGAAAGTGAAAGTAATCGCGGTAAAGCATGGCGCGCGCGCCCACGCACATGCACTGTAGCTCTAGGCTGGCGTGGTAGCACTTTTTGGAGCCCTCTCAATAAGTCAGGCCAGACCAGAGCATGCGCTGGGTGAGGCGAGACCTAAAAACAAACAAACATGGAGTACCCGAATTCATGAAGGGGCAGAAAAGTCGTAAGGTTTGTAAAAATAACCTAAAGGCAAGGTAAGAATCTGGCTAGCTGGGTGGGGCCAGCTTCTGGTGTATGTCAACAAACAAATTCCTGGGATAATTAGCACTGCCAAAATTGATAATAATGCTGTTGCCCTGGATATCTTCTTGAGAACGACCGAGACAGACCCGTCTCCTCACCATTAAGATGTTAGCACAGCTAGAAGCCCCCATGCTTAACATAGCCAATGCACTACTTTATTTCGAAGGTCATCACAAGATCCTTCTGCAGCTCTCCACGAGGAGGAAATGGCCCAAGAACTAAAACAAGAGGGCAATCAGCTGGAGGAAGATCTAGGATTTCCATGGTGCAATCATAACTCGGTTATTTTGACCCATGGCTATGATCTAATCCTTTAGGAAGTGATGCTGGTTGAGAAAACCTTTCGCGTCCATCCTCCAAAGCCGCGTTGGAGACGAGCTCTGAGTAAAAGACTCGGTAAGGGATGGGGTCCGGCCCTACTAGCCGGCAGCTATTGTAGATTACATCCTTTATTCAAGACCTCCCTTGAATTAAAGCCTTCCCCAGAGCATATAGTGGACGTCCCATAGGAAGGAGGCACTAAAGAGGGGTGGCTGGCATGGCTCACCAACGCTAATGGATCTTGCTCCCTGGGGTGCAGTGTTCCAATGCTCGGGGTTTCCAACCTGCACTCAGCTGAGATCCAATTTACACAATATCTAAAAAAAAAAAAAAAAGAGTTACTATTCACATTATTGCTAAACCTGTGTCTGGTCAATCCAGGTTTACACTCAAGAACTAACAATTACAGCAAAGCTTCAAACCCATCCTTTGAGCACTAATAGATGGATTACTCATCCATTTAAATATAAAACAGATCCCCCCCGTCCATCTCAAACACCTGAACAGCTTATTTCAAGCCGAACACTATCACACTGGATCTCAAAAACACACAAACAATGATAAAACATGCATTTACCATTAGCAAGTATGTTTTGCTGTTCTTCATTCTACGTTTACGTCCTAATCTTACACACCACGGCCCTGATTCCAGAAACAAGAGTTTTCTTGGGATCACATTTCAACGTTTTTCATGGAAACTACTGCAACCTTCCCCCCCAACCCCCAATATTCCCTTGGCAAGTTTTGGCAACGGATACCTGATGAAAACTCCAATACTTGTGTCAATAGGTGTAGTAAGCACCTCTTTCCGTGTACAATGTCTCCTGGTCCACTGCAACCTCTGAATCAGCTGGTACATAAGGTATTTGTCCGGTAAACATTGTTCTGTCACAATACCAAGTTCAATAATATTTCCCTGTCATATATCGTCTCCACAATAATGGTTTTCAGTATATCATCAAGGTAAGCATGTAGCAGAAACATAAATCTATTATTCTTAATTAAACATCTACTTAATTAATGGGATATTGGAAGTCTATATTTTGGAACAGGCTCATATTAAAACTTCAATATTGTGGTGGAATCCTAAAATGCCAGAAACAGGAGGATAAACACGGTTACCTAAAACAAATGGTTAACATGTCAGTAACATGTTGGACCCTTCTGGATCGTTCTCTGGCAGTTTACAAAATATTCTTACCACACGTATATTTGCCCAGTCTCTCCATAGTAGAAAGAAGGCACTCATGGCAGCAGCGAGTAAGTTGGCTGGGTAAGCGCTGTTACCAGCAACTGCAAGTATCAGGAATCGACTCGGAATTTGTGTTTTTAATTCACTGTAGAAAAGTACTTTGTGAAAACAAGTACCAACGTTAGCCAGGATTTTCTAGCTCTGCACGCACTGTATTAACTGTAAATAATATCACCTGTGATCCTGACCGATCCGCCCTGTTCCGTCACGGCAAATGCCGATTGAGTGGAGGGCTGGGTCAGGCTGCTTTCACTCACTTCCGCCGACTCACTTCCACAAGGCAGCGGTCTAGTGCTCCAGTACAGTGCCTACAAAAGCAGATGCAAGCAAGGATGCGCAGTGAAAGCGCGCAGCGGGCGCGCCGTTGGCGCGCCAAGAGCAAGCCCATCTGCGCCCGTCCGCGTCCGTCCGGGGCTAGGGGCCACGAATGCTGCCCATTTCTCTAGTGGTCAAGGTCTTAGGTATTCTAGCAGAATACTTAGACCGTTAGAACCAATGGGCTTAGCACAATGCAGACATATCAGTTGAACAGGGAGGGAAACTGAACTCGGACAAGACGGAGGTCCTCATCCTGGGCTCCTCTCCCTCCGCCTGGGACGACTCCTGGTGGCCTCCCGCCCTGGGCACCGCACCCAAACCGACAGACCATGCACGTAACCTGGGCTTCATCCTGGACTCCTCCCTCTCCATGACCAGGCAAGTCAACAGCGTCTCCTCGGCGTGCTTCAACATCCTACGCATGCTACGGAAGATCTTCTGGTGGATCCCCACAGAGACCAGGAAGACCGTCACCCAGGCCCTCGTCACCAGCCGACTGGACTACGGCAACGCCCTCTACGCCGGGACCACCGCCAAGCTCCAGAAGAGACTCCAGCGGATCCAAAACGCCTCAGCCAGACTCATCCTCGACATCCCACGATCCAGCCACATCTCCGGACATCTGAGAGACCTTCACTGGCTCCCCATCAACAAGAGAATCACCTTCCGCCTCCTCACCCACGCACACAAAGCCCTACACGACCAAGGCCCGAGCTACCTCAACAACCGAGTCAACTTCTACGCTCCCAAACGCCACCTCCGATCAGCCAACCACGCCCTCGCCGCCGTCCCCCGCATCCGCAGAGCAACTACAGGAGGAAGGTCCTTCTCCTACCTGGCCGCCAAGACCTGGAACTCCCTCCCGTCCGACCTGCGCCTGACCCAAGACCACCTCTCCTTCAGGAAGAAGCTGAAGACCTGGCTGTTCGAGCAGTAGCGGCACCCCCCCCCCCAGCGCCTTGAGACCCTACGGGTATGTAGCGCGCTTTACAAGTGTCACTGATTGATTGATTGAGGGAAGATGTGCGCACACTGCCTGTTCAAGCTAAATACAGCAACAGCTGCCCTTACAACACAGGCAGTTAAGGGGCTGAACTGCTTACCCATGAACTGCAGGTCACTAAATAAACACAAAAATGATATATATGACTGCATTGAAGAAAAGAATTTGGACATCCTGTTTCTGACAGAAACCTGGCTGGACGAATTCTCAGCTCCTGATGTCCTACAGGCACTCCCAACGGCATACGGGATCCTGAGAGTGGATTGCCCGAGAAAAAAGGGAGGGGGCATAGCAATGATCCATAAATGATCACTAGACTGCACGATGCAAGAGGCAGAGATAGGCCACTGCGAAGCTGCCTCCTTCACAATAAAGGCTAATGGCAAGCAGACAATAAATGGGTTTCTGATTTATAGACCCCGGGGCCAGCATCAGGTTTGAGGGAAAGCATTATGGACTGCCTTTTTCCAACCAGCATAACGCTATAGTGACCTGTTAGTTCTGGGGGACCTAAACTTACAGTTTGATAGCAAATTGTATGGGGAAGCACAAGCCTTATACCAGGAGCTAGCAGGATTCCAATTAGAACTAAAATCTACGCAGATAACACATCAATTAGGGCATTTATTAGACCCCATCTTTTCAAACTGCCAGGGGCTGACAGTTGACTGCCCAACAGCGGTTCCATGGTCGGACCACTATTTAGTGGCCTTTTCCATCCACCTAACAAGGCCACCCTCAAAAAGGGACCCGCCATCTAACAGCATGCATAGGAAATGGAGAAATTTCAAGGAGAGCAGTTTTACACAGGCTCTGCTAGCAAATCCCCCTCCCTAATCACAGACATTAACGAGACAAGTCAAGAAGTAAACATTTGGATTGAAAGTGCACTGGATGTGGTGGCACCATGGTCAACTAGCACCCCACACAGACACACTAAGAGTGCGCCATGATTTAACCAGGATCTAAGGGTGGCAAGAAAGGCTTGTAAAAGGATAGAACGTAAATGGAAGGAGGGCTTCCTAGACTCAGATAAGGCGGTTAATAAACTGAAGCTGAGACAGTATCATGCACTTATAAAGAAAACATGGTCTGCTTACTACATGGGAAGAATTGAAACAGCAGACAACTCATGTAGAGAATTATTCAGCATCTTTAAAGAACTATCCTCATTGGAAAGAACAGTAGCACCAGCCCCTCGCTCAGAAGAACTATGCAACAAAATCGCAGACTTCTTTGCTAAAAAAGTATCCAAGATTTATGATACTTTCCCGGAAAATGCTCGAAATGGACACATAAGCAACAAGGAACAAACTAAGAAGTGGGGGGAAAGCAGCATTTCCCAATTCTCTGCTCCTTCTCTAGAAGAGCTCGGAAAGATAGCACAGAGTATAAAATCAGGCTCCCCGAAAGACCCATCTACACCTAAGGTCATATGTGTAGGACTAGAGACGATACTACCCTACATCCAACAGCTGTTAGAGACCCTTTTTAGAGAAGGGAATATACCTGATATGTAGAAGCGAGCTACTGTCCGCCCACTGGAAAAAAAAAACCACAGCTGATGCGAATGTAATGGAAAATCTACGACCGGTCTCACTGCTCCCTTACTTTTCAAAAATATCGGGAAAAGTGGTCAATAGACAGCTAGGGGCACACATTAAGAAACATGACCTACTTCATCCCACATAATTAGGCTTTAGCTCAACTTACTCAACTGAGTCAGCATTGCTTTATGCTACAGAATCAGTACATAAAAGAGGGGACGAAGGCCTGACGACTGCGCTGGTTCTCCTAGACCTCAGCGCAGCGTTTGACACGGTGTCACATGAGCTGTTAATGCACTGTCTCAGAAGGGGAGGTGTGGACAGGGTTGCCCTGAACTGGTTGGCCTCTTACCTGCACTGTCACAGTTTTCAGGTGTCACAATCTGCGTACACCTCCAAACACATCAAGTTAACACAGGGGGTGCCACAGGGTTCAATCTTGAGCCCTACGTTGTTTAATCTATATGTTGCCCCCTTGGCAGAAATTGTGGAGAAACACGGTGTCACAATAGTGTCGTACGCAGATAACACACAGCTTGTGGTCACCTTAGCTTCGAATTTGGCATTAGCTGTCAGTAGTTTTGCAGAATGCTTGAAAGATCTAGCCGGGTGGATGACAGATAACTGCCTGAGACTAAATGGCAGTAAGATGGAAATATTGATAGTCTGGAACACTCCATCCATCTGGTCATCTGCCTGGTGGCCAGCAAGCTTTAGGACAGGTCCCCACCCTCAAGACTGAGGTAAAGAACTTGGGGGTATGGATAGACTCTAGACTATCCTTTGAGACCCAGATCAAGAGATTTGCAGGCAGGTGTTTTAGAATCCTCAGAGTATTAAGGAAAACCCTAGATATTTTACCTCTGGCGGCAAGGAAAACCCTGACCCATGCGCTCGTTACATCAAGATTAGATTTTGGAAATCTGATGTATCTAGGTGCTAACAAAAAAGGACACCAGAAGCGACAATCCGTTCAGAACGCAGCGGCCCGACTGGTTCTGCATCTGCGAAGACGAGCACCCTCGAAGAATGCACTGAAGACACTACATTGGTTGCCCATCCAGAAACGAATTTCATTCAAGACTATGCATCGGGCATCGCATCTTGCTGGGCAGATGCCCAATGTACCTCAGTGATCTTATGACCCCCTACAAAACAGAAAGACAAATGAGATCCACCGGGACCCATTTGGTGAAAGTCCCGAGGATTAGGGAGGCGCGAATGGGGTCTCGCTCTTTTGGTTACTTGGCAGCAAAAAGCTGGAACTCCCCACCCTTGTCCCTCCGGGAAGAACCATCAGAGAAACTCCTCCGAAAAAAAAACTAAAAACGTGGCTCTTCACCCAATAAGGACACATTATTGCATGAATCTGTGAGGTGCCATTTCCCGAAGTCGCAGTAATTGTTAAATAGCGCTGAGACACACCAATGGGTGTAACCAGGCGCTGTACAAATGCAGAAAATATCAAATATCAAAATATCAAATGGCTGGGTGCTTCTCTCAGAAATCCGTGTTCCCATCAAACATGATAACCGGATGCACTGCATATTAACAAGTCTGATGCATTCGCGTCATCTTGTCATTCCCTTATCAAGTAGTCGATCAGTAACAATTTATTTCCGAAATACATTTTCCTAAAATAACAAACCATGGTTATTATACAAGAATACAGATTATATGAGAAGCCATTACATTTTCATTAAGATTCTGTAGTAAAATACACAGAGGGTAAAATAAAATATAAAACAAGCCTGGTGTTTCACTATGTGAAATTAATTTACAGCGGGAGGGAAAAAATAACTACAATCAAATTAATTATATATGGTGATTATACCAATCATCTTTAAGCAAATATAGATCATTAGGAGAACAGCTTGCAGTCCTCACGTAGAAAGTCTTCGCACACACACACAGGCACACACGCACACACGCACACACACACACAAAACACACACTCACTAGTAATACATTCAAAGGAGGTAACAATCTTGATAATATTAGGAAAGGGGATTCAATAAGGCTTTCACAGAATGATGAATGATTGAATGAACGAGGCAAGAAGTGAATCAGAAAATTAGTGATTAAATGACTGTATCAACGAATGAGTGAGTAAATTGGAAAATAATTGCAATGGCATTACTACTCGGACACATGAAGGGTACTCCTCATGTGAACAGTTAAGCCATGCAGGAAAGACAATGCTCTCCTTTAGACGTGATTTTGTTTTTATTTATTTAGAGTGTCTCAGGATGTAGATGCAGTAATGGGTGTGCCGTGGACCTCAAGATGGACCGCAGTGATACAGGTCAACAAGCCACAAATTGGTCTGGAGTTGTTTCTGTTCCCCTTGAGAGAGGGGTGTGGCTTGGCACTTGGGAATGGACTGACTGTTTCCATTGAAACAGGCGAATTTTGATCAGTATGCTGTTGGTCTATGCCGGTAGTTGTACAGTGGGCAAACCAAAATAAATGACGGATTTAAGTGTGTTTCAAAGTAAACACCGTAGGCAGAGATTAATTGAAACATTAACCCCTCGCTTTTTTATTTTTCTAAGTTGACCCAGGCACAGCTCGTTTTTTACTTACTTTGCAGAGTTTTATATAGCGCGAACTTGACCCGAACCGGGTATCAGAGCGCTTTACATAGCGCCAGTTGCATTACATGAGGACACATTCATTTTTTCATTTTTGTGAGGTACGGGGAGATTAAGTGATTTGCCCAGAATCACAGGATATTCAGCGTCATTGCCAGACTCGAACCCAGCTACCCAGATTCGAGGTCGACCACCCTAGCCGTTAGTCCAACTCCTCTCCCTTCTTGATGCAGCGGACGTTTCTGAAGAACATATGTTTTCTTTAAGGTGCTACGGACCCTTTGATCCTCAAAATATTTGAAGCATCTAGGCTCCAGGCGGTAAAGCATCATGTATAGCAATGCATCTATGACTGGGTGAACGCTACTCTCAAGCACTTGCAGGCCTACTATGCCTCGTTTCATTGTGCACGCCCCGTGAACGCCTGAGCACTAAGGATCCAGTATTTGCAAGGCTGCCCGGGGGCGTTGCGCAGCAGCCCCCCTAAAAGGGCGGCCGCCTTAGTGCCACAGGATGGCACTGGAGTAGCCGGTCTAGTCCCTCCCTGGGCCACGGCCAGGGAAGACGTCCGGCCGACCTACTTGCGGCGAAGGGGGAGGGGTATTTATGCTGTCCTCGCCCCTCTTCCGCCCTTGAGGTTTCACGGAGGAAAGTCAATCGCGCCATGCGCAGTTTCACGGAGCAAAGAGGTTTTGGATTCATCAGGCATGGGCTAATACACGCCAAGTCAACAGGGTGCCTGGAGGGAGATGGGGTGCACTCTAACATTAAATCGGCCAAGAGAACCTTCTACGTAAAAGCCATCAAGGAAGCTAGTCAGAAACAAAAAACTCTGTTCTCTATAGTAAAATCTTTTACTCAGCCCAAGGCCCTTCAACCCGAAATCCCCCCATCCCAAGATCTATGTGACAAGATTTCAGAATTCTTCGACGAAAAAATTGCTTCTATCCATAGAAATTTCCCCCCCCCCGCAAACCCCTCAAGGGCCCCCTAGTCCAGACCTACTTGATTCATCAGTTGGCTGTCTCAAATATTTCACGCCAGTCACCCTGGCCCAAACCAGAGAAGCCATCCTATCTTGCAAATCCGGCTCCCCCTCTGACCCCTGCGCCCCCAAGATTCTCCACCAAATCATAGACGTGGTGAACCCTACCATTAATAACATAGTCAACTTATCACTCAGCTCTGGATCTGTCCCTCGCATATGGAAAAAGGGTGTTGTCAAACCTCTTATGAAGAAGACTAATAAATCCCCAGTGGACTTGACCAATCTCCGCCCTATCACCCTTCTCCCTGCCTTGGGAAAAATCACTGAGCAGCTAGTTTATAAAGAACTCAAAATCTACTTGGAAACCCATAATATACTTCACCCTCAACAATCTGGTTTCCGCCCTAAACACTCAACTGAAACAGCTCTGATCGAACTAACTGACACAATTAAAACGCTGCAAGATCAGAGAAAGAAAGCCATCCTGATACTTCTCGACCTCACGGCAGCATTCGACACCATATCACACTCTATCTTGATCAATAGACTGATGGCTATAGGGATCTCAGACACAGCCCTATCATGGATAGGATCATTCCTCAGCGATAGGTCCCAAACCGTCGCCCTTGGTCCTTTTCAATCTAAGGAGAAAAAGGTCTCCTCTGGAGTACCCCAAGGGTCCATCCTGAGTCCCCTCCTTTTTAATATTTACCTCATTCCCCTCGTTACCTTGATTGAATCTTTCGGCATACCCATCACCTCGTATGCCGATGACACTCAGTTGATCGTACCTCTTGAGGACAACTCAAATAAAGCTGAGCTTAATCTTAAAAACTGCTTAACTGCGGTCTTCCAGTGGATGAACACGAACCACCTCCGATGCAACTCTGGTAAAACAGAGATCCTCCCCATCGGAAAGAACACCTCCTTCTGCCCAGCCCTCTGGTGGCCGGACAACTCTGTTGCCCCTCCTCAAACTGTCACAACAGCTAGAAACCTTGGTGTAGTATTTGACGCAGATCTATCATTCGACCAACACGCCAGGATGGTTGCCGGCAGATGCTTTGGCATAATTAAATCTCTCAGAAAGTTCTTCGACTTTCTCCCTCTTGAAGCCAGGAAAACCATAACAGTAGCCCTAGTAATCTCGCGCATTGACTACTGTAACGGCCTCCTGGCTGGGACCAAAAAATCCACTCTTACCAAACTCCAAAGCGTCCTTCATACTGCCGCCCGCTTGGTCCTAAAATTACCTCGCAAAACCTCAATCTCTGCAGCCCTAAAAACACTGCATTGGCTACCCCTCCATAAAAGAATATTTTTCAAAATTCTTACTGTTGCCTTTCGGGCTTTCAACAACACTGGTCCCAAATACTTAACCAGACGCTTTCCACACTACAACCCGAGTCGCCCCCTTCGTTCTACCCATGGCAATTTCATGTCCTCCGCCAGGTACAACCTGAAGTCACAAGGTGGGAAAACTTTAAGCTCCCTGGCCATCAAAGCCTGGAACAGCATGCCTAAACACCTGAGACAACAGACCTTAGAGAAGCCTTTCAGAAAACTTCTCAAAACTTGGATCTTTAATCTCCCCGATGACTGGACTAAAGCCGCCATCTAGCCTCCTTCGCATCTACCTTTGACCGGGCCTCCGGGTTTTTCAGCGCCATGGTGCTCCCTCCGGAGCGAACGTTGCGCTTAATAAATACCCCCTCAAATATCAAAATATCAAATATCAAGTCTAGGCATGGATTTATTTCTTCTGGACCTAGGGGAAGCCTTGGCAGCAGCAGGTTGTAAGTAAGAAAGGGTGGCCACTCCCAAGGCTGTGGAGGAGTTACAGGGCGATCCAGAGTCTGCAGATACCAAGGGGTACTTCATGCAGCAGCACAGCAGGGTGCTAAGCCAGGATACCCAGGGATGTTTTAGCGTTGTCCCCTGGAATAACTACGGCGCCCCGTTAGTCCTACGGGCGGTTGTGGGTCTGAGCAACCGGGGGCTGCCATGAACGCTCCGCCCACCTCTTTCGGGGGGGTTGTGAGTAAGCAAGTGGACTGGTGGTCCACGGATGGGAGGGGTGGCCCCTCCCAATATTTGGTATACACCAATTGGTGACTGCCACGGTGTAATTTAGGCTTATCAGACGGGCAGGCGGCATAGGTGTTGGCCTGCCCTGGGATCGCCAGTAAAATAACCCACCATGTTTGCATATTGGTTATGCTAATATACCTGCAGCAATATTTCTCCACTACAAAAAAGTGTTGTGCGGTTTATTGATGTATTTGTGTGATATGTGACGACAGTTGCCGATATTGGCACTATGGAATAGCGCTGTGTCAAAGTAATAAAACGTGCTTAGGAGTTCAGGACACAGAATGTCTAGCAGTATATCGATTAGATAAAGTGTGCATTGTGTAGTATCTTCCCCCACCCGGTAGCATGCAAATGATCACCCCACACAAGGAGATATGTGCTGCACGTCTTTATTCTTCAACAAGCAGAGACCATCCCCGCTAACAGTCGCACAGAAGCGCCTACGAAACGGTTTCCAAGTGCACTTTGACTTGACACTCTGGTTCTCAGAGTGTATAATTTCTTATATTGCTTATTGCTGGAAGCTGCTAAGTTTGTTTGTTCCTGTTCGGTGATTTTGTGCCTGTTTCCCACATCTGATTTTTGCCCTGCTCTATTGCTAGACTACCCGCTCTGTTTATTTCTAGTTATATCACTTGCAGTCTAAAAACTTAAGCCCCAGTCATGTCTACCTTTTCAGTTCCTTACACAGGCCTATCAGATTTTTTTTGGGGGATTGGCACAATAACTTGATGAGGTGGGCACGGGACGCCTCTTTATTTTTTCGAAGAGCCATAAGCACCTACTTCTAAGTTTATGAAATGCACAAGTCCTTTGGCTATGCAGCAACAAATTGACTAAACATGATGTTCCATTATGTGAGGCTTGTGTGTAACTTGACATTTTTATGTCAGGGAATGGTTTATGGTTCTCTATCAAGGACTCTGCCCTTGGGAGTCATGTTGCGGGGTTTACGTCTGTGGGGAGATAGGTCTATAAAGCTTTCTGGAAGCTTTCAAGTTGGTCATCGTCCATTAATACTCAATTCAGGGTTACATACATTCCTCTTAAAAAATAATCAGGAGAACGTACAGTATTTCTCCCTTTGACTTCTATTGCGGCCTGCATCAGGATTATTGCCATTTATGGGCTTGCAAGTGAGCTGCTGCAGGTTTGGATATCAGGAATTCAAATATACTTTTTTTCCATACTTGTCAGGAGCACAGAGAAATCCCTACGACAGGCAGAGAAAGGTGACAAAAATGTTGTGCACTTGTTTGCAGGAGCAGGTTACTGGCAGTGCATAATCCGAGTCACACAAGACCAGTCCCTACCATCTGAAACCCGCAGTGGAATGGGTTTTGACATGCAAGAATCAGGGGTTGGGGGACTAGACTTGAAATCGGTAGTCTCCCGCCTGAATCGGTAGAGCTGGCATTTATGCACTGGGGGCTCATGACACTGGCTATGCTACTGGTCCGGAGTGATACACGCAGGCCTGAATGTTTGGGTGGTTGTAGGGCGACCTATGTGGAAAGAGTAAGGTACGTGAAGTCCAGACACATGGTCTGGTCGTTTTGAGATGAACTTGACTCTGCTAGAATGCATGCTTATGTTTAAATTGTATGCGAGACAGATCGCACTTGAGCCACTCTAATTTACCTGAAAGTTGTTGAGCTCTTGTCTACAAAAGGTATTATCCTGTCTTGTATTGTGGTGTACTAGTTTCGTGGTTGATGGCGGTTTTCCTGGAGGATCGAGGGTATTACTTATAGCAGGAAAATTCAGAGTGAAGTTTTTAAGGCCTTCTGAAATGTCAAAGAAACAGTCCCTTCCCATATTCCCTCAAGCCTTGGCCATAAAGCTAGTGATGTCTGTTAAAATATGGCTAGATTAGAAACTATTTGTTATAGGTGCTGGGAAAGCGTAGTGAGCTTTAGACCAGTGCAAATGGACATGGAGCACCCAGGCGATCTCCTAGCAGTCCATACACCCTAGATGGGCTAGGCTGGCCTAGTCTTGATGTTCTGTAAAATAGCTCCATGTACAATGTTTGTCTCGGGTTACATGCTGGTGACAACGAACAGCACTGCTCCATCGACTACTTGCTCAGTTTAGGCCAGACTGACCAGGAGGACAATTGGACCGTGCCTGTGGGTCAGTCTGTTCTTAGATGCCTGGGGCACTATTTGATCATTTCTCTGATCTCTCTGTGAAGCCTCTAAAAAGGTGACAAGCCAGACTTCCAGCAAGCCAGACCTCATATGGCAAAGGACGCGCCTGAGCCACAGTTACTGAGGGCTGCATTGACAGGCTTTAAAACAAGCAGCACTGCCGCAGTACTAGTTCCTCTCTCGCATGTTCCGGGCATGGCCTGTTTTGTGAGGGTTACATGGGTGTATGTGGCCACAATGTGTACTCTATGCCGCTACATCATTCAGGAGAACATCTGTAAATCGGTTGCTTGATAGGAGAGTACCGAGGGAGACTGCTGGAAGAGGTTAGAGCGAATAGAGGTTCCATCCCTGCTAATTGTGTAATATGTTGATCTTCGGGATTTGTTAAAGCATGTCAGTCTGAAAAAACCCACATCATTTTTGGGCAAAGAAGAGTTCTTGCAAAGAACCCAACTTCCTTTTCGGCTCTAGCACCACCACAACCTCAGGGTGCAAGGTAAGGAAACTAATGCTATATTATTTTTAAATTGTAGTTCATATTTCTTCATCCCTGAATGAGAAATGAAGTGCTTTGTAGGGTGCCTTACTTCCTTTTATTTATTTATTTATTTATTTATTTATTTATTTATTTTTTAAAGTTTTTATTGAACAGTAAAAAGGATACAAGCATGGGCCTACAACCACCAGGGCCGGCCGCTAGAATCAAAAAGGATCACACAGTGTTAAAGTCATGAACCGGCCCATGGGGCCCAGCCCATTACAGAAGCTCCAGTTACACATAAGGGATTCAGGATACATACATTTAACATGAATAACAACTAAAAAACAAAAGGCGAGGCGTAGTGACATGAAGTGGGCGTCCGACTACAGCAGGGGGACTTCACATCCGACCACCAGATGGCGGTCAAGGGGAAGGAGGACTAAGAGGTCAGGGGGGGTTCATGGGTGAGCCAGGTCTACACTCGGATATTCCAAATACGCAAGGAACCATCACGGGTCAGGGGGACAAGGCAACCTCGGAAGTGTCCACCAGGGGGGGAGCACAGATATTCCCCCGATACTCATTCCATTGCCCCCAGATTCTGCCCCATGCCCCCGGTTTACCACGAGCCACATACACAGTCTTCTCCCTGAACATGCACCAGTCCATGTTCTCCATCCATACAGACACGGTGGGAGGCCGCTGCGAACCCCAAAGCTGCGCTATATCTCTCTTGGCAATCATGTTCCCCAGGGCCGCCCACTGAGTCTGGGCCGCGTTATAATCATTGGGCTCCCACACATTCAGAACACAGCGACGCACCTCCGGCAACAGAGCAACCCCGGTGACTCGTCCCATAACCTCATGCACCCGGCGCCAGTATTCCGCCACCTCGCGGCACTCCCATAGGATGTGGAGAAAGGTGGCACTAAGCCCACAGCCCCGCTTACAGAGCCCGTCGTCAGAAAATCCCATCGAAACCAAACGGGGACCCGTCACGTAAACCCGGTGGAGAATCTTAAGCTGGACCAGACGGAGACGGGCCGGGATGGCCACCTCCTTAGGGGACGACAGTGCGGACTGCCAGTCCTCGTCGTCCAACTCCACCCCATCTCCCGTCCATGCCTCCCGAAGACGCACCAAGAGGTCAGCCCGATTATTAATCAGTTTTTTATAAATTAGAGAGATAGTACTGTCGGGCACGTGACCATCGAGTATGCGGTCCTCGAGGGGCGAAGAAGCCGGGACCTTGGTCCCTTCCCCAAAGACAGAGAGCAGGGCATGCCGAACCTGGGCATAACGGAAGAACTCCCTTTCAGTAAGCTCGTATTCGCTCTGGAGCGCCGCGAAGGTTTTAACCGTGCCCTTAACCCATAAGTCTCCCACTCTGCTAATACCGATCGTGTCCCAGTGCTCAAAGCCTTTCGTTGTCCAGAGGCTACCCAATCGGTCGGAGGCGAATAGAGGAGTAGCACACGTTAAACGCTCACTCCAGCCCATGGCTACATTAGCTGCCTTCCAGATCCTTACCGCAATCTTAGTAGGGCCCGTAAGGGTCCTTCCAGCCAAGCGGGAGTAAAGCGCCCTATTATAGTTACCGCCGGGAAGCAGACATTTATCCATCTCATACGCCGGGTTCAAGCCGGGCGCATACGTGGCATGGTTAATGGCCGATAGTTGGGAGGCCCAATAATACCTTCTAATGTCGGGAAGCGCGATGCCCCCGTCGTACCAGGGGAGAGTGAGCTTTGCCAGAGCGATACGCGCCCGCCCGTCCCACACCAGTCTCCTCTGCAGGCTCTCCACCTCCCGAAAGTAGGCAACCGGAATGACATCGAAGGAGTTCTGAAGTGCATAAAGGAATCTGGGAAGGGACATCATTTTAAACAGAGCTGCGCGACCAAGCGGGGACAAGGGCAGCTTACACCACCGAGCCGTATCCTCCCTCAAACGCCGAAGTGGAAGCAGGAGGTTCTGCTCATAGCGAACCGCCGGGTCCAACGAAACGTACACCCCCAGGTATTTAAAGCCGGACAGAGATAGTTGGATCGGAAGCCGAGGCGGCAAGAGAGGAGGGCCACCAGAGATAGGATACACGCAAGATTTAGACCAGTTAATCGTCAGACCCGAATTTCTCCCAAAGGAAGTAAGGACATCAAAGAGAACATTAAGCGACTGCCGCGGCGAGGTGAGATACAAAAGAATGTCATCCGCGTACAACGAGACCCGGTCCTCGAAGCCCGGGGCCCACCGGATCCCTCTGATCGAGGGCTCCCAGCGGAGCCAGGCAGCGAGCGGTTCCAAGGCGAGAGCAAAGAGCAGAGGGGACAACGGGCACCCCTGCCTCGTACCCCTACCGAGAGCGAAAGGCTGAGAGACCCGCCCATTGACGACCACCTGAGCCATTGGTCCAGCGTAAAGAAGCTTCACCCAGCCAAGAAATCCCTCCCCAAAGCCGAATTTGGTCAAGACAGCCCAGAGGAATGGCCACTCGATGGTATCAAAGGCCATCGTGGCATCTAAAGAAACCAGTACGGCTGGTTCGGAGAGGTACTCCGCCCTAGCGAGGGCGCCGTGGAGACGCCGCAGGTTAAGAGCGGTATTACGATGAGGGATGAAGCCGCATTGATCCGGATGGATCAGATCACAGATAACGCTCAGCAAGCGAGTGGCGAGGACTTTAGCCAGTATCTTAGGCTCGGCGTTTAATAGAGAAATAGGCCTGTAGGAGGCACAGCGGTCTCGTGGCTTACCATCCTTGGAGATCACGACTATAGTAGCCAGACGCTGGTCGGCGGGAAGGGAACCCGTTTCGAGGGACTCCTGGAACATACGACGGAGGAAAGGCGTGATTTTATCCGGGCGCAATTTATACAACTCAATAGGCAGGCCGTTGGGACCCATAGCCTTGCCAGAGCGAAGGGAGCGAATCGCAGTTGCAATCTCGTCAACAGACAAGGGGGCGTCCAGCTGTTCACGGTCCTCGACGGACAAGCCGGGCAGAGCAATATCCCGCAGCAGAAGGCGAGAGTCTTCCTCATCCCTATCAGTCACCGGGGAGTACACGGCCCGGAGGTGGTCAGCAAAACACTCCACAATCTCACCAGGCTCAGTCACACACGCTCCATCCGAAACCCGCAGCTCCGGGACCACACGATTCACTCTCTCCTTCCTGTCCAGCCAAGCAATCAATTTACCCGCCTTGTCCCCGGCGTCATACAATCTACCCTGCTGCTCCCTATACATAGTCTTGGCAGCATCAGTAACAAGAGACCTGTATTCAAACTGCTTCAAGCTGAGGGCATGGAGCCCATCCGGAGTGACACCCGCCTCCAAGGCCGACTCCAGCCCCGATATGTCAGTCTCCAGCTTCACCACTGCCTCATTCTTGAGCTTCTTAGCCACCACTATCTGGGAGAGGGCTTGTCCGCGGAGCACGGTTTTAAAAGCTTCCCACAGGGACATTGCGGACGACACCGACCCCTCGTTTTCAAGGAAATATTGGTCAATCGACTTGACCAGGCTGTCGCGAGTCGTGGGGTCTCGCAGGTACCAAGGGTTAATGGGAGCGATCCGCCCTGCAGACCGCGACCCGGTGTCAAAGAGCAGCCACAGCGGGGAATGATCAGAGATACCCCGCGCCAGGTGCCTAACCTCTCGAATCCGGGCAGTCTGGGCCGCGGGCATAAGAAAATAGTCTAATCTGGAAAGACTCCCATGCGCCCCAGAGTGAAAGGTGTACTGACATTGTGTCGGATGCATTAATCTCCAACTATCTACCAGACCAAAGGTCTCCAAGAGTCCGCCGAGCCATGCCTGGGCAGCGGGGAGGGCCCTGGGCGGGTGACGATCCAGGTCACCCGAAACCACCGAATTGAAGTCCCCGCCCATAAGCAAAAGACTGTCCGGAAGTTCAAGCAGCATTCGACCCAAGTCCGAGAAGGTGGAGTTCTGGAGGCCCGGGGGAACGTAAACTGAGACCAAGGAAAGTGACTGCCCCTCCCACCTCCCAGTCAAAGCCACATAGCGCCCTCTATCATCCGGGACTACCCTGGTGATCTCTAACGGAAGTGAGGATCGCAGGAGAATGCCCACCCCTCTAGAACCAGTGGTGAAACCAGAATGGGCCACGAGGCGGTATCCCCCCCTGTTCATTGCATGACAAACATTACCAACCAGATGCGTCTCCTGTAAAAACACCACATCAGGAGCCAGACGACGCAAATACTGCAGCACAACACCCCGCTTGATACGGTCCCCCAACCCATTGACGTTCCATGACATCAATCTCAACCCGTCCCCCCCCATCCCCTCCGGTAGATCAAAGGTCCCCCAGCCAATAGCGCAGCACCCGAAACTGGACAAAAATCAGTACCTCGCCCTGAAAACAAAGAACACACATCAAAACAACCCCTCCCACCCCCCAACCCCCCCCCAACTCCAACTCCCCCCACCCTGCACCCCTGCGGGCCAAAAAACCACCCCAACTTGCAGTGTGCCTGTCGCCCTACAAACCCCATTCTACGAAAAGACCCCGGAGGAGGAAAGGGACCCGTCCCCGCCCGCCCCCCACACAGGTCATAGTGAGACAAAATGAACAAAAGAAGTAAAACCCAGCCGAACAGTGCAAAATGGCAAAGTCAAGGACCAAAAGTCACTCCATAGGGGACCCGTCACCTTCGGTACCGGCAGAGGGCCCCGGCCGGTCACCCCTGTCCGGCAGCGAGTCCAGCCAGTCACTCACAGTCGCGGGAGAGTCAAAAAAGACAGTCCGATCCTCGTGTTCCACTCAGAGTTTTGCGGGATAGAGCATAGAGTACTTAAGGCCCAGGTCACGGAGACGACGCTTCACCCCCTGGAAACCCATCCGCTGTTTCTACACAAGTTGGGTGAAGTCCGGATAAAAGTTAATTGACGAGTTCTCATGACGAACCGGGCCGTGGACCCGTGAGGCCTGCAGAATCGCATCTCGGTCTCTGTAGTGGAAAAGTTTGGCTACAATAGGCCTCGGGGGGGCCCCCGGCCGCGGCCGACCGCCCGGAACTCGATGGGCCCGCTCCACGGCAAAGAACTTACTTAGGCCAGCGGGGGCCAGCTGTTGGAGGATGAGTTCCTCGACCAGGAGGTCAACCGGGCGGTTGTCGGCGGACTCCGGTACGCCTATGACTCGGATGTTATTGCGTCGGGCTCGTCCCTCGAAGTCCTCCAGCCGCCGGGCCATCTGATCGTTGGCCATCTTGATGTCGCCAAGAGTGGTCTGCAGGTCCGACACATCCGCACCAAGGGTGGAAGTCCGCACATCGAGCGCTTGAACCCTCTCGTTGGTTTTAGAGAGATCCGCCCGAATTAATGTGACATCGATAGCCACCGTGTCGATTTTACGGGCCAAGGCCTCGTACTGCGTGGCGATGGTCTCCCTGATGCCGTTAATGGCGCCCATGATGTCCTGCAGGGACAGCTCCGGAGAGACGGACGTGCCACCACCGGCGTCGTCTGGGGGGGCACCGGCCTTTCCAGGGGACCCTCTGCCATGAGTGTAGCGGTCCATGTTGTTCGCCTGGACAGGTCCCCCGCGGAGGGAAGCTTTAGTCTTACGCCCCTCGGGGCCCCCCTTGCCCCCCATGTGGGCCACGCTCACCGAAGGGGACCGTCGATCAAGGGTCGAATGGGCACCGGCACCGCAGACGGGCGCCTCACCAGAGTCCGCAGTATAGCGGTGCGAGGGGACCAAAGGCAATGGGTACACTAGTAGCAGGCGGAGACAAAGGCCTCACGCAGAGGCCAAGGAAACACCCAGCCACACCAAGCGATTCCGCCGTCCAGCCCCTTTGAAGTCCAAAAGTGAAACCGAAAGTGATGGAGCGGCCACTGGCACAGCGCTGCAGCCGCTGTTGTTCGATTACGCCCCGGCTCCACAGTTCACCCTCGCACCGGGCACCGCCGTCGGGTGGGTCTCAAAAGTTCAGACCACGATAAATCAGGATTCCCAGGTCCGATTCGATTTCTGAAAGGAGATCCGTGTTCAGCCAGCCTTCATCTTCCAGCTTCCGTAAACCATATCAGGATAAAAACAGGATAAATTCCCGAGGAGCAGCGAGGGTCCGGGGAGCCCTGTGCTCACGCGACCATCTTGGATGCGCGCTAGGCTCCTCCCCCCCTTACTTCCTTTTAATATCTATTTCTTGCAGTCTCATTGTGTCCAGTCACCATAACTTGTATTCCTTAGTAGATTTCATTTGTAAAGGTAGATCAGCATTGTTATCTCAAAACCTGTTATGAAGTTCTCAGGTTATACTGAATAAGCAGCTACATCATTTCATATGAAATCTCTATATTGAAGTCATAACTACACTGTATGACTAATATATGACACAGGTTATTATAAAGATAGCGGAGGCTCCTACCATTTCTTATATATATATATATATTCACTGAAAAAACCATAGGTTTCAGAGACGTTATAGTTAGAAATTAGCATTTAAAAAACCTTAGAAATTCACAGAAAAAAACATAGGTTTCAGGGGTGTTATAGTTAGCTGGCCATTTCACTCATACAAAACCATAGAAATTCCTCCGTTATAGTTAGTTCTGCTAACTATAACTCACGCGCCCGCAATGCACTGCTGATGATATCACATATTGCATCATTCATTACATGGTCAGTGACATCACTGATGACATCACTGATGACATCTCAAATGACATCTCTGATGACATCACTGATGACATCATCCAGTGAATGTAGTTTAGTTTGAAATTTAAATATGTATTATATATATATCAAATTAAAAAACTTTATTCGATCATTGATTAATAATCATAAAAGTACATACATACATAAGTAATAAAACATGAGGGTACAGCAGGTTTTAAGTTAATCACATATCAAAAAAGGGTGCTTTTCCTCAAGCGTATCGATTTTAAAATATATACAGCAGTAAAAAAACAGATGTCCTGTGAATTAAGTCCAAATAAAAGCCCCATGGCCGATACAATAGTGGATACATTATATTTTTTGAAAAGCGGTTTCAGATATACTTTTCGAAGGTAGAGATAGAGGGGGCATAACAATAAAAAATGCTCCGAACTTTGCTTTGTGGTCCCATCGCACGGACAGGGGGCAGTAGTATAGGTCTTCATTACAGGATACGCAACAAGCAAATGAACAATCCCCATCCGTAATCTTGTCAATACATATTGGTGGGATCGGATAGTAACCAATTTAAGGTATCCTGAAAGCCCCATTTCTTCCTTAGTGTATCTGTCGTAAAAAACATGTGAGGAGAACTGAGCAGTAGCTGCGTTACGCTTCACCATGCTAACCCTCAGAAATTCATGTTTAATCTCACTCTTCGGGATACCTAAAACACAAGGAGGGTTATCACGCACCGTAAGATTAAAAACATCATTAAATGCTCGGATAATATAGTTAAGCCAGGGGATGCGGGAACATTTGTCCATATGAAGACAATCTAGAATAATCTTTCTTGTAAAACCAGTCTGTTCCTTAGCCCATATGGATCTCCATACTAACAGGGGTCTTAATCTGATCAAGTCAGATAGATGTTCTAGACCAACCTCCTGATGGATCAGCTTTGTTGAGGCAGAAGATGGTAAACACAGGAGTTTTTTGACAAATTTGTTTTCCTCAACCTGGAGCATGTTGTTATTACAATGGAAACTTACTCTTGATGACATCAATAACAAGCTTGAGTCTTACGGGAAAGAACTACAAGAGCGCAAACTACGGAAATTTCGCAGAGACACTATAGATTATAAACTCAACGAAGTTTATACATGGGCAGAAGTGTACGCCCGGAGAAGACCATTTCAGAGACCCAACACTTCATCTCAAGAATCTGTTGTCTCAGACCGTGAACTTGACGCTTCTCGTACACCTGTATCACTTGCTGAAGATTCATCAACAACGAGTGCTCCACTCACTGATAAAGACACGAATGTTCAACCAACCACTTCTTCTTCCTCTTCTTTTTTGTCCAAGGGCCCACCATCCAGCCGACCACCAGATTCAAAAAAATCAGGAGGAGCAAAAGAAAAGGAAAAGGATTTGGATGCTCGGAACCTCAGGAGCAAAGGCAAACCCTTGCCATAAACATTTCATCAATTGCTTTATCTCCGTGTCAAGAACAAGTTTTGAATAAAGGCTTGTCCTTTGTTCCTGTTTACCATACTAACCCCTTAGAGGTAGAAATTTCCTTGTTCAAATTTATGAGGAATCTCAGATTGAAGCACTTTTTTTCAAATATTGTACCTTCGCAAGATTCTTCTGAGGGACAAATTGAAGAAAGCAATCCAGATCTACATCAATTTAAACCAAAATCTACCTTTATGCCACCTATGTCTCACAAAACTCTGGACACGTTTGAAGCACTTGTCCGTAATGATTTGTCCAAACTTAACTTGAAACAGCAATTTCCCACCAACTTGAAAAAACATGAATTGGCCATCATTAAGAATCTAGCCAAAGTAGTTTCATTTCACGGGTGACTCCTATTCAATACACTTCCAATAACGGTTATCTCTGGGCACTCTTGCACACACTATTCAGTTTTATTTACAATTAAGATTTTCTCGTTTCTTTCCTCTACTTTTGTAACATTCCATTCTTCCATTGAATTGCTACTGTCTGATCCAGGCCAGCTTAGAACTCTTTGTGCCTTGATACGCTGCATCATGTATATGTTGTATTACAGAACTTTTATGCATTTGTATAGCAATGGTTTTCAATGATGTTTTTTTCATTTTTTCAGCTGCCCCTGAAGAAGGGATGTGAATCATCCCGAAATGCATTGGGCTCGTTTTGATTTTCTCTAGAACTGACGATACAATTCACTGCTCCAGTGCAGTTTGTCATTGATTGTATTACTTTGTTTCATTTGTTTCACTGTTCGCAGATCGAATAGTTACAGTGTTTTCATTTCTTCAATATAATGAGTTTGCAACAAACCAAGTGTTGATTGTTTATCAGATTGCTGTTTATCAGATTGCAGTTCATACAAACTCATACTTACGGTAATTTTGCCTAGTTGTTCAAGATTATTGCAATTGTTCCTTTCCACCGCAGTGCACTCAGTATACTGGTGACTGTTCACCAGCTACATTGCAGTTAGAATTGCGAGGTGGGCTTCCTCGTTTCTGAGTAGCACGCCACAATTTCTTCATTTGAATGAAATATGATTTGTTTGTTCACTTTTTGTGTGCGCTAACTTCGAATTCATTGGTTATTACAATGGCCCCACACTCCTGAGCCATATAGGGCCAGAGCAACACATTTATGGCGATATAGGTACAACATGTCTGGTATCCGTCTTGAGCCTAACTTGGATGCAAACCTAAATATGCCAAAAGAACACTTGGCCATTTTGGCTCTTACATTAATCATTTCAGGTGTCCACATCCCCCCACTGTTAAAGGTGATACCCAGATAACAGAATTTATCCACCACTTTTATAGTTTGGTCCATAACTGTGAAGGGCCTTAAGTTTTTAATTTTCTTCCCACAGGGCATTATAAAAGTTTTCGAATTATTAATTTTTAATTTTCTCCCATTAATAAAATCTGCAAATTTATTCATAAGTTTTTGCAACCCTAGAGGGGTTTGTGAGAGCAGAACCGCGTCATCCGCGTAAAGCAATATTGGGATGGAAAGGCCGCCAGCAGTCGGTGCATCTGCACTGATGGTCCGTAGTTCCGACTCGATTGCATTAATAAAAAGGGAGAAAAGAAGAGGTGCAAGGACGCATCCCTGCCTAATTCCAGAACCTACTTTAATACTGGGTGTACACTCCCCCGATTGCCCGTATCGTATCTTAGCCGTCAGATTCCTATAAAGTTGGGCCAAGAAATAGATAATATCCTGTGGAGCACCCATGTCCAACAAGGTTGACCACAGAAGGCCATGGTCAACCAAGTCAAACGCACTGGTCAGGTCGGCAAAGCAAAGAAACAACGAGCCTTGTTTCGCCCGTGTATATTTGCATATAATAAGGTCTAAATTAATGCACTGTTCTATGGTGCCTAACCCCTTGCGGAATCCGTACTGAGAATCCGCAAGGATCCCTTTATCTTCTACCCATTCCTCCAGGCGACTCAGTAATACCCTGCTCATAATTTTTAGGGAAGCAGTGAGGAGAGAAATCGGGCGGTAGTTTTTTGCCTCACCCCTCTCCCCTTTTTTATACACCGGGATAATGATTGATTCCCCCCAAGTCTGTGGGGCCGCAATCGTTGCAGCAGCATTAAAAACCTTAGTTAACAATGGGCTCCATATGGAAATCTCGGCTTTATAAAGGTCAACGGGTACCCCATCAGGGCCCGGCGCCTTTCCCCCCTTACTGACCCGGATGGCAGCATCCACCTCAGAGACTGTGATATTAAGAGGTATGGGGATAAAAGCCAGGGTTTCCCTATCCCCCCCTACAGCTAGTCCTTCGGGGTTAAAAATACTAGTAAAATGAGCCACCCATTGTTCCTCAGATACCTGGGCAGACATTACCGGGACTTCTTCATTTTGGAGGAAGGGACTATTGACAGTGGACCGGAAAAGCTTGGTATCCTTAAGATCCACTGCCTTAGTCAGGTTGTTCCAAGCCTCTTCCCTTAGTTCCTGTTTCCTATCCCTCAGATGAATTGAATATTCCCTTCTGAGGGTTTTAACTGCTTCCTTATCTCTGGGTTTACCCTTAAGAGCAGCTTTGAGTCTTTGTAAGGATTTAGTACATTCCCTGTTAAACCATCCCCCGTTAATCCTAGGGCCCTTTGGTTTTCTTCCAGTTAAGATTTCTGCAATATTTTTATTAATGATGTCAAAACTAGCTAGAATATCAGCATTATTCTTTTCGGGTTCGAGACAGCATTCCACCTCATCTATACAAGCAGACACAATGGTACATAGTAAATGTTCCTCATTTTGCCTACCCCATTTAATTCTAGGGCCATTGGGTCTATGTGGAACTACATCTGTCACTGTACCATGTAACGCCTTTACTTTATCCCCCCACAAGGAGAGATACATTGTTAGACAGTTATGATCGCTTAGGGCTGTGTCTACTATTACAGGTACGGAACACAAAGCTGTAATACTGGAGGAGACAATGAGGTAGTCGATAACCGTGGCACAATTCCTACCAATAAAGGTCGGTACCGAATTGCCCTCACTGTCTACGCCAGGTAACATAATACATAAATCCATTTTAATCATAAGAGTGTTTAGGGATTCCCCATAAACCGAATGTAAAAAATGGGTCTGATCTTCCCCCACCTCATCCCCATGCCCACATACCCTTTTGCCAACAAATGGGCACATGTGAATGTTGAAATCTCCGCCCCACAAAATATCAAAAGACACATCACTGCGTCCATATAACCTTTCCACCTCCGCTTCAAGTTCCTCAACCATATCTGTTTTTGAGTGGTTAAAGACATTGTTGTAGTGGTTTATAACTAAAACATTTCGCCCATTCCTGTGTTGTAACCACAACAACTGAGAGTGCAGACCGACGGTCCGGTGGATTTTTACTTGAACCGGTAACCTCACAGAGAGCAATATCACCATTCCACCACTGGCTCTCCCCATGTTGGATGGCTGAGCATGGCTATTATAGGCAACATACCCATCAAGATAGACATCTTCGGCCGCCCAAGTCTCCTGGAGACACAAGATGTCAAATTGGGTTATAAATTCTAACCATCCTAGACGATCTATCTTGTTATTCCACCCAGCAATATTCCAACTTGCCATCTTATATCCCCGTTCTATTAGACTAACAGCCTCAATTGAAGGTGGGGGTAAGGTGTGGGCATGGGTTACTTCCCCTGGCACGGGGTCTTCAGATAGACAGGTCGGACTTGTACTTCCATTGGCCGGGGTAGGAGTATCTGAGTTACAGTAAAGCTGCCCAGAATTACGTGTATTACCCCCAGAGCTACAAGTGGCATTGTACCCATTGGGTGGGTTAATATCAGTTGAGCCTTTTTCCCCCGTGCCTACACCCATGTCTCCCCCTGTGTCTCCACAGAATTCCTTATCCCCCTCCCCTGTGGCTCGATGGCATCAGTCACAGTCTTCCAGGCCATTAAACACGTCAAACCTGTTGGTGGTATCTAGGGGTGTAAAAGGTTTGAGATGATCCATTCTCCTGTGTGTTAGGGAGTTGTACCTTGGGCCTATAGTATTCCACCCATACAGATCTACAGCTATAGGTGGTTGCTTGTCGTTAAATATAGGACCGTTATTGTAGACAGGTGGACGATATGGATTTGAGAGCATTTGCCTCAATAACGGGGGCGGGGGGGCTCGCTGTGATTGATGATTAGGTGGGAACACCACTGAGCGAGGATAAAAATATGTTAGGGGACGGGGGGTAATAGATTTACTACCGTGGTCAGACGGCCAGTTAAGTATAAAATGGACGGCATTCTGATCTCTAAAATTAATGACCACTATGTCTCCCTCAATATCTTTAGGTCTTCCTCCCAGCCAAGGAAGGCGGCGGACATGGACAATTTCTCCATTGATATTATTTGCAATAGGTCTGTGTAGACTTAACCAATGCGATATTTTATTTTTCAACTGGGCAAAGCCCTCCCGTTTGTTCTTCTCCAGCTCTGGTACCCCAGTAAGGACTACTACAAAGGGTACAGCTTCTGGTGGAAGTTCTGGAAGGGGGCCCTTGTTATAATTACCTCGAACCGGCCGCTCGTTTCCTCTCTTTCTATTTGTACTCCCTGGGGCTTGACCAAGATTATTCTGCTGTCCATTAGACGTTACAGCCAGGGACAATGTGGGTTTACTGTTAGGTCCAACAGGGTTACTCCCTGATGTACTTCCACTCATATTATTTGAGGATTGAGGTAGAATGGTAGTCTGAACAGGGGTAGGTATAGTAGTTATAGCAAAAATACCTGATGAAGAGGGTAAAATTGGGGCTTGTATAGGGGGATTAGGCAACACTTTATTAGTCACTATCTTGGTTCCCAGTTCATGTTCTATCTTCCCAAGTCTGTCTTCTAATTTACTAAGTCTATCTACGATAGCCAGAGTATAGGTCCTCATTATAGACTCTATGCTATCGATCAAGGCCCTGCTTGAAGGTTCCTGTAACGTCACCACCGTGGGGGGGCTGTCGGCGGTGGAGATGACAGGGTCGGTAAGGGGAGTTACACATGGATGCGTAGGTGATATAACTATCCTTCCTTTATCTGTTACTTTAACCCGTCCTCCCCTAGTACTGTCGTCCTTTTTAATGCCAAAATCTGCATGATTAATTTTCCTCTTTGGAAGGTCAGATTTTTTACGCCTTTTTGTCGGAGGAGGGCCATAGATTTTAACTGGCGTGACTTTTTTTGCCCTACTTTTAACTACTTTAGTTTGTTTAGGGATAGGGGTAATTTGTGCTTTGGTTATAACAATAGATTTGGTTGTACTGGGAGTGGTAACAATGGTTGACAATTTACTAGTAGTACCTAAGGGTTCAAATACGCTCGTAGGTGTTCCCTCTCTAAATATTAGAGGGATGCTGTCCTGCGAGGGGGTACAGATATTTTCAGTAAGAGTTCCGTCCCCCGTAGAGCTAATTAACACTGGTGACACCGGGAATGGTCTATTCTTTAGGCTTTCAACCGACCGCCGTCGCTCAGCCCGAAGTTCTTCGAGGGTGGGGGTAGTTGGAGAATCCAAGAGAGTTTTCTTAAAGTAAATATCTAATTTCCCATTTATCAAACTCACCGGCTTCTCAGGGCCAGGCAACTCCGGGATTAGTATTTCGATTGACATAATGATTGGTAATATAATGTACCCCCCAAGCACTTACACAATAGTCCTAGGCTGTTCAGTGATCGACCAGGGATTCTGGCCCAGTCCAGTCTATGTGAGTCTATGAGGGTCTCAGAGGGTCCGCCCTTAGTCCGGGCTTTGTCCCGGGTGATGTCCCGCACACGCGTCCCGCTGACGCGTAATGACTTCAGGTCTTATGCTGACTGTGGATAGAGGGGGTGGAGTCACGGGAAGAGGCGGCAGGTGTGCTCGATGGGACACGCACAGCCTGATGGGCCTCGCAGTCCCGTCCTCCTGCACAGCAGCTCCCCACTCGATTTCCAATGCCCAACGGGTAGACAGCAGGCAAAAACGGATCAAAGACTCCTCTGCGAGCGGCACCAATCTGTATTGAAGATTGAGTGGATATATAACTGTCTGGATGGAGGATTTAGTAGCTGTCTGACTGTCTGTTTAAGTGAGTAATTAAAGGTGTCTCACTTAATTCATGGATTAGTAACTAAACTATGTGAATGTGTGCATCACTGTCTCTGTTGTTGTATAACATGCTGCATCAGTTGGTCACTAACTACATGAGTGTGTATATTAGTTATGGATTAGTTGGGTGAGTATTTGTATGGGACACTGAGTTTGTGTGTGGTTGGATGGGATGTGTGTAACTCTATGCATAGATGTGTGAATGGTTGATTGACTAGGTGTATATGTTTAAGAGTGCATGTGGAATCAGTTGTTTGGGTGACTGAGTGTATTTATTTGTGTGTTGGTGAGCGAATATATGTTTTAGTTGTTCATTTTCAACAAAGTAAAAAAATAAAAGCCATTGTATGTGAGAGTTGGTGTATATAAATAAGTATGTGTAAGAGTCAGTGATTGTGAGAGTAACTATATGAATGAGTGTATAATTGTAATGGTGATTGTTTAACATATTAACTATGAGTTACTATGTGTTTGAATAAATGACTGCTGATGTGTCAATGTCTATATATGTGTATAAGTGCATTTGATAGTGTTCTATTAATTAGTGACTGCATGTATAAATGATTCTGTTTTTGAATGGGTAGTTGTGTGTGTAGACTTAGGAATCAGTGAGTGGGTATGTAGTAGCTGGTATTGGTGTGTCAATGGTTTCAAATATGGTACTCTGTATTTTACAGTGAGTGATGAAAGGTTATACTAGTATATGATGAGGTGTATCATATTGTCACGTGGATGATGTCATCAGTGATGTCATCAGTGATGTCATTTGAGATGTCATCAGTGATGTCATCAGTGATGTCACTGACCATGTCATGAATGATGCAATATGTGACATCATCAGCAGTGCATTGCGGGCGCGCGAGTTATAGTTAGCAGAACTAACTATAATGGTGGAATTTCTATGGTTTTGTACGAGTGAAATGGCCAGCTAACTATAACACGGCTGCGTGTTTTTCAGTCACATCATATACATTTAATATTACGTGATGTGTGCGTTTGGTATGCGACCAGTCCGCGACTCCTGCTCCCGCGCATTCGCGACACATACGCATTACGGTACGAGATGCTTGCGCGGTGGCGGGTCCCGCGTGATGTCATATACGTGCTGGGGCGCGCTGGGTGCGCAACTCCTGCAAAAAAATGTTATGTTCCAAAATAATATGTATGTGTCTTTAATATACATATTAGGGCAAGAGATTATCTAAGATAGTCATAAAAATAACAAATTTGTATTTATAATAAACTTATATTATTTTTAAATATATTTTCGCGAAGTCGGGTGCGTGCATCGTGAGTGCTGAGAACCAGGTCAGCAGAGGTGCTGTAAAGCCAGAGAAACCAGGTCAGCAGAGCCGTTGTAGAGCCAGAGAACCAGGTCAGCCGAGCTGCTCTAGCGCCTAAGAAGCAGGTCAGCAGAGCTGCTCTAGAACCAGAGACCCAGGTCAGCAAAGCTGCTCTACAGCCAGAGACCCAGGTCAGCAGAGCTGCTCTAGAGGCCGAGAACCAGGTCAGCAGAGCTGCTGTAGAGCCAGAGAAACCAGGTCAGGAGAGCTGCTTTAGAGGGAGAGAACCAGGTCAGCAGAACTGCTTCAGAGCCAGAGAACCAGGTCAGCAGAGCTGCTCTAGAGGCAGAGAACTAGGTCAGCAGAACTGCTTTAGAGCCAGAGAACCAGGTCAGCAGAGCTCTTTAGAGGGAGAGAACCAGGTCATCAGAGCTGCTTTAGAGCCAGAGAACCAGGTCAGCAGAGCTGCTCTAGAGCCAGAGAACCAGGAAGCAGAGCTGCTTTAGAGCCAGAGAACCAGGAAGCAGAGCTGCTTTAGAGCCATAGAACCAGGTCAGCAGAGCTGCTTTAGAGCCAGAGAACCAGGTCAGCAGAGCTGCTCTAGAGGCAGAGAACCAGGTCAGCAGAGCTGCTCTAGAGGCGGAGAACTAGGTCAGCAGAGCTGTTCTAGAGCCAGAGAACCAGGTCAGCAGAGCTGCTTTAGAGCCAGAGAAATTAAATGTTTTAAGTGTTACCACTTATTCTGATCAAGATGGCTTCAGGTGTGCATACTTTTGTCATAAGTAAGACTATTAGCGCTCTAGTTGTTATTTAGAACACTCTGGGACATTTTGTCATTGGGCTATATTCGGGCTACATCTGTGTGATATTTGTGCTACATTTGGGCTCTTTTGTCTCTGGTGGCCATCTTGGGAGACTTATTTGTTATGAAGTTTCCTAATTTCCTCATTTACTACAGTCTCCTCAGTAGGAAATAATTTCAGTTTCTTACTTTGATTCCATCAAGAAGGCATTCAGATGTGTCACACATTTGCCATAAATTCAGAATGTTAGCACTCTAGTTGCTTATTAGATCACTGTAGTAAAGCTACTGCTCACCAGGGAAGTCTGCTGCTGGTATTCAAAGTGCATGTTTCAGTCTGCATGTCAGAATGTTTTTATGAAATAGAAGAGGATTTGAGAAGTCAAAATGTGCCCTAAGTTTTCTTTCTGCAGCACTAATCATAACCTCTATGGCAAAATGAACCCCCTCATTTTGTTCCTTTGTAAATTAAATGTTTTAAGTGTTACCAGTATTCCAATCAAGGTGGCTTCAGGTGTGCCATACTTTTGTCATAAGTAAGACTGTTAGCACTCTAGTTGTTCGTTAGAACACTCTGGGACATTCTG
Organism: Triturus cristatus; assembly: GCF_964204655.1. Taxonomy (NCBI): domain Eukaryota; kingdom Metazoa; phylum Chordata; class Amphibia; order Caudata; family Salamandridae; genus Triturus; species Triturus cristatus. The sequence goes on from NC_140592.1 coordinate 667,940,430, forward strand.
TCATTGGGCTATACTTGGGCTACATCTGGGTGATATTTGGGCTATATTTGGGCTCTTTCGTCTATGGTGGCCATTTTGGGAGAATTATTTTTTATGAAGTTTCCTAATTTCCTCATTTACTACAGTCTCCTCAGTAGGAAATACTTTCAGTTTTTTACTTTGATTCCATCAAGAAGGCATTCAGATGTGTCACACATTTGCCATAAATTTAGAATGTTAGCACTCTAGTTGCTTATTAGAGCACTGTAGTAAAGCTACTGCTCACCAGGGAAGTCTGCTGCTGGTATTGAAAGTGCATTTTTCAGTCTGCATGTCAGAATTTTTTAATAAAATAGAAGAGGATTTGAGAAGTCACTCAAAATGTGCCCTATTTTTTCTTTCTTCAGCACTAATCATACTTTCTATGGCAAAATGAACCCCCTCATTGTGTTCCTTTTTAAATTAAATGTTTTGAGAGTTACCACTTTATTCCAATCAAAATGGCTTCAGGTGTGCAATACGTTTGTCATAAGAAGGACAGTTAGCGCTCTAGTTGTTCTTTAGAACACTCTGGGAAGCTGCAGTAGAACACAAAGGAATCAACTGACAGTCTCTGCCCTTGTTGGATGTACATGTTTTACTGAGAATGTCAGACTTCATTCTCAAATGACTGAGAAAGATAATGTGAATTTACAGAAAATATGCTCTCAGTTTAGCTGATAGATCACATTCCAAACCTCTGTGGAAAAAGCATGAGAAAATAGTTTTCTTTCAAACATGATTCATGATATCACAGCAGAAAGCTTTTTCACATGGTAAAATCACCTTAGAACACACCACAATTACTAAAATGAGTATGGTACCATCAGCAAATGATTTATAATGTAACTAAAGTCTTAAAACCTTCTATTAACTGCAATGCTTTTTAATGAGGTGCTATCATGTATATTGGTCCCAAGATGGCTGCCAACACTTCTTGGAGGAAGTACTGACAGCCAATCAGATCTCATGATGAGATGTGTGGTTAGGATCCGCCCAGATATATCTATCTTTTTAACTCTAATTTTCTCAGGAACTACTAAACGGATTTACACCATTTAAGCAAAAGGCATGAGTCTGAACTGAGGACTACCTCTTTGCCAAATGTGGTGTAATTCCGTTCAGCAGTTCGGGCTGTAGCTGCGTCAACAGGTCCTATTGGAAAATGCATGGGGAAAATGCGTATTGGGACCCCCTTTTTTCTCGGCCCCCGCTTGACGAATCACCGTGAAACTTTCAGAATAGGAGCGGACCGGAGCTGGCCAAAAGTTTGGAATATTTTGTGAAGATTTGTCAATCGGCACCAACGTTATTCCAAATAGAATGTTGCGGAGTTCCTATGGAAAATAGGTCCTAACTATAACTGAAAACTGAAAAAACCATAGGTTTCACACATGTTATAGTTAGCTGGACATTTCACTCGTAAAAAAACATTGAAATTCCCCCGTTATAGTTAGTTCAGGTAACTATAACTCGCGCGACCGCAATCCACTGCTGATGACGTCACATATCATCACTGTATTCATTAAGATACTGTTAATAAGTCACTTATACAATTAATTTTACACAAAAAAACATCCATTTAGACACTTATTTACCCGTTTATTCTTCCATTAACCTTTAGATATACATATATAAAAAATATTTATTTTACAGAAAGACACATATTCACTGGGAGATGTCATCAGTGATGTAATATGTGACGTCATCAGCAGTGGATTGCGGTCGCGCGAGTTATAGTTACCTGAACTAACTATAACGGGGGAATTTCAATGTTTTTTTACGAGTGAAATGTCCAGCTAACTATAACATGTGTGAAACCTATGGTTTTTTCAGTGAATTTGCAAGTTTTTTTAAATGCTAATTCCTAACTATAACGTGTGCGAAACCTATGGTTTTTTAAGTGAATTTGCAAGGTTTTTTAAATGCTAATTGCTAACTATAACGTGTGTGAAACCTATGTTTTTTTTAGTGAATTTGTAAGGTTTTTTAAATGCTAACTTATGTATGTATTATTATATTTTTTATATATTTATTTTACAATAAACTACCTATGTATATAGCTATAGATTGACTGTATCCTGTAATATGGAATGGCTCAGCTTTTTTTTTAATTTGGTTAAAGTTGAACAGAATAGTTAATATCTTCTATAAACTTATAAACTGTTTAATTATTTATTTATTTATTTTTGTAGGGTTTTTGACGGTGCGTGCTCCGTATGCGCATGCGTACGTGCTCCGTGTGTGCATGCGTACGTCGTGCGTGCTCCGTGCGCGCGTGCTGCATACGCGCATTGCACGCGTTCTCCATGCGCGCATGCGTGCATGCTCCGTGCGCGCGTGCTCCGTACGTGCATGCGCGTGTGCTCCGGCAAGTCATGTGAGTACGAAACATCAGTTTTCATTGGTTCATAGTAGTTTCAGTTCCAGAATCTTCCAACACCACACACACTCCCCTCATTATTTCTTCTAATTTCCTGGGAGAAGGAGCTGAGCAGCTTTTCCAGTACTCCAGTACTTGAAAATGGCAGAGCAGCACTCATCTTCTGGGAGTGAGGAGGAGAACTTTGTGCCACCAAGGCAGAGGAAACAGAAGGACTCATTTATTTGGAAATGTTTTACTTATCCAGAGGGCCAGAAGAAAGTGAATGCTCCTAACGTCACCTGCACTGTTTGTGGAGTGGTCTTATCAAGAGGAGATCCTAAAAAAAAATACTCTTTTAGTATTTTCTCTATGATAAGGCACGTTAAAGGAGTACATTCTGTGGCTTTTGCTCGGGAGTCTGCTCGAGCTGCTAGAGACAACCCTCCAGCAGCTCAGCCGATCACATCCGCAGCAGCTCAGCCGAGCACATCATCGGCAGCTCAGCCGAGCACTTCATCTGCGGCCGCAGCTTCACCTGCTTCTCGACCTCTGGATATGCACCCTCTGTTCAAGAGAGTTCATATACGGTGCAATCTGTGCAATGCTCTTCTCTCTTATGGTGACACCAGCATTAACCTAATAGAGACGAAGATACAGCAGCACACATGCTCCACCCCTTAAGTTTTTCAAATTTTTTTGTTTTTTTGTTCCTCTGTTCCTCAATTAACACAACGGCTCTTTTTAGAGCCACCTAACATCTAAACACTTAGACTTGATTTTTATTTCTATTTTTTAATGATTTTTTTCTGCCGTGCGCGCACCGTGCGTGCACCGTGCGCGCCCCCCGTGATTTTTTGAAAAAGAAATAAAATGTTTTTTTCACCATTCGGGGTCCTTCAGGGACCCCCTGACCAAGGCTAGGGAGTCAGGAACTCTCGACCTTGCCCAATTTTCACGTTCTCCACCTTTCTTTTTCACTGTCACACACAAAACACACAAAATGGCGGCCGACACTTCCTGATTTCGACCGATTCGAATGTTGACTGACATGAATCCACCAATCAGAATTACGCCCGCGCACGGCACGGTGCACGCACGGTGCGCGCTTATAGATATTTATGTGCTTTTAACTGCAATTTTCTCAGGAACTACTGAACAGATTGACACCATATATGCAAAAGGCACATGCCTGACCTGAGGACTACCTCTTTGCCAAATTTCAAGTATTTCTGTTCAGCCGTTCGGGCTGAACCTTCGACTAAAGGTCCTATGGGAAAATGCATGGGGAAAACGCGTTTTGGGACCCCCCTTTTTTCTCAGCCCCCGCTTGACGAATCACCCCGAGACTTTCAGGGTAGGAGCTAAGCGGAGCGCCCCATTGGTTTTAAAAATTTAACGAGGATTCGTCAACCGGCGTCAAAGTTATTCAAAATAGAATTTTCAGATTTCCTATGGAAACTCGGTCCTAACTATAACTATCTACTGGCGACCGCCAGTAGATAATATATATATATACATACATATATTTTTTACATAAAATCTATTTAAAAAAACCATACTATTGTAAATTAAAACATTAAACTATTTAAATATCGTTAAACTTAAATTTCCCACTCCGGTCAGTGCAGCAGTAGGGAAAGTGTTGGATAGCAGAGGTGTAAAATTACTATTCCCACTCAAATGAGTGCAACATATGGGTTGGACGGAGAGTGCTCTATGGGTTGGATAGAGGTTGCACCACAAGCTTTAGGGTAACCCGTGGTATCAGACAGGGTTGTGTGCCTGCCCCTCTTCTTTTCTCACTGTATATAAATGGGGTTGATAAGGAGTTACAACAACTAATTGCCGACGCACCAAAAGTTGGCAAACGCCACATCCTAATTTTACTCTATCCGGATGATGCAGTTCTTTTATCAAGAACTGCAAATGGACTTCAGCTCCTCATAGAGAAATTTGCAGAATTTATGGCTGAAAAAGACTTAGGGGCCAATTCCAAACCGTGTCGGACAGCCCTCCGAGAGCTGTCCGTAGCCTTACCATGCAACTGACTCGTCCCGGGAGCCCGTACGTCTGGACGATGAAGTACGATGTGCAAAAGTGCCACAATTCCGTCCGACACGTAGGCTGCGATTCCAGCCGCATTTCTCGTACGAGCCGCACCACCAAACGCCTATTCGAGCCGCCCGGAAGCCGTTCCCACAGCAGTTTCCGGCCGAACAAGTATGATGCGCAAATCCTACGCGCCGGACGGGTCGCCACTAGCAGCACGTCACAGCATCCGGTAGAGCTGCATATCAGGTCCGATTCGTTCCACAACACGATCCACGGATACGAGACGGACCAACTCTCAACGTGTACGAGACAGAACAACAATAAGCAAATATGAGATGAACCAACGATGAATCCCATCGCGCAGGTCATCCCAGTACTGTATATTTATGACCGGATCATGAACAGACACGTACATCGCAGATGGTAAGTCAGACACCCCCACAAACAAACGTCACAAACACGTGAAATGCCACACACATATATGGGGGGACATCCCTTCCACCAGCAACAGCAAAACCACAGGGGTAGCATGGTCCTCACTACCAGCAGTCCCCAAACCTGGGGGGGTGACCATCACCACTACCAACCACAATCATAGGAGGCTGGATGCCCAGCACTACTACCATCCCTACACATAGGGGGCTGGATACCCTGCACCACCAGTACCTGCCCTACTCATAGGGGGCTGGATGCCCTGCATCACCAGTACCCCCAACTCATAGGGGGCTGGATGCCCTGCACCACCAGTACCCCCAACCCATAGGGGGTGGATGCCCAGCACTACTACCATCCCTACTTATAGGGGCTGGATGCCCTGCACCCCCAGTAGCCCCAACCCATAGTCGACTGGATGCCCTGCACCACCAGTACCCCCAACCCATAGGGGGCTGGATGCCCAGCACCACTACCATCCCCACTCAATGGGAGCTGGATGCCCAGCACAACTATCATCCCTACTCACAGGGGGCTGGATGCCCTGCACCACCAGTACCCCGAACCCATAGGGGGCTGGATGCCCAGCACCACTACCATCCCCACTCATAATGAGCTGGGTGCCCAGCAGAACTACCATCCCCACTCATAGGGGGCTGGGTGCCCTGCACCACCAGTACCCCCTACTCATAGGGGTCTGGATGCCCACCACTACTACCATCCCCACTCATAGGGGGCTGGATGCCCAGCACTATTACCATCCCCACTTATAGGGGGCTGGACGCCCTGCACCACCAGTACCCTCAACCCATAAGGGGCTGGATGCCCAGCACCACTAGCATCCCCACTCATAGGGGGCTGGAGGCTCTCCACTACTTCCGTCACTACTCATAGGGGGCTGGATGCCCAGCACTACTACCATCCCTCCTCATAGGGGCTGGATGCCCTGTAACACCAGTACCCCCAACTCATAGGGGGCTGGATGCCCAGCACCACTACCATCCCCACTCATAGGGTGACCAAGCAAACCACCCCCCCCCCAACATCTAGGCAAGATTGTATTGTTTGTGTGTGCAAAATGCCCACAACACAGATTCTGGCAGTGAACATACAATGTGTCTCAGATCACATATGTGCCCAAAAGGTGAGTGTGGGGTTCAAAGCACCAGCACATTAGGATCATTGTTGTAATGGGGTCTAAAGCCCCCATCACCACAGTGACCAAAAGGTGAGTGTGGTGTTCAAAATTCCAGCATCTTAGTATCATTGTGGTAATGGGGTATAAACCCCCCATCACTACAGTGACCAAAAGGTGAGTGTGGGGTCCAAAACACTAGCATTTTAGTATCATTGTGGTAATGGGGCCTAAGTCTTCATCACTACAGTGACCAAAAGGTATGTGTGGGGTTCAAAACACCAGCATTTTAGGATCGTTGTGGTAATTGGGTATAAACCCCCCATCACTACAGTGGCCAAAAGGTGAGTGTGGGGTTCAAAAATCCAGCATTTTAAGATCATTGTGGTAATGGGGCCTAAACACCCCATCACTACAGTGACCAAAAGGTGAGTGTGGACATAATAATAGCAGCATCACCAGACCAGCATTTGTGATTACTGGTCCCAACACCACATGCAATGTAGTGGCAATGTGGTGGTTGTGTCCCATCCAAACATAGATTTGAGAGGCAAAGATTGCTGTGTATCACAAGAACTCCCTCTGCCATGTGCAGAAAAGCATTGGCCATGAGCCCTGACACTGCCTACAGAGTACAATTAGAATATGCGAAAAATGAGTATCATGATACATACACACATAGCTACGAACAGACACACAAACTGAGGAATCCTGTGGAGACTGTTGATGTTAGGTGACAAAGTCACATACCATGGCAGCAATGGGACATACCAAACATGAGCTATGTGCAGGATGATGAGCTACAAGATGCATGGACACTAGGGACAAACCTCCAAACAACATCCACCCAATGGAATGCAAAAGCCATATCAATGCAGAGGTGCAGATGCACAAACACAGACAGGCAGCCCCACACTGCATATCATACACAACACATGTGTGTGTCTCAGTGTCCTCAGGCTAGTACACAACACATGATGGTGGGCTGAACACCAATCACACAGATGTGTACACAGTGGCATACTAAAGTAACTCATGGGCACCCCTTTGTGGGCAAGCAGGCATTGTCAGATGAGTGGGATCCCACCAGATTCATGTGACACAAGCTGGGTGGAACAGCAACCAACACAGCAAGAGACAGACCCACTACAGCACTACCCTCTACTACCCTAATTTGTGGTGACAGTAGCCTGTATGCCAATCCCACTGTGATGACAAAGGTAGGTTTTCCCCATACTGGGGAGCACAATCAGCTGTGCGTACTGGGTCATGATTCCTAAACAACAAACTCACATCACATCTCCATAAACACAAATCACAGGCCATGGCCTGCAAACAATGGGTAAAATGTAGGTAGGGGCCTAGAAATGAAACCACTCCAATTTGGCCACCATCAACACCACACACCTTGATCTGCAACAATGTGCATCAGCTAGGCACAGACGGACTGGTGACATTGCCCATGTAACCATGACAATCCCAGGGGTGGTGGGGGGATCTAAGGTACCCACAAATCCTCACACATGGCCTGTCAACAAACACTGTGAATGTCTGCCACACTGCACAGTATGCAGAACATGGGTATAATGTGAAAACTACACATGTCGACACCTTCCTCCACAGCACCTATGACCCCAATGATTGGGAGTAGTCACACACACAGACAAGTGAGCCTCTCACTGACGGATACCACATAGGGAAAACAATATGATGTTGGGAACACATAAGTGCCAATGGGAATCCTGAATGTGTCCCATGTGCGTTTTACAACATACCGGGAACTTACAACTGAAACAGCCAGGGATTACACCCTAATGACCAGTAGTTTGTCATGCACCAACATCCCAGAAAACCCATGGGAAAGATGTTTGATGAACACAGGACAACTCAGCAAGGGCACCAAACATGTACATCTGTATGGAACACAGGCTGTGTCCACAAGAAGGGGAGGGAACACACACAAACATGCTCACACAACACACACCATGTGCCCAGGCAATGTCACGGAATGACACAATGCCATGAGGGGACTCCTCTCCTGGGGAAGGTCAGCTGTGCCAAACGTTGTCTGTTTTAGAGTAAAAAAGAGGAATGGTCGAGAGATCCTGGGTCTGGATATGAATTCCTAGAGTTCTAGAGGAAGTTTGCTCAAGGCTCTGGACCTTTTCAGCCTCAAAAAGACAAGTGAAGAAGAGTGGGTTGTGAGCATATATTCCTCCTTTCCAAACACATACATGTATCCATCAATAGGTTAATTCCTTTTTCAGATGTAACACAGTACAAGTAAAGTAGTGAAAGTAGATGGAGTGAAAGTAGTTCTTTTTATTAATCACTTGATTGAATCCATTTCACTCATTGTGAGATTTTCTCAGAGAGAACATTGGAAAAGAAAGAGGGAACAGCCGACACGTGTTTCGCCCTGTGTGGCAAATGAAGCCAGGGCTTTCTCAAGGCTATTTATAATATTCCAGCAACGCAATTTTTTTCAACGTAAAATTGATACATCTCCACAAAGAATTGCATTACATTTTAAAAAACATTTAAATTTCAAAACAAATCAGTATAGGTTCTCGTCTGGTCACCGGGTAAATCCGCTACTTAGCCAAAGATGTGAAGTAGCAAACACAAAGAGAAAATCATGGTCACAACATTTTGCCATCATTACACCCTGAAATTGCAGCTAAGGATGTCATGGATACATAGCAGAAAAGTACACATATCCCATGGACCACATGGAGTACATCACATCAACAAATCATTCTGTTATACCTTTAAAACACCTGTACAACAGCAAGTCCATGACACTCATCATCAACATCATGTACATTTGATGCAACACCACTGGATAACAAAAATTGGCTTTATTCAGCACATGACTCCTTGGAACTGTGAAATCAACAATGGCAAAAGGCCAATGGCCAGTCCATATCCGGAGTCCACCAGGGGGACATGTGACAAGTTGTCACCCATTGCTTGCCTGCACTGCTACGGGCAGGGGACATGTCCCCTTGGAGGGGCATACACAGGGGCAGGCCAGGCACCGCAGGGACAGGATCAGGGGACAGCAGAATGGAGCAGGTGAGGGGTGGTGGGTGCAGGAGTGTCAGTGGCAACTGCAGTGGAGGTGTCTGACACAGTGTGCGCCATCACCACGGCAGGGCCCAAGTCAGATGTGGTGGGTGCTGTCACCACTGCAGGGCTCAAGTAAGACAGGGTTGTTGCCGGCACAACTGCAGTGGGCAGGTCAGATGGTTGGGATGGTCTCTCCACTGCAGTGCCAAACTCCAAAGGAGTGTCATGGGGTTCAGGTGAGGTGGGCAGGACAGAGGGGGGGGACACGGTCTCCACACCAGTGGCAGGATCAGGCTGAGCGTGTGAGGTGGGGGTGGAAGTGCATGTAGTAGGGGCAAGGGCCTAAGCATTTTGGGGATGCCGTATCTGTGTGTGGGGGAACCAGGGGCAGGGTGTGGCGGGGGACCTGTGGAGTGGTGGCCTTGGGGCTGCAGGACAGAGACTGTGTCTTGGAGCTGCGGGATTGTGGTGGGGTCTTGCTCTTCCTGCTCCGTGGTGACTTGCGGATGGGGGCCTCAGTGTCCATGTGCCTGGGGGAGGGTTTCCGTGTGGCAGGGAAACTCCCCCCTGTGCATGGTGACATCCTCATCCCCTTGTGAGTCAGAGCAGATGGATCGGTGGGGAAGAGATCAAGGTCACAGAGGAAGAGCTGCTGGGAAGTGAGGGGTGCAGGTGAGGCAGGGGAAGGGGTTTTGGAGGGAGAGACATCTGATGACTGTGGAGTGCTTGTGGATGCCTGTTTGTGCATCTGTGACCCATCCCCTGTGTGTGTGCCATCAGTACCCAGAGTGTGCGTGCCTGTGACTTTGGATTTTGGCTTGCATGGTTGTGTGCTGTTTGTGCCTGTTGTGGTGTGTGCCGTGCCGGTGGGTGTGTGTGTGTTGGTCAGGTTGGGTAGTGGGGACTGTGGATGTGGCAGAGGTAGGAGAGGTGAGGGACTGCTGGAAAGAGGGACACTGTTGCCATCAGTGTGGAGGCCATGGCCTGAATGGTCCGATGTAGGGAAGACATGTTGGATGAGATGCCCTCCATGAAGGACACCAGTTGTGTCAACAGACTGGTGTAGGAATGGAGGACACTCAGGATCGCTGTCTGCCCGACATGGAGCTGCTTCAGTAATTCCTCAGACTCCACACTCAGGGCATCAGGGGAGACAGGGGCAGGGGGTGCGGTGCCGGGACCTAAGGAGACATGCTCCCTCACACGGGGGCCTCCACAGACATCTGGGATGGGAGCATATAGGAGGGTGGAGATGGTGGTGATGGCAGGGACAGACTCGCTAGGAGTTTTCTGGGGTCTGCTGACACCCACCTCCACAAGGGAGTCCTCACTGGAGATGCTGTCTTCCTCAGCCGAGGTGGTCGTAGCTGAGGTTTCCTCAGTGTGGCTCCCCTCACCCTCTGTGCCACTGGGTCCCTCTAACTCCTCTGAAGCTGACCCAGTCTGGCTCTGCGTCTCCTCTTGGTCCATGGAGCTGTCTCCTCCAGTAGCCGTAGATGTATCTGCAAACAATCAGGATAAAGAGATCCACATCAGAAACCTGTTTCACCTGACACATCACAGTCAGTACAGCACATTACAGAGCACGCCTTTGCATCATTTGCCAAATATTGCAAAAAGTGCTGACACATATTGGAAAAGACACCTGTCAGTCTGCCAGGCAACCATGCCCCTCATATTCTGTCCCTCCATGGACCCATCATTCTGGTGCATGTAGTATGCCACTAGTTATATGTGCACACATGCACCACATAGACATATCTCAGAACTGTTGAAATTGTGATTGAAATGGGCCAGTACACACATATCACATCTCCTGCCACTGACTCAGTACATGTGTCAGGATAAGGGATTGCCAAACTCATTGTCTGTAATATGGATATGCTTCCTTCACAAGACACCATGAGGTGCCCATGTATTGAAGGTCAATGCCACAATACAGTGTATGCTGTGCAACTGACATCACTGCAGGATACACATTTACCAGTGGAATACCATTCCACGGCCCAGTATGGCTAATCAGTCATCACTGGCTTCAGTCACAGGGGCCGTGCATCCAAAGAAAAGCAGTCTGCACTGTGTCACAATCATTAACATTTTGGGGAATGTCAGCCCTGCAGCTGTCAAGTGCACATGTTCCCCCACTGCTACCCACATCTTTAGGCATCTGATGATCACACGTAATACAAATGCGACAGTTGAGTGACTGCAGGCACCAATCTGTAAACATGTTAACATCACAGCATGATGAGAACGAATTAAGGCTGCCTGCGCTTCAATTTATAACACAACATTATGCACCGTCAAGTGATTACACACCCATGTTTTACCCCATTGTGATGGTCCATTAGCCACACCTCAGCTAGCTGCCCAAACCAAAATGCCCAGCACCACAGAAGTCTAAGAGGCTAGGCCACTCTACAATGACACCAAGGCAGACAACATATCGCATATTTCACAATGCACTAAATGTAGGCTGACACACAGGAGTAGGAGAACAAAGTGCACTACCTGGACAGGTATGCCTCCATGTAGGCATACCTGTCCAGGTCCATGTGCAACATGGGATTAACCTGAACACTAGGCATGTGTTCATGCATGTGTGACACACATGATGTACATTCTTCTGAGGCCCCCACATTGTCGTACCTGCTGCATGGCTGTGTGTTGAATACCCCAGGCACATATGGTGAGCCAAAGCATCAATTAGTACACATATCAATTGCCTACAGAGAGCACATGTCTGATTTTGGGCAATGTGCAGACACATGGCAATCAATTGCCTCACTCATGAAGGCAAAACAATGCACCGGTAGCAGATGCTGTTTACAACCTAAAGTTTGGACTACAGCATGGACACATAACCCAAGTGACACAAGTCACAGAGTGAAAGGCCCACACCTGTGTATCACATGAGGATGGTCCATGACCTAATTTGGGCACATGGCTCCTGTTCAAGCAGATAGGAGAGCTGTGGGCGTGTAACAGGATGAAGGAGTGCAAAGAGCATGTGAGACATAGTACACAGAAAATGCATGCACTTACCCCCTGATTGCTGCTGTCTGGCCTTTAATTGCCCATCCAGGTCAGAGAAGACCACTGCCAGAATCCGGTACATGTGGGGGGTCAGAGTCCATCATCCGCCCCTTCTGCGAGGAGGCAACAGCTTCAGCTGGACTCTTGCGATCCTCCGGGTCCAGCCACGAAGGTCCTGCCACCTCTTCTGGCAGTTGCGGATGCGGCGTCTGTAGACCCCCACAGATCAAAGAGCACGGGCAATGGTCAGCCAGATCTCCTGCTTCTGATGGGCATCAACCTGTGGGGATGACAAGGATAAACGTCCATTACCACACATGCCACATGTTTGTGCATCACACAGTTTGAGATACATGTCTTCATCACAGGGGCATATGATTTGCACAGGTAGTGCAACTATGGTGATTGACAGTTGTCCTGCATTTACAGCACAGAAACATTGCCTGAGTATTCTAACCGTGTGAAAATGCACTTTTCATGCACAGTACCTGTCCACTACAGGTACCTACACACTTTGGGGGTAACAACTACTCAGTGAGCATGCTAGCCACTGGTGTACACATTGCCATTAGTGCCAGTCAGACAACATGGACAATGACAAATGGATGTGGACTTCATACTCACCTGCTCCCCCTGGTTTTCCATACAGCTTGCTGTACTGTGGAAGGAGGCTGTCCAGCAGGGCCTTGTTCTCCTCCTCTGTGAAGGCTGGGGCCCTCTCCACAGTACGTGCCATTCTTGGAGCCAGAGGATGCAGAGACAGCAGCAGTGGTAGCAGTGAATGCAATCTGGGGAATGTAGTGCAGGCAAGTGAGCTCTCAGGGGAACAGACAGCCTTATATCTGTGCTGCAGAGGCAGATTCTGTCCCATTCGTCCAAAGCGATAGGTCCAAAACATTTGCATCCTATGAATCTGGTCAATCCATCGCATTGTACACATCGTACACGCCTTCTGCATCATTTGAAAAATTCAAATCCATTACATCAACGAGTCTGATACATTGTTGTAGGGAGCCAACGGATTTTCAAGTACACGAATCGTACAAGGGTCAAATCCGCATCAGTCCCCATTGTAGTCAATGTGCAAGGCGTATGTGCAAGGCGTGCGCTCGCCTAGTTCCCTAGGCGTACTACGCATCTTTTGAATTGGTCACCCGCGTCAGTCCTCATTGTAGTCAATGTGCAAGGTGTGTGTGCAAGGCGTGCGCGCAAATCGTTCCCTAGGTGTACAACGTGTCTTTTGAATTGGTCACCCACGTCAGTCTCCATTGTAGTCAATGTGCAAGGCGTGTGTGCAAGGCATGCGCCGAATCGTTCCCTAGGTGTACGACTGTCTTTCGAATTGGTCACCCGCGTCAGTCCCCAGTGAAGTCAATGTGCAGCAGTAGGGAAAGTGTTGGATAGCAGAGGTGTAAAATTACTATTCCCACTCCAATGAGTGCAACTTATGGGTTGGACGGAGAGTGCACTATGGGTTGGATGGAGGTTGCACCACAAGCTTTAGGGTAACCCGTGGTATATCAGACAGGGTTGTGTGCTTGCCCCTCTTCTTTTCTCACTGTATATAAATGGGGTTGATAAGGAGTTACAACAACTAATTGCCGATGCACCAAAAGTTGGCAAACGCCACATCCCAATTTTACTCTATGCGGATGACGCAGTTCTTTTATCAAGAACTGCAACTAGTCTTCAGCTCCTCATAGAGAAATTTGCTGAATTTATGCCTCAAAAACACTTGTGGGCCAATTCCGATTCGGGTTGGACAGCCCTCCGAGAGCTGTCCGTAGCCTTACCTTGTGACCGACTCGTCCCGGGAGCCCGTACGTCTGGACGATGAAGTACGTTGTGTAAAAGTGCCACAAGTCCATCCGACTCGTAGGCTGCAATTCCAGCCGCATTTCCCGTACGAGCCGAACCACCAAACGCCTATTCGAGTCGCCCGGAAGCAGTTCCCACAGCAGTTTCCGGCCGAACGAGTATGATGCACAAATCCTATGCGCCGGATGGGTCGCCACTAGCAGCATGTCACAGCATCCGGTAGAGCTGCATATCAGGTCCGATTCGTGCCACAACACGATCCACGGATACGAGACGGACCAACTCTCAACATGTACGAGACAGAGCAACAATAAGCAAGTACGAGATGAACCAACGATGAATCCCATCGCGCAGGTCATCCCAGTACTGTATATCTATGACAGGATCATGAACAGACGCGTACATCGCAGACGGTAAGACAGATACCCCCACAAACAAACGTCACAAACACGTGAAATGCCACACACATATAGGGGGACATCCCTTCCACCAGCAACAGCAAAACCACAGGGGTAGCATGGTCCTCACTACCAGCAGTCCCCAAAACTGGGGGGGTGGTGCCCATCACCACTACCAACCACAATCATAGGGGGCTGGATGCCCAGCGCTACTACCATCCCTACACATAGAGGGCTGGATACCCTGCACCACCAGTACCTGCCCTACTCATAGGGGGCTGGATGCCCTGCATCACCAGTACCCCCAACTCATAGGGGGCTGGATGCCCTGCACCACCAGTACCCCCAACCCATAGGGGGGTGGATGCCCAGCACTACTACCATCCCTACTTATAGGGGGCTGGATGCCCTGTATCCCCAGTAGCCCCTACTCATAGGGGGCTGGATGCCCTGCACCACCAGTACCCCCAACCCATAGGGGGCTGGTTGCCCAGCACCACTACCATCCCCACTCATAGGGAGCTGGATGCCCAGCACAACTACCATCCCTACTCATAGGGGGCTGGATGCCCTGCACCACCAGTACCCCCAAACCACAGGGGGCTGGATGCCCAGCACCACTACCATCCCCACTCATAGGGAGCTGGATGCCCAGCACAACTACCATCCATACTCATAGGGGGCTGGATGCCCAGCACTACTATCATCCCTACTCATAGGGGGCTAGATGCCCAGGACTATTACCATCCCCACTTATAGGGGGCTGGATGCACTGCACCACCAGTACCCCCAACCCATATGGGGCTGGATGCCCAGCACCACTACCATCCCCACTCATAGGGGGCTGGGTGCTCAGCACTACTACCGTCACTACTCATAGGGAGCTGGATGCCCAGCACAACTACCATCCCTACTCATAGGGGGCTGGATGCCCTGCACCACCAGTACCCCCTACTCATAGGGGGCTGGATGCCCACCACTACTACCATCCTCACTGATAGGGGGCTGGATGCCCAGGACTGCTACCATCCCTACTCATAGGGGGCTGGATACCCAGCACTATTACCATCCCCACTTATTGGGTGCTGGATGCCCTGAACCACCAGTACCCCCAACCCATAGGGGGCTGTATGCCCAGCACCACTACCGTCACTACTCATAGGGGGCTGGATGCCCAGCACTACTATCATCCCTCCTCATAGGGGGCTGAATGCCCTGCACCACCAGTACCCCCGACTCATAGGGGGCTGGATGCCCAGCACCACTACCATCCCCACTCATAGGATGACCAAGCAAACCACCCCCCACCACCATCTTTGCAAGATTGTATGTGTGTGCAAAATGCCCACAACACAGATTCTGACAGTGAACATACAATGTGTCTTCCATCACATATGTGCCCAAAACATGAGTGTGGGGTTCAAAACACCAGCATTTTAGGATCACTGTCATAATGGGGTCTAAAGCCCCCATCACCACAGTGACCAAAAGGTGAGTGTGGTGTTCAAAATTCCAGCATCTTAGTATCATTGTGGTAATGGGGTAAAAACCCCCATCACTACAGTGACCAAAAGGTGAGTGTGAGGTTCAAAACACCAGCATTTTAGGATCATTGTGGTAATTGGGTATAAACCCCACTACAGTGAGCAAAAGGTGAGTGTGGACATAATAATAGCAGCATCACCAGACCAGCATTCGTGATTACTGGTCCCAACACCACAAGCAATGTAGTGGCAATGTGGTGGTTGTGTTACATCCAAACATAGATTTGAGAGGCAAAGATTGCTGTATATCACAAGAACTCCCTCTGCCATGTGCAGAAAAGCATTGGCCATGAGCCCTGACACTGCCTACAGAGTACAATTAGAATATGTGAAAAGTGAGCATCATGATGCATACACACATATCTACGAACAGACACACAAACTGAGGAATCCTGTGGAGACTGTTGATGTTAGGTGACAAAGTCACATACCATGGCAGCAATAGGACATACCAAACATGAGCTATGTGCAGGATGATGAGCTACAAGACGCATGGACACTAGGGACAAACCTCCAAACAACATCCACCCAATGGAATGCAAAAGCCATATCAATGCTGAAGTGCAGATGCACAAACACAGACAGGCAGCCCCACACTGCATATCATACACAACACATGTGTGTGTCTCAGTGTCCTCAGGCTAGTTCACAACACATGATGGTGGGCTGAACCCCAATCACACAGATGTGTACACAGTGGCATACTAAAGTAACTCATGGGCACCCCTTTATGGGCAAGCAGGCATTGTCAGATGAGTGGGATCCCACCAGATTCATGTGACACAAGCTGGGTGGAACAGCAACCAACACAGCAAGAGACAGACCCGCTACAGCACTACCCTCTACTACCCTAACTTGTGGTGACAGTAGCCTGTACGCCAATCACACTGTGATGACAAAGGTAGGTTTTCCCCATACTGTGGAGCACAGTCAGCTGTGCGTACTGGGTCATGTGTCCTGAACAACAAACTCACATCACATCTCCATAAACACAAATCACAGGCCACGGCCTGCAAACAATGGGTAAAATGTAGGTCACACTGCACAGTATGCAGAACATTGGCATAATGTGAAAACTACCCAGTTCATTCAGAAACCTGCCACACACCCACACCAATGAGGAACCAAAGGAGAGCCACCAAGAATACATGTCGACACCTTCCTACTCAGCAGCTATGACCCCAATGATTGGGAGTAGTCACACACACAGACACGTGAGCCTCTCACTGACAGATACCACATAGGGCAAACAACATGATGTTGGGAACACATAAGTGCCAATGGGAATCCTGAATGTGTCCCATGTGCGTTTTACAACATCCCGGGAACTTACAACTAAAACAGCCAGGGATTACACCCTAATGACCAGTAGTTTGTCATGCACCAACATCCCAGAAAACCCATGGGAAAGATGTTTGATGAACACAGGACAACTCAGCAAGGGCACCAAACATGTACATCTGTATGGAACACAGGCTGTGTCCACAAGAAGGGGAGGGAACACACACAAACATGCTCACACAACACACACCATGTGCCCAGGCAATGTCACGGAATGACACAATGCCATGAGGGGACTCCTCTCCTGGGGAAGGTCAGCTGTGCCAAACGTTGTCTGTTTTAGAGTAAAAAAGAGGAATGGTCGAGAGATCCTGGGTCTGGATATGAATTCCTAGAGTTCTAGAGGAAGTTTGCTCAAGGCTCTGGACCTTTTCAGCCTCAAAAAGACAAGTGAAGAAGAGTGGGTTGTGAGCATATATTCCTCCTTTCCAAACACATACATGTATCCATCAATAGGTTAATTCCTTTTTCAGATGTAACACAGTACAAGTAAAGTAGTGAAAGTAGATGGAGTGAAAGTAGCTCTTTTTATTAATCACTTGATTGAATCCATTTCACTCATTGTGAGATTTTCTCAGAGAGAACATTGGAAAAGAAAGAGGGAACAGCCGACACGTGTTTCGCCCTGTGTGGCAAATGAAGCCAGGGCTTTCTCAAGGCTATTTATAATATTCCAGCAACGCAATTTTTTTCAACGTAAAATTGATACATCTCCACGAAGAATTGCATTACATTTTAAAAAACATTTACATTTCAAAACAAATCAGTATAGGTTCTCGTCTGGTCACCGGGTAAATCCGCTACTTAGCCAAAGATGTGAAGTAGCAAACACAAAGAGAAAATCATGGTCACAACATTTTGCCATCATTACACCCTGAAATTGCAGCTACGGATGTCATGGATACATAGCAGAAAAGTACACATATCCCATGGACCACATGGAGTACATCACATCAACAAATCATTCTGTTATACCTTTAAAACACCTGTACAACAGCAAGTCCATGACACTCATCATCAACATCATGTACATTTGATGCAACACCACTGGATAACAAAAATTGGCTTTATTCAGCACATGACTCCTTGGAACTGTGAAATCAACAATGGCAAAAGGCCAATGGCCAGTCCATATCCGGAGTCCACCAGGGGGACATGTGACAAGTTGTCACCCATTGCTTGCCTGCACTGCTACGGGCAGGGGACATGTCCCCTTGGAGGGGCATACACAGGGGCAGGCCAGGCACCGCAGGGACAGGATCAGGGGACAGCAGAATGGAGCATGTGAGGGGTGGTGGGTGCAGGAGTGTCAGTGGCAACTGCAGTGGAGGTGTCTGACACAGTGTGCGCCGTCACCACGGCAGGGCCCAAGTCAGATGTGGTGGGTGCTGTCACCACTGCAGGGCTCAAGTAAGACAGGGTTGTTGCCGGCACAACTGCAGTGGGCAGGTCAGATGGTTGGGATGGTCTCTCCACTGCAGTGCCAAACTCCAAAGGAGTGTCATGGGGTTCGGGTGAGGTGGGCAGGACAGAGGGGGGGACATGGTCTCCACACCAGTGGCAGGATCAGGCTGAGCGTGTGAGGTGGGGGTGGAAGTGCATGTAGTAGGGGCAAGGGCCTAAGCATTTTGGGGATGCCGTATCTGTGTGTGGGGGAACCAGGGGCAGGGTGTGGCGGGGGGACCTGTGGAGTGGTGGCCTTGGGGCTGCAGGACGGAGACTGTGTCTTGGAGCTGCGGGATTGTGGTGGGGTCTTGCTCTTCCTGCTCCGTGGTGACTTGCGGATGGGGGCCTCAGTGTCCATGTGCCTGGGGGAGGGTTTCCGTGTGGCAGGGAAACTCCCCCCTGTGCATGGTGACTTCCTCATCCCCTTGTGAGTCAGAGCAGATGGATCGGTGGGGAAGAGATCAAGGTCACAGAGGAAGAGCTGCTGGGAAGTGAGGGGTGCAGGTGAGGCAGGGGAAGGGGTTTTGGAGGGAGAGACATCTGATGACTGTGGAGTGCTTGTGGATGCCTGTTTGTGCATCTGTGACCCATCCCCTGTGTGTGTGCCATCAGTACCCAGAGTGTGCGTGCCTGTAACTTTGGATTTTGGCTTGCGTGGTTGTGTGCTGTTTGTGCCTGTTGTGGTGTGTGCCGTGCCGGTGGGTGTGTGTGTGTTGGTCAGGTTGGGTAGTGGGGACTGTGGATGTGGCAGAGGTAGGAGAGGTGAGGGACTACTGGAAAGAGGGACACTGTTGCCATCAGTGTGGAGGCCATGGCCTGAATGGTCCGATGTAGGGAAGACATGTTGGATGAGATGCCCTCCATGAAGGACACCACTTGTGTCAACAGACTGGTGTAGGAATGGAGGACACTCAGCATCGCTGTCTGCCCGACATGGAGCTGCTTCAGTAATTCCTCAGACTCCACACTCAGGGCATCAGGGGAGACAGGGGCAGGGGGTGCGGTGCCGGGACCTAAGGAGACATGCTCCCTCACACGGGGGCCTCCCCAGACATCTGGGATGGGAGCATATAGGAGGGTGGAGATGGTGGTGGTGGCAGGGACAGACTCGCTAGGAGTTTTCTGGGGTCTGCTGACACCCACCTCCACAAGGGAGTCCTCACTGGAGATGCTGTCTTCCTCAGCCGAGGTGGTCGTAGCTGAGGTTTCCTCAGTGTGGCTCCCCTCACCCTCTGTGCCACTGGGTCCCTCTAACTCCTCTGAAGCTGACCCAGTCTGGCTCTGCGTCTCCTCTTGGTCCATGGAGCTGTCTCCTCCAGTAGCCGTAGATGTATCTGCAAACAATCAGGATAAAGAGATCCACATCAGAAACCTGTTTCACCTGACACATCACAGTCAGTACAGCACATTACAGAGCACGCCTTTGCATCATTTGCCAAATATTGCAAAAAGTGCTGACACATATTGGAAAAGACACCTGTCAGTCTGCCAGGCAACCATGCCCCTCCTATTCTGTCCCTCCATGGACCCATCTTTCTGGTGCATGTAGTATGCCACTAGTTATATGTGCACATATGCACCACATAGACATATCTCAGAACTGTTGAAATTGTGATTGAAATGGGCCAGTACACACATATCACATCTCCTGCCACTGACTCAGTACAAGTGTCAGGATAAGGGATGGCCAAACTCATTGTCTGTAATATGGATATGCTTCCTTTACAAGACACCATGAGGTGCCCATGTATTGAAGGTCAATGCCATAATAGAGTGTATGCTGTGCAACTGACATTACTGCAGGATACACATTTACCAGTGGAATACCATTCCACGGCCCAGTATGGCTAATCAGTCATCACTGGCTTCAGTCACAGGGGCCGTGCATCCAAAGAAAAGCAGTCTGCACTGTGTCACAATCATTATCATTTTGGGGAATGTCAGCCCTGCAGCTGTCAAGTGCACATGTTCCCCCACTGCTACCCACATCTTTAGGCATCTGATGATCACACGTAATACAAATGCGACAGTTGAGTGACTGCAGGCACCAATCTGTAAACATGTTAACATCACAGCATGATGAGAACGAATTGAGGCTGCCTGCGCTTCAATTTATAACACAACATTATGCACCGTCAAGTGATTACACACCTATGTTTTACCCCATTGTGATGGTCCATTAGCCACACCTCAGCTAGCTGCCCAAACCAAAATGCCCAGCACCACAGGAGTCTAAGAGGCTAGGCCACTCTACAATGACACCAAGGCAGACAACATATCGCATATTTAACAATGCACTAAATGTAGGCTGACACACAGGAGTAGGAGAACAAAGTGCACTCCTTGTCCGGAGTAGGCATACCTGTCCAGGTCCATGTGCAACATGGGATTAACCTGAACACTAGGCATGTGTTCATGCATGTGTGACACACATGATGTACATTCTTCTGAGGCCCCCACATTGTCGTACCTGCTGCATGGCTGTGTGTTGAATACCCCAGGCACATATGGTGAGCCAAAGCATCAATTAGTACACATATCAATTGCCTACAGAGAGCACATGTCTGATTTTGGGCAATGTGCAGACACATGGCAATTAATTGCCTCACTCATGAAGGCAAAACAATGCACCGGTAGCAGATGCTGTTTACAACCTAAAGTTTGGACTACAGCATGGACACATAACCCAAGTGACACAAGTCACAGACTGAAAGGCCCACACCTGTGTATCACATGAGGATGGCGTTACAACAAACAAATGATGGACGGAATGCTGACAATGCAGACATTCTCCCCCAGTCAAGAGATCTGGGTTAAATCCATCGTTCTTTTGCCCACTACGCCACCCCAGTTTGTACATGGCCATATGCAAATCAGTCTTGACCCTGTGCCTCATGGGAACAGTCCAGCCCGAACTGCCAAGCCATGTCTTCCCTGGACCGGAATCAAGCATCCTAGGACCGGTTTCTGGCTATCAGCCGTCATCAGCCAGGATAGCTCGACTCCAGTGGCGTAGTGAGCACGGGTCCCACGTCTGGGAATACCCATCCCACTTAGGGCGAAAAGCGTTACAACAAACAAATGATGGACGGAATGCTGACAATGCAGACATTCTCCCCCAGTCAAGAGATCTGGGTTAAATCCATCGTTCTTTTGCCCACTACGCCACCCCAGTTTATACATGGCCATATGCAAATCAGTCTTGACCCTGTGCCTCATGGGAACAGTCCAGCCCGAACTGCCAAGCCATGTTTTCCCTGGACCGGAATCAAGCATCCTAGGACCGGCTTCTGGCTATCAGCCGTCATCAGCCAGGATAGCTCGACTCCAGTGGCGTAGTGAGCACGGGTCCCACGTCTGGGAATACCCATCCCACTTAGGTCGAAAAGCGTTACAACAAACAAATGATGGACGGAATGCTGACAATGCAGACATTCTCCCCCAGTCAAGAGATCTGGGTTAAATCCATTGTTCTTTTGCCCACTACGCCACCCCAGTTTATACATCTGGGAATACCCATCCCAGTTTATACATGGCATATGCAAATCAGTCTTGACCCTGTGCCTCATGGGAACAGTCCAGCCCGAACTGCCAAGCCATGTCTTCCCTGGACCGGAATCAAGCATCCTAGGACCGGTTTCTGGCTAGTTGGCAGTTCGGGCTGGACTGTTCCCATGGATTTAACCCAGATCTCTTGACTGGGGGAGAATGTCTGCATTGTCAGCATTCCGTCCATCATTTGTTTGTTGTATCACATGAGGATGGTCCATGACCTAATTTGGGCACATGGCTCCTGTTCAAGCAGACAGGAGAGCTGTGGGCGTGTAACAGGATGAAGGAGTGCAAAGAGCATGTGAGACATAGTACACAGAAAATGCATGCACTTACCCCCTGATTGCTGCTGTCTGGCCTTTAATTGCCCATCCAGGTCAGAGAAGACCACTGCCAGAATCCGGTACATGGGGGGGGGTCAGAGTCCATCATCCGCCCCTTCTGCGAGGAGGCAACAGCTTCAGCTGGACTCTTGCGATCCTCCAGGTCCAGCCACGAAGGTCCTGCCACCTCTTCTGGCAGTTGCGGATGCGGCGTCTGTAGACCCCCACAGATCAAAGAGCACGGGCAATGGTCAGCCAGATCTCCTGCTTCTGATGGGCATCAACCTGTGGGGATGACAAGGATAAACGTCCATTACCACACATGCCACATGTTTGTGCATCACACAGTTTGAGATACATGTCTTCATCACAGGGGCATATGATGTGCACAGGTAGTGCAACTATGGTGATTGACAGTTGTCCTGCATTTACAGCACAGAAACATTGCCTGAGTATTCTAACCGTGTGAAAATGCACTTTTCATGCACAGTACCTGTCCACTACAGGTACCTACACACTTTGGGGGTAACAACTACTCAGTGAGCATGCTAGCCACTGGTGTACACATTGCCATTAGTGCCAGTCAGACAACATGGACAATGACAAATGGATGTGGACTTCATACTCACCTGCTCCCCCTGGTTTTCCATACAGCTTGCTGTACTGTGGAAGGAGGCTGTCCAGCAGGGCCTTGTTCTCCTCCTCTGTGAAGGCTGGGGCCCTCTCCACAGTACGTGCCATTCTTGGAGCCAGAGGATGCAGAGACAGCAGCAGTGGTAGCAGTGAATGCAATCTGGGGAATGTAGTGCAGGCAAGTGAGCTCTCAGGGGAACAGACAGCCTTATATCTGTGCTGCAGAGGCAGATTCTGTCCCATTCGTCCAAAGCGATAGGTCCAAAACATTTGCATCCTATGAATCTGGTCAATCCATCGCATTGTACACATCGTACACGCCTTCTGCATCATTTGAAAAATTCAAATCCATTACACCAACGAGTCTGATACATTGTTGAGGGAGCCAACGGATTTTCAAGTACACGAATCGTACAAGGGTCAAATCCGCATCAGTCTCCATTGTAGTCAATGTGCAAGGCGTATGTGCAAGGCGTGCGCTCGCCTAGTTCCCTAGGCGTACTACGCATCTTTTGAATTGGTCACCCGCGTCAGTCCTCATTGTAGTCAATGTGCAAGGTGTGTGTGCAAGGCGTGCGCGCAAATCGTTCCCTAGGTGTACAACGTGTCTTTTGAATTGGTCACCCACGTCAGTCCCCATTGTAGTCAATGTGCAAGGCGTGTGTGCGAGGCATGCGCCGAATCGTTCCCTAGGTGTACGACTGTCTTTCGGATTGGTCACCCGCGTCAGTCCCCAGTGTAGTCAATGTGCAGCAGTAGGGAAAGTGTTGGATAGCAGATGTGTAAAATTACTATTCCCACTCCAATGAGTGCAACTTATGGGTTGGACGGAGAGTGCACTATGGGTTGGATGGAGGTTGCACCACAAGCTTTAGGGTAACCCGTGGTATATCAGACAGGGTTGTGTGCTTGCCCCTCTTCTTTTCTCACTGTATATAAATGGGGTTGATAAGGAGTTACAACAACTAATTGCCGATGCACCAAAAGTTGTCAAACGCCACATCCCAATTTTACTCTATGCGGATGACGCAGTTCTTTTATCAAGAACTGCAACTAGGCTTCAGCTCCTCATAGAGAAATTTACAGAATTTATGCCTCAAAAACACTTGTGGGCCAATTCCGATTCGGGTTGGACAGCCCTCCGAGAGCTGTCCGTAGCCTTACCTTGTGACCGACTCGTCCCGGGAGCCCGTACGTCTGGACGATGAAGTACGTTGTGTAAAAGTGCCACAAGTCCGTCCGACACGTAGGCTGCAATTTCAGCCGCATTTCCCGTACAATCCGAATCACCAAACGCCTATTCGAGTCACCCGGAAGCAGTTCCCACAGCAGTTTCCGGCCGAACGAGTACGATGCACAAATCCTATGCGCCGGATGGGTCACCACTAGCAGCATGTCACAGCATCCGGTAGAGCTGCATATCAGGTCCGATTCGTGCCACAACACGATCCACGGATACGAGACGGACCAACTCTCAACGTGTACGAGACAGAGCAACAATAAGCAAGTACGAGATGAACCAACAATGAATCCCATCGCGCAGGTCATCCCAGTACTGTATATCTATGACAGGATCATGAACAGACGCGTACATCGCAGACGGTAAGACAGATACCCCCACAAACAAACGTCACAAACACGTGAAATGCCACACACATATAGGGGGACATCCCTTCCACCAGCAACAGCAAAACCACAGGGGTAGCATGGTCCTCACTACCAGCAGTCCCCAAAACCGGGGGGGGGGGTGCCCATCACCACTACCAACCACAATCATAGGGGGCTGGATGCCCAGCGCTACTACCATCCCTACACATAGAGGGCTGGATACCCTGCACCACCAGTACCTGCCCTACTCATAGGGGGCTGGATGCCCTGCATCACCAGTACCCCCAACTCATAGGGGGCTGGATGCCCTGCACCACCAGTACCCCCAACCCATAGGGGGGTGGATGCCAGCACTACTACCATCCCTACTTATAGGGGGCTGGATGCCCTGTATCCCCAGTAGCCCCTACTCATAGGGGGCTGGATGCCCTGCACCACCAGTACCCCCAACCCATAGGGGGCTGGTTGCCCAGCACCACTACCATCCCCACTCATAGGGAGCTGGATGCCCAGCACAACTACCATCCCTACTCATAGGGGGCTGGATGCCCTGCACCACCAGTACCCCCAAACCACAGGGGGCTGGATGCCCAGCACCACTACCATCCCCACTCATAGGGAGCTGGATGCCCAGCACAACTACTGTTGTACTCTCACATAAAGTAGACGCTGGTAGCCATGTAAGTTCTTTAGTACCTTTAATCCAGTTTTACAGCACGGTAGTTTACTGGTACATCAAACAGGTAGTACAGGTAACAGATAGTGAAGATGTAGATTAGCCCAGTAGTCAGCCCTTGGTCCTATGCCACAGCAAACCCCACCAGGAGCAGCCTGCCTGCTGCTCAGCCCATCTGTAACTGTCATACCTCACTCAGTCAGACTCCCAACATTCCACGCATCACAGCATTCTCAACATTCTACTCCAAACACACACTGTGGCTGAGCATCATGTGGACTGGTAAACTGCAAGATATGAAATTACTATGCAGGGCATAACATATCCCCCTTCTTTTAAAATGAAAAACAAAAGTGACTTTGTTATCAGAGAAACAACAATGCAAAAAGAGAACACTATCCACAAGAGAAAGTACATTTGCAATAAAATGATTCCAAACTCTGGGATGCATAAAAGTGTTAAACATCACTAAAGAATCAGAAGCAATAAAAATAAAATATTAGATTGAGACAATAAGTAGAGTATAGCAAAGGGAAACAAACCCCGCAACACTAGACCCAAACTATAAAACATACTG
Organism: Triturus cristatus; assembly: GCF_964204655.1. Classification (NCBI taxonomy): domain Eukaryota; kingdom Metazoa; phylum Chordata; class Amphibia; order Caudata; family Salamandridae; genus Triturus; species Triturus cristatus. Next base: position 667,966,456 of record NC_140592.1, read on the forward strand.
TTGCATAATGCACAAATTGCTAAATTTCAAAAATAGCAAAATTACAAATGTAAGGAATGGATCAAAACCAGGGATGTGCAATTAAGAGAACATCACGAGAGATAATGAACCATTCAAAGTAGAGAACGGATAAAATACAGCAATTGTAAAAATTGAGTACAACAACCCATCCTCTCCCAAAAACAAAAATGAGAAAGTGTCATCGCGTTAGACAAAAGGTAACCACCTTGCCACTGTATTTGAGTCTAACTCCCATGCATGCACATCCTGAGTAGGAATGACCTTGAAAAGCATGGGACCCATCCGACACATACCAACCCCTAATGAAAGGGAACCAATGAAAAGCAAAGTTCCTACCATAAGGAAACTTACCTACGTTGTGAAGATGATTGAAACCAAACCTTCACTCCTCTTGTGAGGTACCAAAAACTTGGGATTATGACCCTAAAGTCCACCCTAATATAAGGGTCTAAGACTATAACAATGAATATGGGACCAAATAACTAGAAGATACACCCTGTGTAGGGGAACCGTACCCATAAATCTAAACCAACCCTGTGAGAGGGCACAATGTTATGTTAACTGGTGGAAACCATGAAAACATGACCCGCGTCCGGGTTACCAAAAATAACTAATCTAAAAACCTTGAATGGGAACAATACCCATAAACTCACCTTAGTAAAGGCTGCGTGTAGCGCACTATAAACACATATCTAACACGCTTGACTGAGACAAATGCACAAGAACTCACCTCAGTAGAGGCTGCGTGTAGCAAACTACGACCATCCCTATTGTAAAGGAACTGTGAGTGGGAATATCACTCACCAACCCACCTCAATAAAACAAAAGTCCGCGTGTAACGCTTTATGTGAACCATAACCGCAAACCCACCCCTGTGCAGGGGTTGCGTTAACGCTTTATGGGAAAGAACTAGAACCAAACCCATACCCATCCCTAATATAAGGGATAATGTAATACAGCTACCCATTAAAACAAGACTAAAAACGTCCCTATCATAAGGAAGAATAACATGTGGAAACTGAACCACGTATGCTATGAACATTGAATTTCCCAAACTGGCAATTCATCATTACTATAAGTAAATCTCATTTCAACTTGACACTTGGTGGCAGTAAAACACTGGGTTGAAACAAGAAACTGTTTTCTTTAAATAAACAGAGCTCCGATAATCCTTGCAAACTTGTTCTGCCATCGTCCATTAGTTAAACATCTTCATGTTAAATATTGTTTGTATCCACAAGTCTAAAGAATGCCATTCACCACCAGTGTCCCGAAACAGCATCATGGCCTCTAAAAGAAACATCATGAGCAGAATGAACTTCACTGGATGACAAAATACCAAACGAAAAGCGGAGTGCTTAACTCAAACATCGTAACAGAAGCGTACCTTCTGTGTGCTGAAAACTCGATAGTGAGCGGGTCATCCATAACAAGTGGAACAAGTGAATGCTATGGCAGGAATTCGTAGTAAGACTTGTTCTGTGGCAGGAGTCATGTTTCCAGGGAAGCGTCTGACGAGAAACACCACTCGCAATAAAGTTGAAGAAAAAAAAATGGAGTGACGCAGGGACGAACTCACCGGGTGGCTAGAGGCAAAGACGTACTTCCAAACGTGGCACAGCAGCAAGCTGTGGTGAGAAGAAGACGTCACAAGGGATGAGTGACGGCTCTGCTGGATCGTGTGAGGAAGGTAAGTCTGCATGCGCACCTTTTAAAAGCTGCACGCGCATGGTGAGCGCGAGATGCCAGGCTTGTGAATAAATTTGAAAGAGGCGGTTGAACTGCCAAACGTCGTGAGGGTAGCTGGGGGCCCTTATATGAATAAAAGTAAACTTACCCCAGAAGACCACAATTACAACCGTAGCAAGAAAGGTTGTAAGACAACAAAACACCAAACGGTCACCACACCAGGCTTGCTTCACCAGTCGTGCAGTGTCGTGTGTAGAAATCTCTGCACCTGAAGTAACACCTTGTAGATGAGAGGAAGCGAAAAACGATATGCAGGCACTTTCCACGTTGTGCCCACATCAGGGAACAAATACCTTGCACAGGCCAACAGGCCATAAACATCATAATGTGCATTCTATACAGAGCTGAATATATGATGAAAGTCATTCTTCAGGCACCTCCAAAGTAGCACCAACCCCTGGCAGCAACCGAATTTGGCGCTAGACATCTGTCCATGTGTATCTTGACGTGTGCTGCGCCCATGTAGCTTAAAGACATGTAGAAAATCATTTTCAAAACGTGAACTTTCCATGCAGGTGCAGGACTTGTTGGTGTACACCCAACCAGATGGTACAGCACTCTGTTGTTGGGGCTGTCCGATGTACAGGACACTGGTGGGGCTGCGTAGAGTGCTGTGACGATTCCTTTTGTTGCTTGTGACATCTTGTGTTGCTTTAGAAAGTCTGGAGTCTCTTCATAAGTTGCTTTTAGTGTACTTAAAGTTGCGTAGTTTCAATGCTGTCTTGGCAAGTTACACCTGTGGCTTCTTTTCTTCAAGTGGACCTGTTCAGCTGTCTATGTAGTTACTTGATCAACTGTAGAGACAAGTAGGCATGTAGGTACGTCTCCAACTGTCGCTCGTCGCCAAAATATAAACTACCATCCATACTCATAGGGGGCTGGATGCCCAGCACAACTACCATCCCTACTCATAGGGGGCTGGATGCCCTGCACCACCAGTACCCTCTTCTCATAGGGGCTGGATGCCCACCACTACTACCATCCCCACTCATAGGGGGCTGGATGTCCAGCACTACTATCATCCCTACTCATAGGGGGCTAGATGCCCAGGACTATTACCATCCCCACTTATAGGGGGCTGGATGCACTGCACCACCAGTACCCCCAACCCATATGGGGCTGGATGCCCAGCACCACTACCATCCCCACTCATAGGGGGCTGGGTGCTCAGCACTACTACCGTCACTACTCATAGGGAGCTGGATGCCCAGCACAACTACCATCCCTACTCATAGGGGGCTGGATGCCCTGCACCACCAGTACCCCCTACTCATAGGGGGCTGGATGCCCACCACTACTACCATCCTCACTCATAGGGGGCTGGATGCCCAGGACTGCTACCATCCCTACTCATAGGGGGCTGGATACCCAGCACTATTACCATCCCCACTTATTGGGTGCTGGATGCCCTGAACCACCAATACCCCCAACCCATAGGGGGCTGTATGCCCAGCACCACTACCGTCACTACTCATAGGGGGCTGGATGCCCAGCACTACTATCATCCCTCCTCATAGGGGGCTGAATGCCCTGCACCACCAGTAGCCCCGACTCATAGGGGGCTGGATGCCCAGCACCACTACCATCCCCACTCATAGGATGACCAAGCAAACCACCCCCCCACCACCATCTTTGCAAGATTGTATGTGTGTGCAAAATTCCCACAACACAGATTCTGACAGTGAACATACAATGTGTCTTCCATCACATATGTGCCCAAAACATGAGTGTGGGGTTCAAAACACCAGCATTTTAGGATCACTGTCATAATGGGGTCTAAAGCCCCCATCACCACAGTGACCAAAAGGTGAGTGTGGTGTTCAAAAATCCAGCATCTTAGTATCATTGTGGTAATGGGGTATAAACCCCCATCACTACAGTGACCAAAAGGTGAGTGTGAGGTTCAAAACACCAGCATTTTAGGATCATTGTGGTAATTGGGTATAAACCCCACTACAGTGAGCAAAAGGTGAGTGTGGACATAATAATCGCAGCATCACCAGACCAGCATTCGTGATTACTGGTCCCAACACCACAAGCAATGTAGTGGCAATGTGGTGGTTGTGTTACATCCAAACATAGATTTGAGAGGCAAAGATTGCTGTATATCACAAGAACTCCCTCTCCCATGTGCAGAAAAGCATTGGCCATGAGCCCTGACCCTGCCTACAGAGTACAATTAGAATATGTGAAAAGTGAGCATCATGATGCATACACACATATCTACGAACAGACACACAAACTGAGGAATCCTGTGGAGACTGTTGATGTTAGGTGACAAAGTCAAATACCATGGCAGCAATAGGACATACCAAACATGAGCTATGTGCAGGATGATGAGCTACAAGACGCATGGACACTAGGGACAAACCTCCAAACAACATCCACCCAATGGAATGCAAAAGCCATATCAATGCAGAAGTGCAGATGCACAAACACAGACAGGCAGCCCCACACTGCATATCATACACAACACATGTGTGTGTCTCAGTGTCCTCAGGCTAGTTCACAACACATGATGGTGGGCTGAACCCCAATCACACAGATGTGTACACAGTGGCATACTAAAGTAACTCATGGGCACCCCTTTATGGGCAAGCAGGCATTGTAAGATGAGTGGGATCCCACCAGATTCATGTGACACAAGCTGGGTGGAACAGCAACCAACACAGCAAGAGACAGACCTGCTACAGCACTACCCTCTACTACCCTAACTTGTGGTGACAGTAGCCTGTACGCCAATCCCACTGTGATGACAAAGGTAGGTTTTCCCCATACTGTGGAGCACAGTCAGCTGTGCGTACTGGGTCATGTGTCCTGAACAACAAACTCACATCACATCTCCATAAACACAAATCACAGGCCACGGCCTGCAAACAATGGGTAAAATGTAGGTCACACTGCACAGTATGCAGAACATTGGCATAATGTGAAAACTACCCAGTTCATTCAGAACCCTGCCACACACCCACACCAATGAGGAACCAAAGGAGAGCCACCAAGAATACAAGTCGACACCTTCCTACTCAGCAGCTATGACCCCAATGATTGGGAGTAGTCACACACACAGACACGTGAGCCTCTCACTGACAGATACCACATAGGGCAAACAACATGATGTTGGGAACACATAAGTGCCAATGGGAATCCTAAATGTGTCCCATGTGCGTTTTACAACATCCCGGGAACTTACAACTGAAACAGCCAGGAATTACACCCTAATGACCAGTAGTTTGTCATGCACCAACATCCCAGAAAACCCATGGGAAATATGTTTGATGAACACAGGACAACTCAGCAAGAGCACCAAACATGTACATCTGTATGGAACACAGGCTGTGTCCACAAGAAGGGGAGGGAACACACACAAACATGCTCACACAACAAACCCCATGTGCCCATGCAAATTCACGGAATGACACAATGCCATGAGGGGACTCCTCTCCTGGGGAAGGTCAGCTGTGCCAAACATTGTCTGTTTTAGAGTAGAAAAGAGGAATGGTCGAGAGATCCTGGGTCTGGATATGAATTCCTAGAGTTCTAGAGGAAGTTTGCTCAAGGCTCTGGACCTTTTCAGCCTCAAAAAGACAAGTGAAGAGTGGGTTGTGAGCTAATATTCCTCCTTTCCAAGCACATATGTATCCATCAATAGGTTAATTTCTTTTTCAGATGTAACACAGTACAAGTAAAGTAGTGAAAGTAGTTGGAGTGAAAGTAGTTCTTTTTATTAATCAATTGATTGAATCCATTTCACTCATTGTGAGATTTTCTCAGAGAGAACGTTGGAAAAGAAAGAGGGAACAGCCAACACGTGTTTCGCCCCGTATGGCAAATGAAGCCAGGGCTTTCTCAAGGCTATTTATAATATTCCAGCAACGCAATTTTTTTTCAACGTAAAATTCGTACATCTCCACGAAGATTTGCATTACATTTTTAAAAACATTCAAATTTCAAAATGAATCAGTATAGTTTCTCGTCTGGTCACCGGGTAAATCCGCTACTTAGCCAAAGATGTGAAGTAGCAAACACAAAGAGAAAATCATGGTCACAACATTTTGCCATCATTACACCCTGAAATTGCAGCTAAGGATGTCATGGATACATAGCAGAAAAGTACACATATCCCATGGACCACATGGAATACATCACATCAACAAATCATTCTGTTATACCTTTAAAACACCTGTACAACAGCAAGTCCATGACACTCATCATCAACATCATGTACATTTGATGCAACACCACTGAATAACAACAATTGGCTTTATTCAGCACATAACTCCTTGGAACTGTGAAATCAACAATGTCAAAAGGCCAATGGCCAGTCCATATCAGAAGTCCAACAGGGGGACATGTGACAAGTTGTCACCCATTGCTTGCCTGCACTGCTACGGGCAGGGGACATGTCCCCTTGGAGGGGCATGCACAGGGGCAGGCCAGGCACCGCAGGGACAGGATCAGGGGACAGCAGAAGGGGGCAGGGGAGGGGTGGTGGGTGCAGGAGTGTCAGTGGCAACTGCAGTGGAGGTGTCTGACACAGTGTGCGCCGTCACCACGGCAGGGCCCAAGTCAGATGTGGTGGGTGCTGTCACCACTGCAGGGCTCAAGTTAGACAGGGTTGTTGCCGGCACAACTGAAGTGGGCAGGTCAGATGGTTGGGACGGTCTCTCCACTGCAGTGCCAAACTCCAAAGGAGTGTCATGGGGTTCCGGTGAGGTGGGCAGGACAGAGGGGGGGACACAGTCTCCACACCAGTGGCAAAATCAGGCTGAGCGTGTGAGGTGGGGGTGGAAGTGCATGTGGTAGGGGCAAGGGCCTAAGCATTTTGGGGATGCGGTATCTGTGTGTGGGGGAACCAGGGGCAGGGTGTGGCAAGGGGACCTGTGGAGTGGTGGCCTTGGGACTGCAGGACGGAGACTGTGTCTTGGAGCTGCGGGATTGTGGTGGGGTCTTGCTCTTCCTGCTCCGGGGTGACTTGCGGATGGGGGCCTCAGTGTCCGTGCGCCTGGGGGATGGTTTCGGTGTGGCAGGGGAACTCCCCCCTGTGCATGCTGACTTCCTCATCTCCTTGTGAGTCGGAGCAGATGGATCGGTGGGGAAGAGATCAAGGTCACAGAGGAAGAGCTGCTGGGAAGTGAGGAGTGCAGGTGAGGCAGGGGAAGGGGTTTTGGAGGGAGCGGCATCTGATGACTGTGGAGTGCTTGTGGATGCCTGTTTGTGCGTCTGTGACCCATCTCCTGTGTGTGTGCCATCAGTACCCGGAGTGTGCGTGCCTGTGGCTTTGGATTTTGGCTTGCATGGTTGTGTGCTGTTTGTGCCTGTTGTGGTGTGTGCCGTGCCGGTGTGTGTGTGTGTGTTGGTCAGGTAGGGTAGTGGGGACTGTGGATGTGGCAGAGGTAGGGGAGGTGAGGGACTGCTGGAAAGAGGTACACTGTTGCCGTCAGTGTGGAGGCCATGGCCTGAATGGTCCGATGTAGGGAAGACATGTTGGATGAGATGCCCTCCATGAAGGACACCAGTTGTGTCAGCAGACTGGTGTGGGAATGGAGGACACTCAGCATCGCTGTCTGCCCGACATGGAGCTGCTTCAGTAATTCCACAGACTCCACACTCAGGGCATCAGGGTAGACAGGGGCAGGGGGTGCGGTGCCGGGACCAAAGGAGACATGCTCCCTCACACGGGGGCCTCCACGGACATCTGGGATGGGAGCAGATGGGAGGGTGGAGATGGTGGTGGTGGCGGGGACAGACTCGCTAGCTGTTTTCTGGGGTCTACTGACACCCGCCTCCACAAGGGAGTCCTCACTGGAGATGCTGTGTTCCTTAGCCGAGGTGGTCGTAGCTGAGGTCTCCTCAGTGTGGCTCCCCTCACCCTCTGTGCCACTGGGTCCCTCCAACTCCTCTGAAGCTGACCCAGTCTGACTCTGCATCTCCTCTTGGTCCAGTAGCCATAGATGTCTCTGCAAACAATCAGGATAAACAGATCCACATCAGAAACCTGTTTCACCTGACACATCACAGTCAGTACAGCACATTACAGAGCACGCCTTTGCATCATTTGCCAAATATTGCAAAAATATTGCAAAAGACACCTGTCAGTCTGCCAGACAACCATGCCCCTCATATTCTGTCCCTCCATTGACCCATTTGTCTGGTGCATGTAGTATGCCACTAGTTATATGTGCACACATGCACCACATAGACATATCTCAGAACTGCTGAAATTGTGATTGGAATGGGCCAGTACACACATATCACATCTCTTGCCACTGACTCAGTACAAGTGTCAGGATAAGGGATGGCCAAAATCATTGTCTGTAAAATGGATATGCTTCCTTCACAAGACACCATGAGGTGCCCATGTATTGAAGGACAATGCCACAATAGAGTTTATGCTGTGCAACTGACATTGCTGCAGGATACACATTTACCAGTGGAATACAATTCCACGGCCCAGTATGGCTAATCAGTCATCACTGGCTTCAGTCACAGGGGCAGTGCGTCCAAAGAAAAGCAGTCTGCACTGTGTCACAATCATTATCATTTTGGGGAATGTCAGCCCTGCAGCTGTCAAGTGCACATGTTCCCCCACTGCTACCCACATCTTAAGGCATCTGATGATCACACGTAATACAAATGCGACAGTTGAGTGACTGCAGGCACCAATCTGTAAACATGTTAACATCACAGCATGATGAGAACGAATTGAGGCTGCCTGCATTTCAATTTATAACACAACATTATGCACCGTCAAGTGATTACACACCTATGTTTTACCCCATTGTGGTGGTCCATTAGCCACACCTCAGCTAGCTGCCCAAACCAAAATGCCCAACACCACAGGAGTCTAAGAGGCTAGGCCACTCCACAATGACACCGAGGCAGACAACATATCGCATATTTCACAATGGACTAAATGTAGGCTGACACACAGGAGTAGGAGAACAGAGTGTACTCCATGTCCGGAGTAGGCATACTTTTCCAGGTCCATGTGCGCATGGGATTAGCCTGAACACTAGGCATATGTTCATGCATGTGTGACACACATGATGTACATTCTTCTGAGGCCCCAACATTGTCGTACCTGCTGCATGGCTGTGTGTTGAATACCCCAGGCACATATGGTGAGCCAAAGCATCAATTGGTACACATATCAATTGCCTACAGAGAGGACATGTCTGATTTTGGGCAATGTGCAGACACATGGCAATCAATTGCTTCGGTAGCAGATGCTGTTTACAACCTTTGGACTACAGCATGGACACACAACCCAAGTGACACAAGTCACAGACTGAAAGGCCCAAACCTGTGTATCACATGAGGATGGTCCATGACCTAATTTGGGCACATAGCTCCTGTTCAAGCAGACAGGAGAGCTGTGGGCGTGTAACAGGATGAAGGAGTGCAAAGAGCATGTGAAACATAATACACAGAAAATGCTTGCACTTACCCCCTCCTCGCTGCTGTCTGGCATTAAATTGCCCATCCAGGTCAGGCAAGACCACCGCCAGAATCCGGTGCATGTGGGGGTCAGTGTCCATCATCTGCCCCTTCTGCGAGGAGGCGACAGCTTCAGCTGGACTCTTGCGATCCTCCGTGTCCAGCCACGAAGGTCCTGCCACCTCTTCTGGCAGTTGCGGATGCGGCGTCTGTAGACCCCCACAGATCGAACAGCACGGGCAATGGTCAGCCAAATCTCCTGCTTCTGATGGGCATCAACCTGTGGGGATGACAAGGATAAAAGTCCATTACCACACAAGCCACATGTTTGTGCATCACACAGTTGGAGATACATGTCTTCATCACAGGGGCATATGATGTGCACAGGTAGTGCAACTATGGTGATTGACAGTTGTCCTGCATTTACAACACGGAAACATTGCCTGAGTATTCTAACCGTGTGAAAATGCACTTTTCATGCACAGTACCTGTCCACTACAGGTACCTACACACTTTGGGGGTAACAACTACTCAGTGAGCTTGCTTGCCACTGGTGTACACAATGCCATTAGTGCCAGTCAGACAACATGGACAATGAAAAATGGATGTGGACTGCACACTCATCTGCTCCCCTGGTTTCCCATACAGCTTGCTGTACTGTGGAAGGAGGCTGTCCAGCAGGGCCTTGTTCTCCTCCTATGTGAAGGCTGGGGCCCTCTCCACAGTACATGCCATTCTTGGAGCCAGAGGATGCAGAGACAGCAGCAGTGGTAGCAGTGAATGCAATCTGGGGAATGTAGTGCAGGCAAGTGAGCTCTCAGGGGAACAGACAGCCTTATACCTGTGCTGCAGAGGCAGATTCTGTTCCATGCATCCAAAGCGATAGGTCCAACACATTTGCATCCTATGAATCTGACCAATCCATTGCATTGTACACCTCGTACACACCTTCTGCATCGTTTGAAAAATTCAAATCCATTACACCAACGTGTCTGATACATTGTTGTAGGGAGCCAACGGATTTTCAAGTACACGAATTGTACAAGGGTCAAATCCGCATCAGTCCCCATTGTAGTCAATGTGCAAGGCGTGTGTGCAAGGCATGCGCTTGCCTCGTTCCCTAGGTGTACGACGCGTCTTTTGAATTGGTCACCCGCGTCAGTCCTCATTGTAGTCAATGTGCAAAGCGTGTGTGCAAGGCGTGCGCGCGAATCGTTCCCTAGGTGTATGACGCGTCTTTTGAATTGGTCACCCACGTCAGTCCCCATTGTAATCAATGTGCAAGGCGTGTGTGCATGGTGTGCACGTGAAGCATTCCCTAGGTGTACGATGCGTCTTTTGAATTGGTCATCCGCGTCAGTCCACATTGTAGTCAATCTGCAAGGCGTGTGTGCAAGGCGTGCTCGCGAATCGTTCCCTAGGTGTACGACGTGTCTTTTGAATTGGTCACCCGCGTCAGTCCCCATTGTAGTCAATGTGCAACGTGTGTGTGCAAGGCATGCGCCGAATCGTTCCCTAGGTGTACGACGTGTCTTTTGAATTGGTCACCCGTGTCAGTCCCCACTGTAGTCAATGTGCAAGGCGTGTGTGCAATTTTTATTTATTTTTATTATTTAGCGATTTGTATAGCGCCTGGTGACCCAGGGGCATCCCCGCGCTGTAAGGAAATTGTTTATCCTATAAGGAGAGGGAGGGAGGAGGAACGATTATTTCGGGAATAGGTGCGTTTTCAGTTTTTTGCGAAAGGCCAGGTAGCTGGCTTCCAGTCTGAGGGTGCGTGGGAGGGAATTCCATCTCCTGGCCGCTTGCACCGAGAATCGTCGGCCTCCGGTGCGAGTCCTTTTGAATTTGGTGATGTTGGCCAGGTGCTCATTGTCTGAACGGAGGGATCTGGATGCTTTGTAGGGGGTGAACATGCTGCTGAGGATAGAAGGGCCAGATCCGTTGATAAGTTTGTGTGTTGTACACATGGCTTTGAATTCCACCCTTTGGCGAACAGGGAGCCAGTGCAAGGCCTTGAGGGCTGGTTTTGCTGACACTCTCGAAGGAAGGTTCGTGAGCAGACGGGCCGCAGCTTTCTGAGTCCGCTGTAGTCTAGTCAGGGTGGCCTCTGGAGCACCCAGGTAGACCATATTGCTGTAGTCTAGACGGGACAATACTAGCCCCTGGATAAGGAGTTTCCTTGAGGCAGGTGGTAGTAATGGGAGAATCTTACGGGTAGTGCGCATGAGCCCAAAACAGGTGCCCGCAGTTTTGGCCGCTTGCGTCCTCATGGTGAGCTCGGGTTCGAGCCATACTCCAAGGGTTTTGATTTCACGCTTCGGGGAGGGGATTTCTCCGAATACGTCAGGCCAGACTGTTGGGGGGATGGTTACCCATTGTTTGCCCAGGAGCATCACTTCGGTCTTAGACCCATTTAATTTTAGTGATGAGTCACTCATCCAGCTGTGTATTTGGGTGAGGCAGTTCGCCAGTTTCTCTGGGTGGTCGACTAGTTGGGATAAAGAGACGACCAGTTGAGTGTCATCAGCGTAGCTTACCATTTTTATGTCAAATGGTGTCACCACGTCTTCCAGGGGAGCCATATATGCGTTAAAAAGCGTCGGGCTCAGGGAAGATCCCTGAGGGACCCCGCTTGTGAGGGGGAGGGTGGCTGAGTGGTAGTTGCCGTCCCATACCTGGAACGTGCGTCCGGTGAGGAAGGACTCTATCCAGCTGAGTGCCGTCCCGGTGATCCCTGCTGCCGCGAGCCGATGGAGAAGGACACGGTGGTTGACTGTGTCGAAGGCTGCACTGAGATCCAGGAGGATCACTGCCACTGACCCTCCTGAATCCAGTATGCGCCTTGCCTCCTCGATGACGGCGAAGAGGGCAGTATCTGTGCCATGGCCCGGGCGGAAACCAGTTTGGGATTCCCGTAAGATGTTGTTTGTTTCAAAGAACTGGGACAATTGTCCGTTAATCAGTTTCTCCGCTATCTTGCTGATTGCCGGAAGGAGAGAAATTGGACGATAGTTTCCCATGTCTGCTGGATCGAGCTGTGGTTTTTTTAGGAGGGCTTTTACCACCGCGCTCTTCCAGCTGGCAGGGACAGATCCCTGGGTAAGTGAGCTATTAATGAGCTCCGTGACCGTGGGAACGATGACAGGGGCCACGGTTTTGAGGAATCTGATGGGAGCCGCGTCCAGTGGTGAACCACTTCTCATTTTGGTCATGGGTCGCTCGACCTCAAGACATGTTACTAGCCTGAACGTCTCAAGTTGAGGACGAGGAGTACTTTCGGTTAGACTGGGGGGTGTCGGATTGTCCAAGTGGCTGGTGGACCCGGGAGGGGGGAGGGAAATTAGAATACGGGCGATTTTATCGTTGAAGTACGTGGCTAGGTCATTACTTCGGTCCGCGGAGGGGACACTGGAGGACGGGGAGTTGGGTACTTTGAGCAGCTCCTTTACAATTATGAAGGATTCCCTGGCTGAATTAGAAGATTCTGTGATCCGCGTGTCATAGTGGGAGGCTTTGGCGTGTCTGATGGCCTCTTTGTAGAGTCTGACTGATTTGTGATATGCTTCCTTGCTGGAGTGCTGCCAGTTTTTCCTCCAAAGCCGTTCGGCTCTTTTACAGTTTTTACGGAGGAGTCGGAGGTCAGAGGTATACCATGGGGCGGACCCAGGTTTTCCGTTTTTATCTTCCCTGGTTCTTAGTGGGAGTACGGAGTCCAGGGAGGTGGTGATCCACTCTCTGAAGTTGCTGTCGGCGACAGCCGGGTCGTCTGCGCGTGCCGGGCTGGTGTTTTTAAGAATGCTGGCCCACTCTTCGGTAGGAAGTCTGGACCAGGTCCTGTCCCTGATGTAGGTGGGCGGTTTTTGAGGTTTCCTGAAAGAACCTGGTATTAGGAAGGAGATTAGGAAATGGTCTGTCCAGGGTAAGGGGGAGGTATCCTTCACTTGCATCGATGGAGTGTTAGTGAACACTGGATCCAGCAGGTGACACTTGGTGTGAGTGGGTCCGGCCTCACAGTGAGCGTGGCTACCGCCTTTGGGCGTTTCCTGATTCAGCGCTGGGGTCGCTGTGTCAGGGGTGGTCGAGGAGGGCTGTGAGAGCGCGTTCAAGTCGGCGCTTCCAAGCAGGTGAGCTCTGAGGTCTTTAAAATTCTAACACAAGTGAAAACAGTGCAGTTTTTCTTTTTGTTTTTTTTTTTAAAACAGTTGAAAACACAGTCCTCCGGCTTCCGCCTCAGAGGATAACACAAGTCAATAACAAATCCGCTTGTATTCAGCGTATTTGTAGTCTCTGGGGGTGGGCGTGGCCTCGCAGTGGGCGTGGCTACCGCCACGCAAGGCGTGCACCAAATCGTTCCCTAGGTGTACGACACGTCTTTTGAATTGGTCACCCGTGTCAGTCCCCATTGTAATCAATGTGTAAGGCGTGTGTGCAAGGCGTGCACGTGAATCGTTCCCTAGGTGTACAACGCGGCTTTTGAATTGGTCACCCGCGTCAGGCCCCATTGCAGTCAATGTGCTAAGTATGCCACCCACCATAGCTTGCCAGGGACCCATGGGCACACCAAGAACACTACAGCCTGTGACACAGTATATCAAAGGGCATGTCAGGCTGCATTACCTGTATGTGTATGTAGGTAAACATGTGATTTGGTATGTGGCACTTAGTGGCACCCACTCCCAGGCAGGTCAAGGTGTCATGGGGGCAGATACTTTTGTGTGTTGGACACATGACCACTGTGATTGACAAGTGTACAGTTCAGAGCATGAGGCATGTACACAGTTCCCGGTGTACATTGTGTAAGTCATGCGACATGCACCCTGACTCTTAGGTGGAATGGTATGGATGTCACAGTGCCACAAACTTGATGTCCATCCACAGCATGTGTGTATTTCGCTGCAGAGATTACTCTGATTTCATGTGCTCAATGTCAAACGGTCACCACATTCATGTGCATTGTCAATGTGAGTAGATGTTGCGTCTGTGTGTCACAGACAGCCATGTGTGAGCTGCCAAGAAATCAGGTGGCACTTCATGTGTGTGTGTCATGTGTGCACTGTGGTGTGTATAAGAGACATCATGATGATGTCCTTGTGGCGACACAAGGTCCCTGTGTGTGTCTGTCAAAAACCTGTGATTTGGGGTAGACATCTGTCCTCACTAGTCACTGTGGTGTATGTCTGGTATGTGACACTCGTACTGATGTACTGTGACAGAGCCCATTGATTGGTCACAGCACAACATGGACCTTGCTGTGTGGACCTGTAGAGCTGAGATGTCAGATGTTGGGAATGTATATGACATGTGTGCCCATACCCAACAGCAAACACATCATGTCCTTGTGTCCTGTCATGTTGTTTCATGTGCTAGTTTGCATTTAAACTGGCACATAGATAGGGGAACTGACAAACTGTCTGTGAGAAGGTGGCCTGATATATGCTGTCCACTAGTTCTAGTGGGCACCTTGTATCAGTCCAAACAACCCCTTATGGTGAATGGTTAAAGACAACCTTATGTGAAAGCTATCCTAGTGGTAGCTATGGAGAGCATGTAAACAAAGGAGGGACTGATGGGCTTTTATTGAAGAAGGTCCAGCATACATGCCCAGTTAATCATATTGGAAAGAAAGAGTATGCAGTTCCTCAGTGAGACGGGGGGGTGTGGATGCAAAGAAGAGACCGTAAGAAAGAGGAATACCTCTATTCGGAACTAGGGTCCTCACACACCCAGCAAGCTAGGTGTCATGCTTCATCATATGGACCTGCTCCTCGTCGGGCCGGCGCTGCAATGCCCGACGGGCACCCTAAAAGGGGCTCTTTGGCGGAGATCTTTAGTTCCTGGCCGTATGATGCAGTGTGTGTGAGAGGAACCTAGTGGTGTAGATGTGAGTGCAGGTAAGTGGGTTAAAACAAGTTGGAGAGTCCAAAAATCTAATTTTATTAAGGGTGGCTCTCCACCTGAATAAAAAAGAAAACAGAGTGGCAGCTAGCTGATGTTATGATTCAGCTTGGCTAAGCTCATCTGTACTGGTCGACATGTTTCTTGCCCGGTGGTCCTAGTGATCCGTGGCAATTCCTCAGGACCTATTTGAGCTGTCAATAATCTACACACTGTGGTAAGTACAACTGTTACCTACCACCTGTTATATGGGAAACGATCTCGCCATATGCCTAGTGGAACCTAAAAGGAAAGAAGAGTTTTGAGTAAGGCATCCCAAGCAAAGGCAGTGTTTAAAGTGAGTACTGTACAGGTCTATATCACATAGTGGTGATAACCCCCTTTGACTAAATGGTCCAAATTAACGTCCTTTGTCACCAAGTGTCAACAAACCCTATACAGTGAGTAGGAATTCTCCTACAACTAGTGAAATTAAAACCAATTTAAAAACAGAAGACTGAAAGTGTCGTGTTATCCTAAATGGAACTAGAATGAGGTGACTACAAGTATTCTAAAAGTGAAGTCAAGGGACACTCACCTATTCTGGTGTGATACCCTGCTCCTATCCGTGGCGCCACCTGGACACCAAGATTCTGGTGTCCTGGTAAGAAACAAAATAATACATGGAATGACAACAACAAGCCCGACAAGTATCGTCAGCAAGTATAAACTATATTGCCCATGTGTGATCCTGTCACATGAGCTGCTGTGATGCGAATCTAAAACCACAGGAAGTAATCGGATGATAAAATAGCACCACGGAACGAACTTAAAAAGAAAGAGGAAGTCACAGAGATTGTAAATGCCAAGCCGTTCAAGGTATCAGCCAGTCAGAACTGCGTGACCATCAACTAAAGGTACCACCTCATACTCGCTCGCTCCACGTATTGAGTCTAGGGCAAGCCCGGTTTGCCGTAAAAGGTGATCGGCGAAAACCAAGGGAAGCCGCCAGCTCCCCCCGAGTACCGAGCAAAATGCGCTGGCGGGCCGATAGATGTGCATCTAATACGGCATACTGACAACATGTGGTAACAGCACCTAAAAACAAGCAAGCACTGACAACACCGCGTCTTAGTCATATTTTGTCAGTTCAGCGGCGGGAATATAACCACCAATAAGCATCCCATCAGTTGCGGAAAACGCACAAAGACCACTCACCTGACCCCTCACTCACATCAGGGCGCGTAGTAGTATCGCTGATATACTTACTTGAAGGTTGTTGCCGGAATGGGCTGTCAACCTACCCTCGCGCCACTCGACCCGGGAATACTAATGGCCGGCATGTTGCCATAACAGATATACCAGTAGGTTTGTTCTGCAGGGGGCGGGCCGAATACCCGGAAGTGTGTCTCGTGAGAGCGTGTAGCCAGAGCCTTGGATCAGAATGTCAAATACAGCGGCCATCTTTGAACGTTATCTGTGCTTACTGGAATCATAATATCCCTATGAATAGGGGTGTAGTAATTGCATGGTAACAGCGCGGACAGAGTTTTACCGCAATGGAGGGTGAGAGATAATGTAGCCCTGAAGTGGGTCAGCTAAACAAGGGGGAGTTTATTAGAGTGGTTGACGTATGAGGCCCCATCTAGGAAATTGACGGAAGTGATGGCAGCCATCTTGGAGTAGGTGACCCTCACAAATATTCAAAATGTGTATAGGAAAAGATGAGCATAACCATACTAGAAGGGCGGCCCAGGGAAGCAAGTCAATGGTACATCAACTCCTTAGTGGACACGCTAATAACATGGGAGTCTGCATTATCTTTCCATGAGTGCTGCCCATGGAATCTGATCATTCAAGCCTTCTAGGTCGGTCCTGAGACGGTGCACCCATCGCTGTTCAATCTTGAATAGGGCTCTTTGTGTAATCCTAGGGTGTGCCTCGAGGATTAACCATCTAAGGGAGTCTGGTGTGTGGTTGTTCTCTTTGCAGTGGGTATATAGTTTCGTAGTAATTCTCTGACATCTCACATTACTTTTGTGCTCTGTTATGCGTGTCTTTACTGGTCGCATAGTCATACCTACATATCTCTGTTCACAGGGGCAGGTTATTAAGTAAATACACTGTGTGGTGTTACAATTGGTATGACGCTGTAACCTCCATGTGAATGAGTCTGAAAAAACCACCTCTTTGATCACCGCAGTTTGATGGCACACAGCACAGGAACCACAAGGATAGTGTCCTCTCACTGGGGGGAGACCCCAGAGGGTGCTTTGATCATGGTGGTTGGTATGTCTTGGTCTCGTATTAATAAGGATGTCCTTCAGATTTTGGGTACGTTTGAAGGCAAAGCGAGGGGGCGGGATAGTGAGGTCACCCGCAGTAAGAATACCCCAATGCTTCTTAATTATACCCTTGATGGCAGTAGAATTAGGAGTAAAGGATGTGACACAGGTCAAAGTCTCTGGCCTTTCCTTATTGTTAGGTTGTAGTAAGATTTCTCGTGGATTATTACGAGCCCTCTTCAGTGAGTTTTTTACCTGGTGCTCAGGGTAGCCTCTTTGCCTTAGGTTAGAGCTCAACTGGTCAGCTTCAATTAGGTAATCGTTGGTGGTAGAACAGTTCCTCCTGAGACGGAGGAATTGCCCAAAGGGTAAATTGTCCTTAAGGGCCTTTGGGTGATGGCTACTGTATAAGAGTAAACTATTCCTGTCAGTAGGCTTTTTGTAAAGTGTGGTGCTCAGGCCTGTGTCCCCTAGTGTGACCATAAGGTCCAAGAAAGGTACATTAGAGTCAGAGATAGTGTGCGTAAATTTCAGGAATGGATTCTGGGCATTAATCCAATCGCAGAATGCTAGGCATGTCTGTTGGTCTCCCTCCAGAAGATTAAAATATCATCAATGAAGCGCCTCCACAAGGTTAGATTGTTGATGTAAGGATTGCTGGGGTGCCTGATGACTTCCTCCTCAAAGGTGGCCATGTAGATACAGGCCACACTAGGGGCAAAGGTACTACCCATCGATGTGCCCTGCGATTGGTGGAATAACTGTTTATTATACTCGAAGTAATTTTCAGTTAAAGCCAATGTGGCGCACTCCATCACAAAGGAAATGGGAGTGGGTGATGTCCATTCCTCTTTCATAAGGGCATTCTCGATTGCCACCAAGGTGGCACGTTGGGGGATATTTGTGTATAATGCCTCCACATCCAACGTAACCAGCAGGTCGATATTGCTTGTGTCATGTGCCTCCTCTATGATTTGCAAGATATCCGTAGTATCACGGATATAGGAGGGAGTTTTTTTGACCAAGGGTTGTAAAAAATGATCAACAAACCTCGAAAGGGGTTCCAGGAGTGAACCTATACCCGATACGATGGGGCGTCCTGGGACTGGTGTAGTGCCCTTATGTATTTTGGGTAGAGTGTAAAAGTAAGGGGTCTTAGGTTCCTTGGTATTAAGGAATTCAGCTTCCTTTTTGCTGATCCAACCATTACTCTCAGCTTCAAAAGTGATGGTCGCGATCTTGGTGGTGAGTCTCGGTGTGGGGTCAACGGAGATCGGGGTGTAGTACTTAGTGTTGTCAAGTTGTCGTCTACACTCTCGGTCATAATCAGTGGTATTTTGTATCACCGTCGCCCCTCCCTTGTCAGCCTGTTTGATAATAATGCTATTATCATTGGCTAAGGTTTTTGCTGCAGACAACTCCGCATTGGACATGTTATGGTAAAATCCCCTGGCAGGAATTGTACCCAAGTCACGAAGAACAGCTTTCTCAAATGTGAGTACTTCCGGGGGGACCATGTTGTTAGTGGGGGTAAATCTAGATGGATTGCGTAAACCCGTATCCGTAGACTCAATAGCTGGTTGCTCTTGGAAGAATGCCTTAAGACGTATCTTTCTAAGGAATTCATGGATCTCACAATTATCTCTGAAATTGTCAGTTCTCGGTGTAGGGACATAGCCGAGTCCTTTCTCGAGGACTTCCTCCTCCAAGGGACTCAAGGGTCTGTCTGACAGGTTTACCACTAATTCTTTTTCCCTCTGTTTCTGCCCCTGGGTGCTGACGGGAATTGTTCCTGGTCCTGCCATTGTACTCCTTTGGTTGGCCCTCTTTTTCGACCTCTTCCTCTGCCCTAACCTCTGTCTAAAAAAGGAGGGTTGCCCGGGGGATAGAACTGAGGCTGACCATGCGGAAACATAGGGAACTGCCAAAAGGGGGGTTGTGGTGGACCAGTATAGACCGGGGCGTTGCTGTAAACAGGGTAAGGAGATTGAAAGTTCCTTTTCTGTTGGTTCCCTCCCCAGCTATTGGAACTCGAGTCACTACTCGTTGACCCCCTTCTCGAAATGTCTGGACTTTCATCAGATGAGTAGCTATTCTTGGTTGCCTGGAAGTCTGCTCTCAAGTAGGGATAGATCTTCTCTTTATCAAACTTCTGAATGTCCTTCTGAAGTTTGTTGATCTTGAGTTTGAGGAGATATTCTTTGTTTTCAGCGATCTCATTGTTTATTTCCGCCAGTTTCGCTTTAAACGCGGTATTCTGGGTTGTGGATTTGAGTGCACTCTCTGCTGCCTGAATCCTCACTAATAGGGCGTCTGCTAATCTTTGGGCCGTATTAATAATGAGAACCAAGAGATCTCTGGTGCACTTCCAAGAGACTAGGCTCCATTCTTTCTTAAAGGTCGGGTCTTCCAGGAAAAGTCTGGGGAAAACGTTAATGATGAGTCCACTAGGTGCTATATTCGCTCTTAAATATTCCGTCATAAGAGCCCCATGTAGTGTGATCTTAATCCACTCCCTTTTTAACGCTGTTAGAGAGGTCTAGTCTTCTGTTTGTGACCCTGAGGCCACAGAACCCCCACTCCCAAGAAGGGAGGGAGTTTTTCTTAAAATGTCAGCTACCGCTTCATCGTTGAAGCTAAGCCCCAGGTTGTCCTCCATGACAGGTAGGTCAACACAACGCAACCGTTAGATAAGCGGTGCTTGAAGATGAAAATGGTCCACTCAGCGCAATTTCACCGTGTGGTATCCTAAATAGTGTCCCACGGGGGTGACCCGTGCATTAGACTATGTAAACAAAGGAGGGACTGATGGGCTTTTATTGAAGAAGGTCCAGCATACATGCCCAGTTAATCATATTGGAAAGAAAGAGTATGCAGTTCCTCAGTGAGACGGGGGGGTGTGGATGCAAAGAAGAGACCGTAAGAAAGAGGAATACCTCTATTCGGAACTAGGGTCCTCACACACCCAGCAAGCTAGGTGTCATGCTTCATCATATGGACCTGCTCCTCGTCGGGCCGGCGCTGCAATGCCCGACGGGCACCCTAAAAGGGGCTCTTTGGCGGAGATCTTTAGTTCCTGGCCGTATGATGCAGTGTGTGTGAGAGGAACCTAGTGGTGTAGATGTGAGTGCAGGTAAGTGGGTTAAAACAAGTTGGAGAGTCCAAAAAACTAATTTTTTTAAGGGTGGCTCTCCACCTGAATAAAAAAGAAAACAGAGTGGCAGCTAGCTGATGTTATGATTCAGCTTGGCTAAGCTCATCTGTACTGGTCGACATGTTTCTTGCCCGGTGGTCCTAGTGATCCGTGGCAATTCCTCAGGACCTATTTGAGCTGTCAATAATCTACACACTGTGGTAAGTACAACTGTTACCTACCACCTGTTATATGGGAAACGATCTCGCCATATGCCTAGGGGAACCTAAAAGGAAAGAAGAGTTTTGAGTAAGGCATCCCAAGCAAAGGCAGTGTTTAAAGTGAGTACTGTACAGGTCTATATCACATAGTGGTGATAACCCCCTTTGACTAAATGGTCCAAATTAACGTCCTTTGTCACCAAGTGTCAACAAACCCTATACAGTGAGTAGGAATTCTCCTACAACTAGTGAAATTAAAACCAATTTAAAAACAGAAGACTGAAAGTGTCGTGTTATCCTAAATGGAACTAGAATGAGGTGACTACAAGTATTCTAAAAGTGAAGTCATGGGACACTCACCTATTCTGGTGTGATACCCTGCTCCTATCCGTGGCCGTGGTGCCACCTGGACACCAAGGTTCTGGTGTCCTAGTAAGAAACAAAATAATACATGGAATGACAACAACAAGCCCGACAAGTATCATCAGCAAGTATAAACTATATTGCCCATGTGTGATCCTGTCACATGAGCTGCTGTGATGCGAATCTAAAACCACAGGAAATAATCGGATGATAAAATAGCACCACGGAACGAACTTAAAAAGAAAGAGGAAGTCACAGAGATTGTAAATGCCAAGCCGTTCAAGGTATCAGCCAGTCAGAACTGCGTGACCATCAACTAAAGGTACCACCTCATACTCGCTCGCTCCACGTATTGAGTCTAGGGCAAGCCCGGTTTGCCGTAAAAGGTGATCGGCGAAAACCAAGGGAAGCCGCCAGCTCCCCCCGAGTACCGAGCAAAATGCGCTGGCGGGCCGATAGATGTGCATCTCGTACGGCATACTGACAACATGTGGTAACAGCACCTAAAAACAAGCAAGCACTGACAACACCGCGTCTTAGTCATATTTTGTCAGTTCAGCGGCGGGAATATAACCACCAATAAGCATCCCATCAGTTGCGGAAAACGCACAAAGACCACTCACCTGACCCCTCACTCACATCAGGGCGCGTAGTAGTATCGCTGATATACTTACTTGAAGGTTGTTGCCGGAATGGGCTGTCAACCTACCCTCGCGCCACTCGACCCGGGAATACTAATGGCCGGCATGTTGCCATAACAGATATACCAGTAGGTTTGTTCTGCAGGGGGCGGGCCGAATACCCGGAAGTGTGTCTCGTGAGAGCGTGTAGCCAGAGCCTTGGATCAGAATGTCAAATACAGCGGCCATCTTTGAACGTTATCTGTGCTTACTGGAATCATAATATCCCTATGAATAGGGGTGTAGTAATTGCATGGTAACAGCGCGGACAGAGTTTTACCGCAATGGAGGGTGAGAGATAATGTAGCCCTGAAGTGGGTCAGCTAAACAAGGGGGAGTTTATTAGAGTGGTTGACGTATGAGGCCCCATCTAGGAAATTGATGGAAGTGATGGCAGCCATCTTGGAGTAGGTGACCCTCACAAATATCCAAAATGTGTATAGGAAAAGATGAGCATAACCATACTAGAAGGGCGGCCCAGGGAAGCAAGTCAATGGTACATCTACTCCTTAGTGGACACGCTAATAACATGGGAGTCTGCATTATCTTTCCATGAGTGCTGCCCATGGAATCTGATCATTCAAGCCTTCTAGGTCTGTCCTGAGACGGTGCACCCATCGCTGTTCAATCTTGAATAGGGCTCTTTGTGTAATCCTAGGGTGTGCCTCGAGGATTAACCATCTAAGGGAGTCTGGTGTGTGGTTGTTCTCTTTGCAGTGGGTATATAGTTTCGTAGTAATTCTCTGACATCTCACATTACTTTTGTGCTCTGTTATGCGTGTCTTTACTGGTCGCATAGTCATGCCTACATATCTCTGTTCACAGGGGCAGGTTATTAAGTAAATACACTGTGTGGTGTTACAATTGGTATGACGCTGTAACCTCCATGTGAATGAGTCTGAAAAAACCACCTCTTTGATCACCGCAGTTTGATGGCACACAGCACAGGAACCACAAGGATAGTGTCCTCTCACTGGGGGGAGACCCCAGAGGGTGCTTTGATCATGGTGGTTGGTATGTCTTGGTCTCATATTAATAAGGATGTCCTTCAGATTTTGGGTACGTTTGAAGGCAAAGCGAGGGGGCGGGATAGTGAGGTCACCCGCAGTAAGAATACCCCAATGCTTCTTAATTATACCCTTGATGGCAGTAGAATTAGGAGTAAAGGATGTGACACAGGTCAAAGTCTCTGGCCTTTCCTTATTGTTAGGTTGTAGTAAGATTTCTCGTGGATTATTACGAGCCCTCTTCAGTGAGTTTTTTACCTGGCGCTCAGGGTAGCCTCTTTGCCTTAGGTTAGAGCTCAACTGGTCAGCTTCAATTAGGTAATCGTTGGTGGTAGAACAGTTCCTCCTGAGACGGAGGAATTGCCCAAAGGGTAAATTGTCCTTAAGGGCCTTTGGGTGATGGCTACTGTATAAGAGTAAACTATTCCTGTCAGTAGGCTTTTTGTAAAGTGTGGTGCTCAGGCCTGTGTCCCCTAGTGTGACCATAAGGTCCAAGAAAGGTACATTAGAGTCAGAGATAGTGTGCGTAAATTTCAGGAATGGATTCTGGGCATTAATCCAATCGCAGAATGCTAGGCATGTCTGTTGGTCTCCCTTCCAGAAGATTAAAATATCATCAATGAAGCGCCTCCACAAGGTTAGATTGTTGATGTAAGGATTGCTGGGGTGCCTGATGACTTCCTCCTCAAAGGTGGCCATGTAGATACAGGCCACACTAGGGGCAAAGGTACTACCCATCGATGTGCCCTGCGATTGGTGGAATAACTGTTTATTATACTCGAAGTAATTTTCAGTTAAAGCCAATGTGGCGCACTCCATCACAAAGGAAATGGGAGTGGGTGATGTCCATTCCTCTTTCATAAGGGCATTCTCGATTGCCACCAAGGTGGCACGTTGGGGGATATTTGTGTATAATGCCTCCACATCCAACGTAACCAGCAGGTCGATATTGCTTGTGTCATGTGCCTCCTCTATGATTTGCAAGATATCCGTAGTATCACGGATATAGGAGGGAGTTTTTTTGACCAAGGGTTGTAAAAAATGATCAACAAACCTCGAAAGGGGTTCCAGGAGTGAACCTATACCCGATACGATGGGGCGCCCCGGGACTGGTGTAGTGCCCTTATGTATTTTGGGTAGAGTGTAAAAGTAAGGGGTCTTAGGTTCCTTGGTATTAAGGAATTCAGCTTCCTTTTTGCTGATCCAACCATTACTCTCAGCTTCAAAAGTGATGGTCGCGATCTTGGTGGTGAGTCTCGGTGTGGGGTCAACGGAGATCGGGGTGTAGTACTTAGTGTTGTCAAGTTGTCGTCTACACTCTCGGTCATAATCAGTGGTATTTTGTATCACCGTCGCCCCTCCCTTGTCAGCCTGTTTGATAATAATGCTATTATCATTGGCTAAGGTTTTTGCTGCAGACAACTCCGCATTGGACATGTTATGGTAAAATCCCCTGGCAGGAATTGTACCCAAGTCACGAAGAACAGCTTTCTCAAATGTGAGTACTTCCGGGGGGACCATGTTGTTAGTGGGGGTAAATCTAGATGGATTGCGTAAACCCGTATCCGTAGACTCAATAGCTGGTTGGTCTTGGAAGAATGCCTTAAGACGTATCTTTCTAAGGAATTCATGGATCTCACAATTATCTCTGAAATTGTCAGTTCTCGGTGTAGGGACATAGCCGAGTCCTTTCTCGAGGACTTCCTCCTCCAAGGGACTCAAGGGTCTGTCTGACAGGTTTACCACTAATTCTTTTTCCCTCTGTTTCTGCCCCTGGGTGCTGACGGGAATTGTTCCTGGTCCTGCCATTGTACTCCTTTGGTTGGCCCTCTTTTTCGCCTCTTCCTCTGCCCCAACCTCTGTCTAAAAAAGGAGGGTTGCCCGGGGGATAGAACTGAGGCTGACCGTGCGGAAACATAGGGAACTGCCAAAAGGGGGGTTGTGGTGGACCAGTATAGACCGGGGCGTTGCTGTAAACAGGGTAAGGAGATTGAAAGTTCCTTTTCTGTTGGTTCCCTCCCCAGCTATTGGAACTCGAGTCACTACTCGTTGACCCCCTTCTCGAATTGTCTGGACTTTCATCAGATGAGTAGCTATTCTTGGTTGCCTGGAAGTCTGCTCTCAAGTAGGGATAGATCTTCTCCTTATCAAACTTCTGAATGTCCTTCTGAAGTTTGTTGATCTTGAGTTTGAGCAGATATTCTT
The DNA here is from genome assembly GCF_964204655.1 of Triturus cristatus. Classification (NCBI taxonomy): domain Eukaryota; kingdom Metazoa; phylum Chordata; class Amphibia; order Caudata; family Salamandridae; genus Triturus; species Triturus cristatus. The sequence continues at coordinate 667,991,437 of NC_140592.1, forward strand.
TGTTTTCAGCGATCTCATTGTTTATTTCCGCCAGTTTCGCTTTAAACGCGGTATTCTGGGTTGTGGATTTGAGTGCACTCTCTGCTGCCTGAATCCTCACTAATAGGGCGTCTGCTAATCTTTGGGCCGTATTAATAATGAGAACCAAGAGATCTCTGGTGCACTTCCAAGAGACTAGGCTCCATTCTTTCTTAAAGGTCGGGTCTTCCAGGAAAAGTCTGGGGAAAACGTTAATGATGAGTCCACTAGGTGCTATATTCGCTCTTAAATATTCCGTCATAAGAGCCCCATGTAGTGTGATCTTAATCCACTCCCTTTTTAACGCTGTTAGAGAGGTCCAGTCTTCTGTTTGTGACCCTGAGGCCACAGAACCCCCACTCCCAAGAAGGGAGGGAGTTTTTCTTAAAATGTCAGCTACCGCTTCATCGTTGAAGCTAAGCCCCAGGTTGTCCTCCATGACAGGTAGGTCAACACAACGCAACCGTTAGATAAGCGGTGCTTGAAGATGAAAATGGTCCACTCAGCGCAATTTCACCGTGTGGTATCCTAAATAGTGTCCCAGGGGGGTGACCCGTGCATTAGACTATGTAAACAAAGGAGGGACTGATGGGCTTTTATTGAAGAAGGTCCAGCATACATGCCCAGTTAATCATATTGGAAAGAAAGAGTATGCAGTTCCTCAGTGAGACGGGGGGGGTGTGGATGCAAAGAAGAGACCGTAAGAAAGAGGAATACCTCTATTCGGAACTAGGGTCCTCACACACCCAGCAAGCTAGGTGTCATGCTTCATCATATGGACCTGCTCCTCGTCGGGCCGGCGCTGCAATGCCCGACGGGCACCCTAAAAGGGGCTCTTTGGCGGAGATCTTTAGTTCCTGGCCGTATGATGCAGTGTGTGTGAGAGGAACCTAGTGGTGTAGATGTGAGTGCAGGTAAGTGGGTTAAAACAAGTTGGAGAGTCCAAAAATCTAATTTTATTAAGGGTGGCTCTCCACCTGAATAAAAAAGAAAACAGAGTGGCAGCTAGCTGATGTTATGATTCAGCTTGGCTAAGCTCAACTGTACTGGTCGACATGTTTCTTGCCCGGTGGTCCTAGTGATCCGTGGCAATTCCTCAGGACCTATTTGAGCTGTCAATAATCTACACACTGTGGTAAGTACAACTGTTACCTACCACCTGTTCTATGGGAAACGATCTCGCCATATGCCTAGGGGAACCTAAAAGGAAAGAAGAGTTTTGAGTAAGGCATCCCAAGCAAAGGCAGTGTTTAAAGTGAGTACTGTACAGGTCTATATCACATAGTGGTGATAACCCCCTTTGACTAAATGGTCCAAATTAACGTCCTTTGTCACCAAGTGTCAACAAACCCTATACAGTGAGTAGGAATTCTCCTACAACTAGTGAAATTAAAACCAATTTAAAAACAGAAGACTGAAAGTGTCGTGTTATCCTAAATGGAACTAGAATGAGGTGACTACAAGTATTCTAAAAGTGAAGTCATGGGACACTCACCTATTCTGGTGTGATACCCTGCTCCTATCCGTGGCCGTGGCGCCACCTGGACACCAAGATTCTGGTGTCCTAGTAAGAAACAAAATAATACATGGAATGACAACAACAAGCCCGACAAGTATCGTCAGCAAGTATAAACTATATTGCCCATGTGTGATCCTGTCACATGAGCTGCTGTGATGCGAATCTAAAACCACAGGAAGTAATCGGATGATAAAATAGCACCACGGAACGAACTTAAAAAGAAAGAGGAAGTCACAGAGATTGTAAATGCCAAGCCGTTCAAGGTATCAGCCAGTCAGAACTGCGTGACCATCAACTAAAGGTACCACCTCATACTCGCTCGCTCCACGTATTGAGTCTAGGGCAAGCCCGGTCCGGGCTTGCCCTAGACTCAATACGTGGAGCGAGCGAGTATGAGGTGGTACCTTTAGTTGATGGTCACGCAGTTCTGACTGGCTGATACCTTGAACGGCTTGGCATTTACAATCTCTGTGACTTCCTCTTTCTTTTTAAGTTCGTTCCGTGGTGCTATTTTATCATCCGATTACTTCCTGTGGTTTTAGATTCGCATCACAGCAGCTCATGTGACAGGATCACACATGGGCAATATAGTTTATACTTGCTGACGATACTTGTCGGGCTTGTTGTTGTCATTCCATGTATTATTTTGTTTCTTACTAGGACACCAGAATCTTGGTGTCCAGGTGGCGCCACGGCCACGGATAGGAGCAGGGCATCACACCAGAATAGGTGAGTGTCCCATGACTTCACTTTTAGAATACTTGTAGTCACCTCATTCTAGTTCCATTTAGGATAACACGACACTTTCAGTCTTCTGTTTTTAAATTGGTTTTAATTTCACTAGTTGTAGGAGAATTCCTACTCACTGTATAGGGTTTGTTGACACTTGGTGACAAAGGACGTTAATTTGGACCATTTAGTCAAAGGGGGTTATCACCACTATGTGATATAGACCTGTACAGTACTCACTTTAAACACTGCCTTTGCTTGGGATGCCTTACTCAAAACTCTTCTTTCCTTTTAGGTTCCCCTAGGCATATGGCGAGATCGTTTCCCATAGAACAGGTGGTAGGTAACAGTTGTACTTACCACAGTGTGTAGATTATTGACAGCTCAAATAGGTCCTGAGGAATTGCCACGGATCACTAGGACCACCGGGCAAGAAACATGTCGACCAGTACAGTTGAGCTTAGCCAAGCTGAATCATAACATCAGCTAGCTGCCACTCTGTTTTCTTTTTTATTCAGGTGGAGAGCCACCCTTAATAAAATTAGATTTTTGGACTCTCCAACTTGTTTTAACCCACTTACCTGCACTCACATCTACACCACTAGGTTCCTCTCACACACACTGCATCATACGGCCAGGAACTAAAGATCTCCGCCAAAGAGCCCCTTTTAGGGTGCCCGTCGGGCATTGCAGCGCCGACCCGACGAGGAGCAGGTCCATATGATGAAGCATGACACCTAGCTTGCTGGGTGTGTGAGGACCCTAGTTCCGAATAGAGGTATTCCTCTTTCTTACGGTCTCTTCTTGGCATCCACACCCCCCCGTCTCACTGAGGAACAGCTATGGAGAGCAGCCTTCAGGCTACGTCTTGAAGGAATGTAAAGCAGCTTGTTTTACCAGTCTATAATCTCTTGAATGATCAAATGAAAGGACAACCACACCAGGTATATATTTAAAATATATGTATTTAGGTTAACACACACCCCTCTAGTCTCTTTATGAGGCTGGAGTTCGAAGTACTTAGTTTACAAGTGAGCAAACATCAGTAAAAGCACAAATACACGTTTGGGCCCGAGGGGCGTACCAAACCATATACCAAAAAAGTGGTATAAGAACCATGACTGGAACAGGCACTGGGCCTATTGCCTCTAGAATCGCTGGGACCCCAAGGAACCACCCAAGGTAGTGACACAGGGGACCCACGGGGACTGTATGCAGTGTGTAAACACAACCGTGGGTTCCTATTAACTTCTATGGGCAATGTCGCGGTTGGAAATTTAAAGATTAGGGACACTTCTTATCGAGTCTGGACCAAACCCTTTTGGACTTAAGTAGTTCTAGGGCTAGCACCCACGAGAGCACCGGAGTACTCGAGTTACCTCACCCAGGGAAGTCGGTGCATAGGTGTCTTTTGGTGTCGGGTCACGTCGTCGATTTCAATGGAAGCCTGCAAAGAACTGCTGCTGCCGTGAAGAGGAGAAGTGTCCGAAGAGATCCAAGCCTGGATCTAGGATGTAAGGAACCTGAAAGCAGAGGGGACAGAGTCTGGGTCACTAGCCAGTGACCGAGGGCAGGATGGACTAATGCCCACAGATGTCGGGTGTTTCAGGTGAGTTGATGGGTGTCTTGACTCTTCAGCCACGAGGTCCAGGAGGCATCAACGAAGTCCATGAGCCGGATTCGAGCTGTCCCACAAAGTCTGTCGAGTGCTGCAGTGTCGGCGACCAGAATGGACCCAACAAGCCTTGGCAACGGCAAGTCACTGGAATTCAGAGAAAGGACTGCGGTACAGACCAGCAAGGTCTGAGGGACTCACCCAGCAAGGGTAAGTCGGGGCATGTCTGGAGCAACCAGGTAAGCTCAATCAGAAAAGGAGTCGCCTTCGTAGGGACCTGCTAGCCAACGGGCTAGTGATCACGAAGGAGCCTCAAGCGGTCGCACTTAAAGCTGACCCTTGGGTCACTCGTGGAGTGGTGGCCAACAATCTTCGGTGCAGGAGGTGCTCAAGGCTAGGGCTACTCGGAGCCCAAAGCACAACTTCAAGGAGGACCAGGAAGATAGTGTTGCTGCAAATGTTCACGGTGTCCAGGGGTCACGGTTCCACGTCACCCACGATAGCCACGGGACTCAGCTTTGCTGTGGACTCAGGGTAGCCTCGGGGAAGTCTGGAAATCACCTCTGGGGATGCATAGACTTCGGCGTTCGGCGGGAGCTTCAGAATTGCAGACCGGTAAGTTGCTTCTTTGGTGCCTGCCAAGCAGGGGAGTCACTCCTTGACCCCAAGGGAGATCTCTTCAGTCTTCTAGTCAGAATAGAACATCGAAGGTCCAGGATGTACATTACAGAGTTTCGTCCAGGGTAATCTAAAGTCCTAGGGACTGAGTTCCTATACTTATAGTGAGTTTATGGGATGGATTAACTCTAAGGCCCCACCTATGGGTGGGACAGGAAAGAGGGGTGGTTACACCCATTTCCTTTGTCCAGTTTCGAGCCAGAGCTGGGGCAGGTAGCCCCTGCAACCAGTTTGAACTGGAGTATGCACAGGGACACCAAGTGTACCCCCAGTGCAGGACTTCAAAGCACCAGAGAGTGCTCCCGCGCAGCCCCAAAACACATCATTCTGTCTCCCCTCGACAGGAAACCTATTGTCCAGGCCTCCCCTGCCGGAGTTTCGGTCAGCAGCAGGAGGCCAGACCCATGTCTGTGGCAGAGGCATCCATTTTGTGATGCCAGGGCTCAGGAAAGTCCTACCGGGTTTAACCAGTGTGAACATGTCTCTCCCTCTAGAAGGGTGGAATGCTACCTCCGGTGCCAGGACCGGTGGGGGGTAGTATTCCAAAGCGTTTGACACCAAACATGACATGTTTTGATGCAGCCATCCCACAGTTAGCATTTACCGCGAGATTATAATACACTTAAGAGTATTTGGTATGGCTGTATCACAGAACAACTATGGTGGGGGGCGTCCTCTTCGCCCCTGCCAGTCGCACAGCGAAAGACGCCTTCATGGCGATCATGTTGTCAGTCCATTTTCATCACTATCATCATTATGAACATATTTTTCATTATACTTTTTTAGTTCTACTTATATTCCGAGCCACACGCGGAGTGATTTGCCATTTCCCAGGTTTCTTATGTTCTAATCGTGCCCATCCGGACCTTGTAAAAGAACACGAGCAATGCAACGATTCATCCAAAGCAGTGTTTTATTAAAAGAACCCAATGCATTTCGGGCAATCAAGTGCCCTTCATCAGGTGTCACTGTAAATAATCGTAAAAACAATAATAACAATTACTATTTTTTGTCCTCAACTGTATATCTTACATTGAATCAACATTTTCATATTCTTTTCTTCAATGTGCCAATTACAATCTAGCCCTTGTCTATATACCCTCTGAGCCTCCCTCATAAGCAGTGCTGATAAACACCCACCATACATTTAAACCACTTTTCTGCCTAAAACATTCCCTGGTCATTACCCCATGGTCACTCCAGACCTGCTGAACAGCCAGCTTTCTCACCCTTTCCCACGGATTCCATTCCACACGACCTCAGCAGCTCCCCCAACTAACCTCCAACTTCACAGACCAGCCATAAGGAAGTATTTCCGAAAGCTGCAGAGGGGCTCAGCTCATGCTTGGGCACCCTCTCACATAAAACAAAGCACTCTGCCTTCAGGATTGTCAAGGCCTGCCACAGGAGTGGCTTATAGGTTTATATGTGTCTGTATGAGGTAGTGATATAGGTAGCCTATACCACAGTAAGGGGTGCAAGCACACCCATACCCAGGCTGCAGTAGCAGACCTGTGGTGTCATTTTGGAGTGCTTCCCAGGGGTGGCATAATACATGCTGCAGCCCCTGGTAGGCCTCTGAGGTACCTATGCCCTAGGTACATAGTATACCATATACTAGGGGCTTATAAGGCACTCCAGAATCCAATTAGATATGTACCAAATGTACATGGAAACCATTTTAGAGAGGAAGCAGCTAGGCTGAGGTCCTGATTAGCAGGGCCACAGCCAGACTAAGGTCGAAAAACAGTGAAACACCAGCAAAAAGTGGGGATACCCATGTGAAGCAGATCCTACTCTCCTACACAACCCCCCCCCCAAACGCAGCGACATTAAACTAACCTTGACCAGTTGAGTCTTCATGTTCTAAGTGGAAATACCTAGAGAGTCCATCTGCATTGGCATGGTTACTCCCAGGCCTATGTTCCACTGTAAAGTCCATCCCCTGCAGGGAAATGGACCACTTAAGCAGTTTGGGGTTTTCACCCTTCATTTGTTTTAGCCATAAGAGGGGCTTATGGTCTGTCTGAACAAGGAAGTGAGTACCAAACAAGTATGGCCTCAACTTCTTCAGAGCCCAAACCACAGCAAAGGCCTCCCTCTCAATGGCTGACCAACGTTTCTCTCTAGGGGTCAGCCTTCTGCTTATGAAAGGTACTGGCTGATCCTGACCTTCTTCATTCAATTGTGACAGTACAGCCCCAACCCCCAATTCAGATGCATCAGTTTGAACAATGAACTTTTTGGAGTAGTCAGGACTCTGCAGAATGGAAGCAGTACACATGGCCTGCTTCAGGTCATCAAATGCCTTTTGACAGCTAGCTGTCCACTGAACCTTTTTGGGCATCTTTTTAGAAGTTAAGTCATTCAAGGGTGTCACTATTGATCCATATGTAATCAGGAAGGGGGGTCAAGAGAGCTGGTTGTTTAAAGAGGTCCTGTTCTAATGCTCCCGGGGGTCTACGTAGGAAAAGACAGGTAAGAGCAGTTCCTCTAAATGGCCAATTTGGAAAAGATCGTGATGATTAATCTGATCTGGGAAGGGAAAGTTAAATTTCAGATCTTGTTGCCCTCACACACCTGTTAGGGTGTCATGCTTCATCATTGGGCGTGCTCCTCGTCGGACCGGCGCTGCAATGTCCGACGGGCCTGGTGGCATCTTTAGCGGAGATCTTTTGATCTGAGAACGCCGTTTTGTGTGAAGACCATGTGAATGACTGTGGAGGGTAATAACTCCTAAGAATGTGGGGATTCGAAAAAACTAAAATAGACCCTGGCCCCTCAGTAATTTTAATTAGGTTAGGTAGGGCTGGGACTAGGTAAAACCAGGGAGGCTACTCAGGTGATTCTAGGTATCAGGGTAGCCTATAGTTGACAGGGGTCAACATGTTTCGTGTCATGGATGCTCAAATTCGAGCGACACTTCTTCAGGACCGTGGGACCAATTATAAGTACATATACCACAATTTCTTATAACGGGGTACTTAAGGTCAACCACATGTAAAGCTGAACCTAAGTATGGTACAGAATAGATGGCTCCGCCTAAACAGAGGGAGACAAAAAGTAGAGGACAAGCAAAAGCCACCCATTAGCAGCTTAGTCAAGTGATAAGGGTCCAAACGTCATGTTGAGGTGTCAATTATCTCCTTCAAAGGACCAAGATTTCTACTCTCAATAACAAACTAGTTAGAGAGAGGACATTAAAAGTTTGAACTAGTACATATAAAACACAACTAAATTTACTCAAGCAGTGATAAACGACTAAATTCCCCTTAAATGTCACAAGAAAATTTCACAAGAAAATTTCAGGATATCGATCTTACCTCAGAGTGAGGGGGTCAGAGCTTCATAGGTGAGGGAGTAGCAACCGGACCACTGGAACGGTCCCACTATGACAAAGATATAGGCATCGCAAAATAACATGCTGTACAACATGTGAATTAAATACTCTATCTCTATTAAGAGCGTGAGATGTGTTGCTCGGGGTGGTCAATATGCTACTTAGTGCCAATCTGTTCTCTCCTCACAACCGGATTAATGTAAAGTGGTACGGGCTAAGTAGTCTAGTACACTCTGGTGATGGTTGGTGTCCAGAATGAAAGTGGTGATAATCGTGGAAATCCATGGGTGTAGAATAACACAATATAACAGAGTCCGCAGCGGTGGGATGTAGTAGCACACACTCGTGGAAAAAATGTGTCTGGATCGCAACAAGAACGATCTCCGTCAATTAAACCTGACACGATACGCGAGGTTAATTAAAGGTGTGGTATACATAGTGGTGTTCCTCCGACTACAAAGTGCATAATAGTTTTTGGTGGAACGACGTCCTAATTTGTGAACACCAAGTGTTGCCCAGCCCCTTACGGGTTGCGTAATGTGGCCAAACAAGTGCGGGCGGAACAGACCCATAAGTAGAGTACGTAGTGCTCGTATTCACCCATGGCTAGAGTTCCGGTCGGGACTTAGTGGCGATCACATCGCATACAGTGAGCGTAGTTAAAGACTTACCCAAAAGGTGGCGGGGGGCAGGCCAAAACAGGACGTGTCTGCTCCTCACCTGAATATTACCGGTACCGGGTTCACTTCCTGTATTTAACCCAAAGTCAATTGCGAGGTCTCGCGAGACTTGCCGGAGGGCGACATTTTGTCCCAGGCGTGGTGCCTGACCTTGGATTTTGAAACCCTATTTCGAGCTGATTGGTGTGGTACGGGGAAGATACAGACGTTGAATACAACGTTATATCTTGACAGACTGTTATATTTGGATAGAAACTATCGGTTTCCACAGATCTGGATACTGAATATGGCATGTTGCAAACCCAATAATAATAAAAGTTACTAGGGGTTAGTAGTAGCCGTGTAGCCATCAATAAACCCAGGTAGAATCCAGATGGTGCTCTTCCTTACAGAGGTAGCAAGGTGTATAATGAAGAACGTTACATCACTACCCAGGGGGGAGATGTAATTTATGTGTAAGAAACACAGGGTATGGTTCGGTGATAACAACCAAGGAGTATAAACATGTTTATATACACGTTAATTCTATGTATATATAGAAACAGGAGTTTTTAAGGAATAATACGATACCATTAGGGGCCTTTCACCACCGTCATGTTGGTGGAGGTGTGGTACTGACAGAGCCATGTATAGTAGGTGTATTATCACGTTAGTTCTGTCCACGGAATTTCGTCGTTAAGACCCCTTTCTTGCGTGGATAAGCGAAAAATCCATCTCTGTTCAGTTTCAAAAAGTTTCTCGTGAGACCATGAGGGGTTACTTTCAATCACGGTCCATTGTAAATCATTGTGTCCATGCGGGTGAGTGAGGTAGTGTGTACTCAGTTTTGTCGTGGATCTTCCACACCGTATATTGCTGCGGTGTTCCATAATTCTTGTCTTTACTGGGCGTGTTGTCATGCCGACGTATCTTAATTTGCAGGGGCAAGTGATTAAATAGACGCAATTGTTGGAATTGCAGTTAGTATGATTTTTCTGAGTCCAGACTTTGCCTGTTTCAAGAGTAAGTTCTTTGGTTGCCTTGGTAAGGTCACACACTCCGCATTGTCCGCAGGGATAATGTCCACGTACGGGATCCATATCCCACAGGGTCCTTTGTTTTGTTTGTTTTCCAATCTTAGGACGGGTATGTACTATGATGTCACGTAGGTTGCTTGTGCGTTTGTTCGCAAATCTTGGAGGGGGTAAGGCCACTTTTCCCGTGGTCAGGATCTTCCAGTTCTTTTTTATGATCTTCTGGATCATGTTAGATTCTGGTGTGAACGTTGTCACGCATGTCAGTGATTCATCAGTGAGTTTAGTTTTTGGTTCCAGCAGGGATTCTCGGTTGTTGTTGAGTGCTCGTTTGTTTGATCTTTTTACAATAGATGTGGGGTAGTCTCGAGTCTTCAATTGGTGACTGAGAATGGCTGCTTCCTTTTTGTAATCGCTGGTTTTTTCGCAGTTTCTGCGAAGACGGAGAAACTGTCCAAAGGGTAGGTTATCCCTTAGGGCTTTTGGATGATAGCTTCCATATAGTAATAAGCTATTCCGGTCTGTTGGTTTTTTGAAAGTCTTGGTTGATAACCCGCCATCTTGTAAGGTTATGGTAAGGTCTAGGAAGTGGATCTCTGTGGATGAAACAGAACGGGTGAACCTCAAGTATGGGTCCAGGGAGTTGACCCATGTGAATAATTTGTCACACGTCTCACTATCACCTTTCCATAGGATTAGGATGTCGTCAATGTAGCGTTTCCACAATACAATATTGTCGCGAAAGATGTTATCTGTCAGGTGAAGATGTTCGAAATCAGCTACATAAAGACAGGCCAGGCTTGGAGCAAAGGTACTGCCCATACAAGTACCTTGGGTTTGGTGGAAGAACTGGTCTTTGAATTGGAAGTAACTCTCACACAGGCCTAAGAAGGCTCTCACCTTAGTCTGGGTAGTTGGAGCAGTCCATTCCATTATGATCTCGATCTTGCTCTGCAATGGTTGAACCTGCCCTCCACCTACAAGGCGGCCCAGGTACACAACCTGACTCTGCCCTATCTAGCACTTAGTAGCCTTGATAGTTAGCCCTGCTTTTTGCAGGGCCTCTAGAACATTCCTTAGGTGGACCAGGTGATCCTCCCAGGTGGAGCTAAAGACAGCAATATCATCTAGATATGCTGCACTAAAGGCTTCCAGGCCTGTGAGAATTGTATTCATCAACCTTTGGAAAGTGGCAGGTGCATTCTTCAAACCAAAGGGCATTACCACAAATTGATAGTGCCCACTAGGGGTAGAAAATGCTGTCTTTGGCTTAGCTTCATCAGCTAGTCTGATCTGCCAGTAGCCAGCTGTCAAGTCAAATGAGCTAAGGTACTTGACTGAGGCCAAAGTATCTATAAGCTCATCTGCCCTTGGTATTGGATGGGCATCAGTCCTAGTGACTGCATTTAGACCCCTGTAGTCCACACAAAACCTCATCTCTCTTTTTCCACCACTGGTGTGAGGCTTTGGCACAATGACCACTGGACTAACCCGAGGGCTATCTGAGGATTCAATAACTCGCAAATCCAACTTTTCTGGACTTCTGTCCTGATATAGTCCCTGACATGGTCAGGTTGCCTATAAATCTTATTTTTAATAGGCAGACTGTCCCCAGTATCCACTTCATGAGTGCACCAGGTAGTCTGACTTGGAGTCAGTGAGAACATATGTCTGAACTGATTGAGAACCTGTCTGCAATCAGTTTGCTGCTGGGCAGTGAGGCTGTCTGCCAAGGCTACACCATCAACTGACCCATCATCAGGGTTCTGTGAGAGGAGGTCAGAGAGTGGGTCACTCTCTTCCTCCTGTCCTTCATCAGTTGCCATGAGCAAGCTCATGTCAGCCCTGTCCACATATGGCTTCAGTCTGTTGACATGGAGAACCCTGTGGGGACTCCTGGGAGTTCCTAGGTCTACTAGATAAGTAACCTCTCCCTTCTGTTCAACAATAGTGTGGGGTCCACTCCAGTTGTCCTGGAGAGCTGCTGGGGCCACAGGCTCCAACACCCACACTTTCTGTCCTGGCTGGTAAACAGTCAGTACAGCCTTTTGGTCATGCCAGACTTTTTGCAATTCCTGGCTAGCCTCAAGGTTTTTGTTTGCCTTTTTCATGTACTCAGCCATCCTGGAGCGGAGACCATGTACATAGTCCACTATGTCTTGCTTTGGGGGCTTAAGAGGTAACTCCCATACTTCCTTCACCAAACACAATGGACCCCTGACAGGGTGACCAAACAGAAGTTCAAATGGGCTGTAGCCAACCCCCTTCTGAGGCACCTCCCTGTATGCAAATAAAAGGCAGGGCAAGAGCAGGTCCCATTTTCGCCTAAGCTTCTCTGGGAGTCCTTTGATCATTCCCTTTAAGGTTTTGTTGAATCTCTCAACTAAACCATTGCATTGTGGGTGATAGGGTGTGGTGAATTTGCAATTCACTCCACACTCCTTCCACATAGCAGTTAAGTAACTTGACATAAAGTTTGCATCTCTGTCAGATACTACCTCCTTAGGAAAGCCTACTCTTGAGAACACACTCAAGAGAGCTCTTGCCACTACAGGTGCTGTAGTGGTCCTTAGGGGAATTGCCTCTGGGTACCTGGTGGCATGATCCGCTCCACCAGTATACATCTGTGCCCAGATGCTGTTTGAGGATCCATGGGACCAACAATGTCAATCCCAACCTTCTCAAAGGGAACCCCCACCACAGGTAGTGGTATCAGGGGGGCCTTTGTAGTGCCACCTGCTTTGCCACTGGCTTGGCAGGTTACACAGGAGCAACAAAACTCATTTGTGTCCTCAGACATGTGGGACCAGTGAAAGTGAGGAACAATTCTGTCTCAAGTCTTGTTCTGGCCCAGGTGTCCTGCTAGGGGAATATCATGGGCTAGTGTCAATAGGAAACCCCTAAACTTCAGAGGTATAACCAACCTCCTGGATGCACCAGGCTTGGGGTCTCTACTCTCTGAGTATAGGAGTCCATCATCCCAATAAACTTGATGGGTGCCACTAGCATTCCCAGCAGCCTCATCAGCAGCTTGCTGTCTGAGGGTTTATAGAGAGGGGCAGGTGTTCTGCTCCTGGCTCAGATCAGACATGGAAGGGCACCCTGTCCCTAAGAACTCAACCTGGTCAGGTTCAAGCTCCTCTGGGACAGTTCCTTCTTCAGGCTCAAGATCATCTCCCTGATGAGACTGATCAGCATTCTGAGTCAGGTGGGAAGGCTCTGCCTTAACCCTACTGCTCCTCCTCTTGTGAGGCACCTGGTCTATTATTCCAGAATCCAGGGCCTGTCCAGCTTTTGACATTTTGGCCTGTGACCTAGTCACAGCAAAGACATGTGCAGGGATCCCTAACATTTCTTCATGTGTCCTGAGCTCCACTTCAGCCCAAACTGAAGTTTCCAGATCATTGCCAAGCAAGCACTGTACTGGTAGGTCCGCACTTACCACAACCTTTTTAAGGCCAGTTACCCCTTCCCAGGAGAAGTTAACAACTGCCAGAGAATGGTCTGTTCTGACATTGCTAGCATTGGTCACTTGGTACATTTCACCAAGTATAATCTGCCCAGAATCCACAAGATCTTTTGTCACCATTATGACACTTGTTCCTGTGTCCCTGAATGTCCATGCGTCTACTCCATTAATTAAAGGCTGCTGTCTGTATTTGCCCAGGTTACTGGGGCTCACAAAGGGGGACATATCCATGCCCCCATCAATGACAAGCACAGCCTGAGTTGGTACTCTGACTAGGCCAGAGTCCATCTCAGAACCCAGGGTCAACCCTACTACACCCGTATTCTGTATATTCCCACCACCAATTGTAACTGCACTAGGGGGAGCTGGTGCCTTAGGGGCATTGGTGGTGGTTGGAGTATTTTCTTTGGCCTTGGTGCAGTCACTAGTCCAGTGAGTTTTCTGTTTACAGATTTTGCACCAAGGTTTCTTTTGGACTTTCCCTTTGTTAGCCTGTGAATCCCCACCTGAAGAAGATTTTTGGGGCCCTTGTGAAGACTTCTGGTATTTACCCTTGTCCCCACCCTTATCAGAGTTTTTGGAATCTTGCTTCTTAGTGTCACCACCTTGGTTCTGTACTTTCTGCCTCACCCTGGTTCTGACCCATTTGTCTGCCTTCTTTCCCAATATTTGGGGAGAGGTCAGATCAGAGTCTACCAGGTCCTGGTGCAACAGCTGATTTTGACAGTTATTAAGAATCTGCTCCCTCATTATCAGATTATACAATCCTTTGAAGTCACACACTTTACTGCCCAATAACCAACCTTCCAGAGCCTTAGCAGCACAGTCAACAAAGTCAACCCAGTCTTGATTTTGTGCTTTTTGGGTGTCTCTGAATTTTAACCTGTATTGATCAGTGGTTAGGCCAAACCCATCTATTAGAGCACTTTTCAAGACTTTGTAGTCACCAGCATCCTCTTCTCTTACAGTGAGGAGCTTGCCTCTATCTTTCTATCCCTTCTAGCCCTGTTGTCAGGCCTACCAGGAGGAATAAAGGAAGTGGCATTATTGTCATCCTCCTCTTCCTCATCCTGTGGGTCTGTGTTCACCAGAATCTGGTCATTGTCACCAGTCTGGTCAGCATTAGAGTTAGGGTCAGGGGAGTTTCCACCCCTGGACCCACCCTCAGGTGCCTCCCCACCCACACTGTCTACATCATCAGGCCCACTAGGCCCTGTGATATCATTCAGTTTCAGTATCTTTATGAGATGCTGGGTGGATGGACTTTTGCCTGTCTTCAGCTTCCTAATGGAACATAAGGCCCTAAGCTGAGCAAAGGTGAGATCCTCATATTTATAGGGAAGGAGCTCACTGGTTCCTGGTAGGGACCCAGCGGTTCCTGGCTGGTTAGACATTACTAATGTGGTGTGGTGTATTGCACTACCTGCACTAGTGTGGCCTACTAAACTCTCTTGAATTGTAGAAAGGGTGTGCTATCCCTTAACACACAACTCTAAGTTCAGTAGAACTTACTGTAGCTAAACTTGATATTATATGTACCTCTGGTACCTTTAGTGGTTTTCAGTTGATCAATTCAATTGAGATTAGCTGGTAAAACAATAGCAAGCTGGAATCCCACACGCTGCGCACCAATGTGAGAAGGTGGCCTGATATATGCTGTCCACTGTTTCTAGTGGGCACCTTGTATCAGTCCAAACAACCCCTTATGGTGAATGGTTAAAGACAACCTTATGTGAAAGCTATCCTAGTGGTAGCTATGGAGAGCAGCCTTCAGGCTAAGTCTTGAAGGAATGTAAAGCAGCTTGTTTTACCAGTCTATAATCTCTTGAATGATCAAATGAAAGGACAACCACACCATGTATATATTTAAAATATATGTATTTAGGTTAACACATACCCCTCTAGTCTCTTTATGAGGCTGGAGTTCAAAGTACTTTGTTTACAAGTGAGCAAGCATCAGTAAAAGCACAAATACACGTTTGGGCCCTAGGGCGTACCAAACCATATACCAAGAAAGTGGTATAAGAACCACGACTGGAACAGGCACTAGGTCTATTGCCTCTTGAATCGCTGGGACCCCAAGGAACCACCCAAGGTAGTGACACAGGGGACCCATGGGGACTGTATGCAGTGTGTAAACACAACCGCGGGTTCCTATTATCTTCTATGGGCAATGTCGCGGTTGGAAATTTAAAGATTAGGGACACTTCTAATCGAGTCTGGACCAAACCCTTTTGGACTTAAGTAGTTCTAGGGCTAGCACCCACAAGAGCACCGGAGTACTCGAGTTACCTCACTCAGGGAAGTCGGGTGCATAGGTGTCTTTTGGTGTCGGGTCGCGTCGTCGATTTCAATGGAAGCCTGCAAAGAACTGCTGCTGCCGTGAAGAGGAGAAGTGTCCAAAGAGATCCAAGCCTGGATCTAGGATGTAAGGAACCTGAAAGCAGAGGGGACAGAGTCTGGGTCACTAGCCAGTGACCGAGGGCAGGATGGACTAATGCCCACAGATGTCGGGTGCTTCAGCCACGAGGTCCAGGAGGCATCGATAAAGTCCATGAGCCGGATTCGAGCTGCCCCACAAAGTCTGTCGAGTGCTGCAGTGTCGGCGGCCTGAATGGACCCAACAAGCCTTAGCAACGGCAAGTCACTGGAATTCAGAGAAAGGACTGCAGTGCAGACCAGCAAGGTCTGAGGGACTCACCCAGCAAGGGTAAGTTGGTGCACATCTGGAGAAATCAGGTAAGCCTAATCAGAAAAGGAGTCGCCTTCGTAGGGACCTGCTAGCCAACGGGCTAGTGATCGCGAAGGAGCCTCAAGTGGTCGCACTTGAAGCTGACCCACGGGTCACTCGTTGAGTGGAGGCCAATAATCTTCGGTGCAGGAGGTGCTCAAGGCTGGGGCTACTTGGAGCCCAAAGCACAACTTCGAGGAGGACCAGGAAGATAGTGTTGCTGCAAAAGTTCACGGTGTCCAGGGGTCACGGTTCCACGTCACCCACGATAGCCATGGGCCTCAGCTTTGCTGTGGGCTCAGGGTAGCCTCGGGGAAGTCTGGAAATCCACCTATGTGGATGCAGAGACTTCGGCGTTTGGCTGGAGCTTCAGAATTGCAGACCGGTACGTTGCTTCTTTGGTGCCTGCCAAGCAGGGGAGTCACTCCTTGACCCCAAGGGAGATCTCTTTAGTCTTCTAGTCAGGATTGAACGTTGAAGGTCCAGGATGTATGTTGCAGAGTTTCGTCCAGGGTAATCTAAAGTCCTAGGGACTGGATTCCTATACTTATAGTGAGTTTAGGGGATGGACTAACTCTAAGGCCCCACCTATGGGTGGGCCAGGAAAAAGGGGTGGTTACACCCATTTCCTTTGTCCAGTTTTGTGCCAGAGCAGGGGCAGGTAGCCCCTGCAACCGGTTTGAACTGGAGTATGCACAGGGACACCATGTGTGCCCCCAGTGCAGAACTTCAAAGCACCAGAGAGTGCTCCCGCCCAGCCCCAATACACATCAGCCTGTCTGGGGAGGTGGGGACACCTCCTCTCGACAGGAAACCTATTGTCCAGGCCTCCCCTGCTGGAGTTTGGTTCAGCATCAGGAGGCCAGACCCGTGTCTGTGGCAGAAGCATCCATTTGTGATGCCAGGGCTCAGGAAAGTCCTACCGGGTTTAGCCAGTTGGAACATTTCTCTCCCTCTAGAAGGGTGGAATGCTACCCCCGCCGCCAGTACTGGCGGGGGGGTAGTATTCCAAAGTGTTTGACACCAAACACAATATGTTTTGATGCAGCCATCCCAAAGTTAGCATTTACCGCTAGGTTATAATGCACTTAAGAGT
The DNA here is from genome assembly GCF_964204655.1 of Triturus cristatus. Taxonomy (NCBI): domain Eukaryota; kingdom Metazoa; phylum Chordata; class Amphibia; order Caudata; family Salamandridae; genus Triturus; species Triturus cristatus. The sequence continues at coordinate 668,008,325 of NC_140592.1, forward strand.
ATATGGTATGGCTGTATTACAGAACAGCCATAAGGAAGTATTTTCCGAAAGCTGCAGAGGGGCTCAGCTCATGCTTGGGCACCCTCTCACATAAAACCAAGCACTCTGCCTTCAGGATTGTCAAAGCCTGCCATAGGAGTGGCTTATAGGTTTATTTGTGTCTGTATAAGGTAGTGATATAGGTAGCCTATACCACAGTAAGGGATGCAAGCACACCCTTACCCAGGCTGCAGTAGCAGACGTGTGGTGTCATTTTGAAGTGCTTCCCAGGGGTGGCATAATACATGCTGCAGCCCCTGGTAGGCCTCTGAGGTACCTATGCCCTAGGTACATAGTATACCATATACTAGGGGCTTGTAAGGCACTCCAGAATCCAATTAGATGTGTACCTAATGTACATGGAAACCATTTTAGAGAGGAAGCAGCTAGGCTGGGGTCCTGATTAGCAGGGCCACAGCCGGACTAAGGACGAACAACAGTGAAACACCAACAAAAAGTGGAGGTACCCATGTGAAGCAGATCCTACTCTCCTACACTGTCTTTGCTCATCTATGTACTGCAGGAGACCAGCTGTCCACAGGCCGTTCCCTGACCTTGCAATCATGGTTGAACGTGACTGCATGCGACGGTACCGCTTCACTAGGCCACTCATTGAAGAATTGGCAGAGCAGTTGGCCCCACACTTGCAACCTGGCCGAACATACCCTACAGCGCTGACCCCCAAGGTGAAGGTGATGGCAAGCCTACACTTTTTTGCCACCGGCACTTTCCGACACTCTGTCGCTACTGGTGGTGGGATGTCACAGACCATGTTCAGCCGTGTGCTTCGAGATGTGTTGGAGGCAATGTTGCATTTCCTCAATCAGTACATCCATTTCCCAACACCACAACGACTCGTTGACATCAAGGGTGACTTCTATGCCCTGGGCAGGATGCCACATGTCTTTGGCTCCATTGATGGGACACATGTGGCTTTGGTACTACCACAGGCACATGAGCAGACATAAGTGGCTTTGGTACCACCACAGGCACATGTGCAGACATACCGGAACAGGAAACATTTCACTCCATAAATGCTCTGGTGGTATGTTTGGGGGACCTGACCATTTCACATGTGTGTGCATGATTTCCGGGCTCCGAGCACGACGCTTACATAATGAGGAGTAGTCGCATCCCAACGATGATGTCATAGATGCAGGACCAGCGTTCCTTGATTGTTCGTGTGTACTGACTGTTTACCATTGTGTGTGTTTGCTAAAATTGATTAGCACCCTCTTTTCAGACTCATCTAAAGTGCAATTCACTTTATGTAGGGGACTCAGGATACTCCAACATGCCGTAGTTGCTGACACCCCTCAGGAACCCTGTGACACCAGCAGAAATGCGCTACAATGAGGCACATGGTCGGACCAGGAGAGTGATCGAGCGGACATTTGGACTCCTGAAAAGCAGATTCCGCTACCTGGACAAGACAGGAGGGACCCTCCCATAAGCACCTGCGAAGGTGTGCAGAATCATCGTAGTGTGCTGCATGCTACACAACCTGGCAGTAAGGAAGAAGTTGCCTCTCATACAAGATGACGATGACCAACCTCCGCCAGCCGTGGAGGATCCTGCCCTGGGGCATGATGCCAGTGATGATGAGGGTGATGGTGATGTTCGGAGCCATCTGATCAACAACTTCTTCACAAGAATGTCCGTATACAGATATATGTTGTCAAAGTATTGTGTTTGCCTGATATATGTTGGTGGTGCACTGGTGCTGCTTTAGTGTGGCTGTGTGCTACTTGTCATGATGCTTGCTGCGATGTGTCCTTTCAGGTAGTCTGTACTCCCAAACAGTGTTTACCTGATTGATAGGTTGTGTGTACGTAGTTTGGTATTTGTTATGGGCATGTATATTGTTGTTGTATGCTGTGAATCTGTGTTTTTGATTGTGTTTTTTGTCTGTCCCTCAGAGGGTACTTTGGCTGCTGTATGTTGAGGTCTGAACCCCAACACCCAGATCCTTGTTCCAGAGTGCAAGTAGTTGTTGTCCCAACCAATAAAGCGCCACACATCCCTGGACTCTCATTGTTTGACACCTGCTTAATTATTGATCACTATCACGTAAGGTTTCCTTGCATCAGTTGTGTAATTCTCACGTTGTGAATCTTTAATAAACCTGTGCTTCACTTTGGGATGTGCTCCGTTTGTATCCACACATCCGACAGTCATTAGCATCCTGTACCTGTGGGCTGCTTGGCACTGACCCAGGATGGGTGTTGTGTATGTGCATTCCACTGTATTTCCTGGTAACATAAGTATTGACGATGAGTTAGATTTGACATGGTGAGTATGTGTTGTGTTGCCCTAGTGGTGTGTCTTCCTCATATGTGTCACATTCCCATGACTCACAACACGGTGTTCACATTGCTGTAGTAGTTTGCATGCACAGTGTTCCTTAGCAGATCATCATCGCCATGGCACAAACCAAGTATAAATCACGACCGAGGCAAGTATTGTGTTATTGTGATTTTGTTTACAGACATGTGTAAGGATGGTGAACGGAATTTGAAGTGCATATGGTACTACACGAGTGATCGGCAGGCAAGATGGCGGCCGCGTGATTCCGAGTGAAGGTCGCTTCCGCTGCCGGGTCTGAACAGCTGTCTCTCGCATACTCGACTATGGTCTAAAGACAAGCCTTTCCCCGGTCTATTACTGCGATAACTTGCTATTGCTGACGGATACATCACTATTGCCGACGGAGTTGTTATCTCGCTCAGATCAAGTCTAACCTGGGAGAAAAGAAACACTCCATGCTCACCGTTCTCTGTGTTCACGGGCCCTGGCTACGGGCTGTCTCCGCCTCTCTGAGCCGCGCGCACCTGAAGGCTTGGCGGGTGTAGCTCGCGGTGGAAAGGAAGAACGAGGATTTCGGGTTTGGTAGGATGCCTACCCGCAAAAACTGAAACTCTGCTGCTGCTGTCAAACTGTCAAGTGAGCTGCTGACGGCTGGTTCTGCTGTCGGGGGTAAGAAAAATCCGGCTGCTGATAAAAAGGGGAAGCCGGCAGGAAAGACGCCAGCGGTGAGTGCGAGTACGATTAAAGTTTCTCTGGCTAAAGGAAAGCTAGGAGACAAGGCGGACAAAGTCGTTGAGAGACTACCTTGTAATAACCCTGCTAAGGCTGTGAATCTAATAGGGACAACATCCTCTATTTTGGAAAGCTCTGTATTGGCAAAACCGCTAACGGTCCCCGGGATGTTTACTGGGAAGAACAGGGTGGCTAAAAATCAGTCAGAGGTCTCTACAGTGTCTGCTGCACAAACTGCAGGCTCGCTAATAGAGGGAAATGAAAGCTCTTTGGATTTGGTAACTGAAATGAAGGAAGGGGATGCTAAACCGGTTGGGGGTCTGGATAATTTTGAATGCCCTTCGGGACTACCAAAGGCTGATGCTCCTCAAATAAGCGGTGGAGTAATCAATAAAGAGAGATATGAGGGGCTAGATGACTCTGCCACAATTCCTCATGCATTTCAAACCCCCATAGGCGGGAGGGCGGAAAAGATCAAGGACCCCCCGCTGGAATTGGTTGATGGCGACAGCTTCTTCTCTGTTGCAGAAGAGACGGATGCTGAGTCTGAGGGAGAGTCGTTAATTGAAAGCTCAATTTCCAGTAGTGAACCCGAAAGCCCCCCGAGAACCGCGAGTACTTCGAAGAAGGCTTCTACCCGGGGTAAAAACCTTAAAATGGCTTTAAAGAGCGGTATAGAGGATGAGGATACTGATGGCTCCGAAATCAGCAGCAAACTTCAGTGGGACTATTCTCAAGCTGCAATGAGTTTGGCAGCTGTGGGGGGGGACAAAAAAAGCGAAGATCATGTGGAATTTAACTCTCCTCCCTCTAACTCTGCGATTTACGCTTTGCTAAAAACAATACAGGTGGAGGCTCGACAAGAACATAAAAGGGCTCAACTCGCTACAATGAAGATCCAGGGCGCTATTCGAAGAAATACAAAAGCATGCTCTGAGGTTATTGCCCGGACCACTGCATTGGAAGAAAGAATTGTCGATCTTGAGATAGGATTACAAAAGACTGATACCAAAACCACCTCAAATGATGATAGACTGGCTGACATAATGTGGAAACTCGAGGATTCCGAAAATAGACTGCGAAGAAATAACCTTAGACTATTGGGGATAGAAGAGAATGTTGAGGGTGTGGATATTAGAGGTTTTGTTTTAAAATTATTTAAAGCCGCCTTTCCTGAACTCTCCCAATGGGCATGGAACTCGGAGATTCAGAGAGTCCATCGGTTTCCCTTAACTTTGAAAAAGAGCCCTGAACCGGGAGCCAAACCGAGAGCAATTTTGATTTTCTTTGGGAATTTTCTACTGAGGCAAGCTATCTTTGAGAAAGCCCGACCTGATGCCAAAAGATCTGCAGAAGGGCACACTTTTTTTGTTCGCCCTGATTTCTGCCACTCAACAGTTGAAAGGAGATGGCGACTCCGATCACTGATTACTCCTTTTCAAAAGAAAGGGTGCGAGGTGTTCTTAATGAACCCCGCCCGTCTGAAGGTTATATTTTCTGGCAGAACACGGGTGTTTACTTCAGAAATTAAGGCTGAAGAATATCTTAAAGGACTTGGGGAAGGCTAGAGATGTCATTAATGTATTATACACGGGGTTTTTTATATTTTTTGTCTCTATGGTATGCTGAATAGTGGATTTTAGAGGCGGGGAGCGGCCTCGGGTCACTCGGGCAAGGGCAAGGGAAGCCATCATATGGGTCATTCGACCTATTTTGCCTGTTTTTGGGGGGGTAGGGGAAAGCCTTTGAGGGGTGAAGGGCTGCGGACAGAGATTTGTTTTGGGAGAAATCAGGAGTCAATGGTTATGATAATTCAACCAAAGCTGGGTTTGTATGAGGGGTCTAGAAACGACTACTGGATGTATCTTTCTTTTTTTTCTGTATGGCTAATTTAAGAATCTTATCAATAAATATTTGTGGATTTAATAATCCGTCCAAGCGACGCCGGATAAGTGAAGATTTGCGCTTCTTGCGGGCGGATGTTCTCTGCCTACAGGAAACACATGTTGAGGCCAGTCAGCATAAAGTTTTGAAAATTGAGGGATTTCAACTTGTGTCATGGACTAAACTTGAGGCTAAGACCAAGGGTGTGGCAATTCTAGTTAGACCTGGAAAGGTTAATATTATTCGTTCCGCTGCGGATAGCTTAGGTCGTTGGGTAATAGTACATGGTAACTTCCAGGGCAAAAATATTACACTTTGTTCTATTTATGGTTCTGTTTTGGATGACCCTACTTTAGTTAATTGGCTCAGCTTAGAGCTGATAGGTTGGCCATCTCCGTTTATTATTTGCGGAGATTTGAATATCAATATAGAGTCTGGCACCTTAAATCAACTAGGGAGTGTTTATACGGGGAGGAAGCCTAGGGTATATCGTGCTTTAAAAAACTTAATAGATCTGCATGGTTTAACGGATGCATGGGCTTTTTTTTATCCGGCTGACCCCGGCTTTACATATTTTTCTGCACCTCATAGGATATGTTCAAGGCTGGATTATTTTTTTGCTTCACCCGTACTACTTCAGGGCTCTGGTATTTTTAGATTTCCACGAGTAATGTCTGACCATAATCCGCTCTTGCTTGAAATAAACACTATGGTCTGTAGGACTCAAATTAACGCGTGGACGTTCAACCGTGCATTACTTAGGGATATAGGATATATTGATAATATGTCTGTATGGATTACAAGGTTTTTAGAAGAAAACATTGATAGTACAGATATACAGAATGTCTGGGATACATTAAAGGCAGGGGTTAGGGGTGAAACAACACGGTTTGGCTGGGAATCTCAAAGGAAAGAAAAGGCCGAACTGCAACGATTATATACAGCACTCGCAGAAGCAGAGCAGAATCTGGTTAGTCAGATACGGACGGGTGGTGATAGCGATGTTGCCCAAAATCGGATTATTTTAGTAAAATCAGCTATAATTGAAATTTCTCAGGCTAAGGCAGCCAGTAAATTTTTAATTTGGAAATCCAAAATGTTCGAAAATAGTGAGCGAGCAGGGCACTTGTTAGCCTCAAGAATCAAGGAAAGAGAAATAGCCACGCGTATTCAAAATATTCAAGATCCAGATATTGGTTAGGTGTCCGGGGATAAGGATATTCTGTTTGCTTTTCAAAAATTTTATCAAAATTTGTATAGTGAAGATATAAGTGATAATGATTTGCATCAGAGGGAAATACAAGAGTATTTACGGGAGGTTGTGGTTGACACACTACCTCCGGAAGAACGTGACGCATTAGAAGCTGAAATAAGTACGGAAGAACTTTTGCAAGCTATAGATCTGCTCCCGGGCGGGAAAGCTGTTGGTCCAGATTACATACCAGGAGAGTTCTGTAAAGTATTCCGCCTTCAATTGACTCCTGTTATGTTGGCTCTATTTAAGATAGTCCAGATGGGGGAATCTTCCCCTGAGTCCTGGCAAAAGGCCCGAATTATAACATTCTTAAAAAAAGATAAAAATCCTACAGACATGGGCTCATACCGTCCTATTACGCTTATTAACAGTGATGTCAAAATCTATGCCAAGGTGCTCGCCATGAGATTCTCTGGTGTGATCAAGTCGCTGGTTTCTGTTTATCAACACGGCTTTGTCCCAGGTCGGGAAACAATCAATCATATTCGTCGCACTATTACACTTTTTGATTATACTAGGGTTTCAGGGGACCCTATGGCCTTAATTCTGCTAGATGCGGAGAAGGCGTTTGATAGGGTCTCCTGGCCCTTCTTATGGGCGGTTTTAAGATATTATGGGTTAGGAGAAAGATTCATTACTGCAATACAAATTATGTATAGACAACCCACCGCGCAAATCTCAATTATGGGCACACAATCGGGAACTATTAATATTTCAAGAGGTACTCGACAGGGTTGCCCCTGTTCCCCTTTATTATTTGCCATTTATATAGATCCCTTAATTAGAAAATTTCTTTTGAACAACCTGATCAGTCCAGTAAGATCTAAGGGTGGTGAAACTAAAATACTGGGCTATGCAGATGATCTTGCTATTTTAACAGATTCACCCGAAACCGCTTTAGTGGAAATTCAAAAACTGACATTTCAATTTGGCAAATTATCTGGCTATCATCTAAATGAATCCAAAACCCAAATTATCTGTAATGATAAGATCTTACTGGTGGACTCTAGGGTTACTGAGACTGCTAAATACCTTGGGATTTTAATAAATTCAAATCCAGAGGTGATTGTGGAGATTAATTTGAATCCTTTGTTGGGTAGGATTGAACAAGATGCCCGGCGGATGAATAATCTTTACCTAACACTTATGGGGAGATGCAATGTTATAAAGATGCTTTTTCTGCCAAAGATATTGTATCTCCTCAGAGCTATCCCCGTTCTATTCGATTTAATATGGTTTAAAAAAATCGAACGTATTATTTCATGGTTTCTTTGGGCAGGGAAAAGACCCAGACGTGCCTTTAAATTTATGACTTTACCAAGAGAAAGGGGTGGCTGGTCTGTGCCTAATTTTCAGATTTATTATTGGGCTATCACTTTGAGACATATTCCTGTATTGCTAGATTGCCCTGATTTTGAGGAGCGGGAAAATTCAATATATAAACTGGTGTATGGAGAGGAAATCTCAGGGGTCTTATTTAAGCATATAGATTTTGCATATTTTAAACGTGTGAGGTTTAAAGGTCTATTTGCGGCTTTCAAAATCTGGACATCTATCCGCAAATTATTTAATATTGGTAGAATACATTTATACACTCCAGTTAATAGTAATACTCTTCTGCCCCAAATTTTTGCTGATGGATACTTTAGAGAATGGAGGGCCCACGGGGTCAATAGGCTAGGGGACTTGGTTTCGGTGGATGGGGTAAGGACTTTTGAGTGGAGAAGTGTGGCTCACTGGTTAGAGGAGGCAGACCTGGAAGCAGAGGTCAGCCCGGGACCAGGGTTCAATTCCCGGCTCGGCTGGGTCTTGAGTCCATAAATGTCCATGGACTCGATAATTCTCGCTCCAGTGCATACTCGATTCATGGGTTCACACTCTGCGACTCTGGGCAATAGCTTGCTTAATCTCCACATGGGCCCCTCGCGGCGGGATGCCTGGCTTTCACCTTGCGGATGCCCTGCCGGGTTATCTCACAGGGGAATACCAGGACGGGTTCCCTAAGCAAGCGCTTAGAGACCGCTTGGTGATTTGCGCTATATAAATTCCTGTACATTTACATTTACAATACTTAAAACAGAAATTTACTCTTGGTAATCAACATTTTTTTAAGTTTTTACAGATCCGGGATTTTTTCTCTCGGAAGATGGTTAGTTGGACTGCTATTTCGTTACTCGAGGCTATTAAAGGTGGGCACTCCACAATATCTTCAATTTATAAAATGATTAACGAAAAAAGAAAAGACGATTTGGATAAACATTTTGGCAGATGGCATACAGGATTGCATGTTGGGCAGGAGGTCTGTGAAAAATCATTACGGCTTAGCTACATCTCTACCCTATCCGCAAATCTCCAAGTTCAATGCTTTAAAACCTGGTATAATTTGTATATAACCCCACAGCGTATTCATCAATGGGGGGGGACTATGGGAGCTAATTGTCCCAGATGTGGTGAGTTTGCGGTTGATATTATTCACATGTTCTCTTCTTGCCCCAATTTGCTTCCTTTGTTCAACAAAGTTGAACGATGGCTGGAAATATTGTTTCACCGTGTAGTTCCACTCTCATCACAGGCAGTTATATTAGGGGTAACTGAAGTGGATATGACGCCCCACGAGCAAAAGTTATTTTTTGTCTCAATGGCTGTACTCCGATTATGTTTAGCAACTGTTTGGCTAGATCCATCCCCTCCATCGGAACATGAATGGTTTAGCAAATTTCTAAATATAGGGAAGTGGGAGCTGTTGGTTTTTAGAAGGAGAGGCCCAAGAGCCCGCAGAAATGGGGAATTGATTTGGGCTCCTTTGATTAATTGGTTGGATTGTGTAAACCATTGATTCTTGAAATGTAGTATGATAGCAATGTATATTAATTATGTTTGTATCATGTATATTATCTAATTAGTTATGAATTTAACGGGATGTTTTCTTTCTTCTTTCTTTCTTTTATCTCTAGCTCTCAGCCCTCAAGGGTAGCTGGGTGGGTTCAGGGTGGGGGGTGGTCAATTCTGCTAAAATCAGAGTCATGATGCAGATAATGTATTTGATGAAAATTATGGTTGAGTGTATGAAGGATATCTGTGTCATGTTACTCGTCAATAAAAAAATTAAAAAAAAAAAAAATGAAGTGCTGTACAATGTGATGGCAATCCAAAGTTCACAGGTGAGTTGGTAGTCTTGGGAGATGAAATGTCCAGAGTAAAATCCACAGTCATTCGGGGCATTGTCACAACTTTGACCCTCCATGTCAAGTGGGTTATTTGGATGTAAGTCAACAAGGTTCAATGGTTTGCACACAAAGGACGATACCAAGACCAGGTGTTGAGTACCTGGGGGATATGCAGGGCCATCAGTGTCTCAATTGCCCTTCATCGGACGACCCCTCTTCTTTCTTGGGGGACCCTCATGTGCAGGCTGCTGTGGTGCCGAGGACTCTCCGCCAGAGTCCTCCTCCCTCCCTGTAGCTGTTGCGGATGTTGTGGCAACAGATATTGTGGGCGCACAGGGAGGTGTGGTCATGTTGGTGCTGATCTGGCAGAGGCATGTCAGTATGTCCCTATGCACCGCTGTTAGTTTATCCAATTTGTCCCACTTGGACTTCACCCGGGACATGTGGGAGTCCAAGTGGGCATGATGGGCAGCCTGCTGTTCTTTGAGTACCTTGAGGATCCCCACGACCTGTGAAAACCCTCCGGTGCTTTCCTGGTATGCATCTATGATGCATCCCAGGTATGGCTCATCATGCAGTCCAGCTCCCTCTGCAGGCCGTGTCCTCTGCCTGCTCACCCTCCCACCGCCCCTACCCACACAGGCAGGACCTGCTGTGGCCCGCACAGGCAACACTGGGCCCCCTTGAGTGTTGGCGCCGGTGGTGTTGTCCCTTGCTTCCAGGGTGCCCTGTGTACCTGTTCCGTTGTTGTTCTGTGGCCTCGGCCTGTCCGTGTCAGCAGAGGTACTCTGTCTGGTGTCAGATGTGGCAGTAGTGGTTGCCGTTGGTGCTGATGTTACTGCTGCTGGGGCTGCTCGATGACTCACACCGGAGGTGCCAGGTCGTTCGTGGTCATCATCCGAAGAGGACAGAGACTGATCCACACCGGGCAGCTCAGGGTCCGCCAGAGTCTGGGACTGGGACTCTTCTTCAAGTCCGGCTGTGTCCCAAGCATCCCCTGTATTTGGAGGAGACACACAATGTATGTTATGTTTCTACCGACATCAATGTTTCACACACATGAGAGTTGTCACTGGACATCATTATGAGAGTCTGTACATTGCATTGTCCTAAGTTGTGACAGACAGGGATGTATGTCGTTACAACGCACACTTTTACAACGCATGCACTTACAACGCATTTTTTACAACGCAACATCCACTACAACGCATTCCATTACATAGCATGACACTACAACGCATGTTTAAAAACTACCTTTACAACGCATTCCATTACATCACATACTACCTTTACAACGCATACCATTACAACGCATAATATTAAATTGCATTTAAGGTAAGTATTGGATAGTATAGGGGTAAAAATTACTATTCTAACTCCAGGGGGTGCAACAGTAGGGTAAGTGTTGGATTGCGTTGTAATGGTATGCGTTGTAAAGGTAGTATGCGATGTAATGGAATGCGTTGTAAAGGTAGTTTTTAAACATGCGTTGTAGTGTCATGCGATGTAATGGAATGCGTTGTAGTGGATGTTGCGTTGTAAAAATTTTGTTGTAAGTGTAGTGCGTTGTAATAGTTGCGTTGTAAATGTTGTTCACCGACAGACAGACGTTGATATTGTTGAAGCACTTTGTAATGGCAACCTGAAACATTTTGATGTGCACATCAAGCTGTGCGCATGACCAGCTCATCTATTGATCAATTGTCTGTAGATAGCCATTGCTACTCAGGTTCCATCACATGCCTGACACTGCTGTATTATCCCTGTCCACATTTGTGCTTTAACAATGACATACATTCAATTACACTTAGGGTATGTTGCAAGCTTGGGGCATGTGTTGTGTGATTTTTTTTCTTTGCTCTGTGCGTCACATTGGTGAGTCTGTGCAACATGTTCACAGTCAGGTATGCATGAGATCCAATGTGAGATACTATTTTGTTGTCTGTGTTCCGAGTTCACATCTCATTTCATACGAGTCATGGTGTTAGCATAGCTAATGCTGTTGGTGCTGAGTTTTGTACGTGCTAACGTCTTCTATCTTATCAATTTCCTCCACAGTGAGAGGGATTATGCACAGCAGCTCTCTTGCTTTTCCATGCTCATGACAGTGATGGGCAGAGGTGTGTGTGTTACATTTCAGCTGCTGTTAGTTGCATGCCTCCTCCGATGCAGTCCAGGTTAGTCATTGTGTTTGGAGTGTCCATGACAGTGAGTGATGTGGGACCGATGTGGGATTGTAATGCAGCTCACAAATGCACATTTTGTAAATGACACCATGCTACAGTGTCTGCTGTGTGTGTGTCCATTCTAGTCACTGTCAGGTCTCCACTATCAATGATGTATAGGTAACATGGTGTGTGCTTGGTGCTATGTACTATGTCTACATCTCCCCAATCGTCATCTACGAGACACACCTTCACAGCCAGGTCAGGGGACACTCCAGGGACAATGCATCTCCAGAGAGTGGGAGGATACCGACACTTCCAATGGCTGTGAGTGTAAATGTGTTTGAGTTGGCCAGTGTGTAGGTGTGACTTGCAGCCAATTCATACATCACGACCATGTGTCAGCTATCTTGCCAAGGCATTCACTTTTGGAGTGACTGGTCCCAAGGGTGCAATTTGTTCAGGCTGAGAAGGTGTGTTTTGAGGCGGCCTTGATGGCATTTGGAGTCATTGCAGGACCTCCTTCACCCACAGAGACCAGGTAATCCCCCATGTGGCATGCTTCCATTGAAGGGAGTCACAATGCACGTTCAGGCTGTCAGGCATTGGTGTCCTGTTGTTTGTTAGAGCCCAAGTCCCAGCAGGGCCATGTGCTCCCCACAGCAGGGCCCATTGTGAGTGTTCTTGGTAGAGACTTGTCACTCCCTCTCTTGTAGAGCATAATCCCAGGTGTGTATTTTGGTGTTGGTGGGAGGTGTGTGTGTGACAGGAGCTTCTGGTTGATGTAGTCAGAGCTGGCAGTCCTCCGTCCCCAGTCCAGATATCCCACCATGCAGCATGCTTCCATTGCAGGGAGTAGAAGTTACCTTTCAGGCTGTCAGGCATTGGTGTCCTGTTGTTTGTTTGAGCCCAAGTCCCAGCAGGGCCTTGTGCTCCCCACAGCAGGGCCTAGTGTCAGCCATCTTGGCAGTACTTTTGAACTCCCTGTGAGGTGAGCATGGTTCAGTGTGAGCTTGCTGGGACATGTGGGTAGGGGACTGTTGGCTGTGACTTCAACTCCCATCATGCGTTGGTTACACCCACCTTCCCACAGTCCCTGACCTTCCTGCCTGTGATTCTTTTTCCCTATGTGATGGTGTGCCTGTGCTAACAATTTGGTAGGCAGTGCTGTCTTGGTGTTTGTTTGCACACAAGTCCCAACAGGCCCATGTGCTTCACACAGCAGAACCCAGTGTGGTATATCTTTGTGGGATATTTAAAAGGATTCTGAGGCAATGCATTATACCAGGTGGGTTGTGTGGAGTTTGTATTGAGGGGGGTGTGTGCAAGTACCTGCTGGTTGATATAGACAGAGCTGGCAGTCCTCCTCCCCAGTCCAGATATCCCACCATGCAGCCTGCTTCCATTGCATGGAGTAAAAGTCACCTTTCAGGCTGTCAAGCATTGGTGTCCTGTTGTTTGTTTGAGCCCAAGTCCCAGCAGGACCTTGTGCTCCCCACAGCAGGGCCGAGTGTCAGCCATCTTGGCAGTATTTTTGAACTCCCTGTGAGGTGAGCATGGTTCAGTCTGAGCTTGCTGGGACATGTGGGTAGGGGACTGTTGGCTGTGACTGCAACTCCCATCATGCTTTTGGCTACACCCACCTTCCCACAGTCCCTGACCTTCCTTCCTGTGATTCTTTTTCCCTATGTGATGGTGTGCCTGTGCTAACAATTTGGTAGGCAGTGCTGTCCTGGTGTTTGTTTGCACACAAGTCCCAACAGGCCCATGTGCTTCACACAGCAGAACCCAGTGTGGTAAATCTGTGTGGGATATTTAAAAGGATTCCGAGGCAATGCATTATACCAGGTGGGTTGTGTCGAGTTTGTATTGAGGGGGGTGTGTGCAAGTACCTGCTGGTTGATATAGACAGAGCTGGCAGTCCTCCTCCCCCAGTCCAGATATCCCACCATGCAGCATGCTTCCATTGCAGGGAGTAAAAGTCACCTTTCAGGCTGTCAGGCATTGGTGTCCTGTTGTTTGTTTGAGCCCAAGTCCCAGCAGGGCCTTGTGCTCCCCACAGCAGGGCCTAGTGTCAGCCATCTTGGCAGTACTTTTGCACTCCCTGTGAGATGAGCATGGTTCAGTGTGAGCTTGCTGGGACATGTGGGTGGGGGACTGTTGGCTGTGACTGCGACTCCCATCATGCTTTTTGCTACACCCACCTTCCCACAATACCTGACCATCCTTCCTGTGACTCTGCTTCCATGTGGGCGATTGAGACAGCAATGGCAAGATGACAGACAGTGGTATCCTGTTTGTGCACAATTTCCCAGCAGGGCCTTGTGCTCCCCACAGTGGGGCCCATTGTCTGTGTTCTTGGTAGAGACTTTTCACTCACTCTCTTGTGGAGCATAATACCAGGTGTGTATTTTGGTGTTGGTGGGAGGTGTGTGTGTGACAGGGGCTGCTGGTTGATGTAGTCAGAGCTGGCAGTCCTCCCCTAGTCCAGATATCCCACCATGCAGCATGCTTTCATTGCAGGGAGTAGAAGTTACCTTTCAGGCTGTCAGGCATTGGTGTCTTGTTGTTTGTTTGAGCCCAAGTCCCAGCAGGGCCTTGTGCTCTCCGCAGCAGGGCCTAGTGTCAACTATCTTGGCAGTAATTTTGCACTCCCTGTGAGGTGAGCATGGTTCAATGAGAGCTTGCTGGGACATGTGGGTGGGGGACGGTTGGCTGTGACTGCAACTCCCATCATGCTTTCTGCTACATGCACATTCCCAGCAGCCCAACCTTCCTTTATTTTGACTCAGCTTTCCTGTGAGGTGGTGTGACAGTGGTAGCAAAATGGATGACAGTGTTTGTTGGTGATTTATGGTAATGTCTTGCAGTATTTGTCATTAGGTTTGTACATGTTATGACGTAGTTCCATATTGCTGTGGGATGGCAGGTATTGAGTTTGTGTAACTAGCATACTCGTCACAGGATACTAGCCTGTCCGTTGCTATGGCTTTGCTGGCAGTAATTTGTTTCACAGTCCCCTTGACAGTGCTATATGTGTATTGCCGCACAAATTTGGGTATATTGGTTGTGTACTTACCAGGCTCTGGTAGTCCTGTTAATCCATGGATGCTCTCCGTGGTAGGATGGCCCGCACCTTCTCCTCCCAGGACCTGAAGTGCGTTGGTTTGGCAGGAGGGCCACCGCCTCTCTGCCTGCTCAAGGTGTGTTCCCTGTCGATGAGCTTCTTGACACTCCTGCGCACATCACAATACCTGATCTGTATGTCACCCTTTGTGTGCAGACAAGGTGCTTGTGCGTTAACCTTGTCAACAATCCTCTCCCACATCTTGGTTTTCCGTGACATGGGGGTCTGTTGGACCAATGTGCCAAACAACTGAGGCTCTACCCTGAGTATTTCGTCAATCATGACTTCCAACTCACTATCTGTGAACTTTGGATTCTTCTCGGGCGCATGGTGCTGGGTGTTTGTGGGGATTGATGTGTGTGTGAGGGAGTAAGTGAGTGTGGTGGGTGTGAGTTTGTCCGTGAATATGTGATTTAGTTTTTGGGTGGTGCAAATGTTGTGGTTGTTGTGTGTTGTGTGAGTTGCGGTGTGTCTCTGCAGTGTGTTGGTATTGTCTGCTGTCCTATGCCTGTAGTTTGCAAAGGATTATGGTAGGGATATCTTGCCTTTATATGGGTGGAGTTGTGGGTGTGTCTTTGTTCCTAATTTTTTTTTATATATATTGGCTTTGTCATTGCTTTTTTGGTCCTTTTTTTGTGTTATTTCCTTGGCTTTTGTTGTGCATGATAGAGACGTTCGTTTGACCATGTTGGGCGCTGCCAGTGGCTCGCGCAGGCTAACCCGAGTCTGTCGCACTGACATTCTGCTGTTTTTCGACGTTTGCATACGCGTCGGACGCAAAGGGGTCTGTTGTTTGCTAGTCACAATTTGCGGTGCGTCTCGGTTTTCATGATCGTGCTCCGTGCGAGTCGGTCTCGTTTCATACGTATTGCATAGTACTACGTGGCTCGTGCATCGTGGGTATGTTTCAGTCGCGTCAATTCATGATGCGTGTCGGTCAGTACGATGCACGGTCATTTTACAGGTGAATCACTGATTTCCGTACGGTTTGGTCGTCCGGCTTGTGTTCCGTACGAGTGGGTTGAAATTCACATGTGTTGCATCGTACTGCGCGGGTCATACGGCGCCGGTCTGTGTCGGTCGGTCTTCGTTCCCAGTCCATGTCGGTCAGTAAGTTTTACACCCGGAATTGGAATCGGCACCTTGGTGTTAAATTTGAAAAAAACATTCACAATGGTATGTGGGCAAGGAAGAGCAAAAACAAGGATTCATCATGTAAATAGTGTCCCTATTGAACCAACAAACTAATTTGTATACTTAGGCCTAGTCTTTACAGCCAGTGGATGCTGGAGAGCCCACATTGAACAATGTAAACGAAAATTCATCAGAAAGACTGAAGCACCTTTTAGATTTTCCAAAAAGATAGGCGACAAACCAATCAGAGAAATTTTGACATTATACAAGAGAAAGTGCATTTGTGGTACCTGTTATGGTGCAACACTTTGGGGGGCGGCAAATTATACAAGCCTTCAAACACAAGAAAGTGCTTTTTTTCAAAGGCTGTTAGCGGTACCCAACTCAACCCCTACATACAGTGTCCATAGAGAATTGGGAGACGCGTATATATATATATGATTTTATTAGCATTGCTACAAGTATAAACACTTGGCATAGGATATGGAGTAAGGAGGGCACGAAATTTACACAGGATGTTATCAAAGACTCAATTGCATTAGAACATGGCAAGAAAATTCCCTGGTTGATATATATCAAAAGTCTTTTATATTAATGTACTACAAACACTGAACTGGATAATCCCTCTCAAATACAAGATTGGGGGGAAAAAACGTTGAAGACTAATTTGATTGACTCACGTACATGGTTGAGGGAAGTTGATGCTAATGCGAAACCAATGACAAAGGAGTATTGTGATAGAACCCTTGGGACAGGGGTACAAAGCTACCTAATACAGGTCACAAACTTAACAAGATTACGTATGGGACTGGCCCAGTTTTTAATAGCTTATCCAAAAATGGGTAAGTGGAATCGCATTTCTGCCAAGTGCCCATGTGATGGTATATCAAACCAAACAACGTTGCATTTTATCCTTTTTTGTGATTTTTATAGAAGGATCAGAAAAGAATATTTACGCCCCCTGTTTCGAAGTGAACGGCTATTTTCATATAAACCTGTCTTCGAATACATATGTGGATTAGCAAATCTAAAAGTTTGTAGTGCAGTGGTGGCTTTTATCCAGGAGGCAATTAAAATAAGACGCAAAAACTCTCATTTGGAGGCCTTGTTATATGAGTACTCTGGGTACCAAAATGACACACAATGATTCAGGAAAAGAAAAAGGCGATAATCTGATTAAACGTTTTTAGACCGATGTTGCGCGAGAAAATAATTAGCAAACTGGTCACAAAATGATGTTGTTCTAAGAACATACCCTGTGTTTCTGCGTCTTCGCCCTTTGATTCTTGCAGTGCACTTTCAGAGTCAAATTCCCACTGGAAATGGTGGTTATAGCACATTGCACTTTATCCCCCTTTTATGGTTCTTGATCTTTGGAAATGCAAAAAAAAGTTTTGGTTATTTTAAATATAGTCTCCTGTATAGTACTGTACTAAAAATCAGAAAATTGTATATATCATGTAAATAGCATGGTCTGTTGATGGTACTTCTGTGTTTGTAATTAGATCGGAAATGTTAAAATTGAATTTTATGAATTTTTAAATGTGTTTATATAGTATGCTTTTATGCTTTCTGTTTTTAAACCGAATAAAGCTTTGAAATCGATTTGAATTGAGTGCAACAGTAGGGAACGTGTTGGCTAGCGGAGGGGTAGAAATGTCTATTCCCACTCCAGTCAGTGCAACAGTAGGGAAAGTGTTGGATAGCCGAGGGATAAAATGTGCTATTCCCACTCCAGTCAGTGCAACAGTAGGGAAAGTGTTGGATAGCGGCGGTATAAAAATTACTATTCTCACTCCAATGAGTGTAACAGTAGGAAAAGTGTTGGATAGCGAAGGGGTAAAAATTACTATTCCCACTCCAGTGAGTGCAACAGTAGGGAAAGTGTTGGATAGCAGAGGGATAAAATGTACTATTTCCACTCCACTCAGTGCATCAATAGGGAAAGTGTTGGATTGCGGAGGGGTAATATAATGACAATTCTCACTCTAGTCAGTTAAAAAACAAAAAGCAAACAAAATATCATCAACAGAATAAAAACATATATTTTTAAATTGAGTAAATAAAATATAAATATGTTCAAATTTAAATTTAAAATGTATTTAATATCACAAATAAAAAATAAAAACATATTATTGTATATACATATCAGAAATACCTACAAATATTATAATAAATAAAATAAAATAATAATTTTGAAACAAATAAATATTTTTATTTAGAAATTATTTATTAACAAAAACATTAATTATTACATAAATCTAGTCTATTAACTTCCTAGCCTATACCACCACACAACTCACAACCCATCATCGAAAATAAAAACAAATGTATTTGCATAATCAACACAATTAGCTATCAATTAAACACATAATAATTAAAAACAAATTAAACCACATAAAATGTAATTACCTTCCCACTCTTTACACTTATAATCCCCACAAACCACACCTAAAATTAAACTGTAAAACAAATACATACGCAATTAAAAAAAAAAAATCTATTAAATAACTAATAGTATTTAACAACTAATTATAAAGTAAGTAAAATTAATTTACCCCCACACCCCTATGAACCCAAAACACAAACACAATTTTTTAAAAAAACTTACCCTAATTAATTATCAGTTAATTAATATTAATGATCAATTAATTATTAATTAATTAAAAATAAGTTACTTCCTGCCCTGTACCCCTAAAAACCCCATAACCCACAACTAAAATTAATTACACAATTTCCAAATGCAATTGTCAATTAATTAATTAAGATTAATTGACAACTAATTATTAATTAATTAAAAATAAATTACTTCCCACCCTTCACCCTTGTAAACCCCACAACTCACACCTAAAATGTATTACACTATTACCATAACTAATTGTCAATAAATTAATTAATATTAATTAAAAACTAATAATTAATTCAAATCCAATTGGTCGCACACTTGGATTCATGTTTATATTCAGGCTCCCTTGAGCCGGTGGGGCTGACGAGCTCATGGTTACGCACCTGCGTGCCACGAGCGGTACCGGACCTGAGAACAATTTTTGGCAGCCTACGCAGCAACCCTACACACATGCCTATTCCCTGCTGACGAGAGGTAATGACCTCGAAACACGTGTCCAGGGATGGCCAACGCGACTTTGATTCTTGCTCAATACCCTGGCAGAGGCGCACTCGCTGATGCTGACTTCATGGACCACAATGCCTTGGGGGAACACGCTGGTACGACGAGCAGTGTGCGACCAATTGGATTCATGTTTATATTCAGGCTCCCTTATTTATTTATTTATTTGCTGGTTTGTATAGCGCTGGAATCGACTCCTGGTGGAGTATCACTGCGCTTTTGGAGCCGGTCGAAACAGAGGTGTGAAAGAATGGGGCTAGATCTCATTTCTGAACAGTACAGTTTTCAGGTGTCTCCTGAAAGTGAGGTGTTCTTTACACTGTCTCAAAGACAGAGGGAGTTTGTTCCATAATGTGGGTCCTGTAATTGATAGTGCTTTGCTCCCATGTCTGGCTTTTTTTGCACGGGGGATCACTAAGAGAGGATTGTTGCTGGAACTGAGCGATCGAGTTGGAATATAGGGAACACATTTGTTTAGAAGGTAGGCGGGCCCTTGTCCATTTAGACATTTATGAATCAGACAACATATTTTAAATTTAGTTCTCTGCCGGATTGAGAGCCAGTGCAGTTGCTCAAGGAGGGGCTTAGAAGCAGTTCTCGGGGGGACGTTGAGGACAAGGCGAGCTGCCGTGTTCTGAATGACCTAAAGCTTGGCCAATACGCCTTCGTTGGCAAAAAGCAACAGGCCATTACAATAGTCAATCCGACTTAAAACCAAAGCCTGAACAAGAGTTCTCCTAAAGGAGTCAGGTAGTAGAGGGAAAACTTTACGTAACAGGCTAATGGTATGGAAGCATATTCCTGAAATATAGTTAACATGCTGTTTGAGTGACAAATCTTGATCCAATCGGATCCCTAAATTCTTCACGACCTGTTTGGGAACTGTGTGGCCACCAATCAGGGGTCCATAGTATTTTAGCTTCTCCAAACAGCATTACCTCAGTTTTGCTGACGTTGCACTGAAGATAATTGGAGGATATCCAATGTGCCACTGTCTTCATGCCTGAAGAGAAAAAGCTTCTTACATCAGCGGAGAGAGTCTTAAAGGGGAAGAGGAGCTGTGTATCATCAGCATATGATACTGGGATGAAACCATACATGCGCATCACTCTTGCCAGGGGTGCCACATAGATGTTAAAAAGGGTTGGGCTTAAACAAGAGCCCTGTGGCACCCCTTTTGAAATCTCTACCTCCGCTGAACGATACGTATCCATGGTGACTCTCTGGGAGCGATCGGATAGGAAGCTCTTTAACCAGTCAAGGGCTTTATCCTTGATGCCAGCGTTCGACAACCGATCAGTCAGGATGGTGTGTGACACGGTGTTGAACGCTGCCGACAGATCTAAAAGAACCAGGATCACTGAGAAGCCCTTGTCCTGGTACATATGTAGATCATCAGTGACAGACAGAAGGGTGGACTCCGTGCTGTGTTTCGGCCTGAACCCTGACTGAGAGTAGTCCAGGCCACCAGCAAGTTCGATGTAGCTGGACAGATGGTGGTTTACATGCTTTTCAATCAGTTTCCCTAGAAATGGTAATAAGGATATGGGCCTGAGATTAGCTAGTTCGGTCCAAGGGATGGTAGTATTTTTCCTGATAGGTCTAACAAGGGCTCGTTTCCATTCTCTGGGGACATTGCCTGAGCTAAGTGAAAGATTCACCAGTCTTTCAATCACGGGGCAGAACTGTTCAGTCAGGGCAGGCATTATCCTAGCTGTGATAGTATCATCTGGACTACCACTTTTGATCTGTGATACTAATGAGGAAGTTTCTTGTAAAGAGATGAGAGGGAAGGTATCTAACGTATATTTGTCCTGCTTCAGTTCGGTATCCATCTCAAGGGGCGCCGTATCTATAGTAGTTGCTGTATTGGCGCAAACTATTTTATCATAAATTATATCTATTTTATTGGTGAAGAAGCAGGAGATTTCATCACATAGCTGTTGAGAAGCTAACTCAGAGGATTCACATGCTACTGGCTTGACAAAGGTTTGTAAAATTTGGTACAGGACCCTTGGAGAGTTCCCTGCAGCTGTGATTTGTGATGCAATATAAGTTTTGCGAGCAATGCGGATAGCTTTATGGTAGATAGATAATGAATCCCAATATTTATTCTTATCCTCTACCAGGTGGGAGGTTCTCCACCTCTTTTCTAGTTTCCTAGCAGTTAATTTTAGTGTCCTTAAGTGGTCAGAAAACCAGATTTCTTGTTTGTTAGCCGGTCTGGGTTTGAACTGTTTCAAAGGGGCAATCTTATCTATAGCTTCCTTAGTAGCTCTTTCAAATTTTTTAATAGCGGTTCCAATATTTTCTTGGGGGGAAAAGAAGGGGGAGTTAAACTTTTTCTTGAAGGTGGTATCGGTAACTTTGTGCCACTGTCTACGTACACTCGGTAGTAAGATCGGGCGTGAGGAGGTGGGCTTGGAGTGAGGAGTAAAAAATTCAACAATAAAATGATCAGTCCAATTAACCTGTATTGCAGGTAGACAAGAGACTGACGAGAAGTTGGATAAGATCAGGTCCAGGGTATGACCTGCCTGATGTGTGGGCCCACAGTTACGTTTTATTAGTCCTAGTGAGGACAGGTCGGTTAATAGAGATTGCGCCTCGCTGCAATCCAACCTATCGATATGTACATTGAAGTCCCCTACTAATATGAAGTCGTTATCATTGTTGACATGTGGGGCAAGTAGCTCTATCAGCAAGCTGGAAAAATGAGTGCATGGTCCAGGAGGACGGTATACTAGGGCACCCTTTTGACTTTCTTTGGGGGACAATATTATTTTAAAGATTAATAGTTCAACTTCTGGAGTGCTTAATTCTTCTAAAACCGAAATATTGATTTATTGTTTATGCACAATAGCAATCCCGCCACCTATTTTAGTGGGGCGGTCCAATCTGACTATTTTATAGTTATTTGGGACTCCCAGGGTTATGGCAGGGGTAGAGTGTGGTTTTAGCCACGTTTCCGTAAGGTAACACAAATCGGGTTGCTTAGAAGAGATTAGGTCCCAAACCTCCGCAGTGTGTTTGGAGAGTGACCTAATATTACAAAGGATGTTTTTCCTCCCCAAGGGAGTATGATTGCTTCCAGCAACAATATTGATGTCAAGATTGATTGGTTTGGGACATTCAGTGCTGTTAGTGTCCCGCGTATGTATGGTACACTGAGTGTGGCAATGAAGGCAAGAAAATGGCCCTTCTACCTCAGGGTATTCCCCACACCTGCAGCCCTTTAATGGTTCTGAGTTAAGTCCCCGCAGTACCTGAGGAGTATAGGAAATCCACCTAGGAGGAAGTCTTTGTGAATCAGGTGTAACAGTCCCCATGGCCCCTGGCCCAGTCCTGTCGCGGACGGGCGCAGATGGGCAGGTCTTTGACTTGTCTTCGGCGCTGTCAATGACGCCCCTCTGAGCGCAACCGCTGCGCGCTTTGGCCGACGAATGGCTAAATAGCCCTGTGAGGAGTGCTGCTAGAGCGCTAACCGCTCGACTGTCTCGGGGTTGCTGGGCGTGTCTTGCTCTTGTCTACCCCGCCCTCCGCTCAACGGTATTGGATACCGAGTCGGACCAGGGCGGGTAGGCTGGAACACCAAGCAAAGACAAGGACTGGGCCCCTAAAGCCCCTTACAGTTCGGGGGAGATCGTAAGTGCACTATCAGTGATTATATTGAAATTAGCAATCAATTCCAATACAACACAGCGTGAAGATGTTTAAAGTATGTGAGCAAATTAAAAGCGGCACAAGTGACTTTAAAATTATTAGATCAATTTCGCAGTGACACAAATTCGTCCGCTAGCTGTTCAGAGTGCTCCGCTCTGAAAATCGTTACCTGGCACCAAGCGGGGTCGGGATACACTGCCACTGTCCTCCCCTTACCGCAAATGGCCAAGCCTCCTCACCGCCTAAATAGCCCTGTGAGGAGTGCTGCTAGAGCGCTAACCTCTCGACTGTCTCGGGGTTGCTGGGCGTGTCTTGCTCTTGTCTACCCCGCCCTCTGCTCAACGGTATTGGATACCGAGTCGGACCAGGGCGGGTAGGCTGGAACACCAAGCAAAGACAAGGACTGGGCCCCTAAAGCCCCTTACAGTTCGGGGGTGATCGTAAGTGCACTATCAGTGATTATATTAAAATTAGCAATCAATTCCAATACAATACAGCGTGAAGATGTTTAAAGTATGTGGGCAAATTAAAAGCGGGGCAAGTGACTTTAAAATTATTAGATCAATTTCGCAGTGACACAAATTCGTCCGCTAGCTGTTCAGAGTGCTCCGCTCTGAAAATCGTTACCTGGCACCAAGCGGGGTCGGGAGACACTGCCACTGTCCTCCCCTTACCGCCGGTAAGAGCCGGTGGGGCTGACGAGCTCATGGTTACGCACCTGCGTGCCAAGAGAGGTACCGGACCTGAGAACAAATTTTGGCAGCCTACGCAGCAACCCTACACACATGCCTATTCCCTGCTGACGAGAGGTAATGCCCTCGAAACACGTGTCCAGGGATGGCCAACGCGACTTTGATTCTTGCTCAATACCCTGGCAGAGGCGCACTCGCTGATGCTGACTTCATGGACCACAATGCCTTGGGGTAACACGCTGGTAGGACGAGCAGTGTGCGACCAATTGGATTCATGTTTATATTCAGGCTCCCTTGAGCCGATGGGGCAGACGAGCTCATGGTTACGCACCTGCTTGCCACGAGCGGTACCAGACCTGAGAACAATTTTTGGCAGCCTACGCAGCAACCCTACACACATGCCTATTCCCTGCTGACGAGAGGTAATGACCTCAAAACACGTGTCCAGGGATGGCCAACGCGACTTTGATTCTTGCTCAATACCCTGGCAGAGGCGCACTCGCTGATGCTGACTTCATGGACCACAATGCCTTGGGGTAACACGCTGGTAGGACGAGCAGTGTGCGACCAATTGGATTCATGTTAATATTCAGGCTCCCTTGAGCCGGTGGGGCTGACGAGCTCATGGTTATGCACCTGCGTGCCACGAGCGGTACCGGACATGAGAACAATTTTTGGAAGCCTACGCAGCAACCCTACACACATGCCTATTCCCTGCTGACGAGAGGTAATGACCTCGAAACACGTGTCCAGGGATGGCCAACGCGACTTTGATTCTTGCTCAATACCCTGGCAGAGGCGCACTCGCTGATGCTGACTTCATGGACCACAATGCCTTGGGGTAACACGCTGGTAGGACGAGCAGTGTGCGACCAATTGGATTCATGTTTATATTCAGGCTCCCTTCAGCCGGTGGGGCTGACGAGCTCATGGTTACGCATCCTGCGTGCCACGAGCGGTGCCGGACCTGAGAACAATTTTTGGCAGCCTACGCAGCAACCCTACACACATGCCTATTCCCTGCTGACGAGAGGTACTGACCTTGAAACACGTGTCCAGGGATGGCCAACGCGACTTTGATTCTTGCTCAATAGCCTGGCAGAGGCGCTCTCGCTGATGCTGACTTCATGGACCACAATGCCTTAGGGTAACACGCTGGTAGGACGAGCAGTGTGCGACCAATTGGATTCATGTTTATATTCAGGCTCCCTTGAGCCGGTGGGGCTGACGAGCTCATGGTTACGCACCTGCGTGCCACGAGCGGTACCGGACCTGAGAACAATTTTTGGCAGCCTACGCAGCAACCCTACACACATGCCTATTCCCTGCTGACGAGAGGTAATGACCTCGAAACACGCGTCCAGGGATGGCCAACGCGACTTTGATTCTGGCTCAATACCCTGGCAGAGGCGCACTCGCTGATGCTGACTTCATGGACCACAATGCCTTGGGGTAACACGCTGGTAGGACAAGCAGTGTGCGACCAATTGGATTCATGTTTATAGTCAGGCTCCCTTGAGCCGGTGGGGCTGACGAGCTCATGGTTACGCACCTGCGTGACACGAGCGGTACCGGACCTGAGAACAATTTTTGCCAGCCTACGCAGCAACCCTACACACATGCCTATTCCCTGCTGACGAGAGGTAATGACCTCGAAACACGTGTCCAGGGATGGCCAATGCGACTTTGATTCTTGCTCAATACCCTGGCAGAGGCGCACTCGCTGATGATGACTTCATGGACCACAATGCCTTGGGGTAACACGCTGGTAGGACGAGCAGTGTGCGACCAATTGGATTCATGTTTATTTTCAGGCTCCCTTGAGCCAGTGGGGCTAACAAGCTCATGGTTACGCACCTGCTTGCCACGAGCGGTACCGGACCTGAGAACAATTTTTGGCAGCCTACGCAGCAACCCTACACACATGCCTATTCCCTGCTGACGAGAGGTAATGACCTCGAAACACGTGTCCAGGGATGGCCAACGCGACTTTGATTCTGGCTCAATACCCTGGCAGAGGCGCACTCGCTGATGCTGACTTCATGGACCACAATGCCTTGGGGTAACACGCTGGTAGGACAAGCAGTGTGCGACCAATTGGATTCATGTTTATAGTCAGGCTCCCTTGAGCCGGTGGGGCTGACGAGCTCATGGTTACGCACCTGCG
This sequence comes from Triturus cristatus, assembly GCF_964204655.1. Classification (NCBI taxonomy): domain Eukaryota; kingdom Metazoa; phylum Chordata; class Amphibia; order Caudata; family Salamandridae; genus Triturus; species Triturus cristatus. The sequence continues at coordinate 668,033,784 of NC_140592.1, forward strand.
TGACACGAGCGGTACCGGACCTGAGAACAATTTTTGCCAGCCTACGCAGCAACCCTACACACATGCCTATTCCCTGCTGACGAGAGGTAATGACCTCGAAACACGTGTCCAGGGATGGCCAATGCGACTTTGATTCTTGCTCAATACCCTGGCAGAGGCGCACTCGCTGATGATGACTTCATGGACCACAATGCCTTGGGGTAACACGCTGGTAGGACGAGCAGTGTGCGACCAATTGGATTCATGTTTATTTTCAGGCTCCCTTGAGCCAGTGGGGCTAACAAGCTCATGGTTACGCACCTGCTTGCCACGAGCGGTACCGGACCTGAGAACAATTTTTGGCAGCCTACGCAGCAACCCTACACACATGCCTATTCCCTGCTGACGAGAGGTAATGACCTCGAAACACGTGTCCAGGGATGGCCAACGCGACTTTGAATCTTGCTCAATACCCTGGCAGAGGCGCACTCGCTGATGCTGACTTCATGGACCACAATGCCTTGGGGTAACACGCTGGTAGGACGAGCAGTGTGCGACCAATTGGATTCATGTTTATATTCAGGCTCCCTTGAGCCGGTGGGGCTGACGAGCTCATGGTTACACACCTGCGTGCCACGAGCGGTACCGGACCTGAGAACAATTTTTGGCAGCCTACGCAGCAACCCTACACACATGCCTTTTCCCTGCTGACGAGAGGTAATGACCTCGAAACACGTGTCCAGGGATGGCCAACGTGACTTTGATTCTTGCTCAATACCCTGGCAGAGGCACACTCGCTGATGCTGACTTCATGGACCACAATGCCTTGGGGTAACACGCTGGTAGGACGAGCAGTGTGCAACCAATTGGATTCATGTTTATATTCAGGCTCCCTTGAGCCAGTGGGGCAGACGAGCTCATGGTTATGCACCTGCGTGCCACGAGCGGTACCGGACCTGAGAACAATTTTTGGCAGCCTACGCAGCAACCCTACACACATGACTATTCCCTGCTGACGAGAGGTAATGACCTCGAAACACGTGTCCAGGGATGGCCAACGCGACTTTGATTCTTGCTCAATACCCTGGCAGAGGCGCACTCGCTGATGCTGACTTCATGGACCACAATGCCTTGGGGTAACACACTGGTAGGACGAGCAGTGTGCGACCAATTGGATTCAACTAATAATTAATTGTTTACAAATATATTACTTCCCACCCTTTACCCCTATAAACCCCACAACCTGCACCTATTATGTACCCCAAAAAATTAAAAACACAATTAACATTATACAATATCAATTTAATAAATATTAATAAATAAAAAATATTCATTCATTTATTATAAATAAAATACGTCCTCCAGCACTCCTCCCCTCCCAACACACAGCCCTATTAAACACTATGGCATGAAGAGGTTTGCTAGAATATAACCACAAAACAATGGGAACAACTTTGGTGAGATATTCCTCAAATACACAAATGCATAACACAACGTGAATCAGTATTCAAGGTAATGACGCGCTAATATCTCACACCCAAGAACTTACACTCTATTTTTCCTTCCTCCTCCCCACTCTGCTGGCATTCTATGACAGCTCCAGGAGATCTCATACACATATGGTGGTCCTCCTGCCCCATCATCGCAATTTTTTAGCAAGAAATTCTTAGTCATATAAAGGAGACGGTGGGGTTCCCCCTGCCAGATTCTTCCTCAACCATCGTCCTAGGTTTCCAACCCCGGCTCTTGAAAGCCATGACTCATACAGAACAGTACCGAATTAGACACATGTTAGGGACTGCCAAGCAACTAATAGCCCTGCATTGGAAAAAACAACATGCCCCTCTAATGGCTCAATTGTTTACTCACATGTGGCAGGTCCTTTCTATGGAAATTCTATCTCATAGAACCACCCACACAGAAGGGAAATTCCCCCACATTTGGCAACCTCTCATACTTTATTTTTCGAGATTGGAACACTCATGCTTTACACCTCCTAGACTCAAGACCCTTCAGCTTTTTGACTGAGCCTCCATGTCTTGCCTGTATAGCTTGTCTCTTCCCCCCTGCCTTAAGCTCTCCTCTTATAGATCCGCATGGGATCAGTACTTGCAACAGATGGCTGCCTTTAACCAACAAACTAGCTTCTCCTTTTTATGCGCATTCTTGTTTTCCTTTCATGTTCTATTGTTGGATATTTCTTATTTTTCTGATCATATTAGCTTCATTGTTCACAAGATGCCGGAAGTCCTTCGCGATCCTGCAATATTAATGGGAATGTAAAACAGCTACCTTGTGATGGGTGACTTTAGTGGTGCAATATAATGGGACAGTGCAACCTTGATATATCTAAAGAACAATGCTTATTCATTGTGATTTTTGTATATGGAATCTATTAATAAAGAGATATCTGAGAAAAAGGCTAAGCGTAAACTTACAAGTTTAACTTAGTCACAAGTTTAAGGTAACTTTCTGATGAACCTTATGGGGCTACAAAACTATCATGGAGCAAAACACTGAAGGTAAGTATATAATTTTTAACTGTTATACTATTACATCAAAGTTTAAAATATTATTGAACATATTTTATTATTATGGTGTTTTATTGTATTAATTTATGTTTTTATTTTTAATATATAAATTATTGTAATATTATCATGTTTTTAACTATTGTTGTTTATAATTTGGGTTGTTTGATTTATTGAAGGATTGTGTGGGTAGCATTTTTTATTTACACCTTAATGCTTTAAATAATGTGTTCATTATGTTTTAATTTTTACTTGTTTAACGGTTCAATACATTTCTCAATTATGTATTGTATTTTTGGGGTTGCTGGTTCTATTGTGGGATTGCGAAGATAAATGTTATTTTATTAATTATTTATTAATAATTATTATTGAATAATTTGTTGATTGTTTTGTACATTTTGACAGATATTTATTTGTTAAATTGTTATTTCATTTTGTGATTATGAATTAAACGTTATGTTCAGGTTGTGGGTTTATTGGGGGCATTAGGAAGGTAGTTTTCATAATTAAATATTCATTTACATTAATTGGTAAGTCTGTTCATTTTTTTTAAATGACGAAATTGTTATTTATTTGTTTAAATGTTGTTTAGTTTGTTGAGCTGCTTTTAAATTTTAGATTTGGGGTTGTAGGTTTTACACAGTGATTGGTGGGTAAATAAATTATTTAGAAAGGATATGAGTGAATTAGCATAACACCTATGTTATTTTTCAAATTGGAAATCATTCAATAGTAATTATTTTTTAATTTTGAAATATTTTTTTATACAATTAGTAAATATCTTTTTTTATTGGATTGTGTATTTTTTGTGGCTGTGTGTTTTTGCTTAAATGCATTTTGTATTTAATTTAATTTTTATATTTATTACATTTTAAAAGAAATTTTTGTTTTCCGATAATTATTTTATTACATAGAGATTTACAAAATGTTTTGTGCGTTTTGATATGTGTGAAGTATACTGTTTGTTTTCAGATAGTTATTATTCTTTTTTTTTTAATTTAGTAAGTCATATAGGGTATCATTATGATGTCGAGTGGACATGCATCCATCTGCCATGGTAGCGGACTGGAACAGCCCGACCATAGGTTGGATGTTCCGACCGCACAGTTTGGATGGGACCACCCTATGAGTGGTCGAAAACATACATTTTGCAATGCCAGCTTGTGTGGTGGGTGGAAAAGGCCCGCAACACGAGCTGCCATTGTAAAATGGATGTTTTTAAACCTCTCTGCACAGTGTGGCAGATACCTCACAGTGCCTGCCACACGGTGCAGGGATGTTTGGTGGAGCACCATAGGTGACCCCACCCCCAGGCATCATAGCGGAGGCCATGAAGGGACGGGGCCTTGTTAGGGGCCCCCACAGTAACTTTCTGACAACCTTTCCATGTCAGAAAGGACGGCAAGGAAAGGCTGTCCGAAACTGACATACACCCGACAGCAGAGCCAAAGTTGACTCTGCTGTAATTAAGGGAATATGAGTATTTCCGATGCCCCGACAGGCTCGAAAAGCAGTCTACGGTCCCTCCACCTGATGTCTCTGCCCACCGCATCATAATCCAGCAGGCGGACCGCAATGGCAGATGTCGTGCCGAATGCCACCGGCAATTGGCCGGTTGCAGTCCTCCTGACTATGTAATCAGGCCCATAATATAAAAAAATCAATTAATTTTTTTATTAATTGAACGTTTTAATTATTCTATTTTTAAAAGAGGCATTTTTATTATTTGTAGGTAGTGAATATGACACTCCACCTATAAATTCCTACCCAATAATTGTTCAATTAGAGTTAAAAAAGTAAATCTAACCTCCAATGTATGCACTGACCCCCAGCCCCTCTTTACGCACTTTCTTCAACATTTGTAGGACTGGAGTTATAATAGTGAATTTTGACCACTCCCCTCGTATTACTATCCTCAATGTTAGTTAGTAATACGTAAGCTACAATAAGGGGCCGATTTCGATTCCGGCCGCAAATCGTACCGACTGACACGGACAGGGACCTGGACCCGGACCGGAGACCAACCGACATGGACCAGCGCCGTACGACCCGTGCAGTACGATGCAACACGTGTGAATTACAACTGACACGTACGGAATACAAGCCATACGACCGAGCCGTAGGGAAAATAGTGATCTGGCCGGAAAACCGACGCGAGTTTCACCGACCTACACAAACCCGGAATGAACCCGACCGACATGTACCCGTGATGTCCGACCCACGCAGTACGATGCAATGCGTGTAAAACCAGACCGACTCGCACGGAGACCAAGCCGCACGACCGACACGCTCAGAAAACCTGGCCCACAAGTAATAGAGATCTCCGCGACCGACGCATATGAAACACAGAAGATAGTCAGCGTGAACGAGGAGGAGAATCCCGCACGAGCCAACATCAGCGTCCGTCTCGGTCAGAAGAACGTCTCCTTCATGCCTCGAAAACCCAAAGAAAAAAGACAAAAAAAGGACCAAACAAGCAATGACAAAGCCAATAAATATTTTTTAAAAAAAGGCCTGGGACAAAGACACACCCACAACTCCAACTATATAAAGGACTTCAATCACTACCATGATCCCTTGCAAATAGGAGACACAGCCAGCAGAAAACACCATCACACAGCAACCACAGACACACTCACAACTCACCCATCACACAACTCACACACCATCAGCACCTCATCCAAAAGCACATAGACATACAGCTAGCAAAACCAACACTAACCCACCCTCACCTGCACCCTCACACACACATCACTCACCACCACCACCCATCACCATGCCCCCAAAGAAGAATCCAAAGTTCACAGATAGTGAATTAGAAGTGCTGGTAGACGAGATCATCAGAGTAGAGCCACATTTGTTTGGTATATATTGGTCCAAAGGACCCCCATGTCACAGAAAACCAAGATGTGGGTGAGGATTGTAGACAAGGTGAACGCACAAGCACCAGCAAGGTGCACAAAGGACGATATCCAGAACAGGTGGTATGACATGCGCAGGAGGGTCAAGAAACTCATTGAAAAAGATCACGCCCTGAGTCAGTGCACCGGCGGTGGCCCTCCTGCCAAACCAGTCTACTTCAGGACCTGGGAGGAGGACATCCTACCACCAGAGAGTGTCCATGGTCTAACAGACATATCAGAGCCTGGTGAGTAGACAAACAACATACCCACTATTGTGTGGCAAGGGGACAGTGAAACCATTCACCGCAAGCAAAGCCACAGTAACCAATGGATAATCATCCCAAGATGTGTATGCTAGTTAGACAAACACAATACCTGTCATCTCATAGTGACTTGGAACTGTGTCATGACATGGAGCAGCCTACATACAAATAGAGCAAGGCAGTGCCACAAAGCAAAATAAACACTGCCAGACAGTTTGCCACCACAAACACACTACCTCACAGTGCAGCTGACTGACAGGAAGGAATAGTGGGGATGCAGGTGAAGTGAGTGTATCCAAAAGCATGATGGGGTTTGTAGTCACAGATAATGCTCCCCCTCCTGATTGGCCCATCAAGATCGCACTGAACCATGCCCACATCACAGGGAGTGGAAAATGACTGACAAGATGGCTGACACTGGGTCCTGCTGTGGGGAGCACAAGGCCCTGGTAGGGGTTGTGTGCAAATCAGAAGCAGGACACCACTGACTGACATCCTGAAAGATAACTTGCACGCCCTCCAATGGAAGCACGTTTCATGGTGGGATGTCTGGCCGGGTAGGAAAGAGGACTGACAGCTCTGACCATACTTACCAGCATGTGGAGACACCCCACCCACCCCCCAACACAAACTCCATACAACTCACCAGGTAGAATGCATTGACCCACACCTCAGTGAAATATCAGCAAAAGATACCCCGTACTGGGTGCTGCTGTGTGAAGCACGGGGGCTCTCTTTGGACTTGTAGCCAAACAAACACCAGGATTTCACAGTCAGCCATCTTGCCATTGCTGTCACACCCCCTCACAGGGAAGCAGAGTCAAGAGGGAGGAAGTATGGGCATGCTGGGAAGGGGGGTGTAGCGAAGAGCATGATGGGAGTTGCAGTCACAGACAATCCACACCCACCCACATGGCCCAGCAAGCTCACACTGAACCATGCTCGCCTCACAGGGAGTGGGAACCGACTGACAAGATGTCTGACACTGGGCTCTGTTGTGGGGATCGCAAGGCCCTGCTGGGAACTGGGCAACAACAAACACCAGAACTTCACAGTCAGCCATCTTGCCATTGTTGTCACACCTCCTCACAGGGAAGCAGAGTCAAGAGGGAGGAAGTATGGGCATGCTGGGAAGGGGGTGCAGCCAAGAGCATGATGGGAGTTGCAGTCACAGACAATCCACACCCACCCACATGGCCCAGCAAGCTCACACTGAAACATGCTCGCCTCACAGGGAGTGGGAATGGACTGACAAGATGTCTGACACTGGGCTCTGTTGCGGGGAGCACAAGGCCCTACTGGGAACTGGGCAACAAGAAACACCAGGACTTCACAGTCAGCCATCTTGCCAGTGCTGTCACACCCCCTCACAGGGAAGCAGAGTCAAGAGGGAAGAAGTATGGGCATGTTGGGAAGGGGGGTGCAGCCAAGAGCATGATGGGAGTTGCAGTCATAGACAATCCACACCCACCCACATGGCCCAGCAAGCTCACACTGAACCATGCTTGCCTCACATGGAGTGGGAAAGGACTGACAAGATGTCTGACACTGGGCTCTGTTGTGGGGAGCACAAGGCCCTGCTGGGAACTGGGCAACAACAACCACCAGGACTTCACAGTCAGCCATCTTGCCATTGCTGTCACACACCCTCACAGGGAAGCAGAGTCAAGAGGGAGTAAGTATGGGCATGCTGGGAAGGGGGGTGTAGCCAAGAGCATGATGGGAGTTGCAGTCACAGACAATCCACACCCACCCACATGGCCCAGCAAGCTCACACTGAAATATGCTCGCCTCACAGGGAGTGGGAATGGACTGACAAGATGTCTGACACTGGGCTCTGTTGTGGGGAGCACAGGGCCCTGCTGGGAACTGGGCAACAACAAACACCAGGACTTCACAGTCAGCCATCTTGCCATTGCTGTCATACCCCCTCACAGGGAAGCAGAGTCAAGAGGGAGGAAGTATGGGCATGCTGGGAAGGGGGGTGTAGCCAAGAGCATGATGGGAGTTGCAGTCACAGACAATCCACACCCACTCACATGGCCCAGCAAGCTCACACTGAACCATGCTCGCCTCACAGGGAGTGGGAATGGACTGACAAGATGTCTGACACTGGGCCTGAGAAATGATGTGGCTGACAATCACACATATGCACAGGCCAAACAAAACCCGGTCGCACACACAGCCATTGCAACCATATGTCCAAAATCATTGTCTGGGGATACAGTGTCAAAGGGTGCCCCCTGGCCGGGCAAGGGAGGTGTGTCTTACAGATGACAAATGTGGAGAGCCATACATATGGTACGTTGTACAAAACACACAGGAATTCACATATACATCATTGACAGGGGACATCTGACAGTGAATGGAATGGACACACCAATATAGCCGACACCATAGTATGGTCACATTCACACTCTGTGCTGTTGTGAGCTGCATTCCACCCCTACATCATGCTGAAACATAGGCATCCTTCACACAACACACCACTCACTAACATAGACACTGTAGACACAAGGTCAAACATGGACAGCATTGTAGGAGACATGCTACTCACAGCAGCCAAACTGCAACACACACACCAATGGCCCTCACTGTCATAAACCTTGCCCAATCCATGTCAACATGTGGAACATTGACAAGTCAAATCACATATGCACATACAAAACTCAGCACCAGAATCATTAACGATGGTGACATCATCACTTGTATGAAATGAGATGGGAACCAGGAACACTGGAAGAAAACACTTCCTCCAAAGAGATCACAGGCATACCGGACTGTGATCATGTCGTACCAATACACCAGTGTGGCACACAAGGACTAGCAAACTCTGCTACCACACATGCCCCAATAGTACAACATATCCCCAGTGGAATAGCACGTATGTCCTTTTTAAAGCTCACATGTGTACAGGGTTGACACACCTGTGTCAGCAACGTCATGGCCCTTGAGTAGCAATGGTCATGTACAGACAAATCTATCCATGACCTGGGCATGCACACACTTCGATATGCACATTGAAATGTTTCTTCATGACTGGGCAATGTGCAACAACAATATCAAACTCTGTCCGTGACAAGCCGGAAAAAAGCAGTGTACAGGCAGGCATCCGTTCGTAGAGTAGAAAATGTCATGTTTGTGAACCATTGATGCCCGTAGAAGCATAACTTACATTGTGTGTCTCTTCCAAACACTGGTGGTGCTGGGGACCCAGCACCAAATGAAGAGGATTCCCAGTCCCAGACTCTGGTGGACACTGAGCTACCTGGTTTGACTCTGTCTCTGTCCTCATCGGATGACGACGACCAACCTGGCCCCTCCAGTGTGAGTCATCATGCAGCACCAGCAGCATCAACACCTGCAACCCCTGTACCCACGCCTCCAGCATCTGGAAACCAACAGGGCACCCCCGCCAACACGGACAGACAAAGGCCACTGAACACCCACAGCACAGGGACACAGGACCGCCTGGAAGCTACAGCAAACACCACCGGCAACACCACCCAAGGGGTCCCAGTGTCACCTATGCGTCCCGCTGCTGGTCCTGCCCGTGTGGATAGGGGTGCTGGGAGGGGCGGGAGGCAGAGGGCGTGCCTTGCAGAGGGGTCTGGACTGCATGATGACCCCCAACTGGCACGCATCATAGATGCGTACCAGGATGGCACAGGAGGATTTGGCCAGGTAGTGGGGATCCTCAAGGACATACAACAGGAGCAGGCTGCCCACCATGCCCGCATGGAGGCAAAGTGGGATGCCCTTACTGCGATGCATCGGGACATACTCCAATGCCTCCGACAGATCAACACAAACCTGGCCACACCTCCCTGTGTGGCCACAACATCTGCTGCAACACCATCTGCCAGCACCACAGGGAGGGAGGAGGACTCTGGCGGAGAGTCCCCTGTACCGCAGAGGCCTGCACCTGAGGATCCCCCCCCCCAAGAAGAAGAGTAGTCGTCCGAAGAAGGACATGTGAGAGGCAGATGTCCCAGCACATCCCCCTGGGCCTCTAGACTTGTTCTGGACAATGTTCTTTGTGCGCAACCTGTTCACCTTGTTCAATCACACACTTCTCGCCCACATGACATGGAGGTTTCATGTTGGTCCAATGTAGCAGCTGACTGTGGACTTTTCTCTGGACATTTCATCATCCAGCACTTGCAACTCTAATGTGAACTTTGGATTCCGAACCCAATGTACAGCACCCACCATCCTGTGCACTTTCCCCACACATGTTTGAAAATAAACTCACCAGTACACCATACTTGCCTCTGTTGTGACTCCAACTTGTCATGTGTCATGGAGATGCCGATCTGCTACACAACACAGTGCATGCCAAATACTGCAACAATGTGACCAACGTTAGGTGAGTCATGGTGATGTGACACATCTGAGGGAAAAACACCACTATGGCAACACAACACATACTCACCATGGTCATGTTACTCATCACACACAATGATGTTGACCTGAAACACATAGGTATGCACAAACACAACACCTATCCACAGTCATTGGTAACAAGTCCACAGGTGAGGTAAGCAAATGTCACTCAGATGTGGGAAGACAGACAACGCACCTAACAAAGCATAGCACAGGTTCATTACACATCAGCAACATGTTTATTCCACAATAGTTGCAAGGCAATTGTACGTTACGGTGGACACACGGTCACAGAGTGTCTGAGAATTGTTGTCCAGGGGTGTGTGGCACATCACTTGATGTCAATTGACTACTCCCACACTGGTGTCGGATTCTGGGTGTTGGGGGTCAGTGTTGACCAAACAACAGGCAAATTACCATGTGAAGGACAGACACAAGACACAGTCAAAAGCACAGCAGAACAGGAGAGAAATGCAATACACATGCACAAAACATGTCACAAGAAACCTACACAGAAACAAGTTAGCAGTACTACCCTATTGTGGAGTACACACCACCTGAATGGACACATCACTGCACGCATCCAGTCAAGTGGCACACAGACACACTCAAACAGCAACAGAGCAGCCACAACACATTCCAGGCTAACTCAATACATTAACATAACAACCCTGGAAACTCACATTCAGGTGAAGAAGTTGATGAGCTGTGAGCGGACGTCACCCTCCTCCTCATCATCACTGGCATCAAGGCCCAGGCCGGAATCCTCCACAGGTGGCGGAGGTTGGTCATCGTCATCCTGGATGAGAGTAACCTTCTTTCGCACTGCCATGTTGTGTAGCATGCAGCATACAAGGATTATTTTGCACACCGTTGCAGGCTCATATGGGAGGGCCCCTCCGGTCTTGTCCAGGCAGCGAAAGCAGCTTTTCAGGAGGCCGAATGTCCGCTCAATCACCCTCCTGCTCTGACCATATGCCTCATTGTAGTGCATCTCGGCTGGTGTCACAGGGTTCCTGAGGGGTGTCAGCAACCACGGCATGTTGGGTATCCGGAGTCACCTACACACAAAAATATTAACAAGTAGCTGGGTTTTGTAGGAGTGCGGAATAAAACATTGCCAAACACACACAATGATAAACAGTCAGTACACACCGACAAGCCAGGCACGCTGATATGGCATCTGTGACATCAGCGTTGCAATGCGACTTCTCCTCATTATGTAGGCATCGTGCGCAGAACCAGGGAACTGTGCACACACATGTGTGATACACATGTCTGCAAGACATACCACCAGAGCATTGATCGAGTGGAAATGTTTCCTGTTCCGGTATGCCTGCTCATGTGCCTGTGGTGGTATCAGGGCCACATGTGTCCCATCAATAAATCCAATGACGTTCGGCATCCTCCCCAGTGTATAAAAGGCATCCTTTATTTCAGGGAGTTCAGCTGGGCTAGGGAACTTGATGTACAGGTCAAGGAAATGCAACATCCCCTCCAAGACATCACGTAGCACACAGTTAAACATAGTTTGCGACATCCCACCTGCTGTAGCAACAGTGTACTGTAGGTACCAGTAGCAAAGAAGTGCAGGGCTGCCATCACCTTCACCTCTGGGGTCAGTGCTGTAGGGTATGTCCGGCCAGGTAGCAGATGTGGCGCCAACTGCTCCACCAACTCCTCAATCAGTGGCCTGGTGAAGTGGTACCGTCGGATGCAGTCGCGTTCCTGCATGGTTTGAAGGTCTGGGAACGGTCGATGGACAGCTGGTGCCCTGCAGAAGAGAGATGAACAAAGGAAGATTGTCGGTTCATCCACCCATGTGGCCATGACCAGGCTCAATATCACATGATACATCATGACATTACACAATGTACTGAGGTGTGTGCTGTTGGGCATGGACACATATGTCACCTACATGACCATCACCTCACATCTCAATTCCACATGTCCACATAAGTCCCATTTAGTGCAATGGCCAATCATTGGGCTGTGTCACCCGACCTATGTACTGCTGTGACGTTACAAACACACACCACAGTGACAAGTGAGGCCTGATGTCTCCCAGGCATCACAGATCTTTGCCATGCAGATACCCAGGGTCCCTGTAATGCCACATCGGCACTGGCATGGACATGACGTATCACGTACACACCACAAGGCAAGCGTGAGTCCCACAGGTAGTGGCCACTGTTGTCCCTGCAGGCCCTACATGTACGTCTCTTAGACACACACACACCATCAAGGTTGCTGCATATACCACATGGATGTGGAGACTGTCTCCCATTGGGCACATTTGATCATTCACATCTGAGACACAACATGCACACAGTGGTGCACATCTGAATTGTGGCTACAGGTCTCACTGTGACGTACATGCCATCACCCCCAGTACTCAGCCTGTATGTGACATGTCCTAAACATATCCAACCTGCAACTGTGTCCGTGACTCATGCCCATTACTGTACATTTGCACATCACAGTGGTAATGTGCACAACACACAAAGGATTCTGCCCCCATGAACACGTGCACAGCCTGGGAGTGGCTGAACAAAAGTGACACACAACAAACCAAATGTTGCCCCCCCACAGGGAATGCAGCCTTACATGCCATGGGACACTGTGTGGCCAATGCTGTAGTGTGGTAGGTGTGCACATGTGTCCCTGGCAAATAATTGTGTGTTGAATCTATCAAATAGTCACACCAATGAGGCCCGATGCGGGTGACAATGCGTACGCATTGCACGGTTCATGACCGAGCCGTGCATACGCTTTGCCATTGACTGCGATGAGGTCCGATGCGGGTGACAATGCGTACGCATTGCACGGTTCATGACCGAGCCATGCATACGCTTTGCCATTGACTGCAATGAGGTCCGACGCGACTGACAATGCGTACGCATTGCACGGTTCATGACTGAGCCATGCGTACGCTTTGCCATTGACTGCACTGAGGTCCGACACGGGTGACTATCATGCATACGCGTCGGGCAGGCATGGTCCGAGACAGGGGTACGCCTTGGCCATTGAATCATGTGGAGACGGGTGCATGTGTATTTTCAAAATATGCGTTGTACAGTCAGTTGACCTTGCCGGACGCACCCATTGGCTCTGGACTGTCATGGAGACGGATGTGGATTCAAAACTTGTACGAGTTGTGCGCTGGAAATTCAGTTGGATGCCTACAACAATGTTGCAACTCCTAGGGTTTCATGAAGGTGAAGATTTGAACGATGCGGAAGACGTGTACGAGTCTTACATTTCCATGGATTGGCCAGATTCATAGAATGCAACCGTGTTGGACCTATCACTGGGGACACATGGCACAGAGTCTGCCTCTGCAGCACAGATATAAGGCTGGGTGGCCCCCAGGGAGCTCACTTGCCTGCATTACATGCTACTGGACCACATCCCTGCTACCACTGCTGCTGTCTCTGCATCCTCTGGCTCCTGCTATGGCACGTACTCTGGAGAGGGCCCCAGCCTTCACTGAGGAGGAGAACCAGGCCCTGCTGGACGGACTCCTTCCACAGTACAGCAAGCTGTATAGGAAACCAGGGGAGCAGGTGAGTGTGCAGTCCACTGCCTTCCTAATTATGCATGTTGTCTGACTAGCAGTACTAGCAGTGTGTACACCAGTGGCAAGTATTCTCACTGAGTACTTTCATCCCCCAAAGTGTGTAGGTACATGTAATGAACAGGTGTTCTGCTGATAAAGTGCATTGGTGCAAGTTTAAACTTTCCAGGCATTGTTAACATGTCAGACAAGCAGGTTATTTGTCCTTTCCCATGGTTGCACTACCTGAAAACTAATTCTCCTTTGTGATGATGACATGTCTATCCAAATGTGTGCAGCACAAATATGGGGCATGTGTGTTAATGTACTTTTAACTTTGTCATCCTCACAGGTTGATGCCCACCAGAAGCAGGAGATATGGCTGACCATCGCCCGGGCAGTTCGTTCGGTGGGGGTCTACAAGCGTCGGATCCGCAACTGCCAGAAGAGGTGGCAGGACCTTTGGGGCTGGACCCGGAGGATCGCAAGAGTCCAGCTGAAGCTGTCACCTCCTTGCAGGAGGGGCGGACACCAGACCCTGACCCCCCACATGCTCCGGATCCTGGCGGTGGTCTTCCCGGACCTGCATAGGCAGCTGAAGGCCAGACAGCAGCAAGGAGGGGGTAAATCCATGCCTAATCTGTGTACTATGTCTGACATGCTAATTGCATTCTTTTGGCCTGGTCACACTTCCACATTATGTAGGTCTTGTAGTCCAATACTCATGTCCCTCAACTGTTTGATGCACCCTCCTCATCTGTTCCACAGGTGTGGCCCCTACAGTCTGTTGCTTGTGTCACTAGGGCACTGTGTCCATGCAGACAGCTATGCTTCAGCTTCCGGACAGCATCTGTTCCCGTGTCTCTGTTGTGTGTTTCATGGGTGGTTCAATTGTTTACCCAATGCCTGGGATCTGACATGTGATCTGTGTGTGCCCTTGATATGTGTTCCAATTGCTGGTCTGACTCGCCACATGTGGCTGGGGTATTTCAAACAAAGCCATGCAGCAGAGGACTTCAATTTGTGTGCCTCAAGAGTATGTATATAAAGTATGTCACACTTGCTTAGCCACATGACTACTGTCCAGGGCCAAACCCTGTTTCACGTAGACCTGGGCAGTCATATCTCCTCAAGGGCATTTAGAAACACTCTGTAATCCCACTCCTGTGTATCAACTTACAGGTTGTGCTTAGTGACATGTGCCTTCAGGTGTCTGCCTCTGTGTCATTATGGTGTGGCTTCCTGTTACGTACAACTGGGGTGTCCATGATTTTGAGGGTCAGCACGACATCTGAGATGTGACTGTGAGAGACAAGACCTGTGTGACATATAGGTGTGTGATCATCTGACAGCGCACAATGGTGTATGCAACTGTGTACTTCAGGCAGCTGGGTTACATGCACGGCAGACTGTGATGTGCTAATGTACAGGGAGTTGTGTTTGCAGAGACTCATATGTCTGATTTGCATGATGTGGGGTCTTCTGGGTCCTGGATATGTTGTTTGCAGGGGAT
Organism: Triturus cristatus; assembly: GCF_964204655.1. Taxonomy (NCBI): domain Eukaryota; kingdom Metazoa; phylum Chordata; class Amphibia; order Caudata; family Salamandridae; genus Triturus; species Triturus cristatus. The sequence continues at coordinate 668,048,912 of NC_140592.1, forward strand.
GGGCAAGTGCACTTGTCATCTGCAGAGTTAGCTTTACCCCTGAGCTATGATTGTGACACAGTGCATACTGTTGTTGTCTGGATGCCTTGCCCCTGTGACAGGAGACAGTGTTGACTGACTTTCCAGGCATACCAGTGCCATGGCATTTAACTTGCTACAAGTGATCCTGCATTGTGTTCAAGTGTGCACCATGCACCCCATTGTTACATTGACTATCAGGACATGAGAACATCATAGTGTGTGTTGCTGGCATGCATCACAAGCATGTGAAATGAGTCTCTGCCCATCCCTTCATCAGGACCCCTGTACTGAGTCAGTGGCAAGAGATGTGCTGTGTGTATAGTGACATACTCCTACATGTTCACTTGCATGTCCAACTAATGTGTGGGTGGTGCATGTCGGCACATTGGGGTATTAGCATCCAACATTCAACAGACATATGGGTACAAGTCAAGGAGGGATATGTGTGCCATGGTTGATGTTGAGAATGACAATTGGCTTATTCTAAACAGTGTTGGCACTTTGAGCAGTGTTCAGCTGATGATGCCAGGGCTTGCCCTGTGATGTGATGTACTCACTGTGGTGTGTGCAATAAGTGCATGTGACTGATGTTGTTCTCTTTCTTCCTATTCCTATCCAGATACATCTACGGCCACAGAGGGGACAGCTCCACGGACCAGGAGGAGCCACAGAACCTGACAGAGACAGAAGGAGAGGAGTCAGGGAAACCCAGTGGCACGGAGGGCGAGTGGAGCCACACTGAGGAGTCCTCAGCACCATCCACCCCAGCTGAGGGCCACAGCAGCTCTGAGGATGACTCCCTTGTGGAGGCGGGTGTCAGCAGCCACCAAACCCCAGCTAGTGAGTCTGTCCCCGCCACCGCCCCCACCACCACCATCACCACCCTCCCATCGGCTCCCATCCCAGAGGTCCGTGGAGGCTCCCGTGTTCGGGAGCATGTCTCCTTTGTGCCAGGCACCACACCCCCTGTCCCTGTGTCCCCTGCTGCCCTGAGTGAGGAGTCTGTGGACTTACTTAGACAGATCCATGTAGGGCAGACATCGATGCTGAGTGTCCTCCATGCACACACCCGGCTGTTGACACAACTGGTGTCGTTCATGGAGGGCATTTCATTGGTCATGTCTGCCCTACAGAGGACCAATCAGTCCGTGGCCTCCTCCCTGACGGCAGCAGTGTCCCTCCTCCAACAGTCCCGCACCCCTCCTACCCCTGCACCACCCACGATTCCTAGCAGCCTTCCTGTCCCAAGCACACACACACCTGCACATTCTCACAAAGCCACAGACACGGGCAGCACACAAACACCCAAACCAAGGGCTAGACGTGCACAAAAGTAAGCGCAGGAGACTGATACCACACTCACAGGGGATGGTTTGCAGACACACACACAGTCATCCACAACCACTCCGTAGTCCTCCGAAACCTCTCCCTTCCAGCCCCCTTACCTTGCCTCACCTGCAACCTGATCTCCACAGAGGCTCTTCCTCTGTGACCTTGGCCTCTTCCCCACTGACCCAGCAGATCCAGATTACAAGGGGAAGAGAAATTCCCCACACACAGAGGGGAGTGCCCCTCACACCCGGACACCCTCCTCCAGGCACAGTCAGACTGAGGCCCCCACCCGCAAGTCCCCCCGGAGCCGGAGGAGCAAGACCCCACCGCCGCCATGCAGCTCCAAGACGAAGTCTCCGTCCTCCATCCCCCAGGCCACCACTCCAGAGGTTCCCCCGCCACACCCTGCCCTGGGTTCCCCCACCCACAGATATACCAACCCCAAGATGCTGAGGCCCTCCCCCCCACCACTTGCTCCTCCAGCCCCGGTCAGACGGTTAGTGCCACTGAAGTGGGGACCGTGTCCCCCCTCTGTCCTGCTGACCTCACCTGCACCCCATTCCGCTCACATGGTTTTAGGCACTGCAGTGGAGTCCACGACCACCCCGTCTAACTTGGGCACTGCAGCGGGGACCCAATCCACTCCATCTGACCTGCCCACTGAAGTTGTGCCGGCACCCACCCCATCTGACTTGTTCCCCACAGTTGTGACTGCACCCACCGCTTCAGTCAGCTCCACTGCAGTTGCAAGTGACTCTCCTGCATCCACCACCCCTTCACTGCCTCCTTCTGCTGCGCCCTGATCCTGTCCTTGCGGTGCCTGGCCTGCCCCCATGTATGCCCCTCCGAGGGGATGTCCCCTGTCCTTACCAGTGCAGGCAAGCAACGTGTGACAGTTGTCACTCAAGTTCACTCCTTGTCATTTGATAATGGGCTGGCCATTGGCCTTTTGTTTGAACGGACGTTTAAATTTTCATATGCTGAATAAAGCTTTTTTCTTTATCCTTGTGAACTTGATTTAGCTGTACATTAGGTTGATGGGTTGATGATGTTTAGCATGCTCTTGCACCTGTAATGCTTGGTTTCCAATGTTGAATACTGAGGTGTTGATGTGAGGTACTCCATGTGGACCATGAGATATGTATCCTATTCTGGTCGGTATCCATGTCATCCTTTGCAGCTAACTGGGTGTGTCATGATCAACAATTTGTGGACATCTCTGCGAACATTTCATTTGCATGGTCACATCTGTGGCTTGCACCCATGCACATATGATGTGCTACCATTGTCCAATTTGTCTATTTCCCTGACTTTGGGCGCATCACCACTGGACCTACAGGTGTGGGCATCATTGGTATAGGAGCAACTGGGTCCTCTGTGCAACTTTCTGTACATATGTGTTGAGTATGTGCAGATGACTTAGGGGAGACTCACGTACCCAGGCTGTTGTGACCAGAGCCTTCATTGTGTGGTAACTGATGGCAGACTGACCAAGTGTTCTGCTGACATGAGTGAGACGTGCTGTGACTATGTTTGGCACAGCTGGGCTTCCAAAGGAGTTGGGTCCCCTCAAGTAAGTATGTTGTACCGTGACATAGCCTGGGCCCATGGTGTGTGTTGTGTGAGCATGTGTGTGTATGTCCACATCCCTTATCATATACAGGCAGTGTTCCCTTGATATGTTCCTGTTGTTTATGCTTGCTGAATGGTACTGTGTTCAACCCACAACTTTGCCATGGGCTTCCAGATGTGTGGGTGCATGACACACTACTGTTAATTGGTGTTTCATCATTGGTATTTTCAGTTCTGAGTTGTGGTGATGTTGTCAGACGCAGATGGGACACATTCAGAGGGCCCCAAGACACTTGTTAGCTCGCAATATCATGTAGTTGTCCCTAGGTGATACCTTTCAGTGATTGAGACATGTGTATGTGTGTGTGACTGCTCCCACTTGTTGGGTTCAGGGCTGCAATGTTTGCAGGTGTCAGCATGTGTCCCTTGTGGTTCTCCTTGGCTTCTGCATTGTCCTGGGACTGTGGGAGTTATCTGAAGGTTAAGTGAGCTTTGACATCATGGTCAGGTACCGCATACTGTGCTTTATGTCTGTCATTCACCAGGATTGTAAACTGTCCTTGTGATGAGTCTGTGCACCTTAGTTCCTCCCAACAATCCTGTGTTTGTCATGGATGCATGTGCAATGTCACCTGTCCATGTGGGCTTCACAGATGCACATTGTTGCAGCTCAGGGTGTGTGGTGTTAAGGGTGGACTGATATAAATGTTTGCATGGATGGGCCCCAAGCTCCCGTTTGTCCATGGATGATGGGCCATGCTGAGTGATTTGTGTTTGTGTAGATGTGATGTACGTTTGTGGCACAGGACACATTTATTTATTTATTTATTTTTAACATTTCATAAAGCGCGAACAAATGCCCGCAGGCGTCTCGGCGCTGTACTATGTAAACTCCCCTTAACTTGGCTTCTAGCTCTTAGAGGTTAAACAACCATGTTTTCAACATTTTCCTGAATAACAGGAGATTTGGGCTAGATCTAATGGATTGTGGCAGTGTGTTCCACAGTTTCGGGGCAGCCACCAGGAAACGTCTGTCTCCCCAATTGACTAGTCTGGTCCGAGGTATCACTATATCGTTCAGTTTGGCTGAACGAAGTGGTCGAGGAGGGCAGTACGGAATAAGCCGCTCTTTCAGGAACTGGGGGCCTTGCGAGTGTAGTGATTTGTAAACTATACATAATGTCTTAAATTTAATTCTATTCCTGATAGGGAGCCAATGGAGGCTTCTCAAAGTGTCAGTTATGGGTTCAAACTTAGGAATACCCAAGAGGAGTCTGGCCGCCGCATTCTGCACTGTCTGCATTTTCTTAATGACTCTGGTTTGGGCGTTGATGAACAGGCCATTGCAATAATCCAATGCAGACAGGACTAGGGCACTTACTAAAGTCTTGCCTACACTCTTGGGAAGAAACGGAAGGATCTTTTTTACCAGGCGTAGTTTATAAAACGCTATAGAGGCAGTCTGATTTGCGTGAATCATAAAATTCAGTTTATCGTCAAAAATTACGCCTAAATTTCTCACCTTTGTGGTCGGTTTAGGCAGGGCTCCAAAAGATAACGGCCACCATATCGAAGACCAGTTAGGATTGAGAGGGCCAAAGGTTAACACCTCGGTTTTGTCAGAGTTCAGCTTCAAACAGTTTGCTGACATCCACTGTCCGATAGCCTGCATACCTGCTCTGAAACTCTCCGCTACTGTTTCCCCATCATCTCTGACGGACAGGATCAACTGGGTGTCATCGGCATAAGAGGTAAGGTTCATCCCATGTGCTTTGATCGTCTTAGCAAGGTCCGACACGTAGATGTTAAATAGTGTCGGACTGAGGGATGAACCTTGAGGCACCCCACATGGCAGGGACAGCTCTGCTGACGTGAATTGTCCCATGACGACTGCCTGTGATCTATCCGCCAGGAATGATGTTAGTAGTTTTTTCGCTAGGCCTCGCACGCCCATGCCTTCAACACGATCGACCAAGATCTTATGGTCGACCGTGTCGAAGGCGGCCGATAAATCTAAAAGCACTAACAGTGCTGAGCCTCCTTGATCTCGTATTAGACGAATGTCATCCGCTACTTTGATCAAAGCCGTTTCTGTTCCATGAAACTTGCGGAATCCAAATTGGGTATCATCGAGCCGATGGTTTTGCTCGATAAATTCCGCAAGTTGAACGTTCATAGCCTTTTCTACTATTTTGGCTAGAAACGGAAGGTTGGCTATAGGCTGTAATTTTTTAACTCTGTTTTATTCAGGCCAGCTTTTTTCAAAAGTGGCTTTAGCAAGGTCTTTTTTAAAGGGGAAGGAAAGATACCTGTGCGGAACAGCAGGTTACAGATTTGAGTTATAACTGGCACCACTGTGTCCAGTAATGGGAGAAGAGTTTTCACGGGACAGGGATCTAGGGCTGAGCCGGACTTAATGGATTTGATAATGTCCTCAGTTTGTTTTTCAACGATTTCCGCAAACTGTGGGAGGATATTTCCAATATGTGATGTTGGCCTGTTATCCATCTTTTGAGTATCAGTAGAGTTGAACACTGAGAAGATGTCATTCACTTTTGTGAAGAAGAAGGATGCTAGTGAGTCACAGACACTTTGTGAACAAGGGGGATTTAAATCAGGAACCCCTCCTGCAAGCTGTTTAGTTATGTTGTAGAGCTTTTTATTAGAGTTTTTAGCATTTTCAATTTGCTCGCTGTAGTACTTTTTTTTGGCCTCTAGGATCAGGAGTTTATACTGAATTTGGAGCTTTTTATACATATGTTTGCTTTCATCGTCATAATTTTTCCTCCAGTGTCTTTCTTTATTTCTACATAGTTGCTTATGTTCTCGAAGTTCTTTTGTGTACCAAGGTGCTGAGGGGGTGCTTCTGTTACTGGACATTCGTTTGACTGGTACTAATTTATTAGTAGCCTGGTCCAGCCAAACTTGATATTGGTTTATGGCTATTTCTGGATCAGTAGACAGGATGGGCTTAGAATTATCTAATGCTACCTTAAGGTTCGGAATATTAATATCTTTCCATACCGTAAAGGTTTCCTGTCTGGGAGTGGGTATTTTAACAGTGGAGGTATCGCTAATTTCTATAGTACTAAGTACCAGATGATGGTCAGTCCAAGTCATTGGGAGGACGTCAGTAATTAGGAGATTATCTAAGTTGGTATATATTCCATCTAATGTATGCCCAGCGTTGTGGGTAGGTCCTGTCACCAGTTGTGATAGGCCAAAGACCTCCATTGCCGACTGTAGGGATATAGTATCATTATCCTCATTACAGTCCAGATGGAAATTAAAATCTCCTAGTAATGTTATGGACTTCTCAATTGCAGATGTTTCTAAAATAGTGGCTAATTCTGTGAGAAATCCCAGCCGAGTTTCTGGTCGTCTATATAATAGTATGCCTCTGAAATTATAGGAGGGCGATAAATAGATATTAAAGTGAAGCGCCTCACATGTAGTAGTGGGTATTGCCTTGATGTGGATTTTAAGGGTGTCTCGTGCAATGATTGCTATCCCACCTCCTCTTTTGTTAATTCTGTCCAGCCTATATATTTTAAATCCCTTTGGGACAGCTATAACAAGATCTGGGTCCGATGTTTTATCCATCCAGGTCTCTGTCAGGAACATTATATCAATGTTCCTGTCCAGAAGCAAATCAGCAATTTCTTGCCTGTGTTTAGCCAACGAGCGGACGTTAATAAGGGCAGTTATGACATTTTGTGTTACCTGCTTTTGATAGTCATTTTCCACCAATTTATTTAAAAGGGGGATGGCTCGTGGACGTAGGTCGATTAGTGAGGAACGAGTGTAAGGTGGCGGGCGGGCTGAATCAGTAGGGCCAGGGGTGGCGGCCCTAGGCCCGTGTCTGGCGCGGATGGGCGCAGATGGGCTTGCCTTTGGCGCGCCTTCGGCGCGCCGCCGGCGTGCCCGCTGTGCCCGCCCGCCCGCTGCGCGGACGGAAAGACCCCATGTTTTCATACTGTGTCGAGGAGGGTGGGAGGCGTCCTGCCACTGGACCGCCAACCCTTTCTCCCTCCAAGATGGCGCCTTTGCCCCGCGTCGTCAGCCCCTGATCGGCCACGGCGGGAGGAAAAGGTGAGAGGAGCGCGCCTCGGTGCTTGACAGATCTTGTCCTCACTAAGCGCGATAGTATGCAGAATAAAATCTAGCAATTAAGATATATACAAATGTTAAAAAACTCGCCCAGTAATATCACAAGGGATAGAGTAGAACCCCCGGCTTCCGCCTCAGGGGAGAGTATCTAGTACGCAGAGCGACGGACACTTACTGCTTAAGTATCCGGGAGGGTGGGAGGCGTCCTGCTACTGGACCGCCAACCCTTTCTCCCTCCAAGATGGCGCCTTTGCCCCGCGTCGTCAGCCCCTGATCGGCCACGGCGGGAGGAAAAGGTGAGAGGAGCGCGCCTCGGTGCTTGACAGATCTTGTCCTCACTAAGCGCGATAGTATGCAGAATAAAATCTAGCAATTAAGATATATACAAATGTTAAAAAACTCGCCCAGTAATATCACAAGGGATAGAGTAGAACCCCCGGCTTCCGCCTCAGGGGAGAGTATCTAATACGCAGAGCGACGGACACTTACTGCTTAAGTATCCGGGAGGGTGGGAGGCGTCCTGCTACTGGACCGCCAACCCTTTCTCCCTCCAAGATGGCGCCTTTGCCCCGCGTCGTCAGCCCCTGATCGGCCACGGCGGGAGGAAAAGGTGAGAGGAGCGCGCCTCGGTGCTTGACAGATCTTGTCCTCACTAAGCGCGATAGTATGCAGAATAAAATCTAGCAATTAAGATATATACAAATGTTAAAAAACTCGCCCAGTAATATCACAAGGGATAGAGTAGAACCCCCGGCTTCCGCCTCAGGGGAGAGTATCTAGTACGCAGAGCGACGGACACTTACTGCTTAAGTATCCGGGAGGGTGGGAGGCGTCCTGCTACTGGACCGCCAACCCTTTCTCCCTCCAAGATGGCGCCTTTGCCCCGCGTCGTCAGCCCCTGATCGGCCACGGCGGGAGGAAAAGGTGAGAGGAGCGCGCCTCGGTGCTTGACAGATCTTGTCCTCACTAAGCGCGATAGTATGCAGAATAAAATCTAGCAATTAAGATATATACAAATGTTAAAAAACTCGCCCAGTAATATCACAAGGGATAGAGTAGAACCCCCGGTTTCCGCCTCAGGGGAGAGTATCTAGTACCATGTCTGGTTTTAAAAGTTTGTAAGACATCTACCTTTGTCATCGCAGTGGAGGTGTCATGCATGCTTGTGTCACCCCAATGTCTGATCCCTGGGGGTAGTGCTGTTGTGTGTCAGTCTCTTGCTGTGTTGGTTTGTGTTCTTTCCAGCTTGTGTCACATGTGTCTTTTGTGCTCCCTCTCTTCTCACAATGCCTGATTGCCCACTAAGGGGGTCCCAACAATGATTTACTTTTGTATGGCACTGTGTCCACATCTGTGTCAATGTGGTTCAGCCCCCTCATGTGTTGTGTAGTTGCCTGGGGATACTGAGACACACACACACACATGTTGTGTCAGATGTGCAGTGTGAGGTTTCCTGTTTGTGTTTGTGCATCTGCATCAGTGCATTGGTATTGCAGTTGTGGGCCATTGTCTGGATGCTGTATCTGTGATTTTCCCTGCTGTCCCTGTGAGTCATATCACATCATTCTGCACAATTATCCTGGTTGTTAGGTGCCATTGCTGGCATAGAATGGGAGTTTGTGACCTGACACCTACAGTCTACACAGGGTGTTTTGATTAGTGAGTCTATTTTCGAGATGTGTGTATGCTTTGTGATGGTCACTTCTGCTCTTGTGTCATTGTACACTGTAGGCATTGTCAGCCGCCATGTGTGGTGCTTGTCTGCACCTGGCCGAGAGTATGTTTTGTTTTCACAGCACTGTTAGCCTCACCACATCTCTGTGGGTATCGGACACAACCACAAGTTTGCCCCAAAAGTGTTTAATGTGTTGGGACCGGGATTCATACATGCTGTTTGGCATTTGCAGCTTTGACCATGATGACACTTACCTTTTGGTCACTGTGATGAGGGGGGGTTTAGACCCCCATCACCACAATGCTCGACATTTGCTGCAGTTTGGAACCCCACACTTAACTTTTGTTCTACACAGTGAGGGGTGTTATTTTTACATTGACACAGTGCTATAGTGATGCTTGCCTGGTGTAGGCCACACTCATTTTTTGGTAACACATGTGCTGGTAGTTACATTGTATGTTCGAAGTCATAATCACTGTTGTGGGCATTTATCACAGACTAGACACTGTTGTCATGATGTTAGGGGGGATGTATTTTGCTGACATACCTAATGTTGGAGTATGATGGATGTGTGGGGCATCATCCATCCTATGGGTGGGGGTGGCAGGGGTGATGGCCAGCAGGTCCCCTATGATTGGGGGTGGCAGGGGTGATGTGCAACATAAGCCCTATGAGTGGGGGTGGCAGGGGTGATGGGGAACAGGTCCCCTATGAGTGGGGGTGGCAGGGGTGATGGGCAACAGGTCCCCTACGGGTGGGAGTGGCAGAGGTGATGGGCATCAGGTCCCCTATGATTGGGGAGGCAGGGGTGATGTGCAACATAAGCCCTATGAGTAGGGGTGGCAGGGGTGATGGGCAACAGGTCCCCTATGAGTGGGGGTGGCAGCGGTGATGGACAACAGGTCCCCTATTTGTGGGGGTGGCAGGGGTGATGTGCAACATTAGCCCTATGAGTGGGGGTGGCAGGGGTGATGGGCAACATAAGCCCTATGAGTGGGGGTGGCAGGGGTGATGGGCAGCAGGTCCCCTATGGGTGGGGGTTGCAGGGGTGATGGGCAGCAGGTCCCCTATGAGTGGGGGTAGCAGGGGTGATGTGCAACATAAGCCCTATGAGTGGGGTGGCAGAGGTGATGGGCAACATAAGCCTTATGAGTGGGGGAGCAGGGGTGATGGGCAGCAGGTCCCCTATGGGTGAGGGTGGCAGAGGTGATGGGCAGCAGGTCCCCTATGATTGGGGGTGGCAGGGGTGATGTGCAACATAAGCCCTATGAGTGGGGGTAGCAGGGGTGATGGGCAACATAAGCCCTAGGAGTGGGGGAGGTAGGGGTGATGGGCAGCAGGTCCCCTATGGGTGGGGGTGGCAGAGGTGATGGGCAGCAGGTCCCCTATGATTGGGGGTGGCAGGGGTGATGTGCAACATAAGCCCTATGAGTGGGGGTGGCAGGGGTGATGTGCAACATAAGCCCTATGAGTGGGGGTGGCAGGAGTGATGGGCAACAGGTCCCCTATGAGTGGGGGTGGCAGGGGTGATGGACAACAGGTCCCCTATGAGTGGGGGTGGCAGGGGTGATGTGCAACATAAGCCCTATGAGTGGGGGTGGCAGGGGTGATGGGCAACATAAGCCCTATGAGTGGGGGAGGCAGGGGTGATGGGCAGCAGGCCCCCTATGGGTGGGGGTGGCAGGGGTGATGGGCAACAGGTCCTCTATGAGTGGGGGTGGCAGGGGTGCTGGCCATACAACCCCTATGGTGGCCTGTTGTTAGTGGCCAAGATATGGATCCCTGTGTGTGTGTGCCATTTTGCGGGTACGTGTCGTTTGTTTGTGTGGTAGGTGTCTGACTTACCTTCTGCACCGTCCGCGTCTGTTCCTGATCCGGTCATAGATGTAAAGTACTGGTATGACCTGCGCAATGGGATTCATGATGTGTTCGTCTCGTACACGCTGCTTGTTGCTCCGTCTCGTACCCGTTGCAAGCTGGTCTGTCTCCTAGCCATGGATTGAGTTGTGGCGCGAATCTGATATGCTTCTTTTCCGGATGCTGTGACATGCATACGTGGCGACCCGTCCGGCGCGTAGGAAGTACGCATCGTACTTGTCAGTGCAGAAACTGCTATGGATACTGCTTCCGGGCAACTCGGTTTGGCGTTAGGAGTTACGGCTTGGACGAAGAATAGAGCTTGAATCACAGCCTACGTGTCGGTCGGGTTTTGGGCAGTTATGCGCATCGTACTTCATCAGCAGGACAGACCGGCTACGGGTACGTGTCGGTCACAAGGTAAGGCTATGGACAGCTCTCGGAGAGCTGTCTGACCCGGATCGGAATCGACCCCTAAATGTGCCTCCCATCCAATGTTTGTGCTTTCATCTATGCCAGTCAGTCAAAACCACTTTAATCGATTAATTAAAATCATAAAAGTACATCACAAAAATTCATACAGATAAAATACGTTAAAAAATACAATGTGATAAACACTTCCTGAAAAGATCATCCAGACAAATAGATGTGCCACTGATGTCATAATCCAGGCTGGACATCAAGTTTTTTCCTTGTCCGCACCGCAGAAACCAGAAAATTAGCAATATTAAAAATAATCCATGGGCAGTCAAGTAGTTGCAGGTACATCAGAGCTGGTTTAACTTGATAAAAACCTCTCCCTTGAAACAATAGTAAAATGTACTTCTCTCTGCTTGCAGTATAATAATTACAAAATAGGATAAAGTTGCCAGTGTCTTGAATTGAGCTATCATCACATTTGAAAAGAGCTGCATCGTCTGGTTTACTCCATCCTTGGAAGCTCCCTAAATTAAAATGTATCAAATTAAAACGAAATCTAGTCAACAGCCAGCGGTGAAAATGATTTGTGACCAACTTAAGATAAGGCTCGATCTGGGGGGAGGTTATTAGTAAGAAATGAGCCCTTACAGACACTTTATTAAGTTCCTCTCCCTCCCGCTCTTGAGACCTTAAATTCAAGAACTGAACTTTAACCCGGTCAATATCCCCCTTAGTGATCACTTCTGGGTTCTCGTAGATCTCAGGGCGCCCTAGATTATAAAAAGTTTTCTTAATGTACAAGAGCCAGGGGATATCGGACGCCCTATCTAAGCCAATACAGTCTTTTAAGATTAATCGATTTAGGGAGAGTTCAGGGTTCAACCATATTTTCAGCCAAAATATTAAAGGGGCCAGACTTATACGGTCAGAGACGTAATCCATTCCCAATTCTTGGTGTATTGAGAAGGTAGGGGATGACTGGGGGATGGAGAGAAGTGAGCGAAAAAATGTATTTTCTACCAATTGGACACCCTCCGCTTTTTTATACCCCCAAATAGCGGCACCATAGACCGCTAAAGCTAAACATTTCGCCCTATAGATGGCAAGAACAGCCTCACATGGTTTACCACCCAGGCGTCGGGCAAAACTTAATATAGCGGAGGAAGCTCTACCCACACTGTTCTTCTTGGCTATAAGCTGTGGGGTCCACGAACATCTATCATCAAACAGGACCCCCAGGTAGGTAAATACCTTTACTTTTGTGACCTCTACTCCATTACAATAGAAATGTTTAACTTTATTTTTACGAGTGCCCAGGGACATAACATGCGATTTAGTGCTGTTCACCACTAAATCCAAAGAACTCATGAACTCCCCAAAGGAGTTCAATAGTCTCTGTAATCCCAGAGGGGTACGAGCCAATAGGACAGCATCGTCCACGTACAGAAGAACAGGTAAACTACAGCTCCCTATACGCGGAATATCCAGGCTGGCCTTGCCTAAGGTGATATCTAACCTGTTGATATATATAGTAAAAAGTAGGGGGCCAGGATACAACCTTGGCAGACCCCTCTGGCCGATTTAAAGTGGCGTGTGCATTTGCCCTCATGGGACACCCCTACTGCGGCGTATAAATCTTGGTGCAAATCCGCTAGAAAGTGGACAAGACAAGGATCAATCCCCAAATCCAACAGGATCGTCCACAGCTTCGATCTATTCACCAGATCAAAAGCTGTGGATAGATCCATAAATGCCAGATGTATGGGGCCTTTGGTTGATTTTGTGTACTTGTTAATTAGCAGGTACAGGTTAAGGCACTGTTCCATGGTACCCCTACCAGATCTAAAGCCATATTGGGCCTCCGTTAAAATCCCCCTCTCCGTCACCCAGTCTGAAATTTTGTTCAGGATCACTTTACCCAAAATTTTGACCGCTGAATCGATTAATGAGATGGGCCGGTAACATCTCGGATCACCCCTCTCTCCCTTTTTAAAAACCGGTATAATAATTGATTTGGACCAGGACTCCGGAAACCCATTCACAACACTAGCGTTAAAAACATTGGTTAAAATATTGCTCCAGAGCTCAATGTCACCTTTGTAGAGCTCCAGCGGGACACCATCTGGTCCTGGGGCCTTGTTGGAGGCAGAGTCTTTTATTGCCTTCCCCACATCATGTTTAGCAAATGTCAAAAGGTTAGGGGGGAGGATGTTTCAGGGACCTTAAAAATGTCCAGAGTCAAATTACTTGCGTAAATTCGTTCAAAATGGGCCAACCACTCCCCCTCTGGGATGTTAATATCAAGTGGAGCATTTTCCTCCCCCGTTAAGAGTGGACTATTAACTATGTTCCAAAACTTAGCACTATCCTTAAGGACCTCTACCGAGGTTAAGGCATCACAGGCCTCCTTCTTTAGTTTGTTTTTTCGTCTCTGGGTAGTTAGTTTGTAGTCTTTCCTAAGGATGGATATTTGGGCCTTGTCCCGTGGTTGCTTTTTTAGAGCAGCTAATAAATTTTGATGGGCCCTGGAACAGCTAGAGTCAAACCACTTTTTCCCCTGTGAAGGACGCAATTTGCTAGGAATAGTTAGGTCTGAGGCGACCTGGAAGCAGATAGAGTCAAAGGCAGAAATTATCTCTCCACCCGTAGTGGAGGGGTCCAAACACTTCCTAAACACGACACTGTTTTTCGCAATTAAATTCTCTATAAAGTCCTCCGGGACTACTTTGGCCATCTTTAATTTCCTACCTTGGTCACAAGAGACAAGGGTAACAGGGGGGACTGGGGCCAATGGAACCTCCTTGGGACAAAAACCCTTATCTAATACTAAGATTAGTCTAACATTCCTTGGCAGTAATGACTACCTTGGAAATGGAACCATATCTGACCTACGTCGAGTCACAATTTGAGCGTTACTTGTTGGCACGATTCAGATTGAATATTTTCCATAGGCTTGTAGCCTTCCCTAAAAGTCTTAATTGGGATGAGCGTTTAACGGTGTGCCCCTGTGACGATATGTCCGAACAATCAACGATGCACACCGTTTTGTTTTGTAAATATTATACTGCGCACCGCAAATTATGGCTAATTCCCTTGCTAAGAACCCTTGGCCTTAGAAGATGTCGTCCCGCTATGCTGCACCGGCAATTTTTGAACACTGTATTGATTTCGAAACAAGTTAGTACCTTTTTAAAGTGTATTTTTAAACACAGATCAAATCTTGGTTGAAGTAATTTTTGTTAAGTTAAGGTAAAGGGTAGTCCAAAAGCGATTCATAAAGAATAATGTTCAAATTGGCATTGCAATGTAATGCATTTGAGTCAGAACAAGTTTTGGAAAATTGCCCTAGTTGTTGCTCACTTTCATGAGTATATTGTGCTTAATATGTGTTTTATGTACTTTTATGGATATTAATGTTTTATATCCGAATAAAGATTTACTTACTTACTAAGATTACAGGATTGTGGTCACTGAATGGAGACCGAAAAACATAGTACCTATGGACCCACCTTAAGAGAGCTGGCGATAGGAAAATATAATCAATAATTGATTCACTATCCCTTGCTTCAAACGTCGCTACCCGTTCACTCTTGGTTAAAAAACAAGGCTCATAAAGATCCGCCAGTTGAAGGAGTTCTTCAAGAGCCTCACCCTTGATAGAATGTTCAAAGTGAGGTGGAGCAGAGTGCGGGGGGCCGTGCGGATCAACAATCTTACAATTAAAATCACAAAGATGAATATTAAAATCACCCATAAAGATAATTTGTACAAAAGTGGTCTGACGTGATGTATACAGTTCTAAGAATTTTGATAAAAAATTAAGATTCTCATTCACAGGTACACAATCCCCAGCATTATAAAAATTAATAAACAATATTTTGGATTGCGACTCCATAATACATTCCAACATTTGACAGTTATGGGAGGCTGTATCTAACTTGGAGATCTTGGCCTTAAGTTTTATAGAGAAAAGGAACAGGCCACCCTTAGCTCTGCCTGCTGCCGATGGTGATGCAGGGTGGAAATAGGATTTAAAACCATCAATCCACAGGTTATTTTCCCTAGCCCAGGTCTCTTGTAGAGCTATAATGTCAAAACCTGCAACAAATTTTAACCAGTTTGCATCTTCTTGTTTAGAATGTAGACCAGCTACATTCCAGCTCATGATTCTCACGGAGACTCCAGGGTCCCCTGGGTTAACTATATCGTTACCACTGTTACATGGTATGGGGACTGAGAGATCTAGTCAGTCGTTAGCATCTAGCTGGGACAGGGGTAAAAACCTGTTGGATAAAGCAATGGCATCAGTGGTCCTATCTATCCTATTGATTCTGGGGTTATCCTGAGAAGGAGCTTTGGTGAAACACCAAGGCGTAGGGTCTTCACTAGAAATAGCACAAGGCACCAGTGCCAATGGGCGCTCAGATCGTAGCGGGGGACAGTGTCTCCCTCGGGCGTTAGAAAAACTGAGGGGCGATGGATAAAAAAGGCTTAAAGGGACAGCCCTAATATTACCATCCTCCCCGGCCACATCAGAGGCGTCCCATAATAAACGTGTTTCTACATAGGGGTTATTAAAATTAACCACCACACAGTCCCCCTTAAATTTTTTCTTAGTACCACCTATCCATCCAACCCGCCTGGCTGTCAAAATATAGCGTGAAATATTGGCATCACCCGAGCAGTTCTGGTCACACCATTTCCTGGTAACTGACAGTAGTGCTTCGGATGATTCGGTTTTTCCGTACGGTAGTGGCGAGACTTTAACCAGGATGACCACCAATGGGACAGCCTCAGGGGGGAGATTGATACAAGGTTGAATTGAGGGGTTACATGAAATATGCCCACTAACAAAATTGTCCTGAGGTGTAGGTTGGACTAGGGACCTGGTTTTCCTGTTCAAATGCCCCTCCGAGTCCCTAACCTCTAGGGTTGTGATAGTGGTGCTCGACTTGGGGGACACAGCTATACTCGGGATCCTAGAGGAATCCCCCACTGTCCTGCTACTAGGACCGGCTGTTGTCAGATGAGTAGATCTAGGAGGGGTACTGTTTTGCGTAGGGTTACGAGCCTTGTTTAAAGCTGAAAGGGTGGAGTCAATCTGGGCACATTTCTCTAATAAACTAGCAACACACATGTTCAGGGTATCAACAATATCTTTGGCAATGCTGGTTAGAGACTCCTCGAGTCGGCTAGTAAAAATATTTTCCTCCATGTCCCGAACAGAGGAGTGAAGAGAGTCAATACTCACTTGGCTAGGGTCCGATAAAATACGGTTGGATGTAAGATCCCGCTTGTTAAGTTTTTTGCCCGTTTTCCTGGCGCCTTTTGATAAGGGGCTTTGATTGCCTTTTGGTTACAGGGGCCTGATAGGACGTGGATTTGGTCATAATTATCGGAGGATCAGGGGCCAAAACAATTCCAGCAGCACTTTGTTGTTCTAGAACCGGGGCTGGGGGACCGACAATAATGACAGGCTCTAGTGGGACGGGATTATTCCCTGGAGGCTGCATAGGACCAATTTCTTGTGCTTCGTTGTTATTAAGACCAAGTTCTCTCTCAGCCTGTGCAATTTCTGTTGTTAAAACCCCCAATGCAGAGGTTAGGTATGATATGATACTTGCCGACTTTCTAGGGACTTTCGCTTTGGCCCCCCCCTGGTCCTGTGTAGTATGGAGTTTCCGCTTACCCATGATTGTATCTTGGTCTTCAACTGGAAAGAGAGATGGCCCGGCCTGGCCTCCTCTGGCCCCTGACGGCCTGCCCTTTGCCCGGGCTTAGCCCGGTGCCGCCCGCGCGCGTCCCGCGTTGCGTCTCAGTAGGGCCCAATATACCGCCCTCGTGACCTAAGGGAGGAGCCGCTGGTGACGCTGCTGCCCCTCTACCTCCTGGTGTTTGTAGTTCTCCCCGGTGCCGCCAAACAGCCTCTCCTGTCTTGCTCCGATGCGCTGCGTCTCCCGCGAAGCGGGAGGTGCGAGGTTATTCATTTAATTCCGGTGCGGGAGGGAGGGGCCGCTGGTGACGCTCCTGCCCCTCTACCTCCTGGTGTTTGTAGTTCTCCCCAGTGCCTCCAAACAGCCTCTCCTGTCTTGCTCCGATGCGCTGCGTCTCCCGCGAAGCGGGAGGCGTGAGGTTATTTATTTAATTCCAGTGCGGGAGGGAGGGGCCGCTGGTGACGCTGCTGCCCCTCTACCTCCTTGTGTTTGTAGTTCTCCCCGGTGCCGCCAAACAGCCTCTCCTGTCTTGCTCCGATGCGCTGCGTTTCCCGCGAAGTGGGAGGCGCGAGGTAATTTATTTAATTACGGTGCGGGATGGAGGAGCCGCTGGTGATGCTGCTGCCCCTCTACCTCCTGGTGTTTGTAGTTCTCCCTGGTGCCGCCAAGCAGTCTCTCCTGTCTTGCTCCGATGCGCTGCGTCTCCCGCGAAGCGGGAGGCGCGAGGTTATTTATTTAATTCTGGTGCGGGAGGGAGGGGCCACTGGTGATGCTGCTGCCCCTCTACCTCCTGGTGTTTGTAGTTCTCCCCGGTGCCGCCAAACAGCCTCTCCTGTCTTGCTCCGATGCGCTGCGTCTCCCGCAAAGTGGGAGGCACGAGGTTATTTATTTAATTCCGGTGCGGGAGGGAGGGGCCGCTGGTGACGCTGCTGCCCCTCTACCTCCTGGTGTTTGTAGTTCTCCCCGGTACCACCAAACAGCCTCTCCTGTCTTGCTCCGATGTGCTACGTCTCCCGCGAAGCGGGAGGTTATTTATTTAATTCCGGTGCGGAAGGGAGGGGCAGCTGGTGACGCTACTGCCCCTCTACCTCCTGGTGTTTGTAGTTCTCCCCGGTGCCGCCAAACAGCCTCTCCTGTCTTGCTCCGATGCGCTGCGTCTCCCGCGAAGCGGGAGGCGTGAGGTTATGTATTTAATTCCGGTGCGGGAGGGAGGGGCCGCTGGTGACGCTGCTGCCCCTCTACCTCCTGGAGTTTGTAGTTCTCCCCGGTGCCGCCAAACAGCCTCTCCTGTCTTGCTCCGATGCGCTGCGTCTCCCGCGAAGCGGGAGGCGCAAGGTTATTTATTTAATTCCGGTGCGGGAGGGAGGGGCCGCTGGTGACGCTGCTGCCCCTCTACCTCCTGGTGTTTGTAGTTCTCCCCGGCGCCGCCAAACAGCCTCTCCTGTCTTGCTCCGATGCGCTGCGTCTCCCGCGAAGCGGGAGGTGCGAGGTTATTCATTTAATTCCGGTGCGGGAGGGAGGGGCCGCTGGTGACGCTCCTGCCCCTCTACCTCCTGGTGTTTGTAGTTCTCCCCAGTGCCTCCAAACAGCCTCTCCTGTCTTGCTCCGATGCGCTGCGTCTCCCGCGAAGCGGGAGGCGCGAGGTTATTTATTTAATTCCGGTGCGGGAGGGAGGGGCCGCTGGTGACGCTGCTGCCCCTCTACCTCCTTGTGTTTGTAGTTCTCCCCGGTGCCGCCAAACAGCCTCTCCTGTCTTGCTCCGATGCGCTGCGTTTCCCGCGAAGTGGGAGGCGCGAGGTAA
Source organism: Triturus cristatus (assembly GCF_964204655.1). Taxonomy (NCBI): domain Eukaryota; kingdom Metazoa; phylum Chordata; class Amphibia; order Caudata; family Salamandridae; genus Triturus; species Triturus cristatus. The sequence continues at coordinate 668,067,414 of NC_140592.1, forward strand.
TTTATTTAATTACGATGCGGGACGGAGGAGCCGCTGGTGATGCTGCTGCCCCTCTACCTCCTGGTGTTTGTAGTTCTCCCTGGTGCCGCCAAGCAGTCTCTCCTGTCTTGCTCCGATGCGCTGCGTCTCCCGCGAAGCGGGAGGCGCGAGGTTATTTATTTAATTCTGGTGCGGGAGGGAGGGGCCACTGGTGATGCTGCTGCCCCTCTACCTCCTGGTGTTTGTAGTTCTCCCCGGTGCCGCCAAACAGCCTCTCCTGTCTTGCTCCGATGCGCTGCGTCTCCCGCAAAGTGGGAGGCACGAGGTTATTTATTTAATTCCGGTGCGGGAGGGAGGGGCCGCTGGTGACGCTGCTGCCCCTCTACCTCCTGGTGTTTGTAGTTCTCCCCGGTACCACCAAACAGCCTCTCCTGTCTTGCTCCGATGCGCTACGTCTCCCGCGAAGCGGGAGGTTATTTATTTAATTCCGGTGCGGAAGGGAGGGGCAGCTGGTGACGCTACTGCCCCTCTACCTCCTGGTGTTTGTAGTTCTCCCCGGTGCCGCCAAACAGCCTCTCCTGTCTTGCTCCGATGTGCTGCGTCTCCCGCGAAGCGGGAGGCGTGAGGTTATGTATTTAATTCCGGTGCGGGAGGGAGGGGCCGCTGGTGACGCTGCTGCCCCTCTACCTCCTGGAGTTTGTAGTTCTCCCCGGTGCCGCCAAACAGCCTCTCCTGTCTTGCTCCGAAGCGCTGCGTCTCCCGCGAAGCGGGAGGCGCAAGGTTATTTATTTAATTCCGGTGCGGGAGGGATGGGCCGCTGGTGACGCTGCTGCCCCTCTACCTCCTGGTGTTTGTAGTTCTCCCCGGTGCCGCCAAACAGCCTCTCCTGTCTTGCTCCGATGCGCTGCGTCTCCCCATGCCAGTCAGAATAGTATATTTGACCCCCTAATGTTTGTTTTTCCACACCTTCATTTATATTGGTATGAGACTTCTAAATGTAATCCCCCCCACCCATGCAAAATGTAAGTATTTATCCCAATTATTGTAGAATTGTATTCACAGTACAGTAATTGGTTAGTTTCTTATTTTTTAAATGTTTTTAGACTGGAGTTTGGTTACTACTTTTTTTCAATATTTTTTATAAATACCCTACTACATTTCATTGAAAATTATATGCTCTGAAAGTTATTATAGTGTTTTAAATTGTGTTTCCAAATATTTCTGTTTGTTTTAGTTTTATGTGTTTCAGTTTTTCCTATATTTTAGCAACCTATTTTTTAAATATATTTTTAACGGTCTAACCGAATGTAGTTTTTTTTTTAGTGATTTAGTATATATCTTTATATGACTTTCATTACATAATTTAAATTATTATCTTTTTATTAAAAAATGATACTGATTTAATTAATTGATTTCAATTTAAAAATGTATAATCTAATTTTTTTAATGTATTTATATTATTCTTTAAAGTTATTTTAAAATCACATGCATTTGCATGTTTATAAGTTAATGTTAATATGTTTTACATTTATATAGTTTCATAAATGTATTACTTTTTTTAAAAATAATGTAGCTTTTGTAAAGTTAGAAGAATATGATATATATATATGTGTATGGGGAGATGTTATGTTCTAGCAGCCCTGCCTGTGACCTGACCTTCGGCGAGTGCAACCATCCGGAGCGGCAACCTCTTTTTTTCATGTATTGTGGCCAAGTCCAGGCCACGGTTTGCACCACCACGATACCCCTGTGGGTCCGCAGCTAAGGATTTCCGAAAGCAGAGCGGTGCTGAAGGGGTCGAAGTATTTCAGGGCAGCTTTATCGACATCGTTTGTCCCATGAACTTTTGATTTTATTGACTATGCTGGCATCCACATGGATACTTAAACTATAAGGACTTCTACTCCCATCATGCCTTGCTGTATTACTCACCTGTTCAACATCAGCGTCAATGTGCAAATAAAGATGGGAGTGTCCCTTTGAAAACTGCTGGCATTCTTTGTTCAACTTGAAAGCCGTCCAGAGGAAGGGAGATATCCCGAAACGCGTAGGCGGCGCGTGAATGGGGAGATGTTATGTTCTAGCAGCCCTGCCTGTGACCTGACCTTCGGCGAGTGCAACCATCCGGAGCGGCAACCTCTTTTTTTCATGTATTGTGGCCAAGTCCAGGCCACGGTTTGCACCACCACGATACCCCTGTGGGTCCGCAGCTAAGGATTTCCGAAAGCAGAGCGGTGCTGAAGGGGTCGAAGTATTTCAGGGCAGCTTTATCGACATCGTTTGTCCCATGAACTTTTGATTTTATTGACTATGCTGGCATCCACATGGATACTTAAACTATAAGGACTTCTACTCCCATCATGCCTTGCTGTATTACTCACCTGTTCAACATCAGCGTCAATGTGCAAATAAAGATGGGAGTGTCCCTTTGAAAACTGCTGGCATTCTTTGTTCAACGTGAAAGCCGTCCAGAGGAAGGGAGATATCCCGAAACGCGTAGGCGGCGCGTGAATGGGGAGATGTTATGTTCTAGCAGCCCTGCCTGTGACCTGACCTTCGGCGAGTGCAACCATCCGGAGCGGCAACCTCTTTTTTTCATGTATTGTGGCCAAGTCCAGGCCACGGTTTGCACCACCACGATACCCCTGTGGGTCCGCAGCTAAGGATTTCCGAAAGCAGAGCGGTGCTGAAGGGGTCGAAGTATTTCAGGGCAGCTTTATCAACATCGTTTGTCCCATGAACTTTTGATTTTATTGACTATGCTGGCATCCACATGGATACTTAAACTATAAGGACTTCTACTCCCATCATGCCTTGCTGTATTACTCACCTGTTCAACATCAGCGTCAATGTGCAAATAAAGATGGGAGTGTCCCTTTGAAAACTGCTGGCATTCTTTGTTCAACGTGAAAGCCGTCCAGAGGAAGGGAGATATCCCGAAACGCGTAGGCGGCGCGTGAATGGGGAGATGTTATGTTCTAGCAGCCCTGCCTGTGACCTGACCTTCGGCGAGTGCAACCATCCGGAGCGGCAACCTCTTTTTTTCATGTATTGTGGCCAAGTCCAGGCCACGGTTTGCACCACCACGATACCCCTGTGGGTCCGCAGCTAAGGATTTCCGAAAGCAGAGCGGTGCTGAAGGGGTCGAAGTATTTCAGGGCAGCTTTATCGACATCGTTTGTCCCATGAACTTTTGATTTTATTGACTATGCTGGCATCCACATGGATACTTAAACTATAAGGACTTCTACTCCCATCATGCCTTGCTGTATTACTCACCTGTTCAACATCAGCGTCAATGTGCAAATAAAGATGGGAGTGTCCCTTTGAAAACTGCTGGCATTCTTTGTTCAACGTGAAAGCCGTCCAGAGGAAGGGAGATATCCCGAAACGCGTAGGCGGCGCGTGAATGGGGAGATGTTATGTTCTAGCAGCCCTGCCTGTGACCTGACCTTCGGCGAGTGCAACCATCCGGAGCGGCAACCTCTTTTTTTCATGTATTGTGGCCAAGTCCAGGCCACGGTTTGCACCACCACGATACCCCTGTGGGTCCGCAGCTAAGGATTTCCGAAAGCAGAGCGGTGCTGAAGGGGTCGAAGTATTTCAGGGCAGCTTTATCGACATCGTTTGTCCCATGAACTTTTGATTTTATTGACTATGCTGGCATCCACATGGATACTTAAACTATAAGGACTTCTACTCCCATCATGCCTTGCTGTATTACTCACCTGTTCAACATCAGCGTCAATGTGCAAATAAAGATGGGAGTGTCCCTTTGAAAACTGCTGGCATTCTTTGTTCAACGTGAAAGCCGTCCAGAGGAAGGGAGATATCCCGAAACGCGTAGGCGGCGCGTGAATGGGGAGATGTTATGTTCTAGCAGCCCTGCCTGTGACCTGACCTTCGGCGAGTGCAACCATCCGGAGCGGCAACCTCTTTTTTTCATGTATTGTGGCCAAGTCCAGGCCACGGTTTGCACCACCACGATACCCCTGTGGGTCCGCAGCTAAGGATTTCCGAAAGCAGAGCGGTGCTGAAGGGGTCGAAGTATTTCAGGGCAGCTTTATCGACATCGTTTGTCCCATGAACTTTTGATTTTATTGACTATGCTGGCATCCACATGGATACTTAAACTATAAGGACTTCTACTCCCATCATGCCTTGCTGTATTACTCACCTGTTCAACATCAGCGTCAATGTGCAAATAAAGATGGGAGTGTCCCTTTGAAAACTGCTGGCATTCTTTGTTCAACGTGAAAGCCGTCCAGAGGAAGGGAGATATCCCGAAACGCGTAGGCGGCGCGTGAATGGGGAGATGTTATGTTCTAGCAGCCCTGCCTGTGACCTGACCTTCGGCGAGTGCAACCATCCGGAGCGGCAACCTCTTTTTTTCATATGTGTATATATATATATATTCACTTAAAAAAACCATAGGTTTCACACATGTTATAGTTAGCTGTACATTTCACTCGTAAAAAACCAATGAAATTCCACGTTATAGTTAGATCAGGTAACTATAACTCGCGCGCCCACAATAAACTGCTGATGACGTCACATAGTACATCACTCATGACATGGTCAGTGACATCACTCATGACATCAATGATGACATCTGAAATTACACATTGTGGATTGCGGTCGCGCAAGTTATAGTTACCTGATCTAACTATAACGTGGAATTTCATTGGTTTTTTACGAGTGAAATGTACAGCTAACTATAACATGTGTGAAACCTATTGTTTTTTAAGTGAATTTGCAAGGTTTTGAAAATGATAATTCCTAACTATAACGTGTGTGAAACCTATGGTTTTTTCAGTGAATTTGTACGGTTTTTTGAATGCTAAGTTATGTATTTATTTTTTATTTTTTTTTCTGGTTTTTCACTATGCGCACACCCTGCGCGCGCGGTGGGCTTCGCGCACCGTGCGCACGCTGTGGGCGCACGGTGCGCTTCGAGCACCGAGCACCCACGTTGCGCAGTCCATGCCGTGCGCGCCTCGCCTTTTTTTACGCATTAACATTTGTTTTTTTCTCCCTTGTGGGTCCTTTAATTTATTTAATAAATGTGATTGTTACTTCTTTCTTTTTTTTTTTATTTTTTTTGCCGTGCCCGTACGGTAAGCTTACCGTACGCGTACCCCGCGATTTTTTTTAAAAATTATTAAATTTATTTTTCGTACTTTTGGGTCCTTCCTGGACCCCCTGACAAACACTAGGGGGTCGGCAACTCTCTTCGTTGCCCCCGTTTCACGTTCCCCACCTTTGTTTCTCAGTGCGAGAGACAGAAAATGGCAGCCGACACTTCCTGATTTCGACCGATTCGAATGTTTACAGTCATGTAACCACCAATCAGAATTGAGCTCGCGCACGGCACCGTACGCGTACGGTAAGCTTACGGTAAGCGCACGGAGCGCGCTTACAGATATATATTGATTTAAATGCTATTTTCTCAGGACCTACTGAACAGATTTACACCAGACCTACAAAAGGCACTTCCTTGACCTTATGGCTACCTCTCTGCCAAATTTCAAGTAATTCTGTTCAGCCGTTCGGGCTGTAGCTGTGTCTAAAGGCCCTATGGAAAAATGCATGGGGAAAACGCGTTTTGGGACCCCCTTTTTTCTCAGCCCCCGCTTGACGAATCCCCCCGAGACTTTCAGGGTAGGAGCGGAGCGTAGCGCCCCATTAGTTTTGAAAATTTCACGAGGATTCGTCGACCGGCGCCAAAGTTATTCCAAATAGAATGTTGCGGATTTCCTATGGAAACAGGGTCCTAACTATAACTACCTACTGGCGACCGCCAGTAGGTACTATATATATATATATATATATATATATATATATATATATATATATATATATATATATATATATATATATAGATCTTTTATATATATGTGTATTTTTTTTTGCACATTTTTCCCAATCTTAAAAGACACAATCTCTCCAGAGTAGCTTAGTGCACAGATTGATTGTGGCATTCCACACATCAATATCACAAACATTTAATGAATTTTGGTCGATAACTGCCTTGTTTACAGGCGGAAGCTTTGCTCTGCATGCTCATCAAAAAAGCCCCTCGGAATAATGGAGATCAACCCCAATGAGATCATGTGCAAATGGCACTGTAACAGGATAGCCATCGTGGCAGCCATTTTGTAATGTTTAAAACATTTCATAAACAAAGTCACTGAATCAAACTACTGTATTATCAAGTGAGTAATACTTCCCCAAAGGACGACAGCTTCAAAATCTTGAAATTCATAACTTTTTGATAATGCACTAGTTTGAGTCAATGGATTTGTTTTTTAAATGCTTTGCACATTAGTAATCGGCCGTCACTAGGGTTATGCTGCTACTAAGCCATTTGCTATAAAGAGAGGGAGAATAGGTAATATGGGTCTATATTGCCATCGAGGAGTTCTGGTGATATTTGCATATCACGAAGCTGAAGGCCGAGTGGTTAATAAAATGTCAACTGAACCCCGAGAAGTTAATATAGAAGTATATTGCACTTGTTACTCATTATATATTTTTATATGACATGATTTAGGAATTGATTGTAATGGTTAGAAAGATCACAACATTTGAGCACCATCCATCTAACATTAAATGTTTGCCCACGACTGCACGTCTGTTAAACGTTTGAGAAATGCATGTTTTTGTAGGAGGTAATATGCTAAAATATGTTTTGGGCATGAATCAAATTTTAAATACAAAGCACATCATAATGAAAATAGAAAAATGCATTTTAAAATGTGCCTTTCTTTCTTAGTACATTGACAATGTAGAGAAAGATTAACACAACATAAATAAAGAAACAAAATAAAGGGCAATGTGTGTAACTTCTTGCTCACATGGGTCTGCTTTTACAATATTTATTTTCACATAATAGGGAATATTTATTGATAGAAGCCTGCATCAAGACTGGGCCTGCAAGGGTAAGCTTGTCAGATGTGCTAATTAATGTATTAAGAGCAGCACTGTCATTGTGAAAGCATGCTTTTTTACCAGCACTAAAAGAAGGATCAAATTCTATTTCTGTGTCTAGCTTGTTTTTATATTGATTTAGGAAAGCTAAGTGCTAATGAATTCTTAAGAATTAAGAATGTCTTTTATAGACACAAACACACACATATTAATATATATTTCTCTGCAATCACGTTCAATCTAGTGAGTCATTCTTCCCGTTAGAAGGCATGATGGGAGTTGGAGTTGAAATCAATATATACACACAGTTATCTGGATGTAGTTATCACAAATTCAACATTTTGTGGAAACATTGAGAAAAAAGACTCACCTACCATGAAAAAGAACCCGAGAGGTCGAAACGCGTTGGTGGAGTAGTGGTGTTCACTATTAAAGAAGATTAACAAAGGACTTACTGAGTGCTGCGTCTTTTTGCACACACACACATATGAATATGGCCTCATGCCTTTCAGACCTTTGGCCTGGCCCTGTGGCTAACCCCACAAGGACAGCCGACAACCCACAGGCAGACGACACCACAAAGATCCCTACGCCATGTTATTCTTTTTCTTACATTCTTACATTTTTGTTAGTCTGGCGGGACTCAAACTGGAGTACATGAGGGCTGTGCTGGCTCCTGTATGAGTACTGTGCAAGCATGACAACAATTGTTTTCCATTTTTGTCTCAAGGGAGGGTCATTATGCTCTCCCTGCCACATGGGCTTGGTGTCACGGTATCCCTCCCATGCCGCTGTATATGTTCTTTTTACATAATTTTTTAGGACTCAGGGGCCAAGGGCCACACATACAAAGATTCCCGTTTGCGATTTCCTAATAGCGAATTTTTGCAAATTCACTATTAGGAAATCACAAACAGCCATGTGCTACAGTGTCCTTAACACTGTTTGCGATTCCCAGTGGATCGCAATTGACCTACCTCATTATTATTCAAGAGGTAGGATGCAATTTGTGACCCATTGGGATTCGCTAAATAAAACAGGGATGGTGGCCTGCTGGGGCAGCAGACCACCATGTCTGTGTTTGCTTTTAAATAAAGAAATGGGTGCAAAACATTCATACATACCCTTGCGAGTCGCTTTTACGAAGGGATGCCCTTAACGCGTGTGCCCCTTCCTTATACCGAATCGCTAACCCATTTTGCAATTCAGAAATAACAGGGTTCGGTAGCTGTGAAAAGGCTTTTTTGCTGTCGCAAATGCCTGATTCTGCAAATTGGGCCAATTACGACAGGCGAAAAGGTTTGTACATGTGACCCTACGTACCTAATCCTTTAATGGCGGCTGCAGCCACAGCTCATCCGTATGAGCGCAGGGGCCACGCCCCCACGTTTTTCCTTGACAAGAAGAATGTCTGTCAGGCTGAACAAAGGTCAGCCTGATTGACACTTTTCTTGTTCAGGTCAGGCAGGTAGGAGTAAGACAAGTGCTAAATGCGCAGGCGGCTGACTGCATGAGCTGAGATTTGCCAAACTGAGGACTTCACATCCCTGTTGTTGTGACCTCTCAGCATGGCAAAAATGCCTCAAGGCCCTCCGCCTTGTGACGAGGGGGACCGTCACTGATAGCCTGGACCAGTGCCCAGGGCCAAATGTCAATCAGTGACAAATCGCTACAGAATGGGTTGGGGTCAGCATTCTCACTGACCCAATCCTACTCTATGATGAGTGAGGGACTGCTTCCTTTCCTCATTGGCTGAACTGAGGTCAGCCAATGAGAGAAGGCAGCAGTCCCAGCCCTCCAGGGACCTCCGAGGAGGCTTCCCTCCCTGAGAACTGCAGTGAAGGTAAGTTTTATGTTTTTTGATTCTTGTTGCTTGCAAACGTGTATGTATGAATATCTGTATATATGAGTATTTGTGAGTGAATGGGGGTCTGTGTGAGTGAGTGTGTGAGTGTGAGTGTGTGTGTGTGTGTGTGTGTGTGTGTGTGTGTGTGTGTGTGTGTGCGTGTGTGTTTGTGTTACTATCCTTGTGGGGACTTGGGCATGATAACACACTCACGCTGTGGGGACTTGATTGCACTGTGGGGACCTGAACCCAGGTCCCCACAAGGTAATGTCTTCTAAATGATTAAAAATGACTTCAGGAACATCTGTGTCAATTTTTAGAACTTTTGAAAAAATTGCCTTGTGGGGACCTGTGTTTCATCAAGTGTGTTTATATTTTTGCTCAGCTCTGCCCCCATAGGCAGGAGGTGGTACTGCAGTTCTAAACACACTTTGCATTTTAAACACACATTGCTCACCAGAAATAAATACTAGCAGCGGAAAGGATGCACATTTCAAAGGGAAAGCTCCATAATCCTTTATTTATCCAAATATTTTAAATGTAAATTAACCTTTTCTCTACATAAAAACTTATTTACATGATGCTGCTATTGAATTTAGTCTTTTTGTGTCTGAAAATTGTTAGCGGTTTTATGAGCATTTTTAAAATCTATGTGAGTTGGAACACTTCACTATTGCCATGTGATCTTTATCTCCAATTAAAGAATGATGGTGCACTGCACTGTGATATAATGTAAATTATTCTGATCATGTTTTACAAATAACTTAAAGGGCTATTCAGGCCCAGTATTCAGAGCCCTTGTCTTTTTTCGCTATGACAAAGTCAATTCACTCCAAGACTCTGACCATCCTCTGGTGGACTAGCTAGCCAGAGTCAACTTCAGTGCGGGTGGTGCCTGGTCCAACAGTCTTTTTTGGTGCCCCCCATGACCTCCTTCTGCATGGATGACTTCACTACAACCCTTCAAATGTGCCCCTCATCTCTTCATAGCCCCTCTCTCACATTTGTTTTATTGCGCTACTCATACTAGTGTAGGTTGTCAGAGCATTATACATCACACTCATTATACAGAGACAATGAATCCTCATCATGCCTAATCTCACAGAATCTTTGATAATTCCACTTGATTATGCTACACTGAATTACGCGAGTTACGCCCAACCCCCAATATTAACTCTGCTCTACTTTCAGATGAATCAAAACTACCACTAGCAAAAACTTTGAACTCTCTCCAGCAGGAAGATTAATCACCAGAGTTATCTTGACATTTTTATTGTTGTCTGAAAACTGATGTACACACAAAGAACTCTACAGCAGGTGCTTCTAAGCTCATACCTTATTTCTAAACACAGCCCACCCCTGAGCTCATCGTTAGGTGCGCGCTCATCAGCTGCACCGCTCCAAAGCCGGCCTGTAGATAGCATCCCACCCTCAGGCTTTTCATCCCAGCGTGGGGCTTCTTTCATGTTCAAGTGGTGTTATCCAGTCTCCGCAATATCCTAGGTTTCACTAGACTGTATGTACATTTCCAACTGTGCTGTGTCTCTATCACATCCTCTGACTTACATCACTTCAGACCATTCTTTTTTTCTGCTTTTCCAGTCACTCTTGAAATTTCAGGAGCGCTCAAGGCACACCGCTCTGCATTTTCTAGCCAGGTGTCTCACTGCATCCATTAGTGTTTTAGGCATCAACAATGGAAAATCACCTAAGAGTACTGTTCCTATTGCCTGCTTTGACTGAAAAAATACATTAATCAATGGGTATTTAAGGGTGTTACTGGTGGCCTTCTGTGGAGCACACACTCCTGACATCTCGTCAGAGAACACCGCTTCTACACATGATGGGTTGCACCATCTACAAACCTCCTGATTCCGTGTAACTGATCCAGGATCATCAGGTAGGGCTCCCACCCTTGCTGAAAGCTCAATTGCGCTAGGGCTGCCCTCTTCATTGCCACATGGATACTTGGTGGTGCATGGTTAGACACAGCAGACACCATGGAGCTGGGGTGCTGGATGTCAGGCTGGAAAGCTGTTGAATACTTTGTAGCCCCTTGTCCCCTCAACCCTGCATATTACTTAAGTACATCCTTCCCCGTTTGGACAATCAGAAACACACTCATTTTAAAATCATATCAAGTTAACCCATGATTTAACCTATTGCCAGGCCTTTAAGTGGGATGAAAAAACTGGGGGTTCTCTCAAAGGGGTGTGGTCAATGTAATTAAGGGCGTGGCTTAAAACACGTAAACTAAAAATCTGTGCCGCCCGACTTGCATTTTGCTATTTCTGTCATTGCGTCCAGATATATGATACAACAAGTCACATCATACCTACAAGTTAGGACTATTGGCTTTGTCAATGGTTGTTAGTTGCATAAGATACATAAGCAGCAACTATAGCTTGTATATAATATTCAGAAAGTTTCCACTTAAAGCCCTTGTGACACCACGACAATGTTGCTACTCCGGAGTTTTAAAAAGAGAAGGGAAATCCAGAGAGAAAATGACTCTCTTTAAAGGATTTCCCTTCCTGTACAACGCTCACCTGGCATGACGTTATGCCGTAACTTATCCACTAGTGAGAAGTGAGCAGTGTGAGCACACGCACATCCATGTGCCTGCTGTCACAGCAGTTGGAAAAAAACGAACCACCTGTGCCAGGGCACAAAACAGAGCCAGAGAGAGACCCATTTCGAGGCCTCCTTTAAAAAACTGCCCACTTAAAGCCCTGCCTATTGCTCCTATTTTAATGTGAGTGCTAATCTGGGAGAAAATACTTTGATTTGTTTTGTTTGCACAGTGCACTAACATGCCACTTCGATAAGAGGCATGCTGCATAAAAAAGTAATAGATGAATAAATAAATCAAGCAAGGGATACCGTAATTACTGATGAGTAATGTGCACAGTGTTCTCCGTTTTGCACTCAGAACTGGGGGAGGAAGTAACAAACAAAATGTATGTTTACACTTTGCTACACAAACACAAAATATGCACCATTTGCCAGCAAGTTTCGTGACACATTTTTCCTGCTGAAAATTCCGTCTGTAAAAATTCTTGGGGTGAGAAATGTGTGCCCTTGTTGTAATCCAATACAGCGTTTGCGTTAAAAAAAGGATTAGAGTTTACATTGGTATGAAGGAATCAAGAAAAGGACAGAACTTGTTATAATATATCATTTGCATTTAAAATTAATGAATTATTTTAGCTTACATTTTTATTTTAAATGGAGTAATATTGTCCTAAAACATTTGCACATGTACAAACCTGTGATAAAAGGTGTTTTTCTTTTATTAAGCGCATATCAGCTACTCTTCAAAACTTGCACTAGCACTGAGTTTAAATTGCAGTAGTATTATTGCCTGTTTTAAAGCATTCTCGACCATTTTGAGCGAGAAATCAGGAACAGGAATATACGATTTATTAGATATTTGCTTGCATAATGTTCTGGACTTTCCTGAACTTTCAAGTAATGTGTACTTAATGAAAGCAGAGTCCGTGAAATAAATGGTTTGGAAAAAATACCTGTGAACTTTGTGCGCAAGGATGTAAGCAAAACACTTTTACAAGCCTGCTCAATGAAGAATCACTTAACCCAGTTTGAATAGCAATTCCTCTGCCCCTCGGAATGATAATCCTGGCGGCCTTGAAGAAAGACCTGTAAGGTTTCAGGATGGCCGGGCACAGATATGCAGATTCACCTTCGCGCATAACAAAGGGGCCATTAGCCCGTCAAGAGGCCAGTGCGCTGGAGTCACCTGAAACAGGAAACTCTCCCAGACTGGGGGATGGGCCCTGCTGAAAAGACGACACCTTTGCAGGGAAAGGCAACATGAGATGTGACTGACTGGGACACTGAGAGCAGAGCGAGGTTTAGGCATCCAGAGACTGATCCCAGCCTACCTCTTATAGCGAATTTGTAAACATTAACAAAGTAAGAAGTGTAATTCAGAGCAGCCAGCATAAATGCACACAGAGGTTTATTTGTCATTAAAGATTAATTGGGAGAGTATGTCTTGCGTTGCCACAACATTCTGTAATTCTTGAAAATTCACTTAATCCCCCCAAAAAAGGGAATGTGACCCTGTGCAATGTTACTGGTAATCATGTAAAGCGCTCCAATAGCTTCGGGTTGAGTTTGCGCTATATAAAATTGCATAAGAAGTAATTCCATACTGCAATGCTGTTGTGCGTTTCCACACACTGAAAGGGATATAGCTCTTGTCAGTGCCCTCCAAAGACCTAGCGCTTTCAGGTATTTATTGCTAATTCATACCTCACAGTCAAAGCAAGGTGACCCCTCTAGCATCCTGTAATCATGGGTGTTCACTCCAGAAGCATGGTACACATTGAAGAAATCAAATGAGAACATTTTAATTAGAGAAATTGCACTTTTTCCCTGTCACTGATCGCTTTCATTAAGATGGTGTCTCTAAAGGTGGGTGGAATTTGCGAAATTGCCTTTCGCAAAATTTCACGAAACGGCAAAAATCTTTGCGAACACGCGAAATTTCACGTGCTCGCGGAGATTTTGGGGTGATTAATGTGTTACTGAATTTGACCTTCAACTCGGGCACCTGCTTTTATATCTGTAAGTGGTTTCTGTTGAGGTTTAATTTTTGTGACAGGAGCATCGTGCCAGAAGGAATCCTGCCCTGCACATTTATCCAAGAAGATGCCACCGTTTTGTGCAATACCTCTACTCAACTGGAGTACTTTCTACTGGCTAATCAGTAAGTGCTACCTCGGTGGGTAAATGTATAGTGCTTTTCCTACACTACAGCTGCGTAAAGGGCCAGAAGAGTTGTCTCTCCAGCCCCCATGTGTGTCTGTAACTTTTGCCACCGCGCCGATGGGCGCCGGGGTCCCTCGAGTGAGCTGTCCATCATAGTGGGGAAAGGGCAGGAAGACGTTGCACACCGCAGGTGTGTGGGCTGGGGCCAAACGGCGGGGCTTCTATGCAGTTCACATGCAGAGACTGACCAGAGCAGCAGATGAGGAGACAGAACCTCCTGGTGTCAGGAACTACACGGGGATTGCGCTCGAGAAACTCATGAATGCACAGACCTCCTTCAAGGATTACAGCAAATTGTTGACAGTAGATATAGGGAGAAAGCACACCTGCCTAGCCTCCACAGTGCTCACACATCTTTTGTGCTGTTTAATGCGAATTTGACCTTCAACTCGGGCACCTGCTTTATTTAAATCTGTAAGTGCTTCCTGTTGAGGTTTAAAATGACAAGAGCATCGGGCCAGAATGAACCCTGCCCTGCATATTTCCGTTCCGCCTCAGATCGCGGAAGATTCGACATTTTCGCGTTACGCTCAGAATGTGAAAATGTCGAAATTTCGCAATTTCCGCAAGCGGAACGGAAATTGTCGCCCACCCTTAGTCTCTATCAAAGTTCCTTTATCAGCTTCAAAACTATCCCTGTGAGATTTCTTGGGGTTACTTTACCATTTCAATTATCTCTTACTTGGATTCCTCTGCAATGGATGTGCATCCACAATCGCAGTGAATAAATGTTTTGGATTATTGTACTTCTCTACATGTCTATGGCAGGCTACTTACAGGGAAGCAAAGCGCACCTACGCTGCTGGCCTAAGGCAATCTCGACTGCTCCCTCTGCTCCTGTCGGATGTATGACTGTACAACTACCACCTAAACCATGAATTCCCTAACCACGAATGCTAAACAACGAGCCAACCCAAACAACTACATTTTTAATAACGAGTTCCTGAACCACGAAAATTTCCATATTCCTCTTTGCACATTTTTTCTATTTTGTTCTTTTCAATCCTCTGTTTTTTAACAATTCCCACAGATATTACTTTACTTTTGAGCTACCCACCATGCTATTAAACTATATAAATCTTTTTTTTATCTTACTTCCCTCCGATTGCTTCCTTTTCTTTTCATCTCCGGAAAGCACTAGTTCCGCAATCCTGATTGAAGCGATCTTGCGCCTACCTCAGCAGATTCGTTAGAAATGGAATGCATGCATTCCCCAAATTTTCAATAGATAGTATTACAGCCATTTTACGCACTTCACAACTTCATTATTCTGATGTGACATGGCTTTCCTTGAACATATTTTTTTAGACAGTAAGAAAGATGCATTTACTGTGCAAATATTTTTTTTTGCAAACAGATTTGTTTTCAAAAGTTTTTACATGCATTTCAAATCGGTCATTTTGAGTGAAAACACATTTAAACGGAATTTGACTTTCTTTTGTGTAAATGAAATACATTTTGTGAAATAATTAATCTCATTTGATGGATAAGTAATGCCACGATCGTTTTTCAAGTCAAATGCTTGGGTAAGATGCCATTTTCAAGGGAGCAGAAGTCTCATTTCTGTGAAATTTGCTTTTTATTAGATATGACACCAGTTTTAAAAAGCGGGAACAGTATATGTGATACTTCCTGAGCGCGATAGATAAATATTCTCCACGAAGCGGGCCAGATGCTGAGCTTAAGATGAAACAACAAAGTGTAATTTCGTTCAACTGCATGAAATGAATCTGCTGCGCCTTCTTATCAAATAGTTTTACATCCCTAGAGGCGGAGAAGTCTGAGACGTGGTATAGGAGTGTCGTGGTTCAGGAATTCGTGGTTAAGCACTTAGTTGATCGGGAATCCTCGTTGTTCTGACTTCGTTGTTCAGGTAAGCCCGTCCGCGCCCATCCGGGCCATTCACACCTGGATCACTTTGAGCGCTAGTCCCCCTTATTGTTTCAGGCCAGAACTGCGGCCTAAATTGATCTACATGTGGAATGCGCTGCTCGCTATTAAACTCTCAGGTGAATGCGCTGTTTGCTGCCAGTTGCATCCCCTCTCTTATATAACTAAAGGCTATCACATTTGTCACACTTACGGTTCACATTTGGGCTCGCCAGTAGCTGAGCCTTGTTCACCATCTTTGACCTCCTTCAGACATCAGTTAAGGTGCAATAAGCCCAGTAAAAACTGTCTTGTGTCCTCATCAATGCTAGGTCATTGGTGAAACACAGTACTGAATTTCTACCTTTCATTGAAACATATAAACCCTCTCTTGCCTTTATTACCGAAACCTGGGCTGGGTCCTCAACTGTCAGGGAAATTCTAGCAGCCATTCCTGATGGTTTTGCCATCCACTGTCCAAACAGACCAGTCAGGAGCTGGGACGGGGTGCGTTTTAGAGATTATATATAGAACCAATTTACTGGTTTGCTGTAATTTATTACTGTCACCTCACTGTAAGGCCGTCTCCTTTAGCGCTGAAGTTTCGAACTGAGTTTTTCAATGAGACCATTGTTTATTCACCCAGCTGGCCCTCAATTTATTTCAAATCAGGAGTTTAGTTTCCTGATAGAAGCCAACATTCTCTAAACTGACTATACAGTTTTGGATGATTTTAATTGTCATCTCAATGCCCTGTGAGATACCAACGTAGCAGCACTTTTCCGAACTATGTCGTCCCTTGGCCTATCACAACTGGTGTAAGGTCCTACTCATCTGGCATGACATACTTTAGATGGTCTCTTTACCAACAACACCTCTTGGGGCAATGTCAATACTCTTCCCTTAGCCTGGACCTAACACTATGCAGTCCTATTTGACATTAAACTCAGATTCCCTAAATCACTCCAAACACAATATTTTCTCATGCTTTGTGCAAAATTCAATGAGACCTATTAATTAATTTGCTAGAGGAATCACTATCAGCCCACTCAGATGACTTGGACACAGCTGTTTCACAGTACACACACTGGTTAGACAAAATTGATTGCTTCAAACAGAGCCATAGGAGACAGGAGAAAAGGTAGAGATCAGATTACAAGGATGAAGGAAGGGTCAAGTACAAGAAATGGCTTGGTGACTATAAGGCTATGATTTTTAAAGAAAGAACTTCTTACTTCACAAATAGGATTGAAGCAGGTAAAGCTCACTAACACTAGTCAAAACATCTGCGATATTTTGGCTAACCTTTTCTTACAGAAAGTTGTAGAAGTTTTCAATCGATTCTCGACCTTGCCCACTACTTCCCACTGTGACATGACCAGCTCAAACTCCACTGATGTGGGTACTACCTGTAATGTGTTTACTCCTCCATCTAAAGATGAGCTCACAAGATTGGTCAAATCAATCGGATCCGGATCCCCTTGTCCATCTAGGATTGCCACACTAACAGCTGAGACTATTGTGCTGAAATTAATGACCATCTACTATTTAATTTTCTAGTTGGAAGAAAGCGTCAGTGCTTCCATTAATAAAAAAAACCTTCCCTCGACCCTTTTGATCCAAACAACTATCGTTCCATCTCATGTCTACCTATGCCAGTGAAGCTCATTGAGAAAGTGCTGAATACTCAAGTTGAGTTTCTTCAATCCCACAACATGTTGGACACCACTGAGTTTGGCTACCATAGCGGCCACTGTACAGAGCAGGCTCTAATTCAAGCCACTGAAGAGATCAGCCTGTTCCTAGACCAGGGGGGAAGTGTGGCCCTGATTCTACTTGATCTGTCAGTAGCTTTCGATACTGTTAACCACAGGCTGCTGATGGAGCACCTAGCCAACATCGGAATCATTGGAACAGTCTGGAACTGCCTAACTAGTTTCTCCATGGTCGAGAAAAGTCTGTTCGACTGGTTGATTTTGTCTCACTGTCTTACTCTCTTCCTAGAAAGGTTCCACCGCGGCCCTTGCTCAGACCCAAGCTTTTCAGTGTCTATGATACCCCTGTAGCCAAGCTAGTACAATCTTTTGGTTTCTCTCTTACATCTTAAGCTGATGACACAAATTTTTTCGTCTCTCTGGCCAACGAGGCCTCCGGCACTGGGGCCAGATTCTGCAGCTAATTGCATCCCTTGTGCTATCCAAGCTAAACTATTGTAATGGTCTTTATCTCAATGCTCATCAAAATGTACTTAACAAACTTCAAATCCTACACAATGTGGCCGCCCATCTCCTGTTGAAAATCACAAAACACCATTTGGTGGCTAAATCTATGAGGAAACTTCACTAGTTGCCCATCAGGCAGAGAGTTGCCTTTAAAGCTCTTTGCATTGCTTATAAAGCACTTCCCGGCTTTGGGCACGACTTTTTAAAAACCGCTTCAAGCGGAATACTCCTACTCAATCTTAAGGGCTGCTTCAGCAAAATCTGCACTCATGCCTCGATATAAACGCTTAGCCTGGGGTGGCCGAAACTTTGTGTTGGGAGCAACAACAGCTTGAAACATACTTCCTTTACAAATCAAAGCCAAGCCTAAATTGCTGACGTTCAGGAAAACCCTGAAAAGTCTCTGCTATCTCTCAGTTTTTCTTTCACTGCATTTAGAGCTACCGTTAAGACACCCTCAGGTTTTCGAGCTCTATAGATAATTAATTAACTTAACATAACAAGGTAAAGAGATGACTGATAGGCCAGCAGTCATTTCTAAATTTGATGGGCGGTAGTCCTTCAGGATGGCGGAGGTACTGTCTTCTGCCACCTTGATGAACAAGGTATTGTCTGTCAAACTTAAAATCATACACTAATTGTGTGCTGAGGAACCTAAATGATGGACAACAGGTTTAATGATATGATAGAAAGGAAGAAAGTATGCTACTGTCTCAAGAGAAACGCTCTCAATACATTCAACCCCAGGAAACTTCTGTAACTATCCAAAAAGAGCCATAAAACTGATAGGAAATGAACAAGAACAGGTACAGAACCTTGAATCCATATCAACTTCTATGCAGTGCGTTTTCTGCCTGGTGAAGTCCATGATTGAGGAGGAGAGAGCGACACCTCTGACCCAGGAGCCATACATTTGTGGGAAATATGGACATTTATTACAGTAGCACTAAGAGCAACAACCTAATGGAAAAGGTATATAGAGGTAATAGACTGACTTTTGCTCAAGATCCTATTTAAAATGCCGGATATCTCAGACCTCCAACCATATCAACCCCATCTTTTGTTATACATCATGGTGACTTAAATGTTAGTGTAATGCAGCATGTTCTTCTGGCATTCCTCAAATAAGAGCTCTCGACCTAAAACCTTTTCTATTCCATGACCTCACCCTTCTATAGATCGTAATGTGATAGCTCAGTCTACACTATTGTCCTACATCATGATCATCGTGGGGGCAGTAGTAGACTGGCCAATATATCATCTTTTTTGGCATTGAATTCAGTAACCACTAAAGCACAAGTTAGAATTCTTGACTTAAGTCTTGAATTTCTCCTACTCATCAATGCTTCTGGCTAAGACCAATGCATGCTTCCTGGAGTGAGCCCTGTTAGTGTGTGATGTAGGGTGGTTGTGCCCGGAAGCAGAGGAGCCGATTCCTGGATTAGGTCAGTGATGGACAAATTCTGAGCGACTCAAGTGGACCACAGCATATATAGCACACATGTTTAGATGAGGGGAAACACCATCCAATGTATTCAAATATCCCTGCAGGAGATGGCAAGAGGAAAAAATGGTGTGGGGTTTGGTAAGTACAACTGAACAGTTGTGATTACGTCTCCACCACACCGGTGATGCCTATGCAGGTTTCTATGTGAGATTCTGTTGAGTGTTTCTGCCTGGTATGACTCCGATTGATAAGCCAAAATATGCAGTTTGTGTTGAAAAGAGTTTCATTTTTCCAAGGGAGACACCTCTGCACACCATGCGTTACCACATAAATCACTTCATGCTGCTTTTTTGTTACCTGGTACAGATGATCTGGGCCAGCACCAACAATTGCACAAGGTTGTTGAGCTTAACTGTTTGGCCCCAATTTGACACAGGTGCTGACAGTTTTTTTTATAACACTTTGAAATTCAACTCGTTTGTTATGTTCACTGTACGTGGCCTCACAGTACATAGCCACAGCTACAGCACTAGTCTCTAATGAGTCCACAAATTAGCCCAAGATAAAATCAGCAGATTATTATAAAACATATCCATTGCTGAATGTGTAATAAAGTGTGCCTTAATTTTTCTGCACATCCCAATTACATTTAAAATATTGCCTTCAGTATAGGGATAACCCCGAGTTCATGCTTTCGGGCTTCGATTTGTTCTGTCTTTTATAAAACAGTCGTCAGAGCATTTCTGTGCATTAGCTACTTGTTCATACAGCAATGCCGCAAAAGTCAAGTCACCAGACTTTTGAAAGATATGCAACATGTTTGGGACTATTCTAAACTTTGTACTCTCTTGCAAAAACCAATACCTTGAAATAGCACTGGTGAAACTAC
Organism: Triturus cristatus; assembly: GCF_964204655.1. Lineage (NCBI taxonomy): Eukaryota > Metazoa > Chordata > Amphibia > Caudata > Salamandridae > Triturus > Triturus cristatus. Next base: position 668,087,393 of record NC_140592.1, read on the forward strand.
ATCCAGTTTGAGGATTATGGACTCTATGTAAAAATGAATGTCCACCGCTATAAAACAAAAAAAAAATGCTTCAAAGAAGTAATCATTTTTTCTACTCATTTTGTTCATCACCTCAAGCGTTTAGGTTTAGGACTATCTGCATCAGCTGAAAGCAGACTTCAGGATGCCCAGCTGCAGAGGTGAAAATGTACAGTAGCAGATAACAAAAGGCTCATTATCATGATTGGGCAATGGGTTCTGCTGCTAAAAATACACCTTTACACCCTGATGCCACCAGAACTGAGCTACGTTCAAACAGAGGATCCTTCAGCTCGGAATTATTTATACTGCATAAAATAAAGAAAAATGTACATTTAAGAAATGCAAATAGCAAAAACTCATTAAAAATTGTTCTAACAGGAGCGCTAGGTGGCGCCGGACTAGCATGGCCGCTCCGCGGTGAAGCTCCAGGCGCCGGACCCCGTAAATACTCCCTACTCCGCCCTAGTCTGCCCTGGCCGGCTTCTTTTGGCCGCATTGGAGTCCTGAATCGCCCGACTCTCCCGGGCTTGAGTTTGGGGCGCGTCTGCACCCGGCGCGTGCTGCACCCGGCGTCTCCGTGAGTGGCCGGTGTGAAGAAGCTGCTGTCCCGGTCCCTGGGCGCGGGCGAGCGGCTACTCGAGCCCGCGGCGCGCACGAGGTGTCTAGGCCTGGGTGCTCCGGCAGCCGGGAGGAGGCGTCTCCGCTGCTGTTGCGGGCCCCCCTCCTGGGAGGAAGGCGGGGCTCCTACCCGATGCCCACCAGCCGGAGGTGAGGAGAAGTGGGGCTCAACCCGGGACGCCGAATCATGCTGTGGGACAGGCGGTGACCCGGGTTACACCGCTCTGGCATGGCACTTGGCTGCGGGAGGTATCGGGGCTCGACGGATTCCGCAACTGGGACCTCCTGGGGATCTCCTGCCTGGGTGATGTCTGGCGGGGGAGCCGCATGTGTTCCTTCCAAGAGCTCCGGAGCCGGTTTTCTTTACATTCCTCGCAATTTTATAGATATCTCCAACTGCGCCATGCGCTCCAACCTCACGTCACGCTGGATTCCAAGCTCCCCGACCATAGCCTGCCTGAGGCTCAAGTGATGCTGGGATGTCTGGGGAGGGGGGGCATATCCCGTATTTATCGGTCCCTGGTCAATAACACCCCAGGGGATTGGAGCGGACTGCGGCGGAGGTGGGAGGCATGGGTGGGTCCTCTGGACGAGAGTGATTGGAGGGACGCCCTTATGGCGCCCAGGACGATCACCACGTCGGCTAGATTGCGGCTTATCCAGCTTTACTATCTTCACGCAGCATACCTGACCCCGGAACGTCTGTTTCGGGCGGGCCTGTGCCAAGCGGCTTCATGCGCTCGGTGCGGGGTAGATCCGGCAGACTTCTTTCACATGGTCTGGTCTTGCCCTCGACTGGGGAGCTTCTGGGCCGAGATTGAAACTGAACTGACTGAAGTCCTGGGATGGGAGGTCCTCCATGACCCTCGGTTGGCTCTGTTGGGAATAACGGAGGGGCTGGATGGCTCCCGTAATGAGAAGTACTTCCTGACTACAGCTCTGGTGGTGGCCAAAAGGGATATTGCGGCCGCCTGGAAGCAGATTGACCCACCCAAAGGGGCTAAATGGAGGAGGGGGTGGACTGGTGCGCGGCAAAGGAGCGGACACTGTACGCTGCCCGGGGTTGCCCCAAAAAGTTTTGCAAAATATGGGGGAAATGGCTTGGGGGCTTGTTTTAGGGGAGGGATTACATTGGGCTGGAGCGGAAGGGATTCCAGCATTATTTTTCTAAAGGGGCTTTTGATTATTTACATTTACAGTGACTTTGGTATTGGCAGCAAATCCAGCCCTTAATCAACCCACTGTGGAATTTATTTACGTTATTGGACAGACGGCAACATCCACTGTGAATTAATTTTTATGTACAACACTGCTAAAACCAGAATGCACTTGGACAGTTGCTCATTGGGGCACAGGAGCACGCCCATTGGGGCGGGAATACAATAAAGCTAGACAGGTGGTTTACATTTCAGTTGCTGTGTGCCTCATTGTTGTGCTCGGGAACAAGGACGGAAAGTCTGAAACGCGCTGAGCCACATTTATCTGATTGAAAGCATGTAGCTGTTTCTGCTGCAGAAGCTCAGCTACAGAGGGTACCTTCAGTGTGGGCGTCCTCACAAGGGGTAACCTGTTGTCATTTGGATGTTTAACGGTCGTGCCCGGTCACGAGGACGACCCGTCGCTGAGACGCAGATCTACGGCGCTCAGAGGTCTAGGCGCCACTTTAGAACTGAAGGCTCATGCTTGAGTGACTTTGGTATTGGCAGCAAATCCAGCCCTTCAGTTGTTAAACACATTGTGGAATTTATTTACGTTATTGGACAGACGGCAACATCCACTGTGAATTAATTTTTATGTAAAACATTGCTAAAACCAGAATGCACTTGGACAGTTACTCATTGGGGCACAAGAACATGCCCATTGGGACGAGAATACAATAAGGCTAATCAGGTATTTTACATTTCAGTTGCTGTGTGTCTCATTGTTGTGCTCGTGAACAAGGACGGAAAGTCTGAAACGCGCAGAGATGCATTTATCTGATTGAAAGCATGGAGGTGTTTCTGCTGCAAATGCTCAGCTACAGAGGGTAACCTTTAGTGTGGGCATCCTCACAAGGGGTAACCTGTTGTCGTTTGGATGTTTGTTTGGATGTTTAGCAGCCGTGCCCGGTCGCGAGGACGATTGGCAAATAAAAAGATCATTGCGCTCCAATATGAGGAAACAAATCAAGAAGTAATGGATGATACAACGGTCATTAATTTGAGTACCATGAAGTTAACAGAAGATGAAGAATCGATTTTAAAACTGGGCTTGTCTTTCTGTAGTAACAATGAATATAATTATCCTAATACCAGAATGGATTTATATTGCTTCATCCGAAAGCTCAAATTATCGAAAATGCATTTAAATCAACGTGGTGTCAATCAGTTATTGCAGGAAAAAACATCAGAATCCTCAAATGATCAAACCTTCTTGAATATAAATGATGTACCTACCTTGACAGACTTAATTTGCACTGGTAAATGATGATAATCTACCAGAAAGTGAGGAACAATCAATATCGTTTATTACAGGGATGGACAGGGGGGACCATACTCCATTTCGACCACCATCCAAATTTTTGCCCCAATCTGTAAGAGACAATCTTGATATTTTTGGGGAGAATGTAACCAAGGATTTGAAACAACTATATACTGCAGTAAATCAAAAGTAAAAGAAAATGTGCCCAAAAAAAGCGTTTTTCCACAAGACAGTGAATAAACTCCAAAAAGAAGATGGAGTGTTGATTAAACCTTTGGACAAGGGAGGAAATAGTGTGCTGTGGGGCAGGGAATTATACAAAAAAGAAGCCCTCAGCCAATTGAATAATAATAATTATTACAGCCGGATAAGTATGAAGGAATATGATAAAGTGAAAGAACAATTCTTCATAAGACTGGATGTGTGGAAGGAGGAAGGTTTACTGAGTTGGGAAGAGTTTAAATTCATTAAAAGAGAGAAACCAACAATTCCGGTATTTTATATGCTCCCCAAAGTGCATAAGAGTCTCACCAATCCACCAGGGAGACCAATTATTTCGTCTTGTGGAAGTTTATTTGAAAATGCTTCACGATACATTGATTATTTTTTAAATCCGATTGTGAAATCCTTGTCTTCATACATTAAGGACTCAACGGATTTTTTGAAATGTATCTTTGATATACAATGGGATGTGGACACTATGCTACTATTAACACTTGATATTTCAACATTATATACCAGTATAAGACACGCAGACGGTTTGAAAGCAACAGAGTTATTTTTAGATAGGAGACCAATTTGATTTCTGAGACACAATAGAATGATTCTAGAATTAATGGAATGGTGCCTAACAAAAAATATCTTTCTGTTTGATGATGATATTTTCCAGCAGGAACAGGGGACTGCGATGGGCACCTGTTTCACCCCCATTTATGCGAATTTACATCTTGGCTGGTGGGAGGAACAGGTGCTCAGAGGCAGTCCCCTAGAACATTGGTCGTAACACATACTATTATGGGTCAGGTTCATTGATGACGTCTTCGTGCTGTGGCAGGGCACGGAGACAGATATAGAACAGTTCATCGAGGACCTCAATCAAAATTCCCTAAACCTAGAGTTTGTAGGTCACTGTAGTAAAGTGACCATAGATTTTTGGGATATTCGGGTAAAACCGGTAGGAGGAAAGTTAGGAACTTCAGTGTTCCGTAAAGCCACTGCTGGGAATACAGTCCTCCATGCGAAAAGTGCTCACCCAACTACATTAATTAGGAGTATCCCCTTTGGGGAAATCTATAGAGCGAGGAGAGCATGCAGCAATCAGGAGGAATATGATAGAATTGAGAAGGATGTGACTTGTAGGTTCATTCAGAGAGGATACTCCCCGGTTGTTATAAGGGGGGCCTCAACCAAGGCAAGAAACTTAGACAGACAAAAAATTCTGTTTGAACCATCTAGAACGAAACAAAGGGAGAAACTCACAGAAGAGAATAAAAACCAAGATAATTCTAGATTTATAACACCGTTTAATATGAAACATGAAGAAATCAGATCTATTTTAAATAAACACTGGTATTTAGTAAGAAATGATCCTGTATTAGGTTCCAGAGTGAAAAGACATCCAGACATTACTTATAAAAGATCTAAATCTTTGAAAGACATGGTTGTCAGGAGCGAATATCAAGAAAGAAAAGGATATGCTCCAACTTGGTTACATCAGAAACCAGGTTTTAGAAAATGTTCAAAATACAAAGAGTGCCAGCATGGCATGAATTCCACTGATTTAAAAACATTTTTAAATAAAACTGACTATTAGAAGTTTTTTGACCTGTAGATCTAGCTTTGTTGTTTATCTATTACGATGCCCTTGTCCTAAGATAGATATAGGAAGTACAACCATACCTGTATACAAACGAATTTTGCAGCATAGGATGGCAATCGTAAATCAAGACAGGACATATCCAATAGCACGACATTTTGAGACCCATCACCAGAGTAACCCTGTGTGTTTGCAGTATACCTGCATAGCTGAAGTCCCCAGGAAGAAGAGAGGGGGGGACAGAGAAAAAGAACTGAGAAAATTAGAGACATATTTTATTCTAGAGTTCAACTGCAAAGAACCACAGGGGTTGAATGTAGATGAGGATCTCTATACTTACTTGTCCTAAGATAGAAGAAGAGAAATAGAGAATGGGAATCTGCACACACGTAAAATCATCAATGATATGTTTTTTTTGCCCTTTTTGTTTTTAGTGGTGAATATCTATCTGTATGGAGGTGAATACAACACAATTAATTTCTCTACTAAAAAAGATATTTTATTTGGGGTTCAAATATTGCCAAATATGTATGGGCATGTTGTAATAATCCCTATTTGTTGCATTGAAGTGTGTAAGGTTGAAAGGAGTAAATAGGCATTTATGTTTAATCGTTGCCTAAGTTTACATAAGCATTTGCACTTTAAATCCCAGACTGTGTGATATTAATCACCAGGAATATTTTCTTTTTTTAGTCTTTTTATTTTATTAAATGTATAATTTCTTGGGTTCTCTTTATCAGTAGAAGAATTATTTGCACAGGTTTTTGAATTGTTGGGAGAATGTTAATGTGCTGGTTCAATTGCAGGAATAGTTGCGTAATTTGCACATTAGCACTAGCACTTTGAATTGTCAAATTTTGCACTCAATGGAAAAGGCACTTGCCGAATATGAATGATGAAATTGAATGTTATTTGCACTTGCACTTTAAGAAATATGCATTTTAATTGAAATGTATAAATAGGATCGATTATAACTGATTAACAAGAATGAACGCAAGGAATAGTATTCCTGCTAATTATAAAAATTAAAGTCATTAGATTGGTTGCAAAAAATCTTTTTAGATGCAAAGAACATTATCATATGTTAATAATACTCTTAAGAGCACATTAAAGGAGGAAAGAAACTCTTCTAACGAAAAAAAACGTGTTCAATGTATAAGAATGAACATGTTAAAAAATGGCTGCCAAAGTGTAAAGAGTAGACCTCGAGATGTAATGTGTTGGGTCCCTCTTTGATGTTGTTCACCAATTGAGATGTATTTTATTGACAAAAAAATGGCGCTTAGACATTGTGAACAAGGCAGCGTGAGTCTGCTGAAACGCGTTGATGTTACATCTCGTTCGCTAAATAAAAGAGACCGAGTGTCCAGATTTTACCTTGGGAGTGCTGGATGTTTACTTCTAAAAAGGAATGCAACTATAATCGTATATATATATATATATATATATATATATATATATATATATATATATATATATATATATATATATATATATATATATATATATATAATTTTGTATATAAGTCTCTAATGCATGTGTAGAGAAGGTAGCATTTTTAAGTATTTCTGAAATAAGACATTTTTCATTTTTTCTCCCCACAAAAGTCACTTACTGGTGCTAGGCAAATTCTAGACTGAGTTTGAAAGTCAGCATAAGTGGGTCAGAAATGCCCCTTTTCATAGGTGTAAGAGAAATGTCCTCCCTGTTGTCACTGCTAGCATGAGCAACATGTAGGGGATTTGTGTCTGACAGCTTGTTCTTTTCAAGTATCATTGCAGAAAGTTTTCTTCTAAAGAGAAGAGCTCTCCCCATTTCCTCCGTCATGTGTCTTAATCTGGGCAGCTGCAGCCTCCACCATTTATACAGTTGTTTAGCTGCGCTGAAGATGGTGCCTCAGTGACAGCTTCATACTAAGGGGCATATTTACAAGCCATTTTGCTTTACTCATGCAAGAGCGATGCAAATTACAAATTAGATTCATGAAGTCATGCCAGGCCATCATGTGTGGTCCTGAGTGGCTCCTTAAATCTTGAGTAATGCAATGCAGTGCAAATCGCTGCATTGTATTACTATGCGCCATGGAGCCATTTCCATGGGTGTTGCATGAGTGTTCCCACGCAACATGCATTGATTTTGATGTATTTCCAGATTTACCAGAAGTAGTAGAGCGGGGATTGCACCAAAAACCTACACCTTCCCAGGTGAGGCATAACAAGGAGAAATATGTTTATTTCTCCTAGTTATCTCCTCTTTCTACGTGTACTGCATTCTGTAGTACACATAGAAAGAGGAAAAAGCCTCAGGGAATTGTTTTAGTGAAGGAAGGTGCTGCACAAAAACAATCCTCAACGCAACGCAGGCAAGGGTGCCGGCGCTGGGGCTCGGCAGCCAAAAGAAGAGTGCCAGTGCAGGGGAAAAGGCAGGAATGCACCTATTGCTATAAAAAGGTGCATTCCTGCCCATTCCTTGTCATGCAGTGCAGCACAGCAAGGTGACTTGCTGTGCTGCAGTGCATGACTTGGTAATAAATATGGCCCTAATATTTTGCAGTTCATTGACAGGCTGAAGTGCATAAAAAAATATGGGAACTTTATAAAAGTGATTGTTGAGAACAACTGTCTTATGTTATAAAAGCTCAGTTCGCTAATGCAATCAGATTTCTGTTTGTGTAACTACCCACAGAACAAAATTCTGATTGGTGAACTGTTGAATAGTGACATTTATAGTGCTCTGAAGTCCCAGCCTGTGACTGAAAACACAGAGAATATGTTAGTCATATTTTAAAAATAGTATTACAGTATAAGGTAGGCGGTTTCAAAATGTGATTTAGACCCAACGTGATGCAAACCCAGTGCAAACTGTTGTGGTGGGATTTACTTTTCAACGCAAATCCTGATTTGCATTGGAAAGCTCCCTAAAGTAACAGGAAGTAGTTTTCGGACAAAATATTGAGTTGGAAATATTGGATGCAGAAATATCAAGAAGAAAATATTGTGACACAACAATTTCGTGACGCAAAAATATAGTTGTCAAGAATATCGTTTTTTTTTTAGATAAGTAATATAGGGGTCCATTAGGATGGCGGACGGATGACCGCCGTCGGGCCGGTGGTGGCAACTGCCGGACAGGAGGCGGATATCCACCCGTGCTCGAGACCCGGAAAACCGCCGGTCCCATTAGCATGGCGGTGATGACCACGGCGGTGAGATTTTCTGCCCGCCACTTTTCCGCCAGTACCAGTCCGCATGTCTGCCTAGTGGGTGGAACTGGACCGCTACAATAGTGCCGGAGCAGGGCTAGGCTCCGCCGGCTTGATTATGATGCCGGCAGTAGCCAGCCTTTCCGTGGCGGTGGGACCGCCATTGACAGGCATGCAGAAAATGTCTCTGGGGGCCCATTGGGGTCCCCCAATGTGTTGGGGGTGTGTGGGTGCACAGTGGGGTACCCATGGTACCCCCCTACATGTCCCTGTACCAGGTGGCAGGCACTTTGAAGTGCCTGCCATGCAGTGCAGTGATATGCATGACATGCTCCTTTTCACATCACAGCGGTGCTGCTGGTAGCAGCAACAGCCGCAATGTTAATGCCTGAGATTGTACCGCCGCGGTCGGATTTCGACTGCGGTGCATGCTAATCGGACCGGTGGTTATGCTACGGTCCTTGCGGGCGGTCTTTTCCTGCTACCATGGCGGTCGGGCTGATCTTCCGACCGCCATCCTAACAGACCCCATAGTTTTCAAGAATATCATTGTTGTAAATATCGTTTTCAATAATATAGTTGTAAAAATATTGTTTTTTTGAATATCTTTGTTATATATATATAATATTTTTAAATATAGATTATAAAGTTAAGTGATTTCTCATTTTTAATGTAATTATAAGAGTAATTTGAAACTCTTGTAGTGGGTAGCTAGGTTTGTAGAGCTGCAAGGTAGGAAGTTATTTAAGTATAATTAAGTAATTAATAATAAATGTATTATCAATATTTAATTGATTAATAATTATCTAAATCATTTACCAAGTTATTTATCAGGTGAAGGTTGCTGGGTTTGTAGGGGTGCAGGGTGGGAAGTTAAGTAATAATTAACAATTTATGAACACTTTATTAATATACAATAGATTATTATTTTGTAATGCTATTTTCTACGTTATTTGAGCAGGTTGGTGAGTTTGTAGCGATATAGGGTGGAAAGTTAATTGGTAATTAACAAAGTAATGAATATATAATTCTTAATTAAGAACAGATTGATTAATGATTACATATTAATGTATTAATTAACATTCAGTTAGCAATTGACTATGGCATTAAGTGTGGGCTGCTAGGTTTCACGGGGTATAGTGTGGTAAGTTACTTAAGTAATAAATAATGGCCAATTTGTTTTTATTGATAATTGATTATTAAATAGGTTAATAATTATGCTAATTGTTTAATTGTTTTTTATATATTTATATATTTTTTGGTTAGTTAATAAAGTTTATATTAAGATCTTCATTAAATTATTAGTGTTGTGTTTCATGTATGTTATGTGTTTGAAGTGAACTACTAACCCGACTGTTGCATAGACTGGAGCGGGAATAGAACATTTTACCTCTCTGTAGCCCAATGCTTTCCCTACTATTGCACAGACTGGAATAGTGAATGTTACCTCTCTGAAGTGCAATGAATTCCCTGCTGTTGCACAGACTATGTTGGGAATAGTAAATATTACTCCTTGAGAGCCCAACACTTTTTCCTCTGTTGCAAAGACTGGATTGGGAATAGTAAATGTTACCCCTCTGAAACACAATGCTTTCCCTACTGTTGCACAGATGTTCATTGAAAAAATTATATAATCATTTAAAAATTAAATATTTAAATAACAAAAAATAATAAAGAAAACAACATCATTTCTCACCCTATTCCCTACAAACTGAACATGTTGCTAAATTAGCAATCACTAATTATACTATACAAAATATAAATAAAAAATCAGAAATTAAACCCAAATAAATGAAAGAACAATTAATCAATTAAAACATTACATAATAACCATTTCAAGGTCCAGGTTCAAGATGGTTGTCATTGGGTCGTTTGAGTGCATGGTCAGTCGTAGGGTGATCTCGTGGATTATGGCGATGCCTCCTCCTGGTCAGCCGGTGCAGTCCTTGCAGGTGATTTTGTAGCCGTCAGGGATGGTGATGGCGATGTCCGGTCCAGATCAGAGGTTGATCAAGGTTTCCGTGAAGAAGGTGATGTCGGGAGAGGCGACGTCGAGGTGGTCTGTGGCGGATTTGTGGAGGGATTGCACATTGAAGAGGATGTAGTTGAGTCGGTCGAGTGTGCTGTTGGTCGGTTGGGCGACAAGAGGATCTGGCATGCTGGCATAGGTGAGGATGTGGCTGCAGTTCTGGCAGTAGAAGGGTCCTTGGGTCTTCTTCAGTGATGCGAGGTGGCAGGCAGTATGGCGTCCTGAGTTGTGGGCGAGGAGGGTGCTGGCGTCATAGCGGTGGAAGGTCCGAGAACCAGGATACCAGGCGCTGTGGATGGTCCACGCACGGACCTGTTTTTGGCACGCCAGCAGCTGCCATTCAGTTGTGCTGAGGGGCTAAACAGCTGGGTGGCAGGAAATGTGGGAGCGGGAAGGGTCACTGGAGAGGGCGAGCCATGGGGATTACCACAACAGGGACGAGGTTGAAAAACAAACAGAAGAAAAAGGTAAAAAAGGATAAAGCTGAATAAAGGCTCTAAGGCAGAAATCAGAAAAGAGAGGCAGAGGGACAGCCCAGCAGCAGAGCAGTGATGCTCTACCACTAGACCACCAGATATGAGGAACAGGCAGGGGCCTGCGGGTGGACGTGGGCCTCGACCAAGGGTCAGCAGCAGCAACAGGGGCAGCAGCAGCTACCAGGCAAAGCTTCGCTGTGAATGGAGCAAGTCCTCTAGAAAGTCGGTGTTTGCTACTTCCACTCCAATCTAAGTAACAGTAGGGAAAGTGTTGGATTTCAGAGGGGTTCAAATGGCCATTTCTACCCCAGTCTAAACAACAGTAGGGAAGGTGTTGAACCTCTGAGGGGGTCAAATTTACTATTCCCATTCCACCCTAAGCAAAAGCAGGGAAAGTGCTGAATTTCGGAGAGGTTAGATTGACTACTCCCACTGCAATGTAAGCAACAGCTGGGAAAGTGTTGGACTTCAGAGGGATTAGATTTGCTATTCCCACCCCAATATATACAAAACCGAAGGAAAAGTATTGGACTTAAAAGGGGTTATATTTACTATTCTCACTCCATCCTAGCAACAGTAGGGAAAGTTTTGGATTTTGTAAGGGTTATATTAACTATCCCCGCCCCAATTAAGCAATAATAAGGAAAGCATAGGAATTGGGTGGGCTAGATTTACTGTTCCCACCCCAATTTAAGCAACAGTAGAGAAAGTGCTGTACTTCAGAAAGGTTACATATACCATTACAATACAGTCATTAAAAAAAATATTTAAATACCGAAAACATAAAATGATTAACCATAGTTAAACTAGAAAATACATATTGTATAAATGTAAATAAAATGCACAATGTATTATAAATAGACTAAATAAATGAATCATTAAATGAAATAATTAAATAAACATATGTAAAACTAATTTCTCTCGCTACTACTGAAAAAACCGCAAACACCAAGAAGATAAATTAAAATATAAATAAAATGATAACATTTAAATAAATGAAACATATAAAAATAATGAATATAATATACACTTGCTGATATATAATACAAATTGTTTCTTGCATATTCCCAATAAAACATTTTTTTCATTTTAAATATTCAATGAAAAAAAGATGATTTATAAATAAAGAAAACTATTTTCATTTAATTTCTCACCCTATTCCCCTACAAACTGAACATGCTGCTAAATTAGGTATAACTAATTATACAATTCAAAATAAATTAAAAATCTGAAATTACACCCAAATAAATGAAAGAAGAATTAAACAATTAAAACATTATATACTGATCATTTATATATTGATTTTACCTTACATTACTTAACATTAAAAAACAATTAGTTAAAATGTTATTAACCTCCCACCATATTCCCCCGAAAAACCCAATATCCCACTACTAAATTATAAACTACTTAAAATAGGTATTTGTATATCACACATACACTCTTAGGCACCTTAGCACGAACAGATGTTTATTGTTACCCAACGGTACTCATTTTATCGACCTCAGATGGTTGAAAGGCTGAGTGGACCCGCCGGGATTTGAACCTATGATCATGAGATTGAACACAGGGCCCTGAAGTGGACACATTATTCCAATGAGCCACCTGATCCATCTAATTATCTTTTAAAAATTCAATTACACATTTAAAAATGCAAATTATATTTAAAGAAATAAAATGTTACTAATATTATAAGTATATACATATATTTAATAAAAAACAATGTTTATTACAAGTATACTAAAGTCCACAATATTAATTCCAATTTTCTTCATTATCAAATTGTATACAATAAAACTTGCATTCTTTTTGATAAACAAATTTTTATTGTGTTTTGCGGCATAAAGAACAGTATCAAGAATGAGATACAGCAGTGCATTGAACAAGGCATCAGTAACTGCATTTGGATAAGCATCAATAAACCATTGCAAAGACCCTCCCACCCTCCCCCATCCTCCGTCCCCACCCCCTGCGTCCCCACCTTTCAAATCATGCCCCCCAGCCACTTCCCCCATATCTTGCGGAATTTTTTGGGGCAGCCTCGCGCAGCATACAACGACCGCTCCTGGGCCGCACACCAGTCCACCCCTCTACTCCAGGTAGCCACTCTGGGTGGGTCCGGTTGTGACCATACTGCCGCTATGTCTCTCTTAGCCACCATAAGGGCAGTGGTGAGGAAGTACTTTTCGTTACGGGACCCGTCGATCCCGTCCATGATGCCCAGCAGGGCCATTCTAGGCTCATGGGGAACCTCCCAACCCAAGACCTCCGCTAGCTCAGTTTCAATCGCTGCCCAGTAATCGTGTAGACGGGAACAAGACCACACCATGTGGAAAAAATCTGCCGGAGCCACCCCACAACGGGTGCAGGAGGCGTCCACACGGAGGCCCGCCCGGTACAGGCGGTCTGGAGTCAGATAGGCGGTGTGGAGGTAGTAGATTTGGATGAGCCGCAGCCTAGCGGAGGTGGTAAGCGACCGAGGGCCCATAAGGGCGTCCCTCCAGTCCGCCTCGTCCAGGGGTCCCACCCAGGCCTCCCATCGCTGTTTGAGCCCGCTCCAGTCCACCGGGGAATTGTTAATCAGGGATTTGTAAATGCGGGATATACCCCCCTTTCCCAGATACCCCAGCATCACCTGAGCTTCAGGTGGGCTATGGGGAGGCAGTCTGGAGTCTAGAGGGACGTGAGCCCGGACCGCGTGGCGCAGTTGAAGGTAGCGGTAGAATTGGGAGGGCCGCAGCGAGAAGCGGGTCTGAAGCTCTTGGAAGGAACACATGCGGCTCCCACGCCATAGATCGCCCAGACAGGAGATACCAAGAAGATCCCACTGCCGAAAGCCCACCAATCCCACCACCTCCCTCAGCCAGGTCCCGTGCCAAAGCGGAGTGAGTTGTGTGGACGTTCCCGACCATCTAGTGTGCCGCAGTGCCGCGCGCCACGCGAGGAAAGGAGCCCGCACGACGTCGGGGAGTGATAGGGGGACCGTTGTGCCATAGAGCATGTTTTGGATGGAGGAGAACCCAAGGCCTTGCACCTCGAGACGATAAGCCGGGTCGCCCCAGCCTCCCGAGAACCAGTCATGGATCACCAGTAACTGGGTGGCCAGATAATAAAGATATAGATTGGTCATGCTCAGACCGCCATCATAGGAGGGGACCCTGCATCGGTCCAAGGCCAGCCGAGGCCTACCGCCGCCCCAAAGGAATTTGGTCACCATTTTATCCAGGTCTCGGAACCACGGGCGCGGAAAAGGGCATGGAGTATTTTGTAGTATGTAAAGAAATTTGGGGAGGATCATCATCTTGTATAGAGCGACTCTCCCTAGCGGATTCAATGGGAGGGACTGCCACCGGAGCATGTCTGACCTGGTTTTGTTGACTACCGGAGCCACATTAAGGGCCCAGCATAGTTCCGGAAGGAGGGTGACCCAAATCCCCAGGTATTTAAAGGAGAGTCTCCGGAGGGGGATGTCCGACTGCCAGTCGAAACATTCCCGCGACGGGTGTAGCGGGACTAGGACGGATTTTTTGGGGTTCAGGTGAAGACCCGACGCTTGGCCAAATCGATGGAGGATCCGACGGACCCGGGGTCCCGAGGTCGCTGGGTCCGAGAGATAGAGGAGGACGTCGTCCGCGTATAGGGCGATCTTGTCGGGGGCCACATCTGGCCATTCCCATCCTCGCAGAACAGGATCCGCGCGAATCAGCACCGCCAGGGGTTCCATCGCCAGAGCGAAAAGGAGGGGCGAGAGCGGACAACCCTGGCGCGTCCCCCGGCCTATGGGAAACGGGCGAGAAAGTGCCCCATTGACCAACACACGGGCCCGCGGGTGCGCATAGAGGACCATTACCATGGCTCGGAACCGGGGACCGAAGCCCATACGCTCCAGGACCTCACCCAAGTACGTCCATCCCACGGAATCAAAGGCTTTTTCAAAGTCGACCAAGAGGAGGGCCAGATAGGGGGAAAGGCGGCCGCGGTGCGCCATCGCGAGGTGGAGGCGCCGTAGACAGTGTCTGGTCCCCCGCTCCGGCATAAAGCCACATTGGTCCGGATGGACCAGGGAGGCGAGCGATGGGCGTAACCGTTGTGCCAGGACCGTGGCATAGATTTTGAGTTCTGTGTTAATAAGGGATATCGGCCGGTAGTCGGAACAGGACCGCGAGGGAGGCTGTGTCTTGGGGAGTGCAACTATGGTTGCTGTATCCGTTTCAGGCCGGAACAAGCCCGTCTCCACCACGGCCGCAAAGAGGTCCCGAAGCCTCGGGGCCAGTGTCTCACGGTAGTGAGCGTAATATTCCTGGGGGAACCCGTCGGGTCCCGGGGTCTTCCCGGGTGCCAGGCGGCCGATCGCCTCTTCAATCTCCTGTAGCTCGATCGGCGAATCCAGGGTCTCAGAAATCTCAGGCTGCAGCCGCGCTAGTGTCGCCCCGTTTGTTCCCAGTAACTCATTCAGGGAGAGCGTGGACGGTCGGAGACGGTACAGCCGGGAGTAGTAGTCAGCGAATGCCTGGGCTATCCACACTGAGACCGTGTGGACTCCACCCGCAGGGTCCGCGATGGCTGGGATGATCCTGCCCGCCCGGGGATAGGTCGCCAGGCGGTGGAGAAGAGTGCCGTTTTTGTCTCCCCAACCGTACACCCGGGCCACCGAGGAGCGCCATAGGATCTTCGCCGCTTCCAGGGAGTGCAGGCGAATCTCTTCCCGCAGGAAGGCCAAGCGACGAGACCGTGTGGCATCGGCTAAGTTTCCCAGACTACGCTCCAGTTCTAAGGCCTGGGCCTCACAGTCCGCGAGCTTCTGGGATTGAGCCCGTCGTTGACGTTGCAGGTGCCCTTTAGCGGCGCCCCGAACAGTCGCCTTGCCAGCCTCCCAGAGGACGGCGGGGGAGACGACAGAGCCCTCATTATGAGAGTAGTAGTCGACTATCTCGCCCCCGACCGCCCTCCGAAAAGCCTTGTCGTGAAGGAACCAAGCGTTCAGACGCCATATCGGACGGGCAGAGAGGGGGGGGGGACCGAGAGCGAGGAGCACCGGCGAGTGGTCCGAAAGGCCCCTCGGAAGAATGCGTGCGTCCCGCACCCCCACGCAGTCGGTAGAGGGCACAAAGATGAGGTCGATCCGGGCGTGGGAGTGATGGGCCGCCGACGTGTGGGTGTATTGGCGCGCCTGCGGGTGCCAGATCCTCCAGACATCGCAGAGACCCTGGGATTCCGCCCAAGAGGAGAGTTGTTTTGCGCGGGCGACGCGGGTCGAAGAGACCGGACCCGTCGAGTCCATATGGGGCGAGTAGACAGCGTTAAAGTCCCCGCCGAGTATCAGGGCCCCTGCAGGAAGTGTCGGGAGGATATCCGCTGCGTGGGAAAGGGCTGACGGCAGGAGGGACGGCGCTGCGTAGAGGGACATCAGGGTAAGGGGTCGGCCCTCCAGAGTGCCACACACTACCAGTAGCATACCCTGGGGGTCCAAAAGCACCCGAGTCAGGACAAAGGGAAAAGACTTGCGAAGCAATATGGCCACCCCCCGGGATCCCCGAGCAAAACCTGAGTGCCATACCCTGTCATAACCGTAACGGCCAAGGAAGGGGCAGTTGTTACCTAACAAGTGAGTCTCCTGGAGGAGGAGTACATCGATCTCTGCCCGTTGTGCATATTTGAGGACCGCCATGCGTTTGAAACGGTCCAGGAGGCCATTGACGTTCCAGGAAAGTATGCGCATGGCGGCCCTAGGGACAGGTGGGTCAGCCATAGTCAAGGACAGAAGAATGGGCCAGTGGATGCGCGTCCGAGTAGGTTCCCAGAGAGGAGGGACAGCGGAGCGTCGGGTGAGAGAGCGGGATAGACAGTACATGATACCTTAGCACAACAGATAAGGGGGAGTCACCCCCCACCAACAAAATCTCCCCAACGAGGAAGAAGCAACCCCAAACCAACCCCAACCCCCCACCCCCCGCCCTATACTTCAAAAACGGAAGCATCTGTCGCCCGAACCAAATGGAAGAACCACCAAACTAAAACGCTTGGGCTTGAGCGCTAGTGGACCCCTGATACATCAAAAGTCAAGCCTGATTTACCTGCCCTGGCCTAGAGCAACACTGACAGCGGGACGTTCCACCCCCGCCCAAGCATTTCCCACCCCCCCCACCCCAAAGGTAAGCAAAGAAAGTCAGATGGTAGGGCTGCGAGAGAGGTCCGAAGTGTCCACCAACTCAACCGGGTGGGTTGCAGGGCCTGTAAGCCGAGGTGACGCGGCCCGCTGCCCATCCGCCACGGGACTGGTGTGTGCGGCTGAGGAGGCCGGTGAGGTTCTCGATCTCTGGCTTGGCCGGCCCCCAGAGCGCGTGGTGATCGCCTCCCCCGTTGTGCGCTCCCGGGGCAATGTCCGATGCCGCCGACGGGTCTTCGATGTCCGGGGTCTCCCCCGTCTCCCCCGTGGACCCAGAGGCGATCCGCGCCCAGAATGCTGCAAGGGGTGCTCCTCCGCCAACCAGGTCCAGGCCGCCCGCGGTGTATCGAAGAAGAGAGTCTTTTGCTGGAAGATGACCCGGAGGCGGGCTGGGAATTGGAGCTGGTATTGGAGTCCCAGGGAGCGCAGTTTTTGTTTCACTTCAGTGTAGGAGCGGCGCAGCTCCTGGACTTCGCGGGTGTAGTCCGGGAAGACCATGATTTTGTGGTTCTGATAGTGGAGGGCATCCATGCGCCGGGCTTCACGGAGAATGGCATCTCGGTCACGGAAGTTCAAGAGCTTTAGGATGAACGGCCGGGGTGGAGCCCCTAGGGGCCTGGGGGCCAGGGAGCGGTGGGCTCTCTCCACCACGAACGAAGCCGACAGGCTGTCCGCCGGCATCCAGGATCGGAACCAGCGCTCCATGAAATCGTCCGCCCGGCCCGATTCAACTCCCTCCGGGAAACCCACTAAGCGCAGGTTGCTGCGTCGGGCGCGATTTTCTGCATCCTCGACCCGGCGGTGCAACTCCTTAGAGTGGGTGGTCAACTCCCGAACCTGGTCTTGCAGATGGCGGATGTCGTCCTCGGCCGTGGATATCCGGGACTCGGCTTCCGAAATGCGGGCGGTGGCGTTCCTCAGATCTTGCCGGAGAAGAGCGACGTCCACTTTGACCTCACCCACCATGCCCTCGAGCGAGGCGCGGGACGAGTTGATGGCCTGCAGGATGGCAGCCAGGTCTGCAGCAGGGGCCGGGGCCTGTTCGCCCGTGGGGCCGGGCCCCTTGTCGGAGGTCGTGAATTTGTCCATCCTGGTTTGGGTGGCCCCGGACACCGGCTTGGCGGCTCTGTCCTTACCCATTTCTGGGCCGTCCGTCAGCGAAGGAGGGCAACTAGCCGGTGACACACCCGCGGGACGGCAACGGGCAGCCGGGCCGCCGCGGGACCAACAGGAGGCCCGTCCGGGAGGACCACCGGCCGGGAACGGCTTGGGAGCACCAGCCTCAGCGGTCAAGCCCCGCCGGGCATCTCAGCAAAGCGGGATCCAGCAATGTAGGTCTCAGTTCCAGGCCCTTGGCCGTCGCTCGGGGGCCCCCCAGCCGGCCGTCGCAGGGCCGCAACCTCCGGCGCAGCCCAGGTCTCCAAGGGAACAATTAGCCGGGTCTCCCCTCAGTTCCCAGGAGGGGCAAGGTGTCACTCGTCAGGGTCCGCAGCCGGGAGTCCAAGCGATGGAGGGGGGGGGGGGAGAGGAGGGGGGGACAGCACATACACCCCCTCCGGCCGCCGGTATGCGGCCCGAATCAGCGGGGGCCCCCCCGCACCCGGAGTCCGCAGCCGGTCTGGGGTCGATGGAGCCGGTTCCGCGCCGCCACCAGGAGGAGAGGGGAGGGAGAAGGGGGGGGAGCCAGGGGCCCGGGCCCCCCGGCCGCCGACACACGGCCCGATGGGGGGGGGCCCCCCGGACAGCCAACCCCGCAGTTGCCCCGATGCAGCGGTCGCGGCCAGCCCCACTCACCGCCTGATTCGCCGCTCTGCGTCACGCGGGGGGTCCGATCCAGCACCCCCGGGGCTCCGGATGGCGTCAGCAAAGCAGGGCAGCACCGGGCCAGTGCCAGCAGCACCCGCGGCAGCCCCGCGGCCACCGCGTCCCTCAGTCCAGCAGTTTCAGGCCTGCACCCCTCGTGGGCGCCGCGGGCTAAATTTCTTCAGCGTGGCCGCGCCGCGGTTCCACAGCCGCCACTGCACGCCGTCGGTCTGGCTCCGCGACGGCTAGGGAGGCTCCCAGAGCCCGCAGCGCCCCAAGATTCGGTGCGGGGCGGCAGGGCAGCTTCACGGACCCCCGCACTCCGAGGGAGCCGGCCAGGGCAGTCCAGGAGAGGAGTAAGCCGGATTTGCGGGGACCGATGCCGGGAGCCTTAGTGAAAGGCGGCCATGCCGGTCAGGCGCCACCTAGCGCTGTCAAAACTTGCATTCTTAATTTTGATATTCTGTTACACTATATTTTTGCACTGGTGATATTTTTGACAACATATTTATGTCACATGATATTTTGGAATCCATATTTGTTTCATTCACCATATTTAACATTTGCCCATTTTGAAAATGTCCCTTTTTTCATGTAAAGTGTAGTTACAGAACTATTAGTCATTTTTTCCACTCCGGCATAAAGGGACCACAAACCTAATTGCAAAATGCGTAGCTTATTTATGAGCCCCTTGTTACACTTTTGCCCCGCTGTTGCGTCACTATTTGTGAGGGTGCAGCAGCATAAAATATGTGCCATGTTGCACCATATTTACAAAGTGACGCATCTAAGCAGATGCGTCACTTTATAAAGCCCTGTGCCACATTATACCTGCGTCGGGTATAATGTATGTAGGGTGGGTGTTCCCCCGCAAAAAGCTTAGTTGAAGTGGCACATTGAAGTCTATCAAATTTCACTGTGCCACTTCTAGGACGCAACTGTGTCACAACCTTATGTCTGCCTCATAGCAGGCATAAGGGTGACACAGTGCAATGGGAATAGGCTTCCCCCATTCATTGCTGAAGTTGCATCATGCTTATGACACAACTCCAGCAATGCGTGGGTTTCACGCTGACAGATATGTCAGTATTCCTGACGTATCTGTCATTCCATGCGACATGGTACACCGTACAATAAATGCGGCACATCCATCATGTCACAAGGAGGGCACACTGAAAAGTGTTGCATCACTGCTTTCACGCAGCGATGCAACACTTTTCATAAATTAGGTCCTAGTGTTTAAGACTGTATATATAAAATTCCCACTACCAAAAACAAGTTTTTCAACTTTGTGGAGGACTCCTGTCTTTAACATTGGCACAAATCTAAGGTTTCTTTTCTCACAAAAACAGCTAGTGCATGAATATCAACTTGTCCTTCTCTATTCCTGAACAAAGGATTCACCGGCTCCTTTTAGGAAGCCTAGTTTTATACCTCACACACACACCGAAGTACAACATTTAGGCTCATTACTCAAAATGATTTTTGTTAACAGTGTGAAAGAATCCTGTAATTAAAGTAGGCACATTCTGAGGTTTTTATTTCCATGAAATAGACAGCTGTATGTCAGCCAAAGTGACTTTCTCTATACCAGCTCAGTTCACGAATACAATTTGTAAGACTGTTGTATATGATTTGCCTTTCAAATAACACAACCATCAAAGCTGAGGAAGTCCCTTGTAGCTGACATGGGCACTTTTGAGAATGCCTAAGCCTTGTTTAAGAATTTCTATTTTACACTCCAAATATAAAAGGCTGAACAAATAGATGTTTCAACGTTGTGAAAGTTTCCCATGTTTTACCTGGGCACATATTGAGAATGTATCTTCCCATAAAAAGGCGGATGTATCACTGCCAACTTGATTTTTTTCTACTCTTGCACAAAGGACTGCTAGATCCATTCTGGAAATCCACTTACAGAATTTGTGTTCCTAAACACAGTAAATGTTTGAAGTTTGTTAAACAAGCTATATGTGCACATATACCTTGTATATGCGCGTTTCGGCTTTCAGGAATCCTTTTTCAATCATATATATATATATATATATATATATATATATATATATATATATCTATATATATATATATCTCAATCTGGGTTTTGTGGATTCCGGAGTGCTTCCCAATCGCCAGTGGTGCTGGTTTGAGGCGATGCCACCTCACGCCTCTAACAATCGAAAAATCCCACTTCTCACATGAAGAATATGCTTTGTGAGGAGAGGATCATTTCATTCTTGAATTATAGAGACAAAAAATATAAGGATGTGCCAGTTCTATAAATGTATCTCTCTATTGTATTAATCCTAAAGTGTCAGAACAAATCAGTATGGGGAGTTTATGGCAATCAGAAATACAGTTTTATCTTCTTAATGGAGACTAGAGTTGATAAGATGGGGGCTAGAAAACAAAATGAGAACTCAGATACTTGGATTTTTAAGGAAGTGTGAACCTTCCTGGATGAACACAGGTTAAATCAGTTAATGCTGCATTTGAAGTGGGATTCGTAGATATGGGATAATTCCAGTCTATCATAGTGGGGGTTTGAGTACCACTATTATCACATCATATCATCTCATGTGCGTATATAAAGTGCACATTCACACCTGAGCGTATCTTGTTGCTGAATACCATGGGGCAGATTTACAAGCCCCTTGCGCCTCTTTTACACCGCCGTCGGTCACTTTTGTGACGCAGCGGCGGTGCAAAACCAGCGCCATGCTGCGGGGTATGTACAACGTGACGCATCTGGGAGATGCGTCACGTTGTAAAGCCCTGCACCAGGAGTAGGCGTTCCTGCGCAGGGGGGGGCGTTCCGTCTCAGGTATGCCTCCTAAAAGTGGCTGAGTGAAATCTACATGATTTCACTCAGTAACTTTTGAGCCCATGCTGCGTCAAAACCCTGCGCCTGCTTGAAGAAGGCGTAAGGATTGACGCAGCATTTCAAAGATAGGGCACCCCGGAGCCTTGCTGGAGCTGCGTCGCGCTTGTGACGCAACTCCAGCAATGCACTTCCTTTACGTCACAGATGCGTCACGCATATGTCCGTTTTTGCCCCATGGTGCGCCGCATTATAAATGCGGCACATCCATGATGGCGGAGCCGTGGCGCACAATAACTGGTGCATCCCTGCTGATATGCAGGGATGCGACAGTTATTGTAAATCTGACCCATATGTTTTTTGTTATCCAAGTAAATAGTACTTACTCTATAGACCTTCGAAGGAAAAAAGGCTGAGTGGTAGCACCAGGATTCAAACATGCGAGAGAGTGGTCAACACATATCCCTCAAGTGGATTCCTTAAATTAATAGGCCACCAGACCAATATGATCTGTAGGGGTTCTTCAACATACCTATAATTACACATATCACTGTGGAGACTTGAATATGACTGCAATCACACATTATCATTGTGGGGACTTAAACATCAATGCAATCGCACAATATCTCTGTGAGGACTTGTACATGACTAAAATCATGCACTATCTCTGTGTGCTATCCCTGTGCATCCTATTAATCACAGACTATCTCTGTGGGACCTGGGCATGTCTGTCTATCACACACATTCTCTTTGGCAACCATGGTAATACTATAGTCACACACCATCTCTGTGGGGACCTCGACATCTCTATAGTCACACACTACCTCAAAGGGGACCTGGGCATGTCTATAATCACACACTATCTCTGTGGGGCCCTGGGCATGTCTATAATAACACACTATCTCTGTGGGGACCTGGACATCTCTATAATCACACACTATCTCTGTGGGGACCTGGTCATGTCTATAATCACACACTATCTCTGTGGGGACCTGGTCATGTCTATAAGCACACACTATCTCTGTGGGGCCCTGGGCATGTCTATAATAACACACTATCTCTGTGGGGACCTGGACATCTCTATAATCACACACTATCTCTGTGGGGACCTGGTCATGTCTATAATCACACACTATCTCTGTGGGGACCTGGACATCTCTATAATCACACACTATCTCTGTGGGGACCTGGGCATGACTATAATCACACACTATCTCTGTGGGGACCTTAACACCTCTATAATCACACACTATCTCTGTGGGGACCTGGGCATGTCTATAATCACACACATTCTCTTTGGCGACCGTGGTAATACTATAGTCACACACCATCTCTGTGGGGACTTGAGCATTCCTGTAATTACACGCAAGCTCTCTTTTGGCTTGTACATCATCAGCTTCGCATTCTCTGTATGGGGCTTTGTGAATACTAAAAAATAGTAAAGTTAGACTTTTGGTTTAAGTTTACATTGTTAAAACTGGAAAGTAGAAAAGTTAGATTTTTTGTCTGAGTTTACCATTGTGAATCGGACCCTATTTTAATGAGGACTTAAACACAATCATCTTCATGCACTATCTCTGTGAGGACTTAAACATGACTATAATAACACACTATCTTTGTGGGGGCTTGAACATCACTATAAAAACATACCATCTCTGTTGGGACTTGAGCATTCCTGTAACTAAACGCAAGCTCTGTTTCCACTTTAAGCACCAGGGGTGCCATGAGACACATGGTCAAGACTTAGTTGCATATAGCTGGGTCTGAACTGGGGTGGCGAAGTGAGCTAAAGAACAATGATGGATTCAATCCAGATCTGTGACTGGGGGTGAGTGACTGAAAAGTTTCAGCACTCCATCCATCATCTCCCTGCAAACGCTTTGTTTGCTTTAAGTTGGCAGTGTATGCCCAGATGTTGGTCCCTTGCTCACTTTGCCACTGGATTCAATCTAGCCTGGCTGATGAGGGGGTTTTACCCCGAAACCAGTCCCAGGATGCTTGTTTCCGGTCCAGGGAAGACCTTGTTTGGCAGTTCAGGCTGGACTGTTCCCATGAGTCACAGGGTCAAGACTGATTTGAATATAGCTGGGTCTGAACTGGGGTGGCGAATTGTGCTAAAGAACGATAGTTGATTCAACCCAGATCTGCGACTGGAGGTGAGTGACTGGAAGGTTTCAGCACTCCATCCATCATCTCCCTGTGCTTGCTTTGACTTGAACATCATCAGCTTCACAATCTCTGATGAGGCTTCGTGAATATTGAAAAGTAGTAAAGTTTTATTTTTGGTCTAAATTTACCTTTGTGAACACTAAAAAGTAGTAAAGTTAGACTTTGTCTAAGTTTACCTTTGTGAATCGGGCCCGTTTTTAATGAGGACTTAAACACAATCACCTTCATGCACTATCTCTGTGGGGACTTAAACATCGCTATAAAAACACACTATCTTTGTGGGGATTTGAACAACACTGTAATAACGCACTATCTTTGTGGGGACTTGAACATCTCTATGATAACACACTATCTCTGTGGGGACTTCAACATTGCTATAATAACATACCATCTTTTTGGGGATCATGCCTATAATTACACACAGCCTTTGTGTGGACTTGAACATTATTAGCTACACACTCTTTATAATGGGATTTAAGCTTTGAATGTACACACTATTTCTATGGAGACTTAAACACAATGATCTTCACCCACTATCTATGTGGGGACTTGAACATCTATTTTGGCAAAAATGTGAGCAGCTAATGAAGCTCCGCGTTCCACTTGACCATATGTGTTAGTTCCCTTATCTCCTAAGATGTTTTTAAGCACTAATAAATAGGTTGAATACAGCTTTAAGTGTCTTTCTTTAAGCATGATATGATATTTTCTGGCACATTAACATAATCTGTCTGTAATGTACTCACCTAGTATATATGCAGAAATTCATATATGAATATATTATAATGCTGTTTGTGTATATTGTTGATAAAATAAACATTTAGCCATGTGCCTTTGACTGTATTCAATCACAAACAGTGTTACCGACTAAGTCCCCACAAGGATGGTAGCACATGTTCAAGTCCCCACAAGGATGGTGCAGTGCGCATGATTAAATAACAATATATTTGCAAATTTGAAGCAGGATCCTGTATCATGAATTTTTTCTTAACATTCTTCTGTTATTAGTGTGTTTTAAAAACATTGGGAAAGGTTAGTCCCCACAAGGCAGGTATTCACACATAGTCCCCACAAGGATGGTAACACGTGTATGCGTGCGCGTGTGTGTGGGGGGGGCCCTCCTCCTTTCTCCCTGCTAAAATTACTGCCCACCACTGGGCAGCTGTAACATTTCTCTTCATGTTGCGGCCAGCCAATTACAGCTCTTGGTGAGGTTCCGTGTGAATCGGAAACGACACTTTTTGGGTGTGTTCGAATATGGACGAGTTTGGTATCTACGAACCGCAAATGACGAGTTTAGTGGGTGTATGCGTTTTCGCTACGCTGCTATGTACGGTTCGTCTCATTCCTGGGTATGTCCATCCGAACCCTCGGGTTCCATTTTAGATGCGGCATCCATTTTGTTTCTTGCCCTCAAGTAGCCAGCGAACGGACCTTGTCCGCTCTGTGACCCTGGGATTCCCAAGCTTTCACGAAGGACACGTGCTTCTTTGAGGGTGTCTTTTATGATGAGGGGAAATGACACGGCAAAGGCAGATGGCCCCGCTCAAGGCTTATCTTGCCGTGCCAGTCTATTGTTTCAGTCATGCATGCATTAGGCACGAGGTCTTTTGATCCTGCAATCAAGTTGCTGTTATTACTCTCTACACTCTTTTCCAATCTGTTGTGCATCCTTGTTCTTCCTTTGCATCTGTTTCTGTCGCTTCTCCTAATTCGTTTACAATCAGAATGGAATGTGCTTAATGTGAGGATGATGTGCTTTTACAGTTGGGAACCGGCAATGCTGCTGTAATTATGTTCCGGGCTTCTGAAACATGAATGCGACCCTTTTTGAAGTTTACTGTGGGAACTGAGTTGTAACCTTTTGTTTGTCATGTTGTGCAATGACCAAAATGTGTATAAAAGGAGCGATCCACTTTCGCAATTTGAAGCAGTCTCCCAGAACCTACACGTTGTGTACTTCTTGCGACCTCTGTATCCCTGCAGTAAATAAACGCTGATCTTTGACGCCGCAGGAAGTGTCCCGTGTCTCTGTGCTTTGTACGCCGGAACAGGTAACCCACGAAGGTTTCAGGTGTTGTCCCCTGGCACCGCTGGGCCTTAGAATAGCCCAGTCCTTCAGTTGGCGCCCAACGTGGGGCGACATCAGCGGTACCGGTCCAAAGCCCGACGATCGTGAGGAACTTCGTGTGAAATCTCCGAGGGAAGGTGCACCCCGCTTCATCGATCCAGTTGTCGAAATAAGTGGCCCGAAGACTTTTCCCGCGAAGATTCCCGCCTCCTGACGGCTGCGACGGACTGATGCCCTGACTGTCGACCTGTTTTGGCGCCTGGCGTAGTCCTTTGTACGGCGAGACGATAGACGGGCCTTCCTGGTGACGCCATTGTTCTTTCAGTTAAGTATTTGTGGGTCGCACCCAGAGTTTATGGTTTTGTAGTTCCTTTTGGGACGGTTACTTTGTTGTTTGCATGGTTCCATTGCATTTGTGGTTCTTAGTTGTTGGTTCTTAGTTGTTGGGTTTTATTTGACGATTGCAATTGCCAAAAACCGAAGGACTTGCATTTTTGCGAGGACATCGTAATTCGATAGCCCTTGAAGTTTGTAAACTCGGTTAGTGTGCACGATGCCTGGCCGTAGTACTTTGTTTGGTTTCCTTAAATGTTGCAGCACGGATTCCCGACTGGAGGATTCATGCCCGATACCTCCAGTTGGAACTCCAATTTATGAGCTCTATAGTCGCCACGGAGTAGGTCCTATTGTATATAATGAATATTGGATTCGTTACACTAAAAATGATGGTGTTCTTAGCTGGCCATCACATGGTAGTTTTGAAACTGCAATATTAGATAATCTTGAAGCTAAATTGTTTAAAAAGAATGCTAGGCCGGCCATGTTTGATTCCTTTCGATTATGGCGCAAAGAGGCCAAGCAGAAAGAAATCAAACAGATTAAGAAAAATAAGAGAGAAGGTGTCATTACGGTGATGCGAAATGCAGAACAGTATCAGCAAGACAAAGACGAGAAGGAGCAGGAAGTTTGTGCTAGACTTCATCATATGGCGGTGGATAAATGTTACCCGGTTTTACCGTCTAGTCCAGATAAGACAGGAGAAGAAGTGGTAGAAGATCCCATATTGTCTTATCTATTGAAATCACCACCTCCCTATGCTCCAGATACTGTGGGTCCTGTGATTCCTCCTGTTCCTCAACCTGCTGTTCTGGCGGCTGCTGGTCAGCCTGTCGTTCCTCCTGTTCTTCCGAATCCTCTTGTGCCGCAAATTGTTCATCCTCCTTTACCCGCTCTTTTTCCTACTGCTCCTTTGCCTGTATTACATCAGCCCAATCTTACTACTACTCCTGTTACCCCAACTACTGCTACTGTTTCTACGCTTACTCCTAATGTTGTTGCTCCTGTGCCTTCTTCTTCTTCCCCTTCTGTTCGTAGTCGTATATTTAATGCTGTCGCTACTCTCTATTCTCCGTTTTTTGGACCGGTACTCGGGTCAGATCTTTCTGATGTTGCTCAGAGGCGCAGTCAAATTCCTGATGGTAGGGAACGTGAGTCGTTGGTAAAAATGGCGCGTAAATGGATTAGGCATCCTGCAAAGTACGCTTCGCGTATAGTTTTTGAGACATTTTCTCAGTTTAATGAGCCCACACAAAGATTCGTGTTCGAGGAAATGTGTAAATTCTTGAGAGACGAGTGGGATAATGAGGAGGTAGATAATGTACCGCCCGAGATCACTGAGCTTCAGAATCAATTTTCGACTGGTATGATTGTGGGTGGTAATGTCCGACGTGCTTTAGAGCGTCTGTTATCTTTTCGATCTACAGTACAACCTCGAGCACTGTTTAAGGATGAAACTGGGGAGTGGATGGCGAAACCTGGTCAGTATCCTATGCGGGAAGTTCCCCCAGTATGGATGCCAGGTGATCCTGCTGCTAATCCTGCTATTCCACCACACTTTCAGAGAGTTTGGATACACCTCCCGTGGAAGCGATCGGAAGTTCTGCAGGTAAAGCAAACCTTGCCTGACCCCCGCAAAAATCCTGCAGGTTATTATAAGGAGTTGTCCCAGTTAGTGGATGCTACTGTTATGAACCTTGCCGATATCGACATGTTGTTTGGTAACGTAGTACCTCAACCGATTTGGGCGAAAATCCGTCAAGAGAATCACGCAGCTGAGTTAGGCAGTGATTGGGCTGCTCTTGCGGCGGCTGACGGACGGCAAGTTGGTGGGGCTAAACCTGAACAGCTCATTGAGAATCTGCCCCAGAGGATAATTACGCTTATCAAGACACTTATGCCAGCAATACGCGTTAATTGGGACAAATTGTCTGCGTGTAAACAAAAGAAGGACGAGAGTGTCTCCGATTTCTTTACGAGATTTGAGGAGGCATTTATCGATCATAGTGGTCAGGATATGAGCTCTGAGGGAGGTCAGCGATTGATTGTTGATAAATTTGTATCGAATTTGTTGCCTGAACTAAGCAACAAGTTGAAGAATTCTGAAAGTTCGTGGGCCGTTTCTACCACTGCTCAGATATTAGCCACGGCCCAATACTACGAAAATAGAGAGAAGGAAGAAAGCGAGCGCGCAGATAAGAAAACGAAGGATCTTAAAACTAAGGTCTTATTGCAGCAAGCGTATCCTCCGCGCTCGAATCAAAATGACTCGCAACAGCCAAATCGATTACAATCGCAGTTTTTTAGATCACAGTCGCGTACTGACTCCTCTACACCTCGCTTTGTGTTGGGGTACAATCAATGTGCATATTGTAGTGGTGAGGGTCATTTGAAGTTTAATTGTCCAGTGCTGCGTGACCGAAACAATGGTGTTTCGGCTCGAGGAGGCCGTAGTGGTCCTCAACAAGCGTCACGTGGTAGAGGTCGCGGTGTTACTCAGAATCAGAATGAGCGTCTCGCCACTTCATCAGATTCACACAATTGTTTTGATCGACGCGATCCATCGTCTGGTAGATCTGCACAGTATCATGTGGATGACTATTATGTCGAGCATGATGTTGGTGCTGACGGTAATTACTAGGACGGCCGTAGACAAAGGAAGGGAGAAGTATCAGTTCCGGTTGATCAGAGAGGGCCTTATGTCGCAGTTGCCACATTGGGCGTAGTTGAGGCTTTTTTTGTTGGACACTGGTGCAGCGAAAAGTTCCATTATGCATTCGAAACTCCCTGGCGCGCCTTTGTCTGGCTTAACGAATGTTTCCGTTGGATTCTCTGGCGCCCCCGTTAGCAATCCAGTTTCTAGCCCTTTGCCCCTTACAATTGGGTCTCGTGAGTTAGAAGCTCCTTTGATTTTGACTACTGGTTGTGGTGAGAATCTTTTGGGCTTGGATCTGTTGAAGCGGTTATATGCGACGTTGTATTGCTCTCCTGCGGGAGTGGAGCTTACGTTGGGTCAGAGAGTGATCTCTCCTATGTATTTGTTGACTGATAAGCTCCCACCGGAATTGAGTTCTCTTCCTGATTTTTTGTGGGCGACAGGTCCCAATGACGTGGGCCTGCTGGATATACCACCTTATGTTGTTCAATTGAAATCAAATGTGCGACTGCCGCGTATTCCCCAGTATCGTATCTCTCTTGATGGAGAACGAGCGCTATTAGCGATCATTTACGATTTGATCGATAAAGATGTCATCGAGGAAACACGAGGTAACGTGTGTAATAGTCCTGTGTTACCTATTTTGAAACGAACTGCTCCATCTAAGCCTCCTGTGTATCGTTTTGTTATTGATTTAAGGGAGGTGAATAAAATTGTTGTCCCACAGTTTCCCGTGGTGCCTGACATTACAGCTTTGCTGACTCTGATTCCAGCTTCTGCATCATGGTTTTCGGTAATCGATCTGAAGAATGCGTTCTTTAGCATTCCGATTGCTGAGGAAAGCAGAGATTTATTTGGTTTCTCATTAGGTGGTCGCAGCTTCAGGTTCAAACGCGCACCTCAGGGCTACTGTGAGAGTCCATCGATCTACAGTCAAGCTCTTAAGAGTCAACTCGATGCGTTTGTGTTACCGGCTGGAGCGGCCTTGATTCAGTACGTTGATGATCTGTTGGTAGCTGCTGACACTGAACAGATTTGCAAAACTGCTACAGTATCACTGTTACAGCATCTATGTGACTTACATCACAAAGTGTCACCTTCTAAACTACAATATTGTTGTCAAGAAGTAACCTATCTAGGTTACTTATTGTCAAAGGCGGGTAGAAGGTTGACCCCTGAAAGAATTGCAGCAATTGCTCGAATGACTGTGCCAACAACTCAGAGAGATGTGCGTGCCTTTCTAGGTATCACGTCATACTGCAGACAGTGGATTCCAAATTTTTCACTGTTAGCGAAGCCATTGATAGCTCTCACGTGCAAGGATGTTTCGACTCCTTTGCCATGGACGGAAGAATGTCAGAAAAGTTTTTCTGAATTACGTGATGCGTTGTGTTCGGCTCCTGTGTTAGGTACTCCTGATTACAGTAAGCCATTTACACTATATGTTCACGAGAGAGAAGGTTGTGCGTTGAGTGTTTTGACGCAACAATTCGGTGGTAAGCAGCGTCCATGTGCGTATTTTTCCTCCACCTTAGACCCGGTAGCTAGAGCGTTGCCGAGTTGCTTGAGAGCGACAGCGGCAGCTGCGGTGTCTATTCGACAATCCGCAGGTTTGGTTATGGATAATATGCTCATAGTGATGGTTCCCCATGCAGTTGACACTCTCCTGAATCGGACAAAAACTCAACATCTGACGAGTGCAAGGTTGTCCGGGTATGAGTTGACACTTTTGGCAAGTCATATACAGATCAAGCGTTGTAATGTGCTGAATCCGGCGA
Source organism: Triturus cristatus (assembly GCF_964204655.1). NCBI lineage: Eukaryota > Metazoa > Chordata > Amphibia > Caudata > Salamandridae > Triturus > Triturus cristatus. Next base: position 668,117,812 of record NC_140592.1, read on the forward strand.
CATTGTTGCCGATTAATATGGAAACAAATGGTGTACCACCACATGATTGTTATTTACGAACTGAGGAAGAAACGAAGGGTCGTGTGGACCTGAAAAACACTCCATTGACAGACCCCGATGGTACTTTGTATGTTGATGGTTCATGTTTTAAGTTGCCGAATGGTGATGTGACGACTGCGTATGCTGTAGTGACGTTGAGCACGGTTGTGGAAACTGCGAGATTGAGTCATAATTCAGCGCAAGCGGCAGAGTTGACTGCATTGACAAGAGCGTGGGTTTTGTCTAAAGGAAAGCGAGTGAATGTGTTCACCGATAGTCAGTATGCATTCGGTGTTGCACATAGTTTTGGTCGATTGTGGAGAGAAAGAGGATTTATGACATCGCATGGTACGAAGATCCAACACGGGCAGCTTGTGAATGATCTTTTGGATGCACTTACATTGCCTAAACAGGTAGCGATTGTTAAATGTAGTGCGCATCGGAAGGTTACGGATGACGTTGGTCGTGGTAATGCATTTGCGGATGAGATTGCCAAGGAAACGGCTAAGAATCTTGCAACCCGAATGTATGTTACAAGTTCGGTGAGGTGGCCGACGGAGACTGGTATGTGTGAAGACACTGTTGAGAGCGTGAAAGCAATTCAGAATGAGGCCACTGAAATTGAAAAGACCAAGTGGAAAGAAAGTACGGGAAAGTTGGATATGCATGGATGTTGGGTTGACTTGTCGGAACGTCGGAGGTGGATGTTACCGGATGCGTATGTATTAGCCGTCGTGACTATGGCTCATGGTTTGTCACACATTAGTGCGAAAGGTATATGTAAGTTGTTGTCCCCGGTATGGAAGAATGATGGTATTGCTAAATGTGCTGAGAGGGTGGTTAAGAATTGTATGGTGTGTTTGATGCATAATCCTGGCAAGGGCACCCCCACCCCACCTGGTCATTTTGCTCCTCCTGCTTGTCCCTTTGAAGTTATCCAACTGGACTTCATCCATATGGAGAGATGCAATAATCTAAAATATGTTTTGGTTGTGGTTTGTGCGTTCTCCAGATGGATCGAGGCCTATCCTCTTAAGGATAATACTGCCCTGTCCACAGCGAAAGTCCTACTGAAGGAATACTTCCCTCGGTATGGAATGCCACGGATTGTGTGGTCAGATAACGGAAGCGAGTTTGTGGGAAATGTGATGCAGAGTGTGTGTAAGGGCCTTGGAATTCGACAGAAATTCCATAGCGCCAATCATCCCCAGGCAGCGGGTTTGGTTGAAGGGTACAATGGTACTCTGAAGCTGAAACTTGCGAAGATACAAGCTACGACTGGTTTGTCATGGCCTGATGCCTTGCCTCTGGCTCTCCTATCAACCAGAGCGACTGTACACTCTCGAGTAGGGCTCAGCCCATATGAGATTGTGTTCGGCCGCCCTGCGAACATTTGGGGAGTCCCGAGACCTAAGGCCTTTGATAGTCTTGAGTATCCAATGCTAATTGATTATCTTCATGATCTGACTGCTAAACTGAGGCTAATTCATCAACAGGTCTTTGAAGCTCTACCGGCACAGACAGAGGGTCCTGGACATCGGCTCCAGCCAGGTGACTGGGTTGTTACCCGAAATTTTGGCCGGAAACGCAACTTGGAGCCGAGATTTGTGGGACCCTTCCAAGTACTATTGGCTACAAGGACTGCAGTTCGGTTGGAAGGCAGAAAGAACTGGGTACACGCCGGCCATACCAAGAAGGTTCCGATCCCTTCACCAACAGATAGTTGGGTGAGAACTGGTATTGCGGCAACGGAGACCGAGACCCCTCTATGCTTTGTGCCGTTTAGCGATGCTCAACCTGTAGGAGACAATTCATTGCAGTCAGACACCTCTGTTGAGCCGTCAGTTTGGGAGAACTCAAGGTCTGAGTTGTCATCTAATCGACTGAACACTGTTTCACCAGCTGAACAATTATTTGAAGAACAGACTCGACCTGGAAGAAATCGATACTTTCTTCGTCCACGTAACAAAGACTAATAAAATTTTCCTTTACTGTTGCCACAAACATTACGAACAATTACATTTTTTGAGTTTCTTTTTATGTGTGCTTTTCACAGCTAAAGAGATTTGTATTAAGCTGAGTGTTTAGGAAGACCTATCATCCGGGTTAACCGTAGGGCCGTGCGGGTACTCCTTTCTGTTTAGCAGGTTTCTGACACTAGGTCGGTTACTTTTTGTCGACTCCTGGGAACTCCTGGGAATTGATAATCGCTACTCAGAACGAAGTGCGTCAAGTACGTCACGGACGGTTTTTAGAGGATGGCATTCTCTAAGCTGTTGGAAGTAGAAAGGATGTCGGCACAAAGATCAAAATTACATAAGATTGTACGAACCAAATGTTTTTTGTTTCAGGTATTCCTACTGTTTCTGACTGTGTCTATGCTATTGGTGGGTGGAGTGTATTTCGGAATACAGTCGCTATTGCCTTCCATTTCACCTACTCTTTCTCCTAAACTAAGCTCTATTACCACTGTTTCTCCACATTCCTTTTATCCTCTGCCCCAACATGAACAGGTTAGACGTGCGGAATTCATGAATAACTCCTTTGTTCAACTCCTACATCAGCATCAGTTGGTGATGAATACTACCAACTGTTGGGTGTGTGGGTTAATGCCACATACCATGGATAGGGGTATTCCGTATCTGGTTCTTCCTTATAGCTCCCAAGGGTCAGCTCGAGCATTCCAAACTATGTTCCGTAGTGCACTAGATTCCTACCCCAGTCGAGAGCCACGCTCTGCAAACTTCGGTCCTGGTCCGTACCACAAGCCTTTGGCGATAGCGATTGCTGATTTAGATAGGGATGTTTTCGATGCATCGCTTATTCCAGATGAAGAGGTTCGAGCCTATAAGGATCTGAGTGAGGCTGAGTATAGTATGTCAGTGGGTGATAGACAGCTCAAGAGCTCTTCTCACTCCCGCCGCACGGCCACCAGCTGCTGCGTGTGGCCCTTAGCCTTGTCCCTTCCTCGCTGCCTGCCTCGCCGCCGGCTGACTCTGTTGTCGTTTGCTTTGTTTTTGTTTTGTTCGCCATTTGTGCTTGTTAAATTGTATTTCTTGCCCGTGTTAGCGTTTTTTGATTTCCATTAGTGCCTGTATTTTTCAGCTTGTGTCCTTCCTGTTTGCCCGCCTACCTCGCCGCCCTCCGTCTTCCCTCCCCGCTCCCCGCTTCCCGCCACCACCGCAGACCCCGCCCCTTTTTTCCTTGTGTTCCCTCCCCGCTCCCGCCTCCCAGCTGCTCCGCCCACCCGCGCACTTCGCCTTTATATGGCGACCGTGCGAACGCGCAGCGGTCACGCGCAGCGGGCGCGCCGATTGTGCGCCGAAGGCGCGCCAAAGGTAAGCCCGTCTGCGCCCGTCCGCGACCGGATCGCGACCAGCGCCAGGACCCCTGGCCCACGAAGACCCCGACCGACCCGCCTGACGTACTCCGCCGCCACCCTCATCGCTCTCAACTCCGGCCGACTCCCAGAATGCCACCAAGCCACACCACGACGCACCCACGGACCCTTCAGCTGCCACGCCTGCAAATTCATCTGCATCCGGACCTGCCTCACACCAGCACCCGCCAAGTCGAACACCAGCAGCACCCACCTCAAGTGCATCCTGGTCAACACCCGCTCCGTCCACAGACACGCCATCGAACTCTGGAACCTCCTAGACGCCACAGCCCCTGACGTTGCCTTCCTCACGGAGACCTGGATGAACGCCTCTTCAGCTCCCGACATCGCCATCGCTATCCCAGAGGGCTACAAGATTGTCCGGAGGGACCGCAACGCCAACCAGATGGGAGGAGGCATCGCCATCATCCACAAGAACACCATCCGTCTCACGACCAGCACCGACAACACCCTGACCACCGCCGAACACCTGCATTTCCAGATCCACACCAACCCGAACACCACCCTCAGAGGCACCCTGATCTACCGACCCCCTGGACCATGCACACAATTCAGCGAGGACATCGCCGACTTCGTCAGCCCGCATGCCCTCCCCTCCTCTGACTACATCCTCCTGGGGGACCTCAACTTCCACCTGGAGAACAACAACGACCGCAACACCACCACCCTGCTGGACAACCTCGCCAACCTGGGACTCAAGCAACTGGTGTCCACCCCCACCCACCTCGCCGGACACACACTCGACGCAGTCTTCTCTTCCAGCACAGACATTGACTTCAGCCACGCCACAGAGCTTCAATGGACGGACCACAGCTGCGTCCACTTCACCTTCAAGAGAACGACGACCCACCACCACCAGCAACAGGCCGCCCGCAGAAGCTGGAACAAGATCACAGCAGACCAGCTCGCCACCTCCCTGAGCCAGCACCCTCCTGCCAGCTCAGCGAACCCCAGCCAGGCCGCCGACAACCTCACGAAGTGGATCAGCATCTGCGCGGACGAGCTCGCCCCGCTGAGGACCCCGCCCAGCAGACCCGGCAGCAAGAAAGCCCCGTGGTTCACCGACGAACTCAAGAGCTCCAAGAAGAACTGCCGAGCCCTCGAGAAAGTCTGGAGAAGGGAACCTACACCGGACAACAGGACCTCCTTCAAGCTTGCCACCCGGAAGCACCACCAGCTGATCCGCGCCGCCAAGAAAACAGCATTCAAGGAACGGTTGGACAACAACGCACACAACTGCAAGGAACTCTTCAACATCGTGAAAGAGCTTTCCAACCCCAGCGCAGGAAACAACGACATCACCCCATCGCAAGACCTCTGCAACTCCCTCGCTTCATACTTCCACAACAAGATCGCGGACATACACAACAGCTTCAACAACCAACCAACGCACACCATGACCGAACAATAACCCCCCACCACCACCCTCCACGCCTGGACCCCGATCAGCACCGAAGACACCATCCGCACGATGAACTCCATCCACTCCGGATCACCGACCGACCCCTGCCCTCACCACGTCTTCAACAAGGCCGACGCTGTCATCGCACCCCACCTGCGAGACATCATCAACACATCTTTCGACACCGCCACCTTCCCTGAGAGCTGGAAACACGCCGAACTCAGCGCTCTACTCAAGAAACCAACAGCGGACCCCACCGAACTCAAGAACTACCGCCCCATCTCGCTCCTCCCGTTTCCAGCCAAAGTCATCGAGAAGACCGTCAACAAGCAGATGGCCGCCTTCCTCGAGACGAACGGATCCCTCGACCCCTCACAGTCCGGCTTCCGAGCCAATCACAGCACCGAGACCGCCCTCATCGCCGCCACCGATGACATCCGAGCCCTGATGGACAATGGAGAAACAGCGGCCCTCATCCTCCTAGACCTCTCCGCGGCATTCGACACGGTCTGCCACCGCACCCTAGTACAGCGCCTCAGCAACATCGGAATCCAGGACAAGGCGCTGGAATGGATCATCTCCTTCCTCGACGGAAGAACACAGAGAGTCCGCCTACCACCGTACAAGTCAGAGGCCTCCGAAGTCATCTGCGGCGTCCCTCAAGGATCATCTCTGAGCCCCACCCTCTTCAACGTCTACATGAGCCCCCTCACGGCCATCGTACGCAAACACAACCTCAGCATAATCTCCTACGCCGACGACACCCAGCTGATCCTCTCCCTGACCAACGACCCCGCCTCCGCCAGAGCCAACCTGCACGAAGGGATGAAAGAGGTAGCCGAGTGGATGACGACCAGCCGCCTGAAACTGAACTCTGACAAGACGGAGGTCCTCATCCTGGGCTCTTCCCCCTCCGCCTGGGACGACTCCTGGTGGCCTCCCGCCCTGGGCACCGCACCCAAACCGACAGACCATGCACGCAACCTGGGCTTCATCCTGGACTCCTCCCTCTCCATGACCAGGCAAGTCAACAACGTCTCCTCGGCGTGCTTCAACATCCTACGCATGCTACGGAAGATCTTCCGGTGGATCCCCACCGAGACCAGGAAGACCGTCACCCAGGCCCTCGTCACCAGCCGACTGGACTACGGCAACGCCCTCTACGCCGGTACCACCGCCAAGCTCCAGAAGAGACTCCAGCGGATCCAGAACGCCTCAGCCAGACTCATCCTCGACATCCCACGAACCAGCCACATCACCGGACATCTGAGAGACCTTCACTGGCTCCCCGTCAACAAAAGAATCACCTTCCGCCTCCTCACCCACGCACACAAAGCCCTACACAACCAAGGCCCGAGCTACCTCAACAGCCGGATCAACTTCTACGCTCCCAAACGCCACCTCCGATCAGCCAACCACGCCCTCGCCGCCGTCCCCCGCATCCGAAGAGCGACTACAGGAGGAAGATCCTTCTCCTACCTGGCCGCCAAGACCTGGAACTCCCTCCCGACCGACCTGCGCCTGACCCAAGACCACCTCTCCTTCAGGAAGAAGCTGAAGACCTGGCTGTTCGAGCAGTAGCGGCACCCCCCCCCCCACCCCCAGCGCCTTGAGACCCTACGGGTATGTAGCGCGCTCTATAAGTGTCACTGATTGATTGATTGATTGATTCTCCAATATGGATCGTACCCCACCTCGGTAATTTCTGCTTGAAAGGTTTGGGTCGAAATCCGAGAGCACAACTTGGGGAGAGTGCTTGTACTGATACGTATGTTCTACCGATGCTCTCTTCCCCTGTTTTTCTGACTGCCAAGGGTACCTATTTTGTATGTTATGAACGTGCATATACATGGTTGCCCCGTGACTTCTCGGGTACCTGTTATATCGCGAATCTTTTGCCACCGACTTTTACAGTTGCCTCAGTCTATCACAAAACTAGAGTTGTGAGAGGCGTTATTAGCGAAGAGGATACTGCCGGTCAAGAAGCAGGAGACTTCTTTAAGGGTTTCTTGCCGTTCTGGGGACCTATGGTTAATAGTAGGAACCTAAGACAGTTGACCCGTGTGGTAGAGTCGACTGCTAACATAACTGCGAGTGCTCTTGGTAATTTAACAGCAGAACTTCAGGCGGATAGACTCATGACGTTGCAGAACCGTATGGTTCTAGACGTTGTTCTTGCAGATAGAGGTGGTGTGTGCAAAGTTATCCATTCGAGCTGTTGCATTTTCATTCCTGACAACGCTCCAACTGTTTACCAAGCCATCTCGAAGTTGCATAAGATTTCCGAGTCCATACACGTGGACGAAGGTAATTGGACACTTCTAGGATGGTTTTGGGGCCTGATATCAACTTGGGGTTGGAAGATTCTGATGATCATAGGGGTTGTTGTGACGTTTCTGTTCACGTGTTGTCTTTGTGTGCAGTGTGGCCCTGCCTTATGTGGCCTCTGTGCTACAACGTGTATAAGACGGCCATCTGTTACCAAGGAGACATTGATGGATAGAATGATGTTCCAGCAACAACTGAACGATTTGATGAATATCGAAATCGATTTTGATCTCGACTAGTGCTTGCCTACATGAGGGCAAAAGGAGCGTCTGAGGTTCCGTGTGAATCGGAAACGACACTTTTTGGGTGTGTTCGAATATGGACGAGTTTGGTATCTACGAACCGCAAATGACGAGTTTAGTGGGTGTATGCGTTTTCGCTACGCTGCTATGTACGGTTCGTCTCATTCCTGGGTATGTCCATCCGAACCCTCGGGTTCCATTTTAGATGCGGCATCCATTTTGTTTCTTGCCCTCAAGTAGCCAGCGAACGGACCTTGTCCGCTCTGTGACCCTGGGATTCCCAAGCTTTCACGAAGGACACGTGCTTCTTTGAGGGTGTCTTTTATGATGAGGGGAAATGACACGGCAAAGGCAGATGGCCCTGCTCAAGGCTCATCTTGCCGTGCCAGTCTATTGTTTCAGTCATGCATGCATTAGGCACGAGGTCTTTTGATCCTGCAATCAAGTTGCTGTTATTACTCTCTACACTCTTTTCCAATCTGTTGTGCATCCTTGTTCTTCCTTTGCATCTGTTTCTGTCCCTTCTCCTAATTCGTTTACAATCAGAATGGAATGTGCTTAATGTGGGGATGATGTGCTTTTACAGTTGGGAACCGGCAATGCTGCTGTAATTATGTTCCGGGCTTCTGAAACATGAATGCGACCCTTTTTGAAGTTTACTGTGGGAACTGAGTTGTAACCTTTTGTTTGTCATGTTGTGCAATGACCAAAATGTGTTTAAAAGGAGCGATCCACTTTCGCAATTTGAAGCAGTCTCCCAGAACCTACACGTTGTGTACTTCTTGCGACCTCTGTATCCCTGCAGTAAATAAACTCTGATCTTTGACGCCGCAGGAAGTGTCCCGTGTCTCTGTGTTTTGTACGCCGGAACAGGTAACCCACGAAGGTTTCAGGTGTTGTCCCCTGGCACCGCTGGGCCTTAGAATAGCCCAGTCCTTCATTGGTCCCGGTCTTGCTTGTGCAGGTCCAGCCAATCAGAATGCCTTATTTTGCCTTTGTTTACTGCGGGGCTCCCACAGAAGTCCTGCAGTGCTAGATATCTCAATTGTTTTCAACCTTCATTTCTTAGAATGACTGAGCGCATTTACACCAGATCAGACATTTACACCAGATCAGAGATTTCTGCCAAACATGACAGAATTCTGTATAGCCATTTTTGTCTCTATCATTGTCTAACGTTTCCTTTGGAAATTGCATGGGGAAAAACATATACAAATTCTTACCTGTGCAGTGTCAATATTTTAGCTTCAAAATGTTTTGTAGTCAATATTTTTGTACTTTACATTAAAAGTATGTAAAGTCGATAATTTGATCATTAATATGTTTTCCTGTATATTTTTGAATCACAATATTTTTGAGGTGAATATTCTGTGATGTCTTCAATAGGCTGCCGTTCACAGTCCACCACAGCAATGCAAAAGTTACTTCTGCAGCGCAGGGACCTTTTATTTAGACATTTTTATTTTATCTTAAACTTTTCCATAGTCTTGCATGGCCAATCTGGTGACTGCTTTTTAAGAAATTCTGTCTCAAAGACAACTTCTGTTCCCTGATGTAGGTTGAGTCTGCCACGCATTTATTAAAAGCTGTGAGCACTGAAAAGGGATTTCCCCAGCATCGACCAAGGAGGCTTAGCTCTCCGAGAGGCAGCCCACACATTTATACCCAACTTCGAAAGGTTCTAGAGCTAGCTGTTGCAAAGTTTCACCATTCTAAGGAGCAGGTTCAGAGGGGAGAAGAACATGGGAGGAGGGAAACTCGAGAGCAGAAGCCTTCAAAATTGTCATAAAATAAACTGACTTTCCATAAGAAACAGTTTTCAAAAATCATGCTTTTAGATGCCAAATCTGCCCTTCACCCTGGCTATGCGACAGAAGATTTCAGTTAACATTATAGATAATGTCATGATAATGTACATGAAGTTGTCTGCCATCAGGCCTCCCGCCATTTTAAATCAAAATGCTTCTCTCTACAGGCAGAAAAGCCGCAAACCCTTCTGTGGTCCTTTCTATGAATGTATTTCCAGGCATGGAGCCTGAAAAATTGTGCTCCTACCACGCCTTTTCTCCAGGTCCTTTGGCAGGTGGGGATTACAGGTTGTGATGCAGACTGGTGATACTGTTATAGCAGCTTATCGTCTCACAGCTCTGGATGCTGATTCCTACACATATTAGCTAATACTACATTGGTTTCCTTTACTCCCTAGTGGCAGTTGAGGCTGGGCAGTTATTATTAGTTCTTATATAGCGCTCAACTCACCCTTGGGCATCTTGGCGCTTGCATTGGGAACCCGTCCTGGTTTTTCCCTGTGAGATAACCCGTACTGGGCATCCCCAAGGTGAAAGCCAGGCATCCCGCCGCGGGGGGGCCGTTGTGGAGATTAAGCAAGCTTGTTGCCCAGAGCTGCATAGTGTGAACTCGTGCTTAGAGTGGGCACCGAAGCGAGAATTATCGAGTCCGTGGACAATTGGGCTCCAGACCCTGCCGCGTCGGGAATTGAACCCTGGTCCCGGGTCTGACCTCTGCTTCAGGGTATGCCTCCTCTAACCAGTGAGCTACACTTCTCCAATCCTTACTTTCGTTGGGGATTAATGGTCCAGGCACAGTATAACTAAGGCTCCCTGTTTTCCGTTTTACTGATTTTTACAGATAAATACAGACAGAAAACCATTTATTTTCTTGTCTGTATTTATTTTTTACTTGTGGATAAAACTGAAATTGGGTAGCTTTTGAGTGATTCAAAATGCTGTCTGCATTGACTGCCAGGCCAATAGCAGTGTGGATTGATAGGTAAGGGGTAAAAAAAGAAAGACATTTTAGTAAAGAGACTTAAACTGCAGTAGATATGCACAAGGTTGATGCTGAAATTAGCATACCCATTAGGGGTAAGAAGAAGGATTGTAATGCCTTCAGTTTTAGTAAGAGCGAATGTTTAAAATGCAATTACTGTGATTTCAGGGGTAGGCTGGAGAAATTGATGCTGACGGCTAAATCTGTTAAATTATGAGTCAGTTCTACCACTGCTAGTAGATTACTAAGCAGCTTTCTGATTAACTTGCGGTCACTCATTAAAGATATGTACAAGTTTTTAGATTTTTTAGAGACTCACTCTCCTCTGTTGGTATTTTTAACTGAAACCTGGCAAGATGAAGCCTACGACCAAGATTTTGTCACAGCACTCCCAGGCAACTATGCATCTAATAGACTTGAGTGTGTAGGCAAATGCGAGAGTGGTATTCTAATAGCTTATCACAAATTGCTCAAAGTTAGCTGTGAAACCGCCATACTAACAGACTACGAGGCTCTTCTGTTTAATTGTAAACTAACAGAACAGCAAATGTTCCAAGGTGTATAAATCTTCAGTTTTCCAGGTCCTACACTTAAATTTCTGGAAGCTATGAGGAATTTTGTTGATACTCTCAGTCTATTCTAATTTTACAATATTAGGAGATTTTAATTTTCATTTAGGTGGCCATGGAAACAAAGATACACTACTGCTAACTGAAACACTAAATTATTTTACCCTAAATCAGTTGGTAAAGACCGCAACTCACAAGGCAGGCCATACTTTGGATGGCATTTTTTCCAAACATGCTAATCTCAAGGTGGAAGCAGTATTACCGATCATCTGGTCGGACCATAACGCTGTCCACCTTACCTTAGCGCTAACAGCGCCTAAGTCTATAGCTAAAAATGTAGGGAAGATAAAAAAGAGTTTGGCATGGAATAAAATAGATAAAAAAGAGTTGGAGGGAAGTCTTGAAGCCTCACTACCATTACTAACTGAAGACTCAAATGGGGCAGCGGTTAAATATACAGAGTGGATATTGGACGCTGTCTTCAACCTGGTGCCGGCTAAAAATATAAAAACATGTAGGGGCATATTATCAAGCGGCAGCGATAATTATCACTGGCCGCTCTTAGCGAGAACTTTTTTATCGCCGGCTATCGCTGGCAATTATCGCCATGCTATCGCTGTGTTAACAACGCATAGCACAATGGCGATAATTTTCCAGCGATAGCGGTGTTTTCTATGGAACATCTCCGCTGGTTTTCCAGCGATGTCCCATGGAAAACGGTGATAACCTTGCTGATACGACCCTGTTGTCGTATCGGCATAATCCACCCCCATTGTTAGTTATAGGTAAAACAGCATTTTAGCAGATCTTAGTTTTTGGCGAAAACCGTGGTTTTCGGCAAAATCTAACGTCTGCTAAAATGCGTGGGCCACCTTGTAAATATCGCGATGTACATTTAGCGATATTTTACAAGGTAGTCCGTCAGGGGTACGCCCAGTGATGCCCACTTTGCATCTCATTAGAGATGCAAAGCGAGGAGTCGGGAAAACGGGTGCTAACATGCGCTAATGCATGTTAGCACCGCCTTGGAGATAGGGCAATGAAAATATTGCTGCTTTAGCGGCAAAAAGTGCTGCTAAAGAGGCGATACTGACTGCCCTTGTTAATATGCTCCCACATTTTTTACTGAAATAATTACCCTTGCTGCCAACCCATCTAAAGAGCTTTTTCAAACTATACATTCGCTCATAAACCCTCACCCTCCACACAGTCCTCCCCCAAGTCAGTTCCTCTGTGACAACCTAGCTACATTTTTTAAAGGTACGGTGGAAGCTGTATACAGTAAATTTGATACTAGCCAGACCCTCACATGATGGCGATGACGAGCCCAACATTTTGACTCGTAATAATGTTGAGCTCTGTAACTTCCTCTCGCTAATAGTTGATCAGGTGGTCAAATTAATCAGACAAACTAAATCAGGAGCTCCTTCAGATCCTTGCATGTCTAAAGTTATACAAGATGTAATCTACAATATAGCTCCAGCTTTGACGACCCTATGTATCACCATGAGAAAGGAGGTACTTTTTCCTGGGGAATGGAAAAATGCCTCTGTCTCCCACTTTTAAAAAACCTCTTTAAATCCCATGATAGAAAGCAACTACAGACCTATCTCTTGGTTACCTTTCTTTGCGAAGGTTATTCAGAAACATCTTCATAAAATGCTGGTAGATTACCTTGAAAATAATAAAATACTGAATGAAGCACAGTTTCATTTCAGGCCAAATCCTAGTACTGAGTCTGCATTGGTTGCAGTCTCAGGAGAAATAAGATCTACAATGGATGAGCTAGGGATCTTTCCTCTGCCTTTGATATGAGGAGCCATGAGGCTTTGATAAAATGGCTGGCAGACATTGGGATTACTCGATCAGCTTTGAATTTCCTTGCATCATGTTCGAGAAGACGCTCATAAAGGCTGGCCCTTGGGAAATCCAATTCAAAATTATTTACCCTGCCGTACGGAGTTCCTCAGAGGTCATCTCTCAGTCCAACGCTTTTTAATATATATGTGACTCCTTTAGCCAAGCTTATCCATTCTTTTGGCTTCGCCAGAGTAGTGTATGCTGATGATATGCAAAACTGTGGTATCAGTTTCCAGCAATGTGATGACGGTAGCTGATCGATTAAATAGATGCATGCAAGCAATCGATAGCTGGATGAGTCATTTTTGGGAAGAAGGTCAATTTCTGGGGTCATGCATGGTGGTCTAAGTCTCTTGGCGCTCTTCGAATGCCACTATCTAAAGTAAGGAACTTAGATGTCAATTTTAATGCAGAGTTATCATTATAGGCTTAGAAAACTACATTATCTTCATCTTGTTTCTTTATCTTGCACATGTTGAAGAAAGTGTTACCTATTCTTTCCGACTTGAAAAAACACAGTGGTTATTTCTTTAGTAATGACTAGGCTTGACTACTTTATTGCCCTTTATGTGGGCATTAAACAGAGATCACTAAACAAGTTACAGATGCTACAAAATGCTGCTGGTCGTCTTCTGAAAAACAGTCCAAAGTTTAAGTCTGCAGCAGGCACTTTGGAGGAGCTTCATCGCCTCCAGGTAAGGAAGAGGATTGCTTTTTAGGCCTTGTGCTTGGCACATAAATCGCTACATGGGCAGGCCTAGAAATTGTCATAAGCAAGTTCAGATGGCACTTCCCTAAGAGACCCCTACAGCCTGCCATGTCCAGGTCAGTAACGGTTTCTAGAATTAAGAAAGTGGCCTGCGGCGGTCGTAGTTGTGTTCATTCGACAAATGCTCTTTGGATGTGAGAGGGATTATCCAGCTCCTGACTGGAGCTCGGCAAGAGTAAGCAGTCAGGTGTGGTTGGGGGGCTTAATCTGTCTGTCACAACAGCAGTACTCTTGTCTGGGCCACAACCCGAACACTTACCCACAGTGGTACCTGGAGTCCTTCCTGGTACACATTGCTTCCACGTTAGTCACAAACGCATGCAGACTTCAGGTGTGATCGCCCTCACTACGGTGGCCCCTCCTGGCCTATGGGATCATCGATCTCGGTAGATCAAATTCTCCTACTCCTGGCCCAAATAAGTTAAACAGTGGGCCCCTCTGGCATACTAGGAAAATGTATCACAGTGATGTAGGCCTGGCATTCCCACACAATGCTCTTCACACTCACATGACTGAGATCACGGCAACCCTCTCCTGACATTTGGGGGTCGCTGAACCGTTCCTGCACATGAGCTATGACCTGATTGGTGTACAATCGTCATCTCACACCTCGCTCAAGGATTCTCTCTGTAGGGCTCCCCACTGGACCTCGCTCCCTCCAAAGCTCTCCTCTTCCTCACAGAGCACACTGGTATTATCAAATAGGCACGCTGGTGCTCCAGGGCACGGGATCTTGTTTTTCCCTGGGGGATGTCCCCTCACCCAGCAGAGAGACTAGCAGGCCTTGTCCCCCAGTCCTGGTCACAGGCAGAAGTTTTGCAGAGCTTCCCCTTCTCACACAGTCTGGTTGCTTGGCAAGTGACCATCATTGGGGTCTCAACCTCCCCTTCTTATAGTCCAGTCATTTCCAGAGAGCAAAATGTGATTTAGGTTCTGAGACTTTGAAGTTTTATTATGGGGTTCTGCTTTTGTTAAGTGTCCACTTCTTTTTTATTTATTTCCCTTTGAAAGGAAGTCTGTCACAGCAGGCATGACACTGAAGCGATTGACCAACTACACAATTCATGGGCGTGACCAGAGGTCCCACCTGGATGTCAGCCACAGTGATATGTGCATCATAAGGTTAATCCCAGGCTCCCAGCCCTACTCTTTATGATTCCCCTATCAGCCTCATCTCCCTTCCTGAGATGTGTCCAGGCCCCTTTCTTGTGACCTATCACTGAATCAAAGAGCAACCTTTCGAAGTGTAAAGGGAGTCTCTTCCTCTTTTCCTTCAGTTTGTCCAACCCAGTTCACAGAAATGCAGCAATACACAAATCTGTCTGGGGGGATTCCGCTCCTCCTCATATTTTCACCAGGCCGGCCTGGGCTTCCAAAAATGGAACCCATGGGCCTCTATGTAATGTACCAATTCAGGCACACTTACTTAATGTACATTCACAGCCCTCTTTTTGTCCAGCACTGTTTCCTCCATGTATTGTACAAGTACACATACATTTAGTACACGCATTCCGTCTTCATGCACTGATACTTTTCTATATTTTACCAGGGCGTGCTATTTGCAAACACACACACACTGCCAGCATACACACTCACCACGTGAGCACTGCACGGCACTTCACCCCTCATGTATTGTACTTCACCCAAGCACACATATACCCAGCAAATGCTTTCATTGCACAACCACTGCACTGCACTGCACCATATCTTTCATTTCATATATTCTTTGTAGGCATACATATTATCATCCATACACTAATCCCACATGCACTGCACAGTGATGTACTGCACCCTTCCCTGGCACACATACATCCAGCGCAGTCACTACTTCTGTGCTGCGCAACACTCCACATCTACCTGATGTAGGCCAAGAGAGAGTTAAGCACACAGAGCAGAAAAGGGAGCTAGCCTGTAGGCCTCACTCCAGTGACACAGGGGAAAAGAGGACCTGTTCTCTACTTCTGACCACCACATTGTATGCTGCCACACCACGCTTGTGCTGCTTAACTCCTGGTAAAGGCGGTAGCCTTCCACCACTATGAGGGTAACCATTTGGGCGCCTCTCCTGGTCCAACAAAACCGCAATCCGTGAGACAGGCCTATGTTATGCAGCAAATGCATGATCTGTGTGCACCTATAACAAAAAAATCAGCATTAGGGTCCACACAAGAGTACAGTTAGGCACTCAGGGCAGGGGGGACACGTCTTTAGCTGTGCAGGGACTTTTCCGTCCCAACAATATGCACAAAGGTTTGGCTACGTTGACCAACGCTTTCTCTACATCCATGGCACTCATGGTTGACAGTTCACTGACATTGTCTCCTGAACCTATGCCAGACCGATTCTTCAACGGGGTCATATGTTGTGGTCTTGCAACTAAGGCCCCCAGGGGTGGCCGCAGGTGACAGATAGTGACATGGCGGTGGGAGGGAGGCCTCGAGGCGCTCTGCTCATTACCCTCTCCTCTCACATCTGAGGTGGTGCTGGCTGGAGTGATGGCCCATGGGTGGGGAGGCGAAGGAGCGCGAGGCAGAGGGGTATCATTTCACAGCCAAGGCTGAAAAATGAGCGCAATTAACTCGCGATTGGCCTGGTAGCGTTCACCGCTGCGCAGCTGGGAATAGCACGCGCCTCGCCTCCACCATGCGGCCCGCCGTCCCCCAGAGCACGGTTATCGTAAAGGAGCAGCTGCCGTTCATCCACGGAGCATAACGCACCCTCGCTCTTATAATGAAGAGGGATAATAATGAACTCCGAAAATCGATGTCTCCCTCCCCCAGCGCCATCTAGCTCCCCGTCTCCTCCCCGCTCGTTTTAACACGCACACTATTCTCACTGCTCCACCTCTGCTCTCTCTCCACCCCCCTCTCACTCTGCCTGTCAGCTCTTCTCGGTCTCTTCCTCATTTATTTGCAGTCGGTCCGTTCCCCGTATGCTCTGCTCATTCTCTCATCCGACTCTCCGTCACTTATTCATTTTTTATTTCTCTTTTTCTTTAGCCAGCTTCCATCTATCTACATCCTCACAGCTTGCAAATCGTGCCCTCTCCCACCACTTGTCACTTTTCTCACCTCCCTTTTGGTGCCATCTTTCACATCTTCCTCTCTATTTCTCCCCTTCTCCGACATTTTTCTCCTTCTCCACGTTTTACTAGGCCCTCCTCCATTTCTCATTTCATCCGCCACCCCCATCCCATCTCCTCACTAGGCACATCTCTCTCCCTATATCCCTGTATCCCATCTTAGCTCTCTGCCTCTCTCTCCTAACTATCGTATCTCTTATCCCTCTCACACCTAACGTCTCTCTTCCTTATCTATTTGCCCTCTGCAACGTTTTTTTTATTCAGTGATTTGTTTAGGTCTTGACGCCACCCGAGTTGACCTCAAACCACTCGCGCTGGCGACGAGGCGCCTTAGATGGAAAAGAATGGCAGGTCAGACAAAGAGCGCTGGGGCCTAGCGGATCACCTCTTCTCCACAGAGGCTTCAGTCAGATCTCTGGCGTACGCACCTTCCGGTGTACCCGCACCTGGAGAGAGTGCTGGCGAGAAGGGGGAGATTGTTTCTGTCTGTTTACCCATTTGTATCCGTGCACTCTCTCATTCGCCTTCCTTACATCTCCCCCTATCACCCATCAATATTTCCACCTACCTAAATCCTTGCCTCTCTCTGCATATATTCTCCGTCATGGTACTCGGCTCATTCCTTACCACCTCTAACATTTCCCCCATCTCTCTCCTCCCATTTTCTTGCCAGCTGGTCCCCATTTCTGTCTTTCCCTTTATGTCTTTCCTCATCCTTTTCACACCATTTATCTTTTTCTTATATTTCCCCCTCCCGTCTCCCCTCTTCCCCTCCTCCTCTCAGATTGGCATACCATCCTGCTGCCGTTTAGCTAAAGATATCACATCTCATTTGCTATGTAAGCAAAGCTCCCTCCAGGGAGAGCGGATCCGTTCCCCCTCATTAGACACACACTGTCTTCTCCGGGATTCGGAGCCAATCCAAGGCTCACAGGCCTCCCCCGAGGCCCGCCCGCCCGTCCAGCCAGAGCAATGCGGGCCCACGGTGTGAAACTGAGAGGCCTGCGTTCATCAGGAGCCTTCCCCGAGACAGGCCGATGCTTCATAAGCACAAGCAGGGCCGGGGCAGAGTCAGCGAACTGTATCCTACCAGACCAATGCCTCTGGAAGAAGAGCTGGTCCGTGGCAGAGTCATTTAAACTGGCGCGTGCCTGTCCCTGCTGGCTCATTGCAACCCACCGCCTATTGATAAAGGCAGGGACATCTAAAGGATTTTGAGGGCCCTGGGCCAAACGTATGTTGGGGGCCCCGTCTGGAACAGATTTGAATTTATGATCCAGTTACACCTCTTTCATGCCCTTTTTGGCTGGGCGAGTGCACAGGCACACTCGTCCACATTCCAAATGTGTTCATATTTAATATTCAGGGATAGTGATGTGTGTTTTCAATATTGTAACACAGCAGCAGCTCACCCATAATACTGCAAATAATCTCTGTGACACCTCCCATATGTCAGGTCCTGTTTTAATCTAAAGGAAACTTTTTATGGATGTTGCATGAAACATAATCACAACATTTCTCTGCAAAATGTCTGCAATAGACTCTCCCACATTAAAAAGTAAATTAAAGGAAAACAGTATTTAAAACTATGTGTTTAAGAATTATTCAAAGTCACCAGGGCAAAGCTCTCTGCTGAACAGAGCTGGCACTATCAGGGGCCCCTGAAAGACTGGGGCCCTGGGTCAGAGCCCACTTTGCCCATGCCTTTAAACGCCTCTGGATAACGGAATGGTTTGCCACCGGAGTAATCTCGCCATATTTTTATCAGACAAATCAGGTTCCCCATCGGAATCTGCAACACATGAGCCCACCCTTTGAAGGAGTGTCTTGGGGGTTCCGCTAAACACCAGTCTGTGCATTTGAAAGCGCCTTTATGAAACTAACTAAAATGATTGTGTTATTCAGGCTTTAAAGGGAGAGTAAAATACTTATTTAAATTTGACTAAAGGCAATCTTGAATAATCACATTATTTTTACTGAAGCAAGGAAACTTGTGTGGGATATTTATGTGACTCACTCAGACATATTAACCCTAAAAAAAAAATGGAATTTAAAATCTATTTTAGAGAATTAAACATAAGAGCACAAGCGTAACGCAAACTGTATTCTCATAAATTGGTGAAGTTTATTTAGTAACAAGTTACAGGTTAAGTATAGAAGATGTGAGGGCTAAGGATGGCTGCATCAACTGACACAGCAGTGATCCATACCATCGCCCAAGCATTCCAAAAGAAATAATACTTATAATACATGCACAAGGGAAACTGAAGATTCTGCGAATAACATGTAAAGCAGGGGCACAAGCAAAAGATGACTAAAAGACATGAAACCCAAAACACCACATATCTCCCCCTTTAACGAGAATAAAAGGAAAGAAATAAGTTGACATGTTATCTAATCAACAAATCTACTGGGGATCCTCTTGATCCTTGAACTTTTTCTAACAGAAGGATCATTATGAACATTCAGCTGATCATGAAGAGGAACATCATTTCATTTAGTCGTAGCCAAGCGACCAACATTCCACAATTGACCATTGTCAAGCTTAACAGCATGACCTTGAATGCTGATAATGCGTGCAAGGTCTTTGAACTTCGATTTCCCTTTTTGTAACAATAAGGGGTCCTTAACCCACACCCAATCACCAATGTTAAATTTGATTTCCTTTTTACATGTGGGAAATTTTAATTTTTCACATCTGAGGCGACTGGCTTCGTCACTTAAAATCTTAACTTTAACAGATTCATTCTTAACATTATATCCATTGTCCAAAATTTCTATTTTCCAAAAAGGATTGAGAGTAGAAACAACTCTTCTTCCTCTCATTAGTTCAAAGGGAACAGAACGAGACACAGAAGGAGGGGTAGTCCTGTACACCCAAACAACATCTCTAATGGCAGTTTCACAGTCTACTTTTGCATTTATTGCGCTTTGAATACATTCAACTAAGACTCTGTTGAATCTTTCAACTTTGCTGTTGGCTTGGGGAAAATAGAGTGGGGTGCGAAGGTGTTTAACACCCATCTTTGTTAGAAACTCTTGCATACACAACAAAGCAAAGTGAACCCCATTGTCAGTTAGTAATTCTTCAGGAACACCCTCTCTGCTAAATACATCTTGGAGAAAGCGAACAACAGATTTGGTGTTGGGTTCAGAAACACCCCTGACTTCCACCCACCTGGATAAATGATCAATTAAAATGATGAAATACTTCATACAATTGGGGAGAACATGAAATGGTCCTAGAAAATCTACAGCAACCCTCTGCCATACCTTGCTGGGTGCCACAGTGGGTTTGTTAGAAGGAGAAGAAGTAGACAACTGTTTATCGCTGTACAAATACTGAGTACATTCATTCACCAAAACTTCCACCTCACGATCAACAGAAGGCCACCAAAAATCATTGCAGATTCTTCGTTTGGTGGCAGTCATACCTAGATGACCTGAGTGTGCAGTCTCCAGAATTCGTTTTCTGAAGCAAGAAGGAGAAATTAGTTTTCCCTCTCTAACTAATAATTTGCTTTCAATAGATAATTTATTAGCAACTTTACAAAAAGGCTGTAATACAGGATCAATGGACTTTTCTTTGGGCCATCCTTTTACAGCGAAACTCATGACCTGTTTTAACACTGAGTCATTTTCTAAGGCTGTACACCAATCTTCCATATTTGCATAAATTACAGTGTCATCAATAGAAGCAATAATGCATTCTTCGATGTCCTCTTCCTCTCTCTCGTTGAGTTTGTCATCTTGGACAGGAAGTCTGGACAAGAAGTCAGCTTTGATATTCTTGCCGCAAGCTATATATTGTACAGTGAAATTGAATTCCAACAGCTTAAGCGCAAGTCTGGCCAACCTGGCAGTAGCTTTCTTAATCTTGTTACCAGAAAGAATATCTACTAATGGCTTGTGATCCGTTCTAAGCCACAATTTCCTACCCCACAAATAAGGTTTGAATTTCTTGACTCCCCACACACATGCAAGGATTTCTTTTTCGATAACAGAATACCTTGATTCCACGTCTTTCATCCCCCTGGAGGCAAAACCAATGGTAACTTCATTGTTGCCTAGCATCTGTGACAACACAGCGCCCATGCCATACGAGCTGGCGTCAACAGTGAGATATGTATCACAACCCTCCACATTTGCCTGAAGAGCGGGAGCAGAAAGTATACTCTCTTTGATAAGTTGAAAATGGTCTTGGCAAGTGGATGTCCAAACACAATCAGAATCTTTTTTTAATAAACCTCTAAAACATTCAGTAAGACTTGCAAAATTCTTGATAAACTTCGAATAAAATTTACCTAGACCAATGAAAGAATGAAGTTGCTCTTTGTCAGTGGGATGTGGTGCACTGATTATGCCATCGACAATACTTGGCTTGGGTTTAACACCATCCTTGGAGAGAACATGCCCCAAATATTCGATCTCATTAACTGCAAAGATGCATTTGTCCTCCCTGACAGTGATTTGATTGTTTTGTAAAATTGTGAGGACTTGTTCAATAACTTCGTTATGTTCCTCTTTTGATATGGTATGAATTAAAATGTCATCTTGAAAAACAACAACGTTAGGTATTCCTCTAAACATGTTGCTCATCACTTTTTGAAACACGGACGCAGCAGACGCCAGTCCAAATGGCATTCTCCGAAACTGAAATGTACCATCAGGTGTGTCAAACGCTGTTAAACGTCTGGATGATTCATCTAGTTCCATCTGATGGTAATCTGCCCGTAGATCCAATTTGGAAAACCATTTGGACTGGCCTACTGCTGTGATCAAGTCCTCAATACGAGGAAGGGGAACATTTTCTACCCATATTGCCTTGTTAATTGAGCGCAAGTCCACACATAAGCGTAACTCGCCATTCTTCTTCTTAGGGAGAAGAATGGGAAAAAGCCAAAGAGTGGCATCCACTCTCTCTTTGATTCCATCGTCTTGCATGTTTTTTAACATCTGGGTTAATTCATTCCTTACACTGTGGGGAACATTGCGTAATCTATGCTTTACCAGAGACACACCTTCCTTGACTTTGATAACATGGGTAACATTTTTAATAAAACCAATCCTATCACAAAATACATCTTTACATTTATTTCTCTTTCCAAGGGATATGATCAGAGACAGAACTGGTAAGGGAAACAGGGTGTTTGTGGCCGGGTTTGATGATCATGCCAAATTCAGCTTGATGCCACCAACCCAGTACGTCAATTCCTTTATAGGCTACATTGATTTTTCCATGAATGGTTTTTGCTTCAAAAGTAATGTTACCACAAATATCCTGCTAAATCAATTTTGCTAACTTCAAACACCATGGTAACAACATCGGGAGGTAACAAAACTTTATGTGCCCAGTTTTGTTTGTACTTGTCGACCGAAATAATTGTGATTCTTGCACCTGAGTCAATGAGGAGAAAGATATCTACATTGTCAATGGTTATTTGAACTAAAGGATCAGTGATAATCTTATCAGAATGAACATTGTTAATGTCTACACAATCCACAGCTGACAATAACTCCTCAATTTTCTTTTCTACTAACACCTGTTCACTCTCAATCACATAGTCTTGAACATACCTAACAGGAGTGCATTCTTGTGCCGCAGCTGGACGATTTTTGAAATTAGATGCATGATAATTTGAACCGCATCTGACACATTGAATTTTACCGCGGCCATAATATGCACCTCTACCACCTCTGATGCTAGGAAAAGAGTTACCTCTAGGTTTACTCGAAGTAGTGTCGGGAATGTGTGAAGTTTTAGAAGAGGAATTTACAACACTGGTGGTAGGTGATGGTTGAATCTTTAATTGTGTTGTGTCAAGTTCAGAGGTTTTGATAATTTTCGCTAAATCAATAACCTCATACAATGAAGGATTCTTACAAGACAATAGTCTTTGTTGAATCTTCTTTGAATAACATCTGGATACCAATTGGTCCCTAATTAGTTGTGAAGTGAATTGTTCAAAATCACAATAACCGGCAAGCACTTTCAGAGCAGTTATGTAAGTATCAATGAACTCATTGGGACCTTGAATGCGAGTGAAAAATTTGTGTCGATGAACTATGAGATTAACTCTCCCTTCAAAGTAAATGGACAATTTCTTTACAGCTAACTGAAATTCGTCAAGGTCACCCAAATCCTGACCTAAATAAACAGGTAGGTGATCAAAAATATTCTGCCCCTCCATGCCTAAATTATAGTACAACAAACTACGTTTCCTTTCAGGTTTGAACTTTGAACCACCAATGGCACCTAGGTAAGCCTCAAAAGATCTATACCAAAGGTGCCATTTAAGAGGAGGTTCTCCAGGTTCTTGTAGGAAATGTGCAGGAGGTGTGACAGATTGCATGATGCTGGCAGTAAGAGGATAAAGAATACAAGAAGAAGAAACAAATTTAAGAAATGAGACAAGGCGAAGTGAAGAAATAGGGTGAAGATGAGAGAAAAAATAAATAAACTGCTACAATGGTGTGCACCAGTGAAACCAATCTTGACAATGGATGATGTTCAACACAAAACGAAGAAAAATGAATGAAGCGTGTTGATCGCTGATGTAATGAATAAAAGAGAACATGTAGTACTACGAAGTGCCTGGAGAGGCGCTGTGGCAAAACAAAAACAACAATTCCACTGGTGCAGGAAATATGTTCTTGCTTTCTATTGTAAAGGACAGTGAACGTAGACACAACAAGAAGAAGACTGGAAATGATGCAGCAATAACGGAGTTGTCCCAGAGCTGACTGGTCGCGAAAACTGGAGAAAATTAAGGTGAAGCTGCTTGTGGTGCTGTAATTGTGTAGACTGACGTGCGTCGGGATACGCGCCGGTTGTCAGATTTTATAAAGGAAATCCAGCACGATGGATATCGCATGCAGGATGGTGAAACATAGGCACGAGTTTCTGCACGCATCTTTAATTACCCCTGAATTCAGCGCTCGAAGAGGTGGCAGGCACAAGTGTAGAGTTGGTTGCCTCGGCAACGATAGATTCGCTGAAGCGGGCGAAGAGCGAGCGGCCTTCGCGAGCGTAGCGTTGGTTGCCTTCACAACACTAGACGCGCTCGAGCTGTTGTAAATTAAAGCAGAATGTGATTAAGCATTTACTGAAAACATTAATGCTTCCCCTTTAGATCGTGTTTTCCTCGTTATGTTGACAGAAGTCCGGACTCCATTTTGTATTGACATGCTGCCACGTGTTCGTCACGAGGAGAGTCCGACCTCTGTGTTAGTTGCTCCTGTAATCTGCCTAGTAACAGTTTATAAATAGCTCTCTTGTCCATCTGGCGCATGCCCAGACTTGACCACATCTGTTATAATTAGCTTTGCTTGACCATGTGTTTTCGCGGGCTCAAAGAGTGTGTTAGCTCCGCCCATGTATTGATTCAGTATCGAGAATGACCATAAACGGTAATGTTCTTCGACCTCATGTTGTATCCACCCACTATGAGCCCCTCTGTTGTGTATAAAAGGGGACTGTGTACGCAAGTTCTGTGTGCTACTCCATGCAATACTGAAGAGTGTTGTGTGGATTGTAGGACCACCCTTAAGGGTTAATAAACGTTGTTTTTGTACTTTGCAGTTTCCGTGCCAACTTCCTTATAGATTCCGTTACAGGAGAGCGAACCCTTGTGCTTTGCGGGCCTAGCTGGGGCCTGTATTCATCAATTGGCGCCCGTCACGTGGGGCTCATCGGCGACTCGGATGCTCGAAGGACTGGTCGCGACGAAGGTGAGGAGTTTGGCCGGGGACGTGATCACTGCCAGCGGCGTCTTAGCCCTGGCATCCCGAGGTTTTTCTTCCTTCCCTTCCGAGCTGACCGTCTGGGTGGCGCCGGTCATCGACTGAGACCTCTTCTGTCGGTCCTGCCGTGAGAGCCGTTTGGGCGATTGTGGAGCTTGGCAGTTGGAACCTGGACTCTTGATTGGTAAGAACCGTTGTACGGTACTTGCTCCGAGTTTTTGAAGCCTGGGTCTGGCTATTTGAGTTTGATTGATGATGACTAGTCATATTTTGAATTTGTCTTTGTGAAAATATATGCGTTGCAACACATATAGGCAGGTAATGTGGAGAAATTTCTCCGGAGCTGTGTAAACTTTGAACGGCGCAACGATTAAGTGCCATTTTCTTTATAATATTGCATATTTTGCATTATTCCTAGCATGCCTGCTTTTAGCGCACTCCGTAAGTGGTGCTGCTGTTTTGGAAACCGGTTGAACCTCGAGGAATCTGCTCCAGCTCCCCCAGAGGGGACTCCTAATAGGGATATGTACGTGAAGCATGGTCTTTCTTCCATAATGTACAGCACGTTATGGAGGAAATACACGAAGAAGGATCCTGAGTTGCGATGGCCTTTGTATGGATCGTTTGATATACGTAAGATTGAGTATGTGGAACAGTGTATGTGTAAACGACGTGCTCGTCAGGATATGTTTGAGTGTGTGCGATTATGGGTGAAGGAAGTGCGTGAGCGAGAGAAGCGTGAGAAAGCGCTGTTTGATAAAGAGCAACGGAAGAATGATCATGTGCGAGCGCAGGAAGCGAAGCATCGGGAGGACAAAGAGCAGACAGATAGACAAGAGAAAGAGCGTAGGCTACAAGTTTCGGGTCAATATGTTGTTCGCCAGCCGCTTTATCCTGTCCTTAATAATCCTGATGATGATTTTTTTTTGCTAGATCGCTCTCCGCCCCCTTATGTTGGCGCATCTGCTCCACGGCCGCAAGATTCTGACCCGGCTTCGGGTAAGGTAGACACACGGTCCATGCTGTCGGCCGAGCAAATGGCTGAGCTTCGGACACTTTCCTTCCGTGCGCTTAAGGGCAAGGTATCCATGGAGGACTTATTTCAAACTTGGGGGCCGTGGCAGGAGAGAGATAGAGTGTATTTTCTGGGTCATTTCGCGGATGAAGTGATTACTGCTTTCCGAAAATATTCTCATGTCCTTGAGCCTGACGAAGTGTCTTCGGACGCTAGAGCAATACGTAACGGTGCTTTTTCTCCCTCTAAGGCTCCTGAGGCGGCTCGGCGGCTGTTCGCCTTGCGGGACGAGGTGCTGGCCCTTCGAGAGAAAGCACGCCAACAAGCGGAGGAGGAGAAGCAGTCGGATTCAGTTGCGGCAGGGGGCTACCCATCTACCTCCCAGTCAGATAAGGATGATGTAGTGCATGCTAAACCAATGCGAGAGGCGGCGCCTTTGTATGTTCCTCCTAAAGGAGCGGGGACTAGCCCGGACATTAATTCCGCCGATGCTAGATGATATTTTGTGTATAATTGGGTTTATACTCCATGGCATAGAGCCGATGTTATGGCATTGAAGAATGCGTTGCCTGCCCCCCGCAAGAATCCAGCGGCCTTCTATGAAGAAGTTGAGGGGGCCTTGAATTCTTGCATTATGACTTTAGCGGATATAGACCTGTTCTTTGGCCTTATTCTACCACCGGACACGTGGAGGTCTGTCCGCAGGGTAGATGATGTAGTTGCCTTTAAGGCTCGATGGTCTGACCTTGAGGATGAGGATAGGGAACGGAAGCCCGCACAGAAACCACCCCAGAATATTTTAGATCTCCCTGCTGCTATTGTGGCTAAATTGAAAACAATAATCCCCCCCAAAAAGATTGACTGGAATATGTTAGCAGCATGTAAACAGAAAGTTGACGAGTCAGTTGCAGATTTCTTCACGCGCTTTGAAGAAACGTTTCATGACTTTAGTGGCCAGTCGCTTACTGACGACACAGGCCGCCACCTTTTCGCGGACAAATATGTGGCTAATCTGCTACCGGCAGTTGCGGCCCGGTTAAAAGCGAGTGAGAGTTCTTGGTCCTCCGCGACACCGACGGCCCTTCTGACTATCGCTCAGTATTATGAGCGTCAGGAGCACGAGGCGAAGGGCCAGGAGGAGAAGAAATCGAAAGATCTCAAAACCAAGGTGATGTTAGCACAAGTATATGGCCCGCCCCGACGGGGTAATAATAATAGAGGAAGGGGCGGATCTTATGGTCCCCCTTCGGGCCGATCTGATTTGAATAGGAACCAGTGTGCGTACTGCAAGCAGTTGGGCCATTGGGCCAGGGATTGCCCAGCGTTGCGTGCTTCGCGTCAGGGGCACACTCCGGGTGGCCCGAGAGGTAGAGGGGGCTTCTCGAACTTTAGAGGGAATTCTAACGATAATGTCCGTTTCGATACTGCCGGGCAGCACCGAGATAGCTCAAATGTTTTTGATCGCCAGCACCAGTATCATGTATCGGACATCGATCAATCGGGATATCATGATTCTCAGCATGCATAGGAATGCGTTGGATGGGGGTCCGAATCAGTTGAGGTGCCGGTCGATCAGACGGGTCCTTATGTATCGGCTGAGGTTTTAGGTTCTACTGATCAGTTCCTAGTGGATACAGGAGCGACACGTAGTGCATTGTCTAGGTACTTGGTTCCGGGGGCTCCCCCATCCGGCTCAATAGTTACATCGGTAGGGTTTGACGGTACACTCTCCCGAAGCCCTCTTTCACAGCCCCTTGCATTTAAAGTTGATTGTTTTTCTGCGCCCTGTCCGTTTCTGCTTGCTCCGTATACACCGGATAACATTATGGGCCTTGATATGTTAAAGTACTTTAGGGCTACAATCCGCTGCTCCCCTGAGGGTGTGAGGGTGATCTTAAATGACAACTATCCCAGGTCTGGGCGGATGTGTACGATATCAGAGGATGCATTGTTGGCTACCCTCCCCCGAGCTTTATGGGCGACTTCGGACACAGATGTGGGACAAATGGTGATTCCTCCGGTCCACATTAGTGTCCAGGAGGGGGCGGTGCTACCACGCCTCCCGCAGTATCGTATTTCCCAGGAGGGCGAGGAAGCTCTCATACAGATTGTGCAAGATTTGATCGCAGTAGGAGTAGTGGAAGAAGTTCCCTATAATATCTGTAACAGTCCGATTCTCCCTATTCTGAAAAAGGATACAGATGCAAGGGTCTATCGGTTCATAATTGATTTGAGGGAGGTAAATAAGATCGTGATACCTCAGTACCCGGTGGTCTCCGATATCACGACGTTGCTTACCTTGGTCCCGCCTACGGCGACCATGTTCTCAGTGATTGATTTGAAAAATGCCTTCTTTTCTATTCCCATTCACCCTGATAGCCGATTTCTTTTTGGGTTCACATTAAACAATAGATCTTATCGTTTTTGTAGAATTCCTCAGGGCTACACAGAAAGCCCTAGTATTTATAGTCAAGCTTTGAAACGACAGTTGGACTCCTTTGCCTTACTCGAGGGGGTCGCCCTCATTCAATATGTCGATGACATCCTGTTGGCGGCTGACACCCTGGAGTTGTGCGAGAAAAGCACGCTAGCCTTACTTTCCTTTTTAGCATCCCACAATCACAAGGTCTCTAGGAAGAAATTGCAATTCTGTAGACCAAAGGTGACTTATTTGGGTCACCTTTTGTCTAAGGAGGGGCGTGCACTCACACCAGATCGTATCCAAGTAATTTTGGACACACCGAGACCATCCACGCAGAAGGATGTGCGTGCATTTTTGGGTCTTGTGTCTTTTTGTAGACAGTGGATATTGGGGTTTTCACATATAGCTAAGCCATTACTAGCTCTCTTGACAAAAGACACGCCCATCCTGATCCCCTGGTCAGATGAGTGTGACGCTGCTTTTCAGCAATTGAGACAGGCCCTTTGTTCAGCACCAGTGTTAGGGACCCCTGATTATACAAAACCCTTTTCGTTGTATGTGCATGAGAAAGATGGATGTGCATTATCAGTCTTAGTGCAGATGCACGGCGATAAGCAACGCCCTTGTGCATACTTTTCGGCTGTACTTGATCCTGTCGCCCGAGCATTGCCAGGGTGTTTTCGCTCGGTTGCGGCGACAGCTGTGTCAATACGGCAGAGTGAAGGAATTGTGTTGTCCCATAAGCTGTTGGTGTTAGTCCCCCACGCTGTTGATGCCCTGCTTAATCAAACAAAGACGCAGCATTTGACCAGTGCCCGTTTAACGGGATATGAGTTGACGCTTTTGGCTCCTCATATTACGTTAAAAAGGTGCGTGACATTAAACCCGGCCACATTGTTGCCATACCCCGAGACCCAGCCTGAGGCGCAGAAAGCGCATGATTGTATTCTTGTGACTGAGGAACAAACAAAGGGTCGTATTGATCTCCAGGATACGCCCTTTTCAGAGGTAGATGGAGAATTGTGGGTAGACGGATCATGCCTGAAGCTACCAGATGGTACGACTTCAGCAGCGTATGCAATTACCACGTTACAGACGATAGTGGAGACAGCACGCATACCGCAGAAATCAGCTCAAGCAGCGGAACTGATAGCCTTAACACGAGCATGTGAGCTCAGTACAGGATTGTGTGTGAATGTTTACACAGATAGCCGCTATGCCTTCGGAGTAGCGCACGATTTCGGCCTACTCTGGAAGGAGAGAGGGTTCTTAACGTCACATGGGGTACAGATAATGCATGGGGAGTTAGTCCACAATCTCTTAACCGCATTGACATACCCGAAGAAAATTGCCATTGTTAAGTGTAGTGCCCATAGGAAAGTAGTTGATAAAGTTGGAGAAGGGAATGCGTTAGCAGACCGGGTAGCACGGGAGACTGCGATGCAGCCCGGCGCTACTGCCATGTATGTAGTAAAGTCACAGGTGGAAAGATGGCGTGATGCGAAGGAGGAAGTGCGAGAAATGCAAAGGACCGCTTCTGATAAAGAGCGGGAGCAATGGGCTAGCGAGGGAGAGTTGGATGATGAGGGCTGTTGGAGAAATAAGCAGATGGATAGATGGAAGTTACCCACGGCTTTCGTACAACCTATGGTTCAAATGGCACATGGGCTAGCACATGTTGGAGCTTCCGCAATTGTGAAATTGCTTACCCAAGTCTGGGAGCATCCAGAGATTGCTAGCACAGCAAAGAGGGTGGTGCAGACCTGTATGATCTGTCTGAAGTATAACCCAGGGAAAGGCACTCGAACTCCAGCAGGAGGATTTGCGACGCCCACTGCACCCTTTGAGGTTCTGCAGATGGACTATATCCAGCTTGAGCGCTGTAACAATTTGAAGTATGTTCTAGTAGTGGTCTGCGCCTTCAGTAAATGGGTTGAGGCGTACCCTACGAAAGACAATACTGCAATGACTACAGCGAAGCTATTGCTGAAAGAGTTTTTCCCTCGATACGGCGTCTGTAGACTTCTGTGGAGTGATAATGGCCCTCACTTTGTAGCGGATGTTATAAAATATGTCTTGAAGGGCCTAGGCATCACCCAGAAGTTCCACGCCGTATTCCACCCCCAGTCTGCAGGACTAGTCAAGAAGTATAATGGTACACTGAAGCTTAAGATCGCCAAAATCCAAGCTTCAACATCTTTGACTTGGCCAGACGCCCTGCCACTGGCGTTATTGTCAATTAGGTCGGTGCCACACTCTCGAACTGGCCTTACGCCATATGAAATCGTATTTGGACGCCCAATGAATATTTGGGGTCCACCAAGGCCTAAGGCGGTGTATGATGTACCTTGTGTAATGATGAGCGATTATCTGGCACAGTTAACGGATAATTTGGTTTCTATTCATCAACAGGTCCGAGAGGCGCTCCCTGATCGGTCTACCGGCGAAGGACATGGTCTCCGGCCTGGGGATCATGTCATGGTGAAGGTCTTCGACAGAACGAACAGTTTGGAGCCGAGATGGGTCGGACCTGAGCAAGTCCTCCTTGCAACAAGGACGGCAGTGCGAGTCTCGAACAGGAAGAATTGGATCCATTCCTTACACTGTCGAAAGGTACCGCCCGGATTGGTGGAGTCTGCCGTGCTGACCGATCAACGAGAAATCCTAGCAGCAGAGACAGGCCGTGCTGCGGAGCCAAACGACACTGAGGAGCTCTTTCCGGACCACGCGACTTCTGGAGGAAGGCGATATCATCTGCGACCAAGCTATCGTTGGTATAACCACATGGTTTGTGGAGGAGGCAACTCCTGCTCGAAAGACGCTTGTGTTGACGACTCCAGTGCCTGCGGAGCACTACTTTTATACATTGCCATATCAAGAGTTGAAGCATCGACAATCCTATTTGAACAACACTTTCATTCAGATGCTGCATCACACCCACGTTGCTACGAACGCTACGAACTGTTGGATATGTGGGATGATGCCAGCCCATCAGAAGAAAGGAGGTACGCCATTCATACCACTTCCTTTCTCTCATAATGGCTCTTGTAGAGCATGGTACACTTTGCTGTTTGCCACTCGGAAACCGACAGTGGGACGATTGCTTTTCAGACTCAATAAAGAATGTCATCAGGACAAAAATGGATATCCACAAGCAAATGGGACAATTTGGGAATGGGAAGAGTACCGACCAGACAATGAATCCATTCCCTATATCTTCACGAACACCAGAGACACTGGGGGGAAGGACAAATTTGTGATCCAAGTGGCCCAAGCCCAAGCGGACCTGTGTGTCCAGAGTGTGGGTTTTATCCCTGTTGGTGTCAGTGATTGCATAACCGTATTGAACATTGACGGGTTGAACAACAGTACCTTCCTAGCGTCCCATAATACCTACTTTGTATGTGGAAATAAAGGTTATTACCGTTTGCCGGCTGGGTGGTCTGGGGTATGTTATGTATCATTCCTATTACCTCCTGTATTCTTAGCACCTGCGTCATATCATAAGGATTTGAAACTGTTGAATAATGTGACTGTAAATAGATATAAACGTACTCTATCAATTGATGATGTGGATCAAACCGATACCAGCTTGCAACAGTATATTGATTTTAACCTAGGACTGTTTTTCTTTGTTGGAGCTGCTTTGAATAGTAGGAAGATCCGAAGATTGACAAGAGTGGTAGAAGCTGTGACAAATCAGACTGCTGACGCTCTTGGGAATCTTACGGAAGAATTACAAATAACTAGGATTGTTGCATTACAGAATCGTATGGTATTGGATGTAATGCTAGCTGATCGAGGTGGAGCCTGTAAAATTATTGGAAGTAGCTGCTGTGTGTTCATCCCTGATCATACGCCATCCGTTTATAACGCCATTAACAAGCTGCATAAAATAGCAGCTGAAATCCACACAGAAAACGGCACTTGGTCCTTTTCTGGATGGTTTTGGGCGTTGGTTACTGCCTGGGGATGGAAGGTCTTAACTGGTCTCTGCATTATTATAGCAGTTCTGTTCCTTTTCTGTATGTGTATTCAATGTGGACCATTGTGCTGTTCCGTATGCATTTCATTCTGCATTCCAGATAAGAAAGCTATTGCCGATGTTGCTCGCCAGAAGGGTCTAGCTAAAGAGGTTAAGGGAATGATGATAATTGATATATATGATGATTATTCTTGGAAGCCGGATGTCTTCAGTAAATGCTGAAAGGGTCGTCTGTTGTAAATTAAAGCAGAATGTGATTAAGCATTTACTGAAAACATTAATGCTTCCCCTTTAGATCGTGTTTTCCTCGTTATGTTGACAGAAGTCCGGACTCCATTTTGTATTGACATGCTGCCACGTGTTCGTCACGAGGAGAGTCCGACCTCTGTGTTAGTTGCTCCTGTAATCTGCCTAGTAACAGTTTATAAATAGCTCTCTTGTCCATCTGGCGCATGCCCAGACTTGACCACATCTGTTATAATTAGCTTTGCTTGACCATGTGTTTTCGCGGGCTCAAAGAGTGTGTTAGCTCCGCCCATGTATTGATTCAGTATCGAGAATGACCATAAACGGTAATGTTCTTCGACCTCATGTTGTATCCACCCACTATGAGCCCCTCTGTTGTGTATAAAAGGGGACTGTGTACGCAAGTTCTGTGTGCTACTCCATGCAATACTGAAGAGTGTTGTGTGGATTGTAGGACCACCCTTAAGGGTTAATAAACGTTGTTTTTGTACTTTGCAGTTTCCGTGCCAACTTCCTTATAGATTCCGTTACAGGAGAGCGAACCCTTGTGCTTTGCGGGCCTAGCTGGGGCCTGTATTCATCAGAGCGGAAGAGGAGCCATTGGTACCAAAATGTTAAAAATCTGCAAAAATTATGCCCAGGTACACAAAGTTGTGTCGCAAGTAGCAGTGAACACGTTGAAACACTGGGGCAAAGCAGCGCTGGAACACACAGAACATGAAAAGCTGTTCCGTTTTTTCAAATGACAATAAAGTCTCTGAAGTCATGAACGGTGGTTGAAAAATTTCCTTTAGCCCTCAGAAAGGTTGGGAGCTCGAAGCGCAAGCGCACAGTACCTTAGATGATGGTGGAGATTTGGTTATAGATCATTGCAGATTTGATTGTAGATTGCTGAATAGTAGAGAAAAAACAATTTGATCCCTAGCTTGTCACCAATTTTGAAGTGTGTTTACGCCTTGAGACTCGAAGCAACGCGTTGTGAAAGACGTTTACCAGCTGTATTCTAATAAATTGGTGCAGTTTATTCAGTAATAATTTACAGGTTAAGTACAGGAGATGTGATGCACAGCAGTGTTCCATACCATCGCCCAAGCATTCCAAAATAAATAATACTTAGAATACATGCACAAGTGAAACTGAAGATTCTGCGAATAACATGTAAAGCAGGGGCACAAGCAAAAGATGACTAAAAGACATGAAACCCCAAACACCACAGCACCTTAAACAGGAGTTGGCCTAACAGCTAGGGCGGTCGACCTCGAATATGGGGAACCGGGTTCGAGTCTCAGCAATGACGCTGAACATCCTGTGATTCTGGGCAAATCACTTAATCTCCTCGTGCCTAACAAAAATGAATGTGTCCGTATGTAACGCAACTAGTGCTATGTAAAGAGCTCTGATACCCAATACCGGGTCAAGTTTGCCCAATATAAAACTCCGTAAAATATAGAAAACTGTTGTTGCAATATTTTATTAATAAATTGCAATTATTTTCTTACCTGCTTGAAGCCGACTAAAGAATTAGCTTATTTACACACTCCCACAAAATTTTAATTAGTTACCATTTTGTTACCCATGTTGTACGCTGCACATTTTGGCTGAGCCTTTTAGTAAGTGTAGCCTCGCTCTGAAGCTGCCACTGCAAGGTTGATTCTATCCACTCACCAAATTATCTAAGAAGAAGTGGGGTA
The DNA here is from genome assembly GCF_964204655.1 of Triturus cristatus. NCBI lineage: Eukaryota > Metazoa > Chordata > Amphibia > Caudata > Salamandridae > Triturus > Triturus cristatus. Next base: position 668,151,395 of record NC_140592.1, read on the forward strand.
AGGCTTCAAAGGAGAACCTGCAGACTTGACTTCCTCAAGTGTGATACCTTCGTCACGAGATCGAAGCGAACAAATTGAAGACATCCGTGAGTTGCCCGACCGCGACTGTCTCCCAACTACGATCTTTCTTGGGTATGGATGGATTGTTGACTATATCACTGTGACTAAGGCCTTGCACAGTTTTACCGGATAAGATACCCCAGAGCTCTTTCAATGGTTTAAAGAGACGGGGAATGCATTTGTACATATACAACAAGCCCTGGCCTCTGTACCCACGTTGAGGCTTCCTGATTATGCTAACCCCTTTACCCTGTATTGTCATAAACACAATGTTTTTATCCTTGGAGTATCGGTACAAGATCACGATGATCAGAAAAAGCCAGTAGCCTATCATTCCTTTGCCTTGGACCCAGACGTGAGTGGCCTTCCACAGTGCTACCGCTCTATACCCACTACCACCTGTCCTGTTGAAGTTCATGAAAATATTGTGCCACTCTAATTGTTGATGTGCCCAAGGCTGTTGTTGCCCTTCTCCTTACTACCAGCACCTACCAATGGCAAGATTGTCAAGAAATTAAATACTGTTACTGTCTGCATCTCATATTACTCTTATCTACTGTCACACTTTTAACCTGCGAGGAGGAAGAACTTCATGATTGTCTTTTTACAACTCTGCAAGTAACATTGTATTGGTTTGCCTGACACCCCATATCAAACTGTTAATTACCATATATTGTGGATAAGTCATGTCTCAGAAATCTTAGGTAGAGGGCAAACTATATATTCTCTACATCAAATTGCTGAAAGCTTCCGCTTGTTAAGTCTGCTCAGGTTGTCAAACTCAATGCACTCCAGTCTGTATACTGACGTAAGAACTCAAAGTAAGCATTTGGAGTGACGCAAGACTCTCTGGAAGCAGAGGGGGGCCTTGACATCTGCTAGTGCGCTGATTACAAATTACTCTATATTTACAGAATTTACTGAATGCTTTGGTGCTGTCTTAATAAACTGCAGTGTGGAAGTGTGTTGCCCACCAATACCCACGTGATGAAGTATCCCAGAAAATGCTCTTGCTGATTCAGCCGCCAGAAAGGTGGCCTTGTCACAAACTGCTGATACTGCAAAGCATGTTGTACCTGATGATTTGTCTCCCATGCCATCCCTAAAATATTGTCTAATTTCCAAGAAGAAGCCTCTGAGGTTGAGAAACAATACTGGACCAAACAAAAGTGCGCAAGTGACCCTGAGGGAGTGTGTAGAGATAACTGCACCAAAATTTCTACTCCCCAACCTTGCGTGGTTGTATCATGGAGCTGCCCATGTCGGTAGTGATGTCATGAATGGCGCTACTACAACCCACTAGTATGAGACTGTCTTACTTTGTATCAGTCAAAATCATTATCCCTCCTGTGTCACCTGCCAGACCCATAACAATGGGAAAAGGATCAAGGTAGTAACCACAATTAAGTGCAATGGCCGGCAGTATGAGGCCAATTTTGGTCCATGCCAGGTTTATTATGAAAATAAATACTGAAAGAGTCTCAATTAGGGTCGAAAAGGAATAGCTATCCTAATCCAAAAGTGCCAATTAGATTGGATGGGGATGCCTCACCCACTATTTGTTGCATGCTTCATCATTGGCGACCTCATCCTACCCATGTAAGATGGTTCTGCCAGGGCGGACTCAACCTCATTAAGATTAAAAGATCAAGACCACCCTAGCTGCACACTGTCCTCCTTGGGACCCATTTGTCTACCTCCAAATAGATTTTCTCCATATGTCTAGGTGTGACTTGTATTCTTACGCGTTGGTAATTGTATGTTTTCAGTTTATCCCTGCACAATGGCAGATGCTATTACAGTCGCACTGCACTTACTTAGGGACTTCATTCCTCTTTCTGTTCCACCACAGCTTTGCAATGTTGCACCCATCTCCCCTCATCATTACCACTTCTGCCCAAAGTAAGCAGCCATAAAACAGGCCCTCTGAGAAATTAGACACAGTCTCACACTGCAAGAAGTAACCAATGTTAATGTAATATCCTTAGGTTTAGTAGTAGAACAGTTAGATACCCAGAAAACTATGCTCTTTCAGAATTTATATTTCATTTAGTGATAATAATTTAATTGCCAGATGAATTAATATCATTGCAAAACAAGGTTGAACAATCATACAACATACAAATGTTAAGACCAAGTCTTACTATTGTACTGCGGTCACTGACCTATGTTATATTAAAACACAGTGAACGCCCTCACTTTCATAACAAGTAATAAAATGCAATTCATATATTTTCTAAAAGCATAACTTGCGACCCTGCTAATAATGTCTCATAATATGCCGTACAATTTAATTGAAAGGTTTAAAAAGGCTTCTGTGACCCAATATTCAATAAAAGTTCATTTATGCAGATTGACTGAAATGTGCTTTGGAATCTTAAAGTGCTACAGTATGAACTTCTTGTGTGCTCATGTAAAAAGTACATATGTGTAAAGTTGGGACATAAAGTTCTACAATATGAACACTAAAATGCCCTTATTAAGAAATAGGAGTGAGAAAATTGAATGAGATGGTGTCCAATATAAAAGGTTGCTAAAAAAAACAAATGACCCTGTAAGATCGCAACATATCATTGTAGAGTTTGCCTTGTTGGGAGATGCATTTCACAGGTCAAGCTCTTACAGAATAGAATGGCCCTTTATTATACCCAACCAGTTGGAGGGGGCTATGTGATAGTAGGCTCTGAGTGTTGTACTCACATCCCCAATATTTACCTCAGTATATATGAGCGAATAGGTCACATTAAGGATTGTGTGAAAAAATTACACGCGATCCACGATGGCTTTGCTTTCCCCCTAAATGGATCTGATCTTGGTTATTAATAAATTGGGATGAACATTTTTGAAACACTGGTTGCAGTTACACATGTCATAATCTCACTATATATTGTGATCAAATTGAGTATGTGCATCATCCAACATTCTTGCAGTAATAAATGTTATGGTCCGAATAAACCACTTGGTACATTGGAGGAAGATGAGAAATAGGACAATGAAGAATTTAAAACTGAAATTATTCAACTATATGCTATTATTCTGAATTAGGGATTTCGTATCCCAGCAAAGAAGAGGGGCTAGAGAATGTGAATTCACTTACAAAGATACCTCAATGATTGCTTATTTGCTATAAAATTGCAAATTCACATGTGTGCCTTAAAGGTGTGATGCTATAATTCATTAATCAATGAATATTTCGTTTTTGTAAAAGCTTGAAGTCCACTAAAGCATTAGCATTCTTGCACACTTACATGCATTTTACATGAGTTATGATTTTGTTGTCTCATGCTGTACACTACACATTTTAGCTGAACCATTTTAATAAGCATGGCCTGGTTCTGAAGTTGATATTTTGAAGAAAGGATTTCAAAAAGTAGTAAAGTGAGCTCTTGCTAGAGATAAAAGTATCTTGCCATCTTTCCATCAAGGTGTTCTTGCAGTCTTCCCATGAGAAGAGCCTTGCACTTGTGCATTAGCGAATATCTGAAGGTTTTGATTATATCACATGTTCTTACTTCCATTCACTTGCATTGAGGGGAAATGTATATATATATATCTTTTTGGTATTTAAATTGTTATTTGTGTACGTAGATGTAAAGCGCTCTGACACCCTGATTTGGGATGAGTAGCTGCACTACTGTCAGAGAGCTTTACATCACATGTACAGATTATTATTATTATTATTTTTACACAGTTTTATTAGGGTTTTGAGATACATATCGTCTTACATTATAAATTTCTGATTTTGGATAACATTTCTACATGTAGATCAACAGTAGTGTCTGTCATGTTTCTTCGTGACATTGCAGTGTGGAAAACAGCCACGTCATACATGAACCTGCGATCCATGACACGATTATGAGTTCACAATAAACTGGCTTACATAGTTTTTCTCTGACCTCCATATAACACCAGTTTCGGTCCCACAGCCCACCCTCAGTACCCCACCTGCAACTCTACCCTCCCTACTAACCCATAAACATAAACATAAACTTAGCCGCTGTACTCCAATCAGTCCTGACGGGACAGGCCCCTGAGGGTCAAGCCAGAGAATGCTCTGCTAGTGTGGTCCAGGGTGGGGGGGGGAGGGGAGGGGGAGAAAGGCCAGAATAAAAAGGACTGGTTCCCCCGACCCTCCATGTCCCGCCCGTCCACCAAGCAGGGATCCTGTAGTTGTATCTAGGTTAACAGTGGGTCAAGGGCGTCCTCTGGGAAATGTATATATGTAGTAGAAAAATGACAGAATTTTAGGATTAAATGCTTCAACTGATCGAGGGTGAAGTTCTGATCCACCGGTTAGGGAATTGCCTTGCTCACTTTGAATGCTATTGGGTATTTTTACATTAAACACATTTGACTTCTATGCACTTTTCCGAGTGTCTGTGTTTTCTTTTACAACTGTGTGTGCTACACAAGAATTTTCACCAAGTATGGTAATCTTGTGGGGGAGTGGCTGCTCTATATGGCTCACCCTAGAACTGGTCCTCGACGGCCACTCCGAATCCCCCAGCATCAGCGACACTGGAGGACTCAGCGGGAGCGCATGGGGCGACTGGGAGGCCCTGACACCCCTCCAGAGCAGCAAAGTAACGCAAATTCAACAAGCATTGGCATAGCCGGTAGGTCTCGCCTTTGGGACCTTATAAGTGTTTAGCCATGCAACAGTTGCATAACTAAATACTTATAAGGTCCCAAAAGCGAGACCTATTGTCTATGCAAAGCGGGCGTGCGGCCGCAAAAGTTAAAGTGATCGGGATCACGATCAAACATCGAAGCGGCCGTGCGGCCGCGAAAGTGAAAGTAATTGCGGTAAAGCGCGGCGCGCGCACATGCGCACATGCACTGTAGCTCTAGGCTGGTCTGATAGCACTTTTTGGAGCCCTCACAAAATGTCTCGCCAGACCAGCGCATGCGCTGGGTCAGGCGAGACCTAAATATGTGGTGATAGTGAAGGATTCTCAAGTAGTGTTACAAGACTTTAGGAAAAAACCTCAAATGGATCAACATGCAATGGAAGAATATCAACATGATTCTTTGTGGAATGGTGTGAAAACTGAATGAAAATCTAAATGTACAAAGTGTTTGAGTTCTCCCAATGCCGGAAAGGGTCTTTACAGCTTGGTTATACAAGTCTAGAGTTCTTCCTGAAGAGAGGTATTCACTCAAGAGCAGGGAACCATGAAGATAATGCAATAAGAATGAAAATACAGTGAGTAACACATTTTAAAAGCTGTTGGACTGTCACGTTGTTATGAAAAATGCATTCCTATTTATTTATATAAAAATATACAATACAATGTATCATCCATATGCCAAATAACATACAAAGATTAAAAACATGAACCTGGTAAAATTATTAAAAACAGACTATTTTCAATTTGTCTGTCCCTTTTAAATCTATATTTCACAAGACATCATTATCAAACACAAAATATTTTCAGTTCAATAGGACAACATAATAGAATACACAACAGGACTTGAATAACGTGATTGAGTCAAACAGTTTTTAAAGTGTGTTGCTCACTGTATTTAATTTTTTTGTGCATTTCCATTCATCCCAGGGAAATATATTTGGAGTTTCTATGTTGAAACTTTGCACAAAAGGGAATCTATTTTTGTTCCAGGTCTTTCAGTTACTACTTCTCATTACCAATCAACAGATTCTTTCCATTTACATTAAGAGTTTGAATGGGAGGGTCAAAACAGGTGGTAGAGGAAATTCCTTCCTGTCTCAGGGCAGTTCAGTGGATGAACTTCATCCTCAATGATCACTGAAATTGATAGGTGCTGCATCATCATTGGTTTGTTCAGCAAACCATGCCTACAGAGCCTGAATGAGCCTGAGCGTGGATAATGTACCCAACGCAGAAGCACGCAGCGAAAGCCTAGGCATCAAACTTCATCTTGACGTTACACGCTTTTTAGAACATACTTTTTGCTACAACGGGCATATGAGATTACTCCATCCTTGGCTAAAAATGACAAAGGTTTATTTATTTAACATCTAATTCGTGTGAGAGAGCTTCATGAACTAAACAGTTGACCACGGACAATGCCTCCCTACTCCCCCTTGTAACTTTGTCATCAGTTGGGCAGCGTCAAGAAAAATGAAAAGACCACATGTAACAAAAGGGCCACAAATCCATCTCTCTTCTGGTCTACAATCTGGAAGCACACAGAAATATACATGGCTGGTGGGGCAGGATATCAGGATAAACTCAGTGAAAAATGAGCAGGTGCTCACACTTAATTCATGATCAAACTAGGGCAAAGTGAGAACAAGACTCTAAGACAATCTTGAGTGCTGAAAGGTAGCACTACTGCTGAGGCAAAGTCCAACAGACTGCGTTTGTTTACTAATGACTCAAGAACAAAGGCAAACAAGCATCACAGGGTGATAAAGTCAACCCACTTCCCTACCTACTGTTAATAAAACGTCACTGCAGGGTCTCCAGCTGCATCCTTGTTCAAGCACTGAGCAGTAACATCAGAAGTACACGTTTTAGTCAAAAACTTAGTTTAAAAGCTATTTTGTTTTGATGGCAGACAGCTCGCAATTACAAATAACCTTCATACAATCTTGAGCCCTATATTGCCTACTGCTAGTCAAATAGCCACACGCATGCAGGTTGCCCAAATCTGCTGACAATCTCATTGTTAAGGGCTATTTTTCCTTCCATGGTCTAAAATGTGAGTTAGAAACCAAACAGAATCACCCAATCTTTTATTCACATGTATAACCCCAGGACACAGCCAGATGCTTCTTTAGGTGTTAAAGCCCAGCATACAGATACCAGAGAAACAACGCCCATTTGGGATAAACATTTTACAATACTGTGGTGAATTTATATCCTCTAATAACGTTGTCTATTAATCGAAGTCTTCAAATTGTATCTTAATTTGTAAAAGTTCCTTATTCAACAGGGCTTTTGAGAAATTCGAGGATTCTTCTATGTCACAGCTAACTCAAAATTGTAAGCTGACCACTGCCCGCCTCAGATAAGCAAAGAAAACATTTAGAATAAAACAAAGTACTATGGATGGGAGAAAAAGATTAAACGAGATCTGAAAATATTCAGAGTGGTAATTTAATAAGAGATAAGGCACGCCATGATTGAGGTAGAGATAGTTTACTTGGCACAGAGTTGGAAGGCTGCCTTAGAATGGGCCTTGTAAAACACTGTAGGATGCATTTATTTAATCTAAAATTCTGTTTCCAACTCACTGTGACAAAGCTCCACCGCACAGCTAGTGACCCTGAAAACCCCCAAAAATACAAAGAAATAATCGGATGGGATTAGGGACAAATGGCAGGATACCTGTAGTGCCAATGTAAATAAGCAAATAAGCAATGAATGCTCTTGTTGACCCTCTCACGCGGAATAATAGAATGAGGCAGTAATCTGAGTAGCCAAGAGATGAAGATGTATAATGGAAACCAGAAGAGTAAATAGAACTAATGGAATGGAGAGGTTCACGGAAAACAAGGAAAGATGCTAAATTCAAAAGATAAGTAGGTTCATTATTCGATTTTCAACTCTATACGTGTGTTTCTAACAGCTAGGCATGTACCAAGTTATTCCAGAATGACCAAGAACACCGTCAAAATACCTCAGCTTGAAAGGAATGCAATATACAATTTAATCATCTTCTAATACATTAATACAAATGGAAATAAATAGTTTTATTTCACAAAGATGTTTTTTTTTAAATTTAAATGGCAATGCTCTTGAAACAAGAGCTGTTTTCAACTATGGGGGACATAAAAGTTTCTGAAACATATGGATTAAAGTGTAACAGACCTGCACGTTAGTTTGAGGTGACTGCAGTGTGAGGATGTCAAAACCCCACAGAGATTCAAAAATAAAAAGTCATTTAAAAGCGAAAGCATCGCATCAGCCTTTGCTTCCGCATCACACGTATGATTCCCTCTTCGATTGAAGGTTGTGTGCGTTTGCAAGAAATACCACACACCAAATGTCCAGCGGGCAAACCCGGCATTTATTGTTCTTCTTGAATAAGAAAGAGCATTTATCGAATCTGCGGTCAATCATTTAGTTGCACAGTAACAAACCCGCCACAGGAAGAGCGTTCCCCTCTTATGGGCTTTTTGAAATGCTAATACGATTCATTATCAGGGCAGGGATGAGAAGTGGACCCCGGAAGGCACGCTGAAAAGGCCAAGCCCTGGTATGAATGGTATTATGGTGTTCATGGTGCTTTTCCTCGTTGCCTGGCCGTGTGTGGTCGAAGGGAAGAAATGTGCAACATAAATAAAACAAGCGTTGGCCGCGCGCGAGCGGCCGGAGACACAATATGTGGTGGGGGAGGTGGAGAAGCGGGAGTTGTGTGTGCGCGTGCGTCATCGTGATCGCGAACACTCTGAAAGCGAAAGTGATTGCGAACGCGATGACGCACGAGTTTTCAAAGTGCTGCTGGCGGCCGGCTGCGCGCGTGCACGATCGCGTGAACGCAAGCGTTAGGCCAGCCAGCAGCACTTTGAAAATGCCACATACAAAATGTCTCTCCGAGCCAGCGCATGCGCTGGGCTCAGCGAGACCTAGAAAGGGAGTACTGGTGTTGGACCTGTAGGAGCCCGTCCTCGGGGAAGTAAAGCCTTTAGATGGGGTGGCATGCGCCAAATGGATGGAAGGAGCTTGGAGGTGATCTGGGCTTTGTTGCGGGGCCTGACTGGAGAGTGGGTGTCTCGGGGAGGGGGGGCATCAGGGCCCAACAGAGATCAGCAGAATAACTCGAGGGAGCTGGAGGCCCTGAAGATAGTCCGTGGTTGCTGAAGCATGAAGGCCAGAAATCTTTGATTAGCAGCATCCTTAAATTCAGTGGTGGCTGGCATCTATGGGGAGTGGTGAGGCGGGCAAATGGGAGGTGGGTAAAAATAACAAATAAAAAACAATTATCTGCGACATGTACGACTCTGACCCCTTGCTCGCTGCACATCTTCTACCTGCAGCGTGAGCCCTTTAGAAGTGCCTTAACCAATCCTGATGCTACTCTCATGCTGTGAGAGCAGCGCCCTAATTGGAGGGAGCGGCCTCACTCGCAGCTCCCAAGGGCACTGAAGCCCTGCACTTACTCTAACCCAGCTATCTTAAGAGAGCTGGGTTAGAGGTTTCAATGTGCGTATGTCTGGCTGGCCGTAGTAAGACAGTTTGCCAAAAAGACATGCGTACTTTGAAAATTGCCGAGGTAGCCCACCCCCTCCCTGCTGCTGTCACTCAGCAGCGGCCCGCCCTCGTCTTGACGCAAGTGTCAGGATGGGGTTATATTGAAAAATAAAATGGTAATAAACCAACTTCATTACCATTTTGGGGCATGGAGGGGCATTTTAACCAGTGGGGGCGACACTCCACTGCTCAATCGGAGGAGCTGTCCCTGCTTGGATTGATGGAGGCGGCCCACCTGGAGTCGCCCATAGCGGGATGGAAGACTGTGGGCCACCACCAGCTGTACTGAATCCAGAGGAGGCCACATATAGAGGGACACGGGGACCCTCTTCGGTGCAGCAGCAAGTCACTTGATGGAATTGCTCCCTTGGGCCTTTGGAGGAGATGATAACAGAGGGGTGAAGGAAGTCTTGGTGCCTAGTAGAGTGACGATTAGGCCGAGGAGTGCTGGTGAATCAGCGAGGTGAACGTACTACCCCACACATCCTGTGCCTTCCTCGGAAGGGGAGCAGCTGACACCATGGGTCGAGAGCTGTGTGTTGGGGACAGGCACAGTGGGGAACCTGAGTCTAGGAGACCCTACTTGAATGATTAATTGTAGTACAGGATCTCAAGGGGGCAGGCTAACCTACGACAGGAGAAGGCCCTCACTGCACATATTGAGTTATGAGCCAGGGAACACTGGTAGCTGGGATATGGAACTGACAGGAGCGGAGACAACAACCCCTTTCCAGTCTGCTGGTTGAGGAGCTTAGTGCTGCTCTGGAAGGAGGGCACTGACCAGAAAGAAGGCTGACACTGAAATGGGGCACACCAGACTACTGTTCAAATCAATGATGGGCAACAGAACCAGCGTGGGCTCTATGCCATCATGGGGAGCCCACTGGATAGGTGGTGGAGGTTGCTGGGGACACCGTTGCTGGGGTGCCACCAGAAACCACACTGGTCTAGATCGTTGAAGCCATCAATAAGTCTAGAGACTACCTAGAACACAAGATTGAGATGCTCGTGGTGGATGAAGGGATTCTGCATGATGACCACCTAAAACTGAGCGCCAAATGAATGGAAGCCAAGGCCGTTGTGTCAGTGGTCCCCCCACAATAGGATGCTCTGGAGGCTCAGGTGAGAGACCTTCTAAAGAAAGGAGGAGGGTCAGGATATGGTCACATTCCTAGAGTCCTGAATTGTGTCGATAGTGGCCCCACAGGGGCTGTCGCCATTCTTTGCCCTAGAGAGTGCACACCGAGTTTCGGGCCAGCCTCCAGGGGTCCGCCACACCCCGTAGCAGCATGGCTGCTGCACTATTGAGACTGGGACCACATACTGCAGCGCTCACACAAAGCGGGCTGATTTCAAGTGGACAACCTACAATTGGTCATTTACCCGGACTATACAATGGAGGTGCAGTGACGACAGGCAAACTTCACAAAGGTTTAACGTGCATGTCCGCCACATGCTGCTATTTCCCACTGACTCAAGCTGTTGGTATATTACAATACGTCCTTCTTCGATACCCCATTGGCGGTGTGGGAATTGTTGGAGACCCATTGTGCCGGCACAATGGAAACCCTTGGACTGGACACCCGTGGCCTCAGAGGAAGAGACGCAGATGCTGCAGTCGATGTTGAGTGAGTGGACCATTGGAGGCACAAGCGACCAGGGCCGCCTGGATACCCTTGAGATTGCAAATGCATTTGCAGGCTTGCAACACACTGATAGGAACTTCAGGCATCGAGATCCCAGTTACATTATCGGAGGAGGAGAGGGAGCCTGACTTCACCCCGCCCATGATTACTCTCGCTCCGTGGACAATCTTTTAGGTGCCATACTTTGAGGTGGAACTGAGAAGGGTGCCCACGTTGATTACCCAGTTTACCGGAGAGACTCTTGATTTGTAGCTGCAGAAACTGATCACTGCCGGACAACAGATGGGCCACATGGGACTTCTGTGGACTTTGCTTCACTGTGTGCTCTGTCGAAGACTCCTCAAGTATTTGGGACCTGTGAAAAGTGCTGGGGGGAGATGGCGGGTGGAGGGGCCGTTGGGAAAGAGGTATCACAAGTCACCTCTAACTAACACCTTCTTTTGGGAGGAGCTTACAGCACATTTGCACAGTTGCATAATGTTTGTAGTTCTGAAAGTTGGTATTTGGACACGTGGCATTTACCACACTGTCCTAGCGAGTGGGTTTTCGGACTGTTAGACTCAGGTGGCAGAAGATTATTCTTACAGTATTGATATCCCATACGTTTTGTGGTCAAGAATGGGGAGCTGGGATGGGATGGGCCCCAGAGAAGGAACTAAGGCAGCCACATGCAGCGACACATGTCTTATACCTTTATTAGCTGGAATGTGAGGTGCCTGGGATCAGCTGTGAAGAGGCACAAAATCCTATCATACATATGATGTAGGTTGGATAGATGTGCTCTCCTGCAGGAGACGCATTTGGAAACCAAGGAGGTAGATGCGCTGGGGCGGAGAGGCCGGATATATACTACAACCTACTCATCCTTTGCTCGAAGTGCAATGGTGTGGATCAGGCCGGGGATGCCGCTGGAAGCTCTGTCCACTTACATTGACAAAGAGAGGAAATATGTCCTCATTAGGGGGTGGCTTAGTGGAATGGAACTGGTGTTGGGCAACATATTTGTCCTGAACGCTAAGCACATGATGCTCTATGATTCCCTGACCCCGCTGCTGGTGCAGACCCCGGGTGTGCCATTGTTCTTGGTAGGGGATTTTAACACTGTAGCGTACCCAGTATGGATTGCTGCACCCTTCCTCTACATGACTCCCTGACTGTGAGGGTCACTGCAGAGTTCCACTGGTGGTACTCCCAGTAGGGGTTGTTGAATACATAGGACTAGCAGAGCACATACACGAGGGAATACAGGACTTCTTGCCAGTCCACAACCTACACATGAGGCTGAAAGGCTGGCTGTGCTAACCGGCTATACACAGGGGGGTCTCTAGAGTGGAACACCTAGCCCACACACTGTCAGATCATAGCCAGGTGCTTCTTGACATGACATGGGTCAGGCAAATGTCCCTTTTTGACATGGTGACCCCCAATTTTTGCCTGGTAATTGATGTGATTTCAACTGAAAGTGCACTGGGATACTGCTAACCAGGTGTCCAGTGCCAGAGCTCTTTCCCAAAACTATTGATGCATAATGATAAAGAATCCCTTGCAAAAAGAATGCATGCATGGACACTATTGAATGAGTACAAAACTCTTAAAGCACAATCCTATTTAGAAACCCCTTGATCTTTAAAGCTAAAAAACATTTTCTTTGAAACGCGATTTGGCTTCTTTCTAGGATCATGTCACGCAATGCCATGGCTGTGTACAACAGAACTGACACCTTGCCGATTATGTAAATAAAGAGAAAAAAACGTTATCCATGTGCTTTGCATTTGCCCAAAATTGAAGGAAGAAAGAAGGGTGACACTTAAGAAGCATTTTAACACCCGCTGAATACAGACTTGTAGACAAGCACTTATAAGATGTCTAAAATCAAATGACTTGGGGCCAGATGTAGGTAAATGCATGTATGGTTGCGATTCATTAATAGCGATTTTTAGGGAATCGCTATTAAGGAATCGCAAAATGCTATGTTGGTAGGAATCGCAATATTTTTTGCGATTCCTTAATATTCCTTAATTGTGAATCGCAAATTGCGATTCGCAATTAAGGAATACCTTCCCATTCATTCCTATGGGCCAAGAGGCCCATAGGAATTAATAGGAATTGCTCCCGCAATTTGCGAGTCACCAAGAGGCACTCGCAAATTGCGGGAGCAATTTCAAGGGTGCCAGGGTTCCAAAAGGACACCCTGTTGCACCCCTGAAATGTGCATGTGTGCACATGTGGAGCACATACATGCCCTAAGGGCATGAATGTGTGCCACCTGGCACTTAAAAAAAAGCAAAAAAGTGCTTTTTTAAAGGGTATCGCTAATTACCACCAACTTGAAGTTGTTGGTGATTAGCGATTCCTTAAGGCTAAAGTGCCTTTTCTTTTGTGTTACTTACATTGCATTTAAGGAATCGCAATTTGCGATTCCTTAAATGCAAGAGCAAAATAAGGAATCGCAATTTTGCGATTCCTTATTTTGCTAGTAGGTTTCAACTTACCTACATTGCTTGCTGCCAAATAGCGAGCCGTAACGCTGAAATTCTGCGAATTTCAGCGTTAGCGCTCACTATTTGGCCACCTACATCTGGCCCATAGTTTTGAACTCTTCATTTGTAAAATTTATATTAATGATAAGAAAGAAATTGAACTCTGATCATTTGATCAAAGAGAACATAGAGCACATGTTTAATACTTAATCAGCACAATAAGGTTTGCACTATTTAGATTTGCTCTATTTTAAAATGTGGACTTCTTTAATTAATATAATACGCATGATTTTATCTTAAAAGTATGCTTTTACCCTGCATTTATGTGTTATAATATGGAGTATTGCTTTTACAAATTGTATGATTTTAAACAATCAAACAATCACATTTAATTGAATTGAATTGATAAGTGATTCCACAAAGAAATCCAAAATTACCTCTAGCTAAAAACATTTTTTTTCAATTTTAGATTTTTCCAACTTGTTTGGAAATAGCTTGATATGGCCTTGGTTAAGTCCCTGTGCACATCGGTTTAGAATTAAAAAAGTAGTAAAGTAGTTAGGCCTCTAGCAGTACTTAGCATGTTTTGTAAGTCTTTAAAAAAAAAAAGTTCCCAACCATTTTAAAACCATGTCTGAGGAAGGGAATGCCTAGGAACTCAACCTGGCTCTCTATGACATCTTAGGGTAGATCAACTCAAGGAGATCTGTAAGGCATGGAAAATTGCCATGGGACCTAAACCCACAAACGTTCATCTGCAGCAGTTGCTGGCAGAAAATGACAAGGCCTTGGCAAATGAAAGTTCCCCCACTGGGGAAGACGATCGTGCAGAACAAGATGGGGATGAGGTTGAGACTGGTTCCCCATCTAACTCTTCAGAAAGCAATACCATTGAGCACACTCCTAGTAGTGTCCCAGAAGACCTAGATACTGAAGATGCAGATCTTCAGAAACTGGCTCAGAGGATAGCATTAGAGGCTAAACTCTTGGACATAGAAAAGCAAAGAGTGAGATGGCCCTAGGACCCATCACTGATGGCAGCAAAATTATAACTAGAGTAAAATGTTTTGGGCCCGATTCACAAAAGGGTCCGCAGTCATGGCAGAGACTTCACACTTGGGGTGGAATCTCCGCACTGCAGTTCTCATTGTGGAGATTTCGCCCCAAGAGCAGTGCCTCTACCACGAATAAAGGATGCTCTTTGTGAATCGGGCCCTTTGACTCTTAAATACCCAAAATTATTCACCCGAAATACCCAGAGGATGATGATATCTCCAAATGGTTTACAGCCTTGAGAGTGCTTCTCAATTGAGGGAACTCTGTAAGAAGTATCGGGGCTTTCTGCTCTGGGAGCTGTTCTCACAGAAGTGTTGGTATAGGCTCCTGACACTGAATGAGGCAGATGGTTTGTCTTATGACCTCATGAAAGATACCTTGATTGAGGGCGTTGGACTCACCACTGAAGAATACCGGATCAGGTAGACTTGAAAAACCCAGAGTCAGACCTGGTTAGATTCTGTAGACTTCTCAGTAAAAGCACTAGACGGCTGATTCAAAGTTAACAGTGTGTTGATTATGATAGGCTTAGACCTGGCATCTTTGGCTTGTGTTTACCCTGTCTGTGTTTGCTACTGACCTCCTGTTTTTGACTGTGTGCTCCATTTTTTGTTGTTGCTTGTTTTAATACTCTGGGTACTTTACCACTGCTGAACAGTGCTAAAGTGCAAGTGCTCCCTGTATAAATTGTATCTGTACTTGGTTAACCATGATTGGCACATTTGATTTACTGGTAAGTTCCTAGTAAAGTGCACTGTGTGCGTGCAGGGCCTGTGAATCAAAGGCTACTAGTGGGCCTGCAGCACTGATTGTGCCACCGGCATGAGTAGCCCTGCAACCATGTCTCAGACCTGCCACTGCAGTGTGTGTGTGGGCAGTTTTAAACTGCCATGTCGACCTGACAAATGCAACCAATTGCTAGCCCTTAACCTTCCCTTTTATTACATGTAAGTCACCCCTAAGGTAACCCAATGGGCAGGGTGTGGTGTATTTGAAAGGTAGGGCATGTACTGGTGTGTTTGACATGTGCTGATTGTAAAATACTACTAATTTAGTTTTTCACTATTGCAAGGACTATTTCTCTCATAGGTTATCATTGGAAAGGCCTTGTAACATCTTACAAGTGTGAAGAGATGTAGATTTGCAATTTGGGATCCCTGAACTCGCAATTTAAAAAGGAATCTTTTAGTGAAGTTAGTTTTTGGACAGCATGTTTGAAAATGCCACTTTTAGAAAGTGGGTATTTTCTAGCTTTACCATTCTATTCCTCTGCCTGCCTGTGGAATCCATGTCTGAGGGAGGGTGACAGCTGTGAATTCAGTCTCTATAGCAACACAAAGGGAGCTAAACTGTGCCCTGCATATCCTGATGGCCCATCACCAGGTTGATGGGTCTTCCTGAGATAGAAGGGTGGGAGGAGTTGTCACTGACACGTGAATATGGCTGTGCCTGTTCTTACACAAAGCTTTCTCCACCTCCCTATAGTATGTCCGGAGCCTGGTAAATCAGAGACAAAAATCCACGCATCTACTCTCAGCACCCATTTTTCCAATGCGGCACTGCCTTGTGGGTGAAATAAAACACTCCATAGCCACTGTGGGGCCAAAGAATCGATGCCACGCCCTTCCGTGCAGCTGGAAGATCACTGCAGCCCAAGTCCCAAGCACCGTTACACCGATGTTTGTGGTGCAAGCTCCGACTCCGACGCGGGCCCTGCTGTGCCACTGAAGAAATCGATACATAACCTGCTTCACGGGTGTGAAATCGATGCAGCGCCTGTGCCGCCACATCGACACAGCATGTCTGGCTTTTCGACACATCTCCCCTGGGAGCCAAGTTCTTCATCGACGTGGCCCAGCAGTAAGGAACCAAGGCCACTAATCTGGAGATCAACGCATCACCTCCCCTCACAGTGATGAACCAAGGCATCACCTCCCCTGTGCTGCAGTAAGGAACCGATGCATCCTCTCCCCTGTGCTGCACTAAGGACCCGATGCATCACCTCCCCTGGCAGTAAGAAAGTGACAGATCACCTCCCCTGGGAGTGAAGAACCGATGCATCCCTTTACTTTTCAGGCACCCCACCTCCACCGCACTTATAATAGTTACTTTACCCTAAGGGCGAAAGCCTGTGCCAAACACCAGAAAACTTCCCTCCATACAACCCAAATTGTTGTCACTTAGTGTGAAATTTCATTAATTGATTCTCCATAACACTGTAGTTGATGGGGGTTTATTAATTATGTATTGTTAAAGTTGTCATTCTGACTAGTTTAATGCTTTTTTAAAACATTTTTAACCTATTTATTGATGGATTCAAAATTTTTTTCATGTATTTTATATGTAACGTTTGGATTTATGTTTGTGTCTTTCATGATTTTTCCTAAATCGAATAAAGACTAATGATGATGATGATGATGATGATGTTACTTTATTCGGTTATTACAACCATCAAAGTGTACATCCAGAAACATTAACAACATCAGTTTTCAAATAATTAAGATTACAAGACATACATTAGATACTTTAAAAAATTCACAACCCCCAGACAGAAGGATAACTGCAAAACGATTGATACAGTGCAAGTGAAAACTATGGGTGCATATCAAAAAGCAGCAGTTAGGTGATAAAATCATATCCCAAGTCGATTATCTATGGAAGTGTAGATTACATAATGGACATAGGAGCAAAGTCATACATTTAAAAAGATAAAACAGTTAAGAGTTAAAAAAAAGATGTAACATATATTTGATTACCTACAATAATGCTTAATTGCAACCTCAAGTAATAGGGCCATACTGTTGTGTGCAGATTTAGATTCCGTATGTAAGTTTCCCGATTTATGCCCTTATATAGGTACAATTCACATTGCCCTTATTTGGACATAGAAATCCGGCCCTTATTTAGACATTGTCCGTACAAACCAAATACAGGCATGGCCACCTACATCCGTCCATCCACGTCACAACGAATTCTTGGAAAACCAGACCCTTAAGCCTTTAGGAATTTCCCTCAGCTTGAATATTGATTTCTCCAAGAACTCATTAAGTATGCATGAACATCTATTCCTTAGGGGTTCTTTTATGACGTTCCTCTGCCCGACTTTTACGTCAAGACTGCCATTCCTAGACACCTTCAAGGTATAAATAAACCAGCACTTGCATTGGCAAATTGCGGTTCCCGGAGGATTCGATCCAACCCAGACTACGCGGTTCACCACGGCAAGTTCGGAAGGAGATCGAGTTCCAGCCTGATGCACTGACCTGACGCTGCCATCCTCCTTGCAGAGAATCCAGCTCCAGTGCTCTCTGACTTCCCTTGCGGGGGGTTAGATTATCGAGTCCAGAAAAGAGATTCCAACCTCTCTCATTCTCAGGTATGGAGCTGACTGGAACTTAGAGAAACTTTTGGCAACTCTTGGCTAAACTAAAATATAGCTATCTATACTTTAGAAACAGAACCTACTTCAAACCTCGTACTGCACTTAGGTTAGGTACACTGGGGTAGAACAATTTAGAAGCATCAGATGAGTATCACATTTTATCATTATGTTATTTATGTATGTATTTTGATTGATATATGTCATAGCTAATAACCATGCTATTGCAGTATTATTTTATCTTACTGCTAACCTCGTACATATTGTACTTCGCAGTCCGTCTTACAATTGTAGCAATTCATATCTCTTGCATGAGAAATAAGACTATTCAATAAACCCTTTTATTGAAATGCCCGTCACTCTATTTCTGTGCAACTCTGTAGAAACGAAGCATGCACGATTGACTGAGTGAAACTGTTATCTATTGTTTCCACGATTCTGAGACTGTTCCGATTCTGAAGGAAACAAAGTTGTCATGTTTATGCGGTTGTCAGAGACTAATCCCTTCTTGTATATTCAAGATGTTTCTAGTGACCTCTGAGTTAGCTGGCACACACAAGTAATTAAGTTTAATATACTCGATAGAGACATACTGACCTTAGTCCTATGTCAAATCTATAGCGTATGTTATTCCAATGCACAGAGCCTATCAGGGATATAGGAACTACACTACATGGCGCCCAACGGTTTGGTAAGGCACTAATTTAATGCTAGATACTGAAGTAACTCAGTTGTGCTTTTCTCAGAGACCCTCTACTCATAAAACTCCATAAGACGTCTGGAGTGGGTAGGGATAATATTCGCCATAGCTCAGTAGTACGAAAGTCCTTTGTATTAGCTGTTTGGTTTTGTTCAACGTTGAAAGGATACAGTGTTCCAAAATATTGTGCATCTTATCTCTGTTCCCTTGAAACTTGCTCTGCATTTTTCATTTCAACATGTCAGAAAATGGCACAAACACCGATACTGGTGGAGCTACAGCTGACCAAGTGGCAGCAGCTTTTAATCATACAGGTTTTCAAGAAACTGACGAGGATGCTATAAACATCCATCCAAATTTAAGGAGAGCCATCACTCTAAAACTTATAAAACATGGTCTAACACCAAGAGGTGATAGAGCAGTTTTCGTGATAGAGGCACATGGATCTGACCAGACAGAGGTATTCTATTCGTGGATAGTATTCCCAGAATCAAATCCAGTAACACACTTGTTTCACTTCTACAAAGAAGATTAACCACCAGAGGAATATATTGCTTTCAAGGATATTGAAATTCCACTCACATACCAGGAGCATGAGCTCTGGTTTAAAGGCGCCCTAAAACATTACAATCACATTACCAGGCTCGGTCCACTAGGTAGACCAGGAGCAACATGGCCCATATTAGCCAGCTACACACCTCGTCCTGGCATTGAAGAAATGTCAGATGTGGATCTACTAGCTCAACTCAAGGAGCTAATCAAAATGTATATACAATTGATTCAATAGGTCATGCAGACTTTCACAGTCCAACCACCATTAACCATTCAACATCCAACCCCTCATCAGGGGAATACGCTAAAAATCACTCCACAGACTTTACACGCAGTCATGGGAAAAATGCCCACAAAACGTGAACAAATTCTATTCTGGATGGCTCAAAAAATTACTCAAATCGAAGCAGTATTTCCTAATCAGAAACACAGAATTCTAACAATCTGTTTACCAATGGGGATCACACCACATCTGGAAGACTGCACCACATGGGGCACAGTCTTTGCTGCAATCTACACAAAAACACATCCATACCTGATGTCCTGAAACAGATTCAAAACAAATACAGGGCAGATCCTGCTCTGAATTTTGGTATGAAGTTACTTAAAATTTTTTGATCAGGTCTCAACAATAATATTACCTAATATTAAAGGAGAAGCAGCATCAGTGGCGATTTGCCAGAAACTAAGGGAATTTGATGTAACAGAACAACCTCAAGAACTAGCCAGAATAATTGAGAAAGCCTATGAAGAATTAGGCAGATACAATTTGGGGGGGGGGAAACCAGTAAAACCACAACTGTCTGAAAGTCCTGATAAGGTCTTTCCTAAAAACACTCCTACCTCTTCTAAAAAGAAGTGGGAAAATAGCAAACAGAATTGCAAAAGGGAAGTGTTCTCATTCCCGAGGCAGGTCTCCTCCACAGAAGGAGCCCTCTGAAAGGAGGTACAACCTCAGGAATAGGGATAATTTGAGAAAACCTGACAGATCTCAAGATAATGATACACGTTCCTCTCATACCTTTCAGATATCGTCACAGACATCTGAAAGAAGAGGACGGTCAGAAAACAAGGAAGAACGCGTGATGTCCAAAGACGATCAACACGTTCAGAAAAATAAAGCAAAACCTCAATTCTCCAAGAAAAAGGTAGCAGGTCTAAAGATCAGACATGCCGAGAATACTGAGAACCCAACACAGGAACAGAGAATGGGCCCAGACCATGCTGGACAGTGCAGCAGAAGTTACAATAGCACGCCAGCACCTGAAGGGACTTCTGGAGACAGTGGACTTGAATGAAGACATACAAGTTGAGACTGTAGACACCAGGGTTAGTTCTCCACATAGGTTATATGAAATAACACTCCGGATGGAGGGAGACATACCAAGAAAAGTAAAAGGATTCTTTTGGGAGCATCTTTCAAAGGGTTATGATATACTTCTAGCAGAACAGGTCTGGCCACCAGAGTTTGTCAGGGAGTGCCCACATGGCGAGGACATCATTATGCCTGCCTTCTCCAGCCATATTCCAGTTCATTTAAAATATACATTAGCCAGGAAATGGGCAGTAGCCCAAGCCCCAGCACTGTATAAAAATCATGTACGATGAGATGAGGACTCACCTCACCATAAAATCCAGTTAAAAAATCAACCAACTGCACAAAGGCAGTGCCCAGTTAAGCAAGAAGCTAAAAAGCAGATCAGAGAGATCTTAGATCAACTTGAATATCAGGGGGGGATTGAAACATGCACCTCATCAATGAACAATCCTTTGTTTCCTGTCTCCAAACCAGACAATACATATCGTCTAGTTTTGGATTACAGACACTTAAATTCTTGTTTCAAAATGTTTGCAGTGCACAATGCACACAGTACAGCATTAATGAATAACATTGTGCGTAAAAAATATAATACCACATTAGACGTTTCAAATGGTTTCTTTTGTCAAAATATTGCACCAGAAAGCAGATATTTGACCGCTTTTTGAATAACGGTGACCCAGGGTCAATTTTGTCGACTGCCACAAGGATTCAAGAACAGCCCGGGGTTGTTCTCAGCAAGGGTAACAGAGTTACCACAAACTTATGCTGACGAGGCATTGACATATGTCGATTAGATATATATCTGACAGACAATGACCTGGATAAGCACTTGAACAGGGTGAGCACCATAATATTGGGCTTCGCCTCCGAGGGTTGCAAATTCAACTTTAAGAAGTCAAGGATTGCCCGCCTCAACGTCCTTTTCCTAGGATATGAACTATCAAGTGAAGGCAAAAGCCTGGCAGCTAACTTTTTTAGAAATGTGTGCGCTGCTCCAACCTCCGAAAACGCTGAAAAATTTACAGTCGATTCTAGATTTCCAGAATTTTGGAAGAACTTACATTTTAAATTATGAAGAAAGGGTTAAACCTCTCTATGAATTAATCAAACCTGATTTTAAAATCACACATGGGCACTAAAAACACACCAAAATTTTGCGTTCACTGTAAACAGACATGTTAGCAACGAAACACTTGCAAACACGCGTAAACGTACGCAACTTAGTGATCCGAATAATTCCGGGTCAATGCGGATTCACCTGCTTAACTTTTAGTGAAGGTGAAAAAGTACCAATGGCATACAAATCCCACTTGTATACTCAAGCAGAAATGAAATTCACTTCTACAGAAAAAATTCTGACAGCAGTTCAAACCGCTGTAAGAAAAGAAAGAGCCCTAGCACAGGGGAAACACATTATGGTTGTGACTCCTGTACCAGCCCTAGAGGCAGTTACAAAGGCTAGCATTCCAAATGCAAAAGCTTTACATCCGAGATGGATACAATGGGTTAATTCTCTTGCTGCAACTGATGTTGAATATGTTTTTGATCTATATTTAAAAACACAAGCATTCCTGCAATATGAACACGAATGTCCTCTGCCTACTGAAATTCTCCCTCTTGACCAGTACAAATTTATAATTTATACTGACGGATCTTTAAAGCCCGCTACGAGGAGTAAACAAGCTTACAGTGCAGCGTGTGCTATCGTTAAAGGTTGCATGCGAGATGGCAAATTCAGACCAATGGTCACAAAAACCCAATCTCTAGGAGATTGTACAGCTCAGCGAGCTGAACTGCAAGCATTCAAGATGATACTTGAAAATAGGGATCGCGAATTCCCCACACTCATAGTGTGCGATTCTTTTTACTGTGTTCAATATTACAATGAATATTTACAGAATTGGATTCAAAATGGTTTCAAAGATGCAAAAGGTGGCACAATCAAGCACAAATTGCTTTGGGAACAAGTAGTTCAGTTGCAAAACGGACTACAGAAGATTCACGTGATACACACGCTGAGTCACCAACTTGATGGCGTTCATGTTGAAGGCAATTCATTGGCTGATGAAGCCGCGAAAGGGGCTGTGCAAACGGCTTCCGTAGCTGCAATCACTCGTTCAAAAACGAAAATAGACAACGAAATAACTCTGGCTGTCAATGCATCAAGCAGAGGCAGCAGTGCGGCATTACCTAAAAAGTTTACACTCAAATACTCATATATAATTGATGCGAACAATGTTCCGTTTGCTCGAATCCCTGGAGTGGGGGATAGAGTAATTCCAAACATGAAACATAGACTAGGGCTAATACTAGCAGCACATGAAGGGCTCGCCTCTGCCCATGCAGGTGTTTCCGCCTCAGTAGCATTATTAAAACAAAGATTCTGGTGGCCCAGAATTAGAAAACAGACTAGAAATTATGTTTTGCACGGTGAGATATGCCAGAAGATGAAAGTCTCTACTGTGAAACGTCCCGCGCAGACGCCCCTGTTAATTTCAGATAAACCATTAGCTTGTGTTTACCTGGACCACTGCGGTCCCTTACAAAGGGATGGGAACTATAAATATATCATGGTCGCAGTGGATTCGTGCTGTAGGTTCCTATGGGTGTGGCCTCAGCACTCGGCTGACGCTCGAACTGTTATAAAAGATTTGCGTTTAGCTCTAGGGCTTGCAAAGAAGCCATGGCCAGTCTGAGCGTAGCATTGCGGTATTCTTCTCCCTTTCATCCTGAGGAAAATTCTGTTGTGGAAAGAAAAAACCGGGACATAAAGCAGTCTATAACGGCTAGGGTATTAGGTTCGGGTGATGGTTGGGTCAAACATTTATATGCGGTCCAGCGCGCACTTAACAACTTGCCAAGAAGTTCTCTAGGGGGTGTCACTCCATATGAGGTCCTGTTTGGGACTAGAATGTTGGTTCCAGACTTAGATATGAAGGCACGGAAAACAAACATTTTGATATCAAAGATCATTTGGCTGTTTCACAGGACTTAAAGGAACTTAGAAAGCAACAAAGCAACGTGATCCTGAAGCCAGCCACCACTGAGAAAAATCCGTCCATCACAGCAAGGCCTGTCTGGATCCCACAGCTTGGGGATCTAGTCAGAGAAAAGATCGCGAACAAGAAGGAATTTGGGCCTTCTTACAGACAACCAGTACCTGTCCTAGCAATCCACGGATCAAGAGCAGTACTTCTGCCGCCCCTTGCTGGTAAAAAGATTTGTGTCCATTGACCTGATCAAACCACACTATGTGGCCGATACTGACCAGTAGGCCAAGTGGACTCCGCGAATGTAGCAGACGCACTCCTCTGGTTACAATCCAAGAGGTTCAAACTGAGAGACTCATCACCTTTGAAGATTCGACAATAAGAAATACAGGACTAAGCAACAATGCTATGGACCTTGTACCTCTTGAAACCCAAAGAACAGTTCGTCCAGATACACCTGTTTACAACGAAGTAACAAGTGATCAACTGGTTCCATCAATTTCATCAGATACGGATGCAATTCCAACCATTGACAGAACTGCTTCTGGCTATTTCATGAACTTTGATACGTTTTCCGAGGATCCCAGCGAGCCTGAAACAACGCCAGTACAAAGAACTTTCAAAGAACAAGCAACAGACTTTTTTCATCTACTGAAAAAGACTTATCTGGTTTCAACATGGATTGAAATATGGATTACTTTGGGAATATTCTTCTTTCTACTTTGGTTAGCTCTGGTAATAACTCTGGGTATGCTGATTAATGGAATATATATTCAAATGGACACAGCAAGTAAAAGAGTTAACTTACTTCTCCAGCCACACAAATCATCCCATCGTGAAGTAAGAGACTTGTCAGCAGTGAACATCACAGCGATTCCTATACCTGATGGTATTGTTTGGGACAAAACCGAATATTACATTTTTGGTCTGTCGGAGCTTTTGAAGATTCCACATTTATTTAAAATTCCATTAAGTGACTTTATTACCTCCAGTACCTTTTCTGATGATTGGGACTTCGAGACTGTTAATAATATGATGTCTGATCTAGAGATGTCAACTGCATTTACTAATAATGGATATTTACAAGGTTCATTAGACAATGAACAACTGTATTGTTATAACCACTATGGTCATCATTTCTTGCATAAAACTGCAACACCTAGAAATGTATTTATGTATAACCAATGGGAACATTATCCTACGCCACCAAAGGGTAGCTCAAAAACATTTGCCATGAAATTTCCATATTTTTCAGGGTTTAATATCTTGAATGCAGAGACATTTTACTTTAAGAATGTCAATAAGACAGGAATGAAAAGTATGTGGACGAATACCAAACAGATTTATTCTGCAGCCTTTATTGCCCAACTGTCTAGACAGGGTTACGACTTTTGGAAAGACAACATTGAGACAAAAACTGTCTGGGGTACTAAAGATTGGCAAGTACAGGGAATAGAAGCTTTGTTTAGAGCCTATATCATCCCTGAGCAAATTATGTTTTTGAACGACACTGTCCAACAAACATCATGCCTTGGAATAGCCAAGATAAAAGACATGAACACTCCGTCTATACCTGCACCTACAAGTGAAAGCACTAAACAGGGGGAGGTCGACGTACATACTATTTTGAAATATAACAGAATAGATCCTGAATGGAAAAAAATGGTTGCTCTGGCCCTTATTTATTTATTTATTTATTTATTTGTGAGTTTATACCGCGCTGGATTCGACTCCCGAAGGAGTATCTCCGCGCCTTTGGTCGACCATAATGCAAAAAAAGAAGTCTAAGCAGTGTGTCATGTTAATTTTGGAATAGGAAAGTTTTTAATTGTTTCCTGAAAGGGAGGTGATCATCACAGAGTCTTAAAGATGTTGGGAGGCTATTCCATAGAGTAGGGCCAGCAACCGAGAGGGCTCTGGCTCCCTGTGTTGCTTTTTTTACTCTGGGTAGACATAGCAGAGCCTGTACACTGGATCTCAGAGGGCGCATGGTTACATAGGGGGAGAATTTGTTGGACAGATATACAGGGCCTCTCCCATGCAAGCATTTGTGTATAACACAACAGATTTTAAACTTCACCCTCTGTTTGATGGATAGCCAGTGAAGCTTAATGAGCAAAGGTTTGGAGGGAGTGCGAGGGGGCTGGTTTAAGACAAGGCGAGCAGCAGTATTCTGGACCACCTGGAGTCTAGAAATTACTCCTTCATTTGCCACCAACAGTAGCCCATTACAATAGTCCAATCGACTCAATACTAGAGCCTGGACCAAAGTTTTTCTAGTGGGGTCTGGCATCAAAGGGAATACTTTCCGCAGCAAACCGATAATGTGGAAACAACAGCCCACCACTTGGTTGCCATGATGTTTTAAGGAAAGCTCCTGGTCCAATCGGACCCCTAGATTTTTCACTACCTGCTTGGGCTCAGGGACTGGGCCAAGATCTTGAGGCCACCAGTCAGGAGTCCACAGGAGTTTGGCCTCCCCGAACAGCATCACTTCCGTCTTTGCAACATTACATTGCAGGAAGTTAGATGCCATCCAGTGAGCCACTGCTTTCATCCCCTTAGACACAAACAACGGTCAAGATAGATTCCTGAACAAGACACAAGGTTTTAGCCTTCATAGGCCAGACCCACGTTATGTCCAAAAACAACATCCAGGGGTAGTATCAACATACAGTGTAGGGAAACTTTGCCTTGATTGGCTACAGAAAGCTACACTAGAGGATGTAAAACAACACTTAACTTTACTTCAAGAAGGCGCAGACCTTAGGGAATGCTTGCTAGGTCCAAGAAAACCGCATCAAAAACGTTTCATATATGCCGGTATCTATGCTGCTTATAATGAAGCATAGAAGGTCACCCAAGCAGAGACTGCAGAACGAATACGAGAAATTGATCGTATTAATAAATCTCTCTCTTTAGTAGACAATGGGTTAACGACTCTGTCGTCCAGGATATATTCTTTGGACAGCATTGTATCCTCTGTCATAGACATCATGGAACAAGACTTGGTCATGTTGCAACATGGTGAGTCACAGCTACGTTCTATCATGCTATTAGGCTGGACGCTTCAAAACCTGCGTTCTGGCTATGTGCCTTGGCGTTTAATCAATACTACGTTACTGTTTTCAGAATTTAATCTCACTGATAGACAGATCAAAATGGCACAAAGCGAGCAGACTACACAGTGCATTGAAAAACTGGAGAAATTACCATTCGCATTGGCAGAAAAACCAGCAACTGAGTGGATCATACATGGTAAGATTACTCTGCATGTTACGACTTTCCATTTTCAGTATTGCCTAAAAAATATACCAGCAGGCAAATATGAAAGGTTGGATAAAGAATACATCAAGACATCCTGGGATTTACCTTACACACATAGATGTTGGAGTGAGGGACATGAAGTGTTTCTTAGCGGTGAAAACTGAACACGCACTAAGCGGTTCTCTCCTTTGTCAGGGTATTAACTTACACGGGGCCTGTGACGGCTCCACTACAAACTTATCCTGCCACCCACACGGTTCACCGGCTGCAGTGAATAATCCAATTTTTGGTCAACTTTCAAATGGGAGTTACATTATGTTGAATGATCACAGCTGCTGTGGCATGCTGCCAGGTATCCATATCTAGTAACGGTTACATCCAGGGTCACTTGCTATATGCAAGTTTTGTTTCCACAAATAGACATAGTCAGGGAGTCGCCTTTATGGCCTTCACTGAATATCTCTTCTATACGAATTGATACTCTAAGCAGAATGAAAGCCATTATTTTGCAAAAAACTGTGTCTTAGACCTCTGCCAAAGAAACCGATGATCTCCAAGTCGCAAGGACTTCTGCGGAGATACGTACCCTTTTGTATACAAACTGCCCTGTGCATTTCTCAGAAATGTTAGGTCGTATCTTAAACATGTCTGATACGAGTGGTATTGTACATGTATTTAAGAATGTGTGTGCAGGACTGTTAGCACCTTTTCAGGCAGTCCTTGGAATGTTTCCAAACTTCGTGCACTCTGTGTTTGGTGGACTGCCGCTCCTTTTAGCACTCGTTGCAAGGATACTATTTTTGCTCCTACTGCTATGATATGGCAAGCCAAATCACCGGCGACACCCAGTTCACCATGGAAAGAACTCTATTGGAGATGAAGTGTCTTGAGCGCATCGTCCAAATTCTGGGTTTACCTCGTCTACAAGAATTAAACACCACTTGGTTTCTGTCATTCCGACCAATCTGGCAAGGTTGCATCTTACCTGTTCTACGCTGCCTGCTATGCGGTGAGGAATGCATGCTGGACATTTGTCTGACACTCCCATCAGTCATGCCAATGGATATCGATACTCTGCTGGACCTGATAACGGGCCATGCTATGTGTTGTCCCCAGCGGCTACCAATCCTGATGGCGGCATTCATTGAGATCTCACAGACGCAACATGCTACTGCTGAGGTACGAGAGGAAACACCAGACGCGCAGGTAACATCCAATCCGGACATTGCTGATGCTTCCCATGCTGAAGGCGATAGTTTGCATCTATGTGCTGTTGATCTTCTACACGAGATATTCCAACTCTCACCCACAACGGTAGATGACTTGTTGTCTACAGGATTAGATCATTTTATGTTTTGTCCATTCCCACACACTGACTTATGATTCAAGCACACAGTGTTCCAGGGAGACTCTGAATTTGGCCTTCATTCTTTTTCAAACGTAATACTGACTTTGGAACTTTTTCTATGATTATACTTTTTTCTTCTCCGTCCCAAAATTGTATTTTTTCATTTGTTGGCACAGTAATCTGCTTTTAGTAGAATTATTCATAGAGAACAGAATTCTTTGATAACACTTCCAGTGACAGTATGCCACCTTGTCATGAATAATAATTTGACTTATGTAACCTGATATGACATGGTTTCGGCCCTTTTTTTTCTGTGTTCACGAGCCATTTCATCACATGTATATATTTTGGTTCATTCATTTAGCATTCCAATGTGATCCTATGCTTAGAATGGAACATTGCCTTTAATATGTACAACACTTTATGCACAGCAATGGTTTTGTAATGTTTTCTTAGAATATATGTTTTAGATATGTTTTTAGCTTATTTTAGCAACCCCATGCGATACTCTGTTTTAAGATATGTTTAGAACGTTTAGGATTTAGTAACGTCGTTCATACGAAACTGGAGTGGGTGTTGTGTGCAGATTTAGATTCCGTATATAGGTTTCCCGATTTATGCCCTGATATAGGTACAATTCACATTGCGCTTATTTGGACATAGAAATCCGGCACTTATTTAGACATTGTCCGTACAAACCAAATAAAGGCAGGGCCACCTACATCCGTCCATCCACGTCACAATGAATTCTTGGGAAACCAGACCCTTAAGCCTTTAGGAATTTCCCTCAGCTTGAATATTGATTTCTCCAAGAACTCATTAACTATGCATGAACATCTATTCCTTAGGGGTTCCTTCATGACGTACCTCTGCCCGACTTTTACGTCAATATCGGCATTCCTAGACACCTTCAAGGTATAAATATAGCACTTGCCTTGGCAAATTGCGGTTCCCAGAGGATTCGATCCAACCCAGACTACGCGGTTCGCCATGGCAAGTTCGTAAGGAGATCGAGTTCCAGCCTGATGCACTGACCTGACGCTGCCATCCTCCTTGCAGAGAATCCAGCTCCAGTGCTCTCCGACTTCCCTTGCGGGGGTTAGACTATTGAGTCCAGAAAAGAGATTCCAACCTCTCTCATTCTCAGGTATGGAGCTGACTAGAACTTAGAGAAACTTTTGGCAACTCTTGGCTAAACTAAAATATAGCTATCTATACTTTAGAAACAGCACCTACTTCAAACCTCGTACTGCACTTAGGTTAGGTACACTGGGGTAGAACTATTTAGAAGCTTCAGATGAGTATCACATTTTAGCATTATGTTATTTATGTATGTATTTTGATTAATATATGTCATAGCTACAAACCATGCTATTGCAGTATTATTTTATCTTACTGCTAACCTCGTACATATTGTACTTCGCAGTCTGTCTTACGATTGTAGCAGTACATATCTCTTGCATGAGAAAAAAGAC
Organism: Triturus cristatus; assembly: GCF_964204655.1. Lineage (NCBI taxonomy): Eukaryota > Metazoa > Chordata > Amphibia > Caudata > Salamandridae > Triturus > Triturus cristatus. The sequence continues at coordinate 668,180,851 of NC_140592.1, forward strand.
TGTTCAATAAACCCTTTTATTGAAACGCCCGTCTCTCTATTTCTGTGCAACTCTGTAGAAACTAAGCAAGCACGATTGACTAGGTGAAACTGTTATCTATTGTTTCCATGATTCTGAGACTGTTCCGATTCCAAAGGGAATCAAAGTTGTCATGTTTATGCGGTTGTCAGAGACTAATCCCTTCTTGTATATTCGAAAAGTTTCTAGTGACCTCTGAGTTAGCTGGCACACACAAGTAATTAAGTTTAATATACTCGATAGAGACATACTGACCTTAGTCCTATGTCAAATCTATAGTCTATGTTATTCCAATGCGCAGAGCCTATCAGGGATATAGGAACTACACTACAATAACAAGGAATAAAGTGACCTGTGCTTCAATATCAGTACAAAATAAGAAAACCAGCAATAAACACCCACAGAAAATAGAACAACAGTAGGATAAAAATCTCATCACTAGGGTCAGATACCAAGATAAATATGAGGTACATATTCACAATTTGGGAATATAAAAGAAATTAGGTAGATCCATGATTCATTACCAGTATCAGTCAAAATAAGAGTAGCAGCAGTAAACACCCTCAAAAGGTGCAAAAACAGAAGTCTCATCACTAGGGGCAAATACCAAGATAAATATAAAATACGTATTCACCTCCCTGCACTTGCTTTCGTCCTAGATTTTGATGCATCCCAGGTATTTTGTGCTAAAAGGGAAGCTTCCATAGTTTCCTATGGACTGAACTATTTTGAACCTTTTAAAAGTGATCTCTTGACTTGTGTATGATGGATTCTTGTCATTTTGGTCTTGTATTCACATAAATATTTTTTATTTTCCTAAACTGGCGTGGTGTCCTTTTGCAGTGTTTTCACTGTGCTACTGTGTGTGTTTGTACACATGCTTTACACATTGCCTCTGAGATAAGCCTGACTGCTCTTGCCAAGCTACCAAGGGGCTGAGCAGGAGTTATCTTTGCTGTGTAATCCCATTATCCTGACCAGAGTAAGGGTCCCTACATGGACAGGGTGCAAACCACTGCCAACTAGAGACCTCCATTTCTAACAATGGGCTTTACAGTTTATTGAAGAAAGAGCATCTGTTGAGCAATTGTTATCAAGATAAATTAAATCAGTACTTGGTAGACCTAGACCCACTTTCTCTTCAAGAGTTTAGGAAGAAGGCAGACCACTGGGTCAAAACAAGGGTGAGCAAAACTACCAGCGGTGGTGGGGTGACCAATAGAAAGAGGCCAAAAAAGACCCATCAAGGGAATGATGGTATTCAAACAAAAGATAAAAACAGAGTCTTCAAAAGGCCCCCAAAACCTGTTCGGGATAGTGGGCCCAGAAACTCTACACAGTCTAAGAGTGGGTACCAGGGTAAGAAATGGGATCACAAAAAGGCTTGGTGTCATGATTGTAGATCTCTTGGACACTGAACTGGAGACCCTAGCTGTTACAACAAAAATAATTCCTCTTGTACTCCTGCAGTAAATGCAATAGTGAGTCTCCAGATGGGATCTCAGGTGAGCTCTGATGGTGTCAAAGAGCTCACTGAATTAACTCTAGTCTCTGAGGGTGGATGTATCTGGTCTGGGTGTCTGATTCAGCAATCTGCAAAGAAACAGACAACAGCCACATATAAATGGGAACAGGGTGGAGACACTAAGAGACACTGAAGCCAGTGTCACCATGGTGGCTGAGCCACAAGTGCCTCAGAACAATACTTGACTGGTGAGACCTATACAGTCCTTAATGCTGATAATCAGGCTAAGCTACATCCCATGGAGATGGAATCTTTAGAATAGGGAGGACTTACTGGCCACAAGACAGTGGTGGTACCTGCTGCAATTCCTGAACAGTGTCTGCTAGACAATGATCTGGAGTCCTCATTATGGGCTGAGGTCGAAAGAAAAACCCAGGCAGCATGCTGGGTATACCTGAATGTGTGTGTGTGAAAACCAGAGCACAGTGTAGAGCCCAGGGTGAACAAGAAGAGTTGGAGCCTGGGATAATGGCCCAATTGTACAAGAGAAAGAACAAGAAGACTGGGAAACCAGCTTCTAAACAGACACCGGATCAGGTCCCCTCTCCACAGGGTGAAAACCTGTCAGCCCTAGAGGGAACTGAGCCCCAGGCGCTTGGGCCTTACCAGACAGAGCTCTTGGGCCCAGGGGGACTCTCTAGGGAAGATTTGTGCCGGGGGCAGATGGCCTGCCCCACTCTTGAAAGCCTGAGACAGCAAGCTGCTGATCAGGAAAAAGGGAGATGTAAGTGGCTCCCAAAGGACCTCTTGGGAAGAGGGACACCGTTACACTGAGGCCAGAGACCACAAACCTGGTGTCACTAGGAGAGTGGTAGTGCCTCAGCTGTTTATAGAATTTCTCCTCACATTGGCCAATGACATACCCCTAGCTGGGTATCTTGGCCAGACCAAAACTTGGAGTAGGTTGGTGGACCACTTCTACTGGCCAGGTATGTCTCAGAAGGTAAATAGGTTTTGTAGCTCCTGTGCCACCTGTCAAGCCAGTGAAAAACAGGTGGCCACCAAAGGCCCCCATAATTTCACTTACAGTGGTTGGGCTTCCCTTTGAAAGGGTGGAGAGTGATATTGTCAGCCCCCTTGATCCTCAAACAGCCTCAGGAAACAGATTTGTACTGGTAGTAGTGGATCATGCTACCAGGTATCCTGAGGCAATTCCTCTAAGGATTACTACTGTTCTTGCAGTAGCTAGGGCCCTCATTGATATCTTCACCAGAGTGGTTTTTAGAAAGGAGGTGGTGTTAGACAGAGGAGCAAACGTCATGTTTGGTTTCCTGAAACACATGTGAGCTGAATGTGGAGTGACTTACAAATTCACTACTCCCATCACCCACAAACAAATGGCCTTGTTGAGAGATTCAACAAGACCCTGAAAGATATAATTGGTGAACTCCCTGAAAAACTCAGGAGATAAGGTGTCTTACTGCCATGCATGCTTTTCGCCTACAGGGAAGTATTGTATTGTATTGTAATTGAATTTATATAGCACTTACTAGCCCTGATGAGGCATCGAAGCGCTTTTTTGCACGCTACTCCGGAACCCATAAAAGGATTAGTGGTAAATTAGTATAGTGAAACTATGAAAGTAGTTTGAATGGTGGATATGTTAGTGCCACCCTTTAAACTTCTGTTTGGTCATCCTGAAAGAGGACCATTGTGTCTTGTAACGGAAGGATGGTAGAGGCCTCTCAAAGAGCCTAAACAAGACATTGTGGATTATGTGCTTGGTTTTCGCTCCAGAAAGGATGAATACATGAAAAAAGCAAATAAAAACCTTGAGGCCAGCCAAGAGCTCCAGAACCTCTGTAATGATCCAAAGGCTACACTGGTGGAGTTCCAACCAGGGCAGACGGTGTGGGTTTCAGAGCCTGTGGCTGCTAGGTCTCTCCAGGACAAATGGAGTGGAACCTACTGTATCCTAGAAAGAAAAGGGAAGGTCATCTATCTGGTGGGCCTTAGTGGTTGCTGGAACACCAAGTGGGTAATCCACGTTAACTGCCTTAAACCCTGTCACGACAACGCTGAATTGACCATGCTGATGGTCACAGATGAGAATCAGGAAGCAGAGAGTGACCTCCTCTCAAACAACCCTAAGGATGGGTCAGTGGAAAGAGTGGTCTTGTCAGACACCCTTTCTGACCAACAGCATACTGATTGCAGGCAAGTCCTACGTCAGCCTGCTGAGTTCTTCTCTTTGACCCCTGGTCAGACCAACTGGTGTACACATGTTGTGAACACTGGGGATAGCCTACCTGTCAAAAACACATTTTACAGCATGTCATATAGAGCATTAAAGCTGAAGTATGCAGGATGCTGGAATTGGAAGTCATTGAACCCTCTGAGAGCCCCTGGTTCAGCTTGTTTGTCTTTGTCCCCAAACCTCACACCCAGAGCGGAAAGAAAGAGTTGAGGCTTTGTGTAGACTATAGGGGTCTCAATGATGTGACCAAGACTGATGCACCCCCAATTCCTAGGCTGATGAATTAGTTGACAGGTTAGGGGCAGCAAAAGATCTCAGTACCTTTGATTTGACATCAGGCTACTTGCAGATAGGTCTGACCACCGGAGCAAAAAAGAAATCAGTATTCTCTACCCCAGATAGGCATGATCAGTTTACTGTTATGCCCTTTGTACTAAAGAATGGCACTGCCACCTTCCAAAAGGTTGGTGAAAAACGTCCTTGCTGGGTCGGAGACCTTTAGGGCAGCTTATCTTGATAATATTGCTTTCTTGAGCTTCGCCTGGCAGAATCACCTGATCCGCCATTACAAGTTTCTTGAGGCTCTGCGAAGAGCAGGGCTCATTATCAAGGCAACTATATGAAAGACAGGGCAGGGCACAGTTGTACACCTGGGACACCTTAAAGGTGGAGGCCAATTTCAACCCCTACAACCCAAGATTCAGACATTTCTGGACTGGGAAGCTCCAACCATGCAGACTCAGGCCTTCCTTGGCTTGACTGGTTACTACAGGAGGTTTGTGAGGGCATATGGGTCCATTGTAACCCCCTCACAAAATTGACCTCCAAGAAGATGCCGAAGAAATTAATCTGGACAGAGGGATGGAACAAGGCTTTTGACGCCCTGAGGGAAGCAATGTACTCAGCACCCATTCTAAAAGCTCCAGAATATGCCAAGCATTTCATAGTACAGATAGATGCCTCTGAACAAGGGATACCAGTAGTCCTTTCCCCAAAAAACTGAAGATGGCCATGACCAACCTGTTGCTTTCATCAGCAGGAGGTTACTCCGGAGAGAGCAGGGTTGGAGTGCCATTGAGAGGAAATTCTTTGCTGTGGTTTGGTCGCTGAAGAAGCTGAGGCCATACTTGTTTGGCTCTCACTTCCTCGTTCAAACTAATCACAGGCCTCTCAGATTGCTAATGCAAATGCAAGGTGAAAACCCCAAACTGTTAAGGTGGTCCATATCCCTACAGGGAATGGATTTTACAGTGGAACACAGACCTGGGACTGACCATGCCAATGCAGATGGCCTTTCTATGTTCCTCCACTTAGAATATTAATAATCTTTTGGGAAAGGTTATTTCATCCTCTTTTATTTGGGGTAGGGGAATGTAGTAAAGTGTCACTGTTTGACATGGTCACACACACTTTTTGCCTGGTAAATGATATGAATTTGACTGAAAGTGCACTGGGTTCCTGCTGCTTACCAGGTCCCCAGTGCCAGAGCTCTTTCCCAAAACTGTACAATTGATCACCCAATTGGCAAAACCTTTAGCACATTCTGTAAGTCCCTAATAAATGATACCCGGGTATCTAGGACCTGGGGTACTAAAGAGGGTACCCAAAGGCTGCAGCACGAACTGTGCCACCCTAAGGAACCCCTCACCAAGCACATACAAGACTGCCACTGTAGGCATGCTGTGTATCTTGGTGCAGACAAAAGTAAAAACATGCTATGTCACACATCCCTGTGAGCCATGTCCCCTAACACTGCATGCAATATTTGTAAATCACCTCTACAGCATGCCAGACAGTCCTAAGGCAGGGTGCTTAGTACTGCATGTGGGCATACCTCTATGAGCAGATAGGCCCCTGTACTGGTCAGTACCATTACTGCCGGTACACATGACCAGGGAAGCCATTTTGGACCATGTGCTGGACACTGGTGAAAATGAGTTCCCCAGCTACATGATGGCTTCACTGAAAATAGAGATGTTTGGTATCAAAGATCTTCTAATGGCAAACCCACACTGATGTCAGTGTTGGATTTACCAAAACATGCACCCAGAGAGCACTTAAGAACTGCCCCCTGAAAACCTACCAGTCTCTGGTGTGCTTGCTGCTGGGTTTCTGCCAGCCTGCCACCCGAAACACTCTTCTGGCCTCCTATGGAGAGAGCCCTTGCTCCCAAGACACCCAGAAAAAAAGCCTGTCTGGAATGACGATGTAACACCCCTCCCACAGGCTGACCTGATGATTAGCCTTCCTTGGGCAACAAGCCTCAAAGGGCTGCCGCCATTGAAATGCGAATCTAGCTCCCCCTCACAGGAGAGGAAGCTAAATGCTTTGTCCAGGACCCACTTGGCACCTGACTAGGCGAGAAATCAGCTAGCCAAATAGGGGATTGCCATCTCCAGGCTACAGAGGCGGCTCCTCCGCTAAGGTGGAGGAGCATTGCCCCACTGCCTTGAAGCTGCAAAAGAAAGGACAATATAAAATGACAATAACTTAATGTTATCATCATTTGATTTGGTCCCCCTGCTGTGGCAGCTTTGAGTGGCGGGGGGCTGCAGAGGAGGGGAAGAGTGGTAACACCCTTCTAAATGCGCAATGACTATTTGGCTGGCTCCCTCGGGCCGGTCAAACAGTCATGCACACTTTCCCTGTTGTCCATGCAGGCTGCATTACAGCCTGCATGGAGAACATGCCTAGGCATCCAGTCCCTGGCTGAGCGCCGAACCACGGTGCTCAGACCAATCACAATGTTGCATTGCAGCGTTGTGATTGGTCAGGGGAACCTGGGTGCTTACCAAACACAACACTGCATTGCAACGTTGTGATTGGTCAGGGGAGCCTGGCTGCCTGCTTCCTGTTTCATTCCCGACGTGAGGAGAGACAACAGAGAGTTGCGGCAGTAAAATACGTTTTTTTCTTTTTCTTTTTTATCTTTCCCCTGAGGAAATATGAATTTTGTGATCAGTTATGTCCCCTATCGTAGACCCCAACGGCTCCATGTGCATGCTATAAGTACATGTATGTTCCCTCCAGTTCCAGTTATGAAGACGCAAATACATGTGCGTCCACCGTCATCATGTCCTCTTTCAGATCCGCCATGAATGGGTCTGATATTCCCTTCCTAAGTATGAAAGGCCACCGACTTTATGTGGCTCACTTTCCACATTTTACAGATTCAGGCGAGTAGGCCCTGAATTCTGCCATCAAGCCTTTTCCTGCCTTCTGCCTCTGAAAGCTCCAGTCCGAGCCTGCATCTGTATCCATGAACTTTGTCCTACTCCCTGCGCGGCTAACGGTGCCTGATCCAGCCTGTTGCCTGCCAAAAACTGTATTTCACCTTCAAGATTATCTGCTCCGCTCCTCATCCGATGCATTCCTGTCTAGTAGTTTAGGTAAACATTCTTCCAGCTACAGTGCAAAGGGCCAGGCCTCACTGTCCTCATGCAAGTAATTCATAGCCCCTGTTACCATGGAAGATTCCTGCCCCCTCGCATCTCATGTAGACACTTAGACGCTTGTACACGCACTAACAGTCAGTATAGAATAGATTCTGTCCGAGAGACCTTTCCTTTTGGATAATACAGTTCTTTAAACATAAGATATTAGATATGATTTGGGATTAGGTTGACATGACCCCTCAGACTTCTGTCTCCACATGTAGAGCTAAATGTCAAGTCCCCTTCACCCTCTAGTTGCACGTCAATCACACGTCATGCGGCTGCGCGCGCATCTCTGCCAAGTATTTCTGCTGACATTGCAGGATTCTCTCATGGATCCACCCACTTGTGACATCATGTTTAATGACGTTTTTAGTTACGCCTATGTTTACGCCTTTTTTCATTACGTATGTGTATCATTATCTGTATTATCAGCTGTTACGCCTCTTGCATCTGTCTTAATGTAATACTTTTCATATAAATATCATTACTTGTCAATAATGTATTGCCTTCCCTTCCTGAACCTTCGTGGTGATGGAATTTGAAGCCTACAGTTCGAACTGTAATTCCTTTGTAGAGGAATAAAGCCTTTTAGAACCTCTAATACCACGGATTCTGCCTCTTATATTTACTGAGTTATTCTTACTAGACTTTACCGCATAAAAAATAGTACCGGTAATGAAATATTTACCACATAAATTGGCGCCCGAATAGGGACACTTTCTCATCTCACGCGCCGGAGGTGCGTTGCAGGCCCGGTCTCCTGCCACAGCTGAACGGACAAATAACGCATACCTGCAGGATTTCCTGTATCTCCCTCCGGCCGAGCGGGGGTGACTGAGGCTGCGATCAACACCCAGACGAGGCGGTGAGAAGTGCGAAGTATCCCGACCAGAGCCTAGCTGAGAGAGCAAGATCCGAGGTATACAGAGGCCCACCAGGTTCCGAAGTTCCGAGTCCAGTCGAGTCGAGTCCAGTCCGGTCCAGTTCAGTTCAGTTCCGAGGCCTTCCGTTCCGCGCTACCCGGTGAGTACCATTGCCGGGGAGGCATTTAAACGTGCACATAGGTTGTGCCGGTCAAGACGGGTTTGGGTACACAAATCCGGTCTGCACTGTTTCAGCAGTGTATCTGTACTGTTTAGCAGTATATCTAGTATGTCTTGCATATAATTAAGTATTATCTAGTGTTAGTATTATGTCAGTAACTAGTTTCCTATTAGTTATCATCGTTCGTTAAACTGTTAAATGTTAAATGTTTTAATACGTTCTACATATTGTGGTGTGAATGATTGTTCATTATTGTGTTTATTGTATTAAGTGTGTTCAAGTAATAAGGTCTAAAAATGCCGCTCTTTTCAAAATTAAGACAGATCAAAACCAGAAAAGGGGTACTCGAAGAAGCTGTTCCCATTCCACCTAGGGACACTCCAGGATACCTTATGTATCATAAGCATGGCCTAGATGCCGTGTTATTTCTTGATTTATGGGTGGACTACACCAAGGATTTACCAGAAAGTCAGAGATGGCCCGCAGCGGGGACCTGGGATGCAGATTGCATCATGAGAGTAGAAGAAGAATTATGGAAAAAGAAAGCCAGACAGTCACAGAAAGATGCCATTGAATTATGGCGTAAAGAATCATATAGACATACAGAAAAAGCGCTCAGACAGGAAGAGAAAGGTAGGGAGAATTCGAATAAAACCCGAGAAAATCTATTAATTGAGGAAGGTACCCGAGTAAAATCAGAACAAGTAGACAGACAACGAAACACTCTTATGAATGGTATGTATCCTCTTTTGGCCGAAGGGTTACCTCAGGCCACCCCGGAAATACCAAAAAACTTGACACCTCCATTGCTCCCGATAAAAGCACATCCCAAAACAGCAAAAGATGTTTTCCTTTCCTCCTATTTAGACGACGTAGCTCCCGAGTATGCTAATACCCTACCACACACACCGCTTGCCGATGGTGTTCAACATCAAGATCATCCGTCTGTATCCCCGCAACAACAAACTCCTACGCCCATTCCCACAGGTCCGTCCGTTTCTACCGTTTTTCCCGCATCTACAATTTCTATTTTACATCCAACAAATCCTTTCTTGCCCAGCACCTCAGATGGTGCTACAGGAGGTACGACAGACATGTTTGCCACACCGCCGCGAAATAAACAGACCCATAGAGATTTAGCACTCCAACGTACACCCCAACTAGCGACATCCGACATGTTTAAAGAACATCTTGTGGATTGTAGATACGATCCAGTGCCAGGTAAACAGGATAGATTGCTACTATCATCACTACGTATACGACGAGCTACATTGTATTTAATGACGATACCAGGAATGGTTGAACACCTAGACAATATATATCACTTTGTCCAAACAGGGCGAGGCCCAGAAAGTATTAACGAAGCTATGGAATACCAGAAAGTGGATGTACAAAGACAACTACTACGTTTTTTCATAAACTGCGTGATCAGGAACCAAGACAGGCCTGAGGCAGATCATGATACCATGCAAAAACTTGCCAAATGGGGTCAGAACATATCAGACGAGAAACATGACAGACAGACGTGTATAATCGCCATGTATCGAAAGATCCGCAAGGAAGTAGAACGAATACATAAAGAAAGACGAGAAGCAGACAGAATTGAATCAGAGGGAGAGGAGGAGCAAGAATCAGAACAATTAGAAACGATAGCTTACGTAGGTAGAGGAAGACCCCATAATAATACTAGATGCTTTAATGATCCGATACATCCGATACGTCCAGAATGTAACAGACATTTCCAAGCCCCTATGTTAAATACAAGGTCTCCTGAACACCTATTCCAAGCCGCTGATAAATTACTCCGAGACCGAAGGGGGTATCATATGCTCGATTCTATGGACGAACAAGAATTAGCCAGGTCAGCAGTACAATGGGCTGACAGTCCCAGCAAATACAGTGATGATGCACTAGCACACACGTTTCTGAATCTTGCCCCAGACGAACAGCGTTTAGCTAGTATATACATGATTCAACACCTCCTTATATTATATGAAAGCCAACACTCCGATCCTGGACCCTTACCTGACATATTGACCGAATTACTCACGAATAAATGGAGAGGGTCAGGTACTGATTTAATTAAAGAAATTCTAGAGTTTCGAAATCAGTATATAATTTTCGTATGCCCAGAACACGTTCCAATTCCCACTATGGGAAGAAAAATGTATCACATAGATAGACAGAATCCGTTACGCGAAGTACACCCAATAAGAGGTGAAGATAATAACTTTACACGCGTGTTTGTGTACACGCCTATAACTAAAATTGAATTATTAGAAATGAAGAAAGTAGTACCCAGCCATGACAAGGATCCAGCAGGTTTCCACCGTGAGATAAAAGACATGTTACTCATGGGAGAGTATACCTACCCCGACATTATGAAAATATTGAAAGTGTTAATGCCTGCCGGTGTTTACGAGAAACTCAAAGAAAAAGAATGGGAGGTGGGAGACCAAAAGATAGATTGGACAGCATTAGAAAACGAAGAAAAGGCCCGAGCTGCAGGATCGGGGCTTGGGGAAAAGACTACAGCACTACCAGGATTACTAGTGCAGGTACTGCCACGTTTATTAACTACGAAAAAGGAAGACTGGGGTGCAATCTCAGCCTGTAAACAAAAGCAAGATGAAGACACTAGTGATTTCTATTCCCGATTTGAAAAATGTTTCGGTATTAATAGTGGCATAAAAGCAAGTAGCGAGTCATATCCACATCTGTTTGTGACAAAATTAGTTGAAAATTCCCTGCCGCAAGTTAAGAATAGAGTATTGAAATTTGAGAGTACCTGGCAAGGTAATACCCCGTCACAGATGTTACAGATGTTACAATATCACCACAATAGAATTAGAGAAGAACAAGAACATGAACAAAGACGTATGAAAGATACGAAAATGAAAATGCTTGTTGCTCAGTCAGTTCCAGCTGATGGTCATAAAAAGGGTGATTCCGCAGGTCCGACGAAAGGGACATGCAACTATTGTAAACAACAAGGTCATTATATACACGATTGTCCAGTTCTGAAACATAATATCGCTACGGGTAGAACACAGGAAAGACCACGTCCACCTAGACAGGATCAGAATCAACAACAAATCCCTCAGCATGCACAATCCAGGTCAGCTCCGCAACAACAAGCTCCGCAACAGGCAGCTCCACAACAGACCGTAGCACCACCACAAGCGCAGCCTATTGCTGCCACGCAAGCAACGACACAACAGATGTACCAGTATGCACAAAATGACTATCCTGATCATCAGCGATACACATGAAATAGCCTAGAGAGGGAAGTTGGCTTACCCCTTATCGAGGTTCCTGTAGATCAAGAGGGACCTTATGTACATAGTGAACTATTAGGGGAAGACAGAAAGTTTTTACTTGATACAGGGGCAAGCAGAACAACTATACGACGCAGTGAAGTTCCAGGGGCACCCCTCTCAGGCTCACAGAATATTTCCCTTGGATTCTCAGGAAAGCCTATCATTAATGATGTAACACAACCCCTACCACTTACGGTTGGTCCATTGACACGAACTACAGATTTATTGCTTACTAAATCATGTCCAGAAAACTTGTTAGGTATAAAAACATTGAAAGCTCTAGGAGCTATAATATGTTGTTCTCCGGAAGGAGTACGATTATTTTTACGTGATTTCAAAGGTCACTACGTGTCCAGAGACATGGATCACCGGCTGCAGAATTTACCTACACATCTATGGGCACAAGGCCCCACTGATGTCGGTTGCATGAACATTACACCATATCGAGTCACACTAAAAACAGGAGTAGTACTACCACGAATGCGACAATACAAGTTACCACCAGATGCTGTTGTGGCTTTGCTGCAAATCATTGACGAGCTTATTGCACAAGGAGTGGTTGTGGAAACCGACTCCAATGTATGTAATTCCCCGATAATTCCGATTCTTAAAAGAACGGATCCAAAAGCACCACCAGTATATCGATTAGTTATTGATCTGCGCAAATTAAATAAATGTATTGTACCACAATACCCTGTGGTTCCAGATATCTCTTCATTACTAACAGCTATTGACTCAGAAGCAACGTTCTTCACTGTAATTGATCTCAAGAATGCTTTCTTTAGCGTCCCAATAGATCCGGAAAGTCAATATTTGTTCGGATTCAGTTTAAATGGACGAAGTTTTAAATTCACACGCGCTCCTCAAGGATTCACAGAAAGTCCCAGCATCTATAGCCAAGCACTGAAACGAGAACTTGACAGTATCCACATGCCAGTTAACACTGCCTTGCTTCAATATGTCGATGATCTGCTGATCACCGCCCGAAGCGAACCTGAATGTGAAACAGCGTCACTGACGGTTTTGAAATTTCTGGCCGACAAGGGGCACAAGGTGTCCCCTTCTAAGCTGCAATTCTGTGTCCAGCAAGTTGTTTACCTTGGGCACTCGCTGTCCAAGGAGGGAAGACAGCTTACACCCGACCGCATCCAGTTAATTGCTAACATGTCACCACCCAAGACACAAAAGGAGGTGCGGGCTTTTATAGGTCTCACTTCATACTGTAGGCAGTGGATCCCTCAATATGCATTTCTAGCAAAACCACTCATCCAGTTGACAACACAGGAGGCAGCCACATCGACTGTCCTCCCTTGGACTCAAGAACACACACATGCCTTTGAAAGCTTAAAGAAAGCTTTATGCCAAGCACCTGTTTTAGCAACACCATGTTACAGTAAACAGTTTACACTCTTTGTTACAGAACGCGAAGGTACTGCCTTGTCAGTACTCACTCAGGAACAAGCAGGATCACACAAACCATGTGCTTATTTCTCTAGTACATTAGATCCAATAGCTCAGGCTCTTCCTGCGTGCCTGAAATCGGTGGCAGCAACAGCTTTAGCAATCAGACAAAGCGATGCCATAGTGCTAGGACATCAATTGACAGTACAAGTACCACACGCAGTAGAGGTTCTCTTGAACCGCACACAAACACAACACTTGACTATAGCAAGACTCACCGGTTATGAATTAACATTGTTTCAGCCACATATAGAAATCAGACGTTGTAATACGTTAAATCCTGCCACACTTTTGCCAGTAAACGGAACAGATCCATTAGCACATGATTGTATTGAAGTCATTACTATCACGACGAAACCCAGACAAGACTTGACAGACATCCCTTTATCAGATCCAGACCTGACATTGTATGTAGATGGTTCATGTATGAGAACAAGTACAGGAGAGTTAGTGGCCGCTTACGCAGTCACAACAGACACTGAAGTCGTTGAAACAAATTGTATTAACACTTTGTCAGCTCAAGCAGCAGAGCTCATCGCTCTGACACAAGCCTGTATTCAAGCCAAAAATAAGAAAGTCAACATATACACAGATTCGCGTTATGCATTCGGAGTCGTCCATGACTTCGGTGTACTGTGGCGAGAGAGAGGTTATTTAACTTCTCACGGTGCCCACATCCAACACGGACCCCTCATTCAAGCCCTATTAGACGCGATTCATCTACCTACTGCAATATCGATTATGAAATGCAAAGCCCATACAAAAGTTACCGATATCATTTCTCAGGGTAATGACCTAGCTGACAGAACAGCTAAACAGACTGCTCAGAATCAGACTCATACAACTGACACGACAAAGACAATAGTTTCGACACCAACACATTGCATGACAGTTAAGGATCCCGCCCTTGATGTAATTGACATACAGACACATGCTACACCAGAAGAAATAAAGAAGTGGACTGAATTAGGAGGGATCCAAACGGATCAAGGATGGATGACGAAGGAAAAATCTATATGGTTTCTTCCCGACTCCATGGTTCAAGTCATCATTAACACAATACATAGTCCAGCGCACCTATGAGAAAAAGCTATGCTAGACAGCATTCAACACATTTGGTTCAACAAACACTTGCGAGCAGCAGCCAAACAGAAAGTACGTACCTGTATGATATGTTGTCAGTTCAACCCAGGTAAAAGCATCCCCATAGAGCAGGGTGGATTTCAACCTCCCGATCATGCTTTTGAAGTCCTCCAGATGGATTATATCCAGATGGAACGATGTCGAGGATTCAAATATGTTCTCGTAGTTGTCTGTGCTCTTTCCCGTTGGACAGAAGCCTACCCGGTTTCAGATTACACTGCCCCGACTACTGCCAAACAGCTAGTTCGAGAATTCTTCCCACGATTCGGTTTGCCACGTGTCGTGTACTCAGATAACGGTCAGCCATTCTCATCCGAACTAATGAAACACGTTTCACTTCTGTTAGGTTACCAATGGAAATTCCACTGTGTCCGACATCCCGAGGCAGCAGGTCTCGTGGAACGCCATAATCAAACTCTGAAAATTAGATTGTCCAAAATATGTAGAGAAAAAGGTGTCGATTGGATAGTAGCCTTACCAGTTGTGCTCTTTTACATGAGAATGGTAGCACATTCTCGAACAGGGCTATCCCCGTACGAGGTGATCTTCGGTAGACCACCAAATATGTGGGGGACGCCTATACCTCGCAAAATCACTGATGTTGACTGTAATATGCTGACAGATTACCTGGCTTCCTTGATGTCTGCACTACAATCTTGTCGTTCACAGGTAGCTGCAGCTTTTCCCGATAACACTGAGGTGAAGCCCCATGACGTGGTTCCAGGTGATCTGGTTCTTGTGAGGAAATTCGACCGAAAGACCCAGCTGGAGCCCAGGTGGAAGTCGCCCAAACTCGTCTTGCTGACAACAAGGACAGCCGTGAAGGTTGAGGGACGTAAAGGGTGGTTGCACTCGAGTCATATCAAGAAATTTTATGGACTACCGTCCGATGTGAACACTCAGCCCTGCATTCCCTCACAGACAGACTCAAAGCTCCCCTTGGTTGAACCAACAAAAAACGAACTCTATAAACTGAAACTAAGGTCTAGCAAGTCAGACAATTTGATTGTTTAAGTCCTCTCCAAGGTGAATCGGTTGAATTTGTCTCTGACATGTATCCTCTAGACCGAAATAGAGAGAGAAATAGACAGATAAAGCTTAAAAAACATGCGTACTGTAAATCGCTTCGTAGTCACTGCACAGTTACATTATTAATTTTGTTTTTTCTAAGTCTTCTGATCATCATTTCTAGTGTATTGTTACATATGTATTACCCTATTTCTAAGCGTGCTTACAATGTTACTGCTGAACATTCTTTTAGCGAATTACCTCCGCATGAGTTGTCCTATAGATTTGCGCTGCGCAACAACACATTCATTAGTATGTTACATCATTCCCATCAGACCAGCAATGCTACAAATTGTTGGTTATGTGGCCGACTCCCTCCCTATCAGAACTATAAGGGAGTTTTGCCTCTCTTTCCGTATCCGTTCACACACAATGGCTCCTGTGGAGCATGGTTTAGTTTGATTAATTCCCTAGATTCAAATTCAGTAGTTTATCAAGACAACTGGGTATGGGGAAACCTGAACCTAGTTTTGCTTAAAGTCTGCTACCCTAACAAGGAGGGACTTCCCAAAAGAACAGGAACTGATCTAGAAAATGAAGTATATGGATTAGGTAATTTTACACTTAACCTCATGATTCTGAATGTTGAATCCGAAGCTACGCCAATCTTGCCCGCTATGTCAGTATTCCCAGTTAAAGGGGAATTATGTGTAAGAAAGAATGGTTCCATACACATGGGCCATAGTAAATGCACCACTGTAATAAAATTCAGTGATCAAGGCAAGTCTACATTTAGAGCTTCCCGTCATTCCTACTTCATATGTGGCCAGACCGCATATATACGTCTACCTCTAGATTGGGATGGTACCTGTTACATAGCATTCCTTCTGCCACCTGTTTTCCTAGCCCCTCCTGACTATCACAGAAATACCCATTTAGTACACAATAGACAGCAGAGAGATCTCCCGATTGTCGATTACACTGAAACGGCATGGGAGCAATACACAGATTTCAATAAAGGTTTCTTTCCCTATATAGGTACAGTCACTAATAGTAAGCTGATACGTAGATTAACTAGTTGCTGTGTTTTCATACCAGAAAATTCGCCGTCAGTATATAAAGCCATAACTCGCCTTCATAAGATTATAAGCCAGATACACCAGAGTCCAGGCACCTGGACTTGGTCCGGTTGGTTCTGGAGCGTGTTGTCAGCCTGGGGATGGAGGATCCTATCCTTCCTAGGTATTGGCTTTCTCATACTATTCAGTTGCTGCTTATGTCTACAATGTGGGCCAGCGATTTGTGGTCTGTGTGCCACATCGTGTATCCCGCATCCAAGTTTTCATTCAAGATCCCGGAAGAAGAAAGAAGAACAAATGATGCTATATGAACAGATCGATGGATTGATGAAGATCGATATCTCCTGAGGGTCCGTAGGGGACAAGGAGGGAATGAGGAAATATGAATTTTGTGATCAGTTATGTCCCCTATCGTAGACCCCAACGGCTCCATGTGCATGCTATAAGTACATGTATGTTCCCTCCAGTTCCAGTTATGAAGACGCAAATACATGTGCGTCCACCGTCATCATGTCCTCTTTCAGATCCGCCATGAATGGGTCTGATATTCCCTTCCTAAGTATGAAAGGCCACCGACTTTATGTGGCTCACTTTCCACATTTTACAGATTCAGGCGAGTAGGCCCTGAATTCTGCCATCAAGCCTTTTCCTGCCTTCTGCCTCTGAAAGCTCCAGTCCGAGCCTGCATCTGTATCCATGAACTTTGTCCTACTCCCTGCGCGGCTAACGGTGCCTGATCCAGCCTGTTGCCTGCCAAAAACTGTATTTCACCTTCAAGATTATCTGCTCCGCTCCTCATCCGATGCATTCCTGTCTAGTAGTTTAGGTAAACATTCTTCCAGCTACAGTGCAAAGGGCCAGGCCTCACTGTCCTCATGCAAGTAATTCATAGCCCCTGTTACCATGGAAGATTCCTGCCCCCTCGCATCTCATGTAGACACTTAGACGCTTGTACACGCACTAACAGTCAGTATAGAATAGATTCTGTCCGAGAGACCTTTCCTTTTGGATAATACAGTTCTTTAAACATAAGATATTAGATATGATTTGGGATTAGGTTGACATGACCCCTCAGACTTCTGTCTCCACATGTAGAGCTAAATGTCAAGTCCCCTTCACCCTCTAGTTGCACGTCAATCACACGTCATGCGGCTGCGCGCGCATCTCTGCCAAGTATTTCTGCTGACATTGCAGGATTCTCTCATGGATCCACCCACTTGTGACATCATGTTTAATGACGTTTTTAGTTACGCCTATGTTTACGCCTTTTTTCATTACGTATGTGTATCATTATCTGTATTATCAGCTGTTACGCCTCTTGCATCTGTCTTAATGTAATACTTTTCATATAAATATCATTACTTGTCAATAATGTATTGCCTTCCCTTCCTGAACCTTCGTGGTGATGGAATTTGAAGCCTACAGTTCGAACTGTAATTCCTTTGTAGAGGAATAAAGCCTTTTAGAACCTCTAATACCACGGATTCTGCCTCTTATATTTACTGAGTTATTCTTACTAGACTTTACCGCATAAAAAATAGTACCGGTAATGAAATATTTACCACACCCCTTTCACCGATGTTTTCTGCACTGGCGGTGAAACCCTTTGCCAGCATTATGAGGTTGGAGGGTATCCACTGAAGGATACCGATGCGCAAAGTGACACACGCAGTAGCCCTGTATGTCCACAATATGTTGGTCTACCTCCATCGCCCCGGATTTGGGACTGCAGGGTTGCATGTCCATGCTGGAGACTTGGGTGAGGCATCGCGGCTACCTACAAATTGGAGAAAGACATTTGCCTTCCCTTTGTCTACAGGTTGAGCCGAGGCACCCCGCTCGGTGACAGACCACAAATCCAATGGGCACCAACACAGTGGAAATTCCTGGATTGAGGGTATGCCACACAGCGGAGGACATGAGGGAGGCCAATCTGGGATCTGTGCTTAGAGAAATCAGGGGGATGGTGAAATTCTTGCAGTCCCTGAAACTCTCCACAATGGCTAGAGTAGCCTTAATATAATGTTGATTGTTCCACAGGTACTCTACTATTTTTCTTATCTCCCGATATTGATTTCCCAGAGTTGATTTCAGGCCCTCAGAGGGCATGATCTAGGATGGGGAAACAATAGAGTATCTCTTGTCACTCTATTCCGGCCCCGCAGGAGTGAAGGTTTGGGGGTCCCTGACATGGGGCTGTGCTTTTTATTAGCAATGTTACAATGGCTAGCACGGTGGTTGGTGGGCAGGGATGCAAGGGACCACAGGGGGTTCGCTGAGCCCCGGCGCAGGGCCACCCTTGTGGCTTGGTTGATGGGACCAGTCCCCAGGGTAGCCCCTCACCCGAGACTACTGCTGTTTGCAATGAGATGCTGGAGGGCCTTGGTGGCGTGATTGCGAAACCCACTGCCCTATGCTACTTTACTAAACAAAGGCTGGAACAATGGCTAGCGGCGAGTATAGAGACTGTGGGAAACTCTTCTGCAGAGGGCATGCTCCACACGTTTAATTCCTTAGTGGAGGAAGAGGGATTGCCTGAGACCCAGTTTCTCACATACGGAAGCGATAGAGGCAGCCTTGAGGTGGCCCATGGGCTGGCGTAGTGGCTAAAGATCCTCCTGACCTTTGGCCAAGGCCACAAACTGATTTAATGTTTCAAGTTTCAAGTTTATTTATTTTTGTTTGATTAATTAAAATCTTACAAAAAATAGCTAAAATGTCATCAAGGTTAAACATTATAAAACAATCATTTAGAATTATATAAAAAAACTTGATTATATATCATACATGATAGCTCAATCCATTAGTGAATCAGTTAAAAACCCTCCAACTTTTTCCCTACTGCACATAAAAATTTCACAAATGCTGAATTCATTAACAAGTCTTCAGAATTTAAACATGCTATCAGGGCTTGCCTACATGTCCTTACTCCGTGGCAGAGACATAGTAAATGTATAATGTTTTCTTGTCCGGATTTACAGAGCCTGCATAGTATGTCTTCTTCTGTTCTCTTCCATGGTAGTAAGTGGCATAATCCTGGCAAACAACCAAATCTAGCGTTGATAAAGATATGTTTGTTTTTCTTAGACCATGATGTTTCCAGATATTCTTGCACCTTTTTTCCCTTAAATCCATTTATGATTGGCCATGCATGATTTCTTTTTACAAACTTATCTTTATCCTTTATCAAGGAGAGATGGTTGGTGAGTTTATTAATTGTTTTTTGAAGCTGTCCTGGGCAATTGTGGTGTTCCAAATAGGTGTTATACCAAATTCTTCTATTGCTGTATTTAGATAGGACCAGACATGTGAATTTCTGTTATTTTTTACATCCTGTGCCAAAACAACAGTTGATGGACAGAATGCAGAACAATGTCATACATTCACCCCAGTACAGAGATTTGGGCCTAAATCAATCGTTTTTTTGCTCACCATGCCATTCCAGTTTGAACCCAGCCATATGCAAATCAGTCTTGACCCTGTGCCTCATGGGAACAGTCCAGCCCGAACTGCTCAGCAAAGTCCTCCCTGGACAGGAAACAAGCATCCTAGGACCGGTTTTGGGGTTTCACCCCTCTTCAGCCAGGATAGCTTGATTCCAGTTGCATGGAGAGCACGGGACTCATGTCTGAGCATACCCGTCCCACTCGGGGTGACAAATGCAAAAACAACAGTTGATGGACAGAATGAAGAAAAATGTCATACATTCACCCCAGTACAGAGATCTGGGCCTAAATACATCATTTTTTTGCTCACCATGCCATTCCAGTTTGAACCCAGCCATATGCAAATCAGTCTTGACCCTTTGCCTTATGGGAACAGTCCAGCCTGAACTGCGAAGCAAAGTCCTCCCTGGACTGGAAACAAGCATCCTAGGACGGGTTTCGGGGTTTCACCCCTCTTCAGCCAGGATAGCTTGATTCCAGTGGCATGGAGAGCACGGGACTCACGTCTGAGCATACCCGTCCCACTCGGGGTGACAAATGTAAAAACAACAGTTGATGGACAGAATGCAGAACAATGTCATACATTCACCCCAGTACAGAGATCTGGGCCTAAATCCATCGTTGTTTTGCTCGCCATGCCAGTTTGAACCCAGCCATATGCAAATCAGTCTTGACCCTGTGCCTCATGGGAACAGTCCAGCCCGAACTGCCAAGCAAAGTCCTCCCTGGACTGGAAACAAGCATCCTAGGACCAGTTTCGGGGTTTCACCCCTCTTCAGCCAGGATAGCTTGATTCCAGTGGCATGGAGAGCACGGGACTCACGTCTCAGCATACCCGTCCCACTCGGGGTGACAAATGCAAAAACAACAGTTGATGGACAGAATGCAGAACAATGTCATACATTCACCCCAGTACAGAGATCTGGGCCTAAATCCATTGTTGTTTTGCTCACCGTGCCATGCCAGTTTGAACCCAGCCATATGCAAATCAGTCTTGACCCTGTGCCTCATGGGAACAGTCCAGCCCGAACTGCCAAGCAAAGTCCTCCCTGGACTGGAAACAAGCATCCTAGGACCGGTTTCGGGGTTTTACCCCTCTTCAGCCAGGATAGCTTGATTCCAGTGACATGGAGAGCACGGGACTCACGTCCGAGCATACCCGTCCCACTCGGGGTGACAAATGCAAAAACAACAGTTGATGGACAGAATGCAGAACAATGTCATACATTCACCCCAGTACAGAGATCTGGGCCTAAATACATAATTTTTTTGCTCACCATGCCATTCCAGTTTGAACCCAGCCATATGCAAATCAGTCTTGACCCTGTGCCTCATGGGAACAGTCCATCCCGAACTGCGAAGCAAAGTCCTCCCTGTACTGAAAGCAAGCATCCTGGGACCGGTTTCGGGGTTTCACCCCTCTTCAGCCAGGATAGCTTGATTCCAGTGGGATGGAGAGCACGGGACTCACGTCTGAGCATACCCGTCCCACTCGGGGTGACAAAAGCAAAAACAACAGTTGATGGACAGAATGCAGAACAATGTCATACATTCACCCCAGTACAGAGATCTGGGCTTAAATCCATCGTTTTTTTGCTCACCATGCCATTCCAGTTTGAACCCAGCCATATGCAAATCAGTCTTGACCCTGTGCCTCATGGGAACAGTCCAGCCCGAACTGCCAAGCAAAGTCCTCCCTGGACTGGAAACAAGCATCCTAGGACCGGTTTCGGGGTTTTACCCCTCTTCAGCCAGGATAGCTTGATTCCAGTGACATGGAGAGCACGGGACTCACGTCCGAGCATACCCGTCCCACTCGGGGTGACAAATGCAAAAACAACAGTTGATGGACAGAATGCAGAACAATGTCATACATTCACCCCAGTACCGAGATCTGGGCCTAAATACATAATTTTTTTGCTCACCATGCCATTCCAGTTTGAACCCAGCCATATGCAAATCAGTCTTGACCCTGTGCCTCATGGGAACAGTCCATCCCGAACTGCGAAGCAAAGTCCTCCCTGTACTGAAAACAAGCATCCTAGGACCGGTTTCGGGGTTTCACCCCTCTTCAGCCAGGATAGCTTGATTCCAGTGGGATGGAGAGCACGGGACTCACGTCTGAGCATACCCGTCCCACTCGGGGTGACAAAAGCAAAAACAACAGTTGATGGACAGAATGCAGAACAATGTCATACATTCACCCCAGTACAGAGATCTGGGCTTAAATCCATCGTTTTTTTGCTCACCATGCCATTCCAGTTTGAACCCAGCCATATGCAAATCAGTCTTGACCCTGTGCCTCATGGGAACAGTCCAGCCCGAACTGCCAAGCAAAGTCCTCCCTGGACTGGAAACAAGCATCCTAGGACCGGTTTCGGGGTTTTACCCCTCTTCAGCCAGGATAGTTTGATTCCAGTGACATAGAGAGCACGGGACTCACGTCCGAGCATACCCGTCCCACTCGGGGTGACAAATGCAAAAACAACAGTTGATGGACAGAATGCAGAACAATGTCATACATTCACCCTAGTACAGAGATCTGGGCCTAAATACATCATTTTTTTGCTCACCATGCCATTCCAGTTTGAACCCAGCCATATGCAAATCAGTCTTGACCCTTTGCCTCATAGGAACAGTTCAGCCCGAACTGCGAAGCAAAGTCCTCCCTGGACTGGAAACAAGCATCCTAGGACCGGTTTCGGGGTTTCACCCCTCTTCAGCCAGGATAGCTTGGTTCCAGTGGCATGGAGAGCACGGGACTCACGTCTGAGCCTACCCGTCCCACTCGGGGTGACAAATGCAAAAACAACAGTTGATGGACAGAATGCAGAACAATGTCATACATTCACCCCAGTACAGAGATCTGGGCCTAAATCCATCGTTGTTTTGCTCACCATGCCATGCCAGTTTGAACCCAGCCATATGCAAATCAGTCTTGACCCTGTGGTTCATGGGAACAGTCCAGCCCGAAATGCCAAGCAAAGTCCTCACTGGACTGGAAACAAGCATCCTAGGACCGGTTTTGGGGCTCCACGCCTCTTCAGCCAGGGTAGCTTGATTCCAGTGGCATGGAGAGCACGGGACTCACGTCTGAGCATACCCGTCCCACTCGGGGTGACAAATGCAAAAACAACAGTTGATGGACAGAATGCAGAACAATGTCATACATTCACCCCAGTACAGAGATCTGGGCCTAAATACATCATTTTTTTGCTCACCATGCCATTCCAGTTTGAACCCAGCCATATGCAAATCAGTCTTGACCCTTTGCCTCATAGGAACAGTCCAGCCCAAACTGCGAAGCAAAGTCCTCCCTGGACTGGAAACAAGCATCCTAGGACGGGTTTCGGGGTTTCACCCCTCTTCAGCCAGGATAGCTTGATTCCAGTGGCATGGAGAGCACGGGACTCACGTCTGAGCATACCCGTCCCACTCGGGGTGACAAATGCAAAAACAACAGTTGATGGACAGAATGCAGAACAATGTCATACATTCACCCCAGTACAGAGATCTGGGCCTAAATCCATCGTTGTTTTGCTCACCATGCCATGCCAGTTTGAACCCAGCCATATGCAAATCAGTCTTGACCCTGTGCCTCATGGGAACAGTCCAGCCCGAACTGCCAAGCAAAGTCCTCCCTGGACTGGAAACAAGCATCCTAGGACCGGTTTCGGGGTTTTACCCCTCTTCAGCCAGGATAGCTTGATTCCAGTGACATGGAGAGCACGGGACTCACGTCCGAGCATACCCGTCCCACTCGGGGTGACAAATGCAAAAACAACAGTTGATGGACAGAATGCAGAACAATGTCATACATTCACCCCAGTACAGAGATCTGGGCCTAAATACATAATTTTTTTGCTCACCATGCCATTCCAGTTTGAACCCAGCCATATGCAAATCAGTCTTGACCCTGTGCCTCATGGGAACAGTCCATCCCGAACTGCGAAGCAAAGTCCTCCCTGTACTGAAAACAAGCATCCTAGGACCGGTTTCGGGGTTTCACCCCTCTTCAGCCAGGATAGCTTGATTCCAGTGGGATGGAGAGCACGGGACTCACGTCTGAGCATACCCGTCCCACTCGGGGTGACAAAAGCAAAAACAACAGTTGATGGACAGAATGCAGAACAATGTCATACATTCACCCCAGTACAGAGATCTGGGCTTAAATCCATCGTTTTTTTGCTCACCATGCCATTCCAGTTTGAACCCAGCCATATGCAAATCAGTCTTGACCCTGTGCCTCATGGGAACAGTCCAGCCCGAACTGCCAAGCAAAGTCCTCCCTGGACTGGAAACAAGCATCCTAGGACCGGTTTCGGGGTTTTACCCCTCTTCAGCCAGGATAGCTTGATTCCAGTGACATGGAGAGCACGGGACTCACGTCCGAGCATACCCGTCCCACTCGGGGTGACAAATGCAAAAACAACAGTTGATGGACAGAATGCAGAACAATGTCATACATTCACCCCAGTACAGAGATCTGGGCCTAAATACATCATTTTTTTGCTCACCATGCCATTCCAGTTTGAACCCAGCCATATGCAAATCAGTCTTGACCCTTTGCCTCATAGGAACAGTCCAGCCCGAACTGCGAAGCAAAGTCCTCCCTGGACTGGAAACAAGCATCCTAGGACCGGTTTCGGGGTTTCACCCCTCTTCAGCCAGGATAGCTTGGTTCCAGTGGCATGGAGAGCACGGGACTCACGTCTGAGCCTACCCGTCCCACTCGGGGTGACAACTGCAAAAACAACAGTTGATGGACAGAATGCAGAACAATGTCATACATTCACCCCAGTACAGAGATCTGGGCCTAAATCCATTGTTGTTTTGCTCACCGTGCCATGCCAGTTTGAACCCAGCCATATGCAAATCAGTCTAGACCCTGTGCCTCATGGGAACAGTCCAGCCCGAACTGCCAAGCAAAGTCCTCCCCGGACTGGAAACAAGCATCCTAGGACCGGTTTCGGGGTTTCACCACTCTTCAGCCAGAATAGCTTGATTCCAGTGACATGGAGAGCACGGGACTCACGTCCGAGCATACCCGTCCCACTCGGGGTGACAAATGCAAAAACAACAGTTGATGGACAGAATGCAGAACAATGTCATACATTCACCCCAGTACCGAGATCTGGGCCTAAATACATAATTTTTTTGCTCACCATGCCATTCCAGTTTGAACCCAGCCATATGCAAATCAGTCTTGACCCTGTGCCTCATGGGAACAGTCCATCCCGAACTGCGAAGCAAAGTCCTCCCTGTACTGAAAACAAGCATCCTAGGACCGGTTTCGGGGTTTCACCCCTCTTCAGCCAGGATAGCTTGATTCCAGTGGGATGGAGAGCACGGGACTCACGTCTGAGCATACCCGTCCCACTCGGGGTGACAAAAGCAAAAACAACAGTTGATGGACAGAATGCAGAACAATGTCATACATTCACCCCAGTACAGAGATCTGGGCTTAAATCCATCGTTTTTTTGCTCACCATGCCATTCCAGTTTGAACCCAGCCATATGCAAATCAGTCTTGACCCTGTGCCTCATGGGAACAGTCCAGCCCGAACTGCCAAGCAAAGTCCTCCCTGGACTGGAAACAAGCATCCTAGGACCGGTTTCGGGGTTTTACCCCTCCTCAGCCAGGATAGCTTGATTCCAGTGACATGGAGAGCACGGGACTCACGTCCGAGCATACCCGTCCCACTCGGGGTGACAAATGCAAAAACAACAGTTGATGGACAGAATGCAGAACAATGTCATACATTCACCCTAGTACAGAGATCTGGGCCTAAATACATCATTTTTTTGCTCACCATGCCATTCCAGTTTGAACCCAGCCATATGCAAATCAGTCTTGACCCTTTGCCTCATAGGAACAGTTCAGCCCGAACTGCGAAGCAAAGTCCTCCCTGGACTGGAAACAAGCATCCTAGGACCGGTTTCGGGGTTTCACCCCTCTTCAGCCAGGATAGCTTGGTTCCAGTGGCATGGAGAGCACGGGACTCACGTCTGAGCCTACCCGTCCCACTCGGGGTGACAAATGCAAAAACAACAGTTGATGGACAGAATGCAGAACAATGTCATACATTCACCCCAGTACAGAGATCTGGGCCTAAATCCATCGTTGTTTTGCTCACCATGCCATGCCAGTTTGAACCCAGCCATATGCAAATCAGTCTTGACCCTGTGGTTCATGGGAACAGTCCAGCCCGAAATGCCAAGCAAAGTCCTCACTGGACTGGAAACAAGCATCCTAGGACCGGTTTTGGGGCTCCACGCCTCTTCAGCCAGGGTAGCTTGATTCCAGTGGCATGGAGAGCACGGGACTCACGTCTGAGCATACCCGTCCCACTCGGGGTGACAAATGCAAAAACAACAGTTGATGGACAGAATGCAGAACAATGTCATACATTCACCCCAGTACAGAGATCTGGGCCTAAATACATCATTTTTTTGCTCACCATGCCATTCCAGTTTGAACCCAGCCATATGCAAATCAGCCTTGACCCTTTGCCTCATAGGAACAGTCCAGCCCGAACTGCGAAGCAAAGTCCTCCCTGGACTGGAAACAAGCATCCTAGGACGGGTTTCGGGGTTTCACCCCTCTTCAGCCAGGATAGCTTGATTCCAGTGGCATGGAGAGCACGGGACTCACGTCTGAGCATACCCGTCCCACTCGGGGTGACAAATGCAAAAACAACAGTTGATGGACAGAATGCAGAACAATGTCATACATTCACCCCAGTACAGAGATCTGGGCCTAAATCCATCGTTGTTTTGCTCACCATGCCATGCCAGTTTGAACCCAGCCATATGCAAATCAGTCTTGACCCTGTGGCTCATGGGAACAGTCCAGCCCGAACTGCCAAGCAAAGTCCTCCCTGGACTGGAAACAAGCATCCTAGGACCAGTTTCATGGTTTCACCCCTCTTCAGCCAGGATAGCTTGATTCCAGTGGCATGGAGAGCACGGGACTCACGTCTCAGCATACCCGTCCCACTCGGGGTGACAAATGCAAAAACAACAGTTGATGGACAGAATGTAGAACAATGTCATACATTCACCCCAGTACAGAGATCTGGGCCTAAATCCATTGCTGTTTTGCTCACCGTGCCATGCCAGTTTGAACCCAGCCATATGCAAATCAGTCTAGACCCTGTGCCTCATGGGAACAGTCCAGCCCGAACTGCCAAGCAAAGTCCTCCCCGGACTGGAAACAAGCATCCTAGGACCGGTTTCGGGGTTTCACCACTCTTCAGCCAGAATAGCTTGATTCCAGTGGCATGGAGAGCACGGGACTCATGTCTGAGCATACCCGTCCCACTCGGGGTGACAAATGCAAAAACAACAGCTGATGGACAGAATGCAGAACAATGTCATACATTCACCCCAGTACAGAGATCTGTGCCTAAATACATCGTTTTTTTGCTCATCATGCCATTCCAATTTGAACCCAGCCATATGCAAATCAGTCTTGACCCTGTGCCTCATGGGAACAGTCCATCCCGAACTGCGAAGCAAAGTCCTCCCTGTACTGAAAACAAGCATCCTAGGACCGGTTTCGGGGTTTCACCCCTCTTCAGCCAGGATAGCTTGATTCCAGTGGGATGGAGAGCATGGGACTCACGTCTGAGCATACCCGTCCCACTCGGGGTGACAAAAGCAAAAACAACAGTTGATGGACAGAATGCAGAACAATGTCATACATTCACCCCAGTACAGAGATCTGGGCTTAAATCCATCGTTTTTTTGCTCACCATGCCATTCCAGTTTGAACCCAGCCATATGCAAATCAGTCTTGACCCTCTGCCTCATGGGAACAGTGCAGCCCGAACCGCCAAGCAAAGTCCTCCATGGACTGGAAACAAGCATCCTAGGACCGGTTTCAGGGTTTCACCCCTCTTCAGCCAAGATAGCTTGATTCCAGTGGCATGGAGAGCACAGGACTCACGTCTGAGCATACCCGTCCCACTCGGGGTGAGAAATGCAAAAACAACAGTTGATGGACAGAATGCAGAACAATGTCATACATTCACCCCAGTACAGAGATCTGGGCCTAAATCCATAGTTTTTTTGCTCACCATGAGATTCCAGTTCGAACCCAGCCATATGCATATCAGTCTTGACCCTGTGCGTCATGGGAACAGTCCAGCCCGAACTGCCAAGCAAAGTCCTCACTGGACTGGAAACAAGCATCCTAGGACCGGTTTTGGGGTTTCACCCCTCTTCAGCCAAGGTAGATTGATTCTAGTGGCATGGAGAGCATGGGACTCACGTCTGAGCATACCCGTCCCACTCGGGGTGACAAATGCAAAAACAACAGTTGATGTACAGAATGCAGAAAAATGTCATACATTCACCCCAGTACAGAGATCTGGGCCTAAATCCATTGTTGTTTTGCTCACCGTGCTATTCCAGTTTGAACCCAGCCATATGCAAATCAGTCTTGACCCTGTGCCTCATGGGAACAGTCCAGCCTGAACTGCCAAGAAAAATCCTCCATGGACTGGAAACAAGCATCCTAGGACCGGTTTCGGGGTTTCACCCCTCTTCAGCCAGGATAGCTTGATTCCATTGGCATGGAGAGCACGGGACTCACGTCTGAGCATACCCGTCCCACTTGGGGTGACAAATGCAAAAACAAGAGTTGATGGACAGAATGCAGAACAATGTCATACATTCACCCCAGTACAGAGATCTGGGCCTAAATCCATAGTTTTTTTGCTCATCATGCCATTCCAGTTTGAACCCAGCCATATGCAAATCAGTCTTGACCCTGTGCCTCATGGGAACAGTCCAGCCCGAACTGCCAAACAAAGTCCTCCCTGGACTGGAAACAAGCATCCTAGGACCGGTTTCGGGGTTTCACCCTCTTCAGCCAGGATATCTTGATTCCAACGGCATGCCCTAAGTTGGCAGGATATGCCCAGACGTGGGTCCCTTGCTCACTTTGCCACTTGATTCAAGATAGCCTTGCCGATAAGGGTTATGAACCCGAAACCGGTCCCAGGATGCTTGTTTCCGGTCCAGGGAAGACATGGCTTGGTAGTTCGGGCTGGACTGTTCCCATGAGGCACAGGGTCAGACTGATTTGCATATGGCCATGTCTGAACTGGGGTGGTGGAGTGAGTTAAAGAGTGATGATGGATTAAACCCAGATCAGTTGACTGGGGGTGAGTGTTTGATTTGCTCAAACGCTCCGTCCATCATCCCCTTTGTTATCACTTTGTTCACCCTAAGTTGGCAGGGTATGCCCAGACGTGGGTCCCTTGCTCACTTTGCCACTTGATTCAAGATAACCTGGCTGATAAGGGTTATGAACCTGAAACCAGTCCCAGGATGCTTGTTTCCGGTCCAGGGAAGACATGGCTTGGCAGTTTGGGCTGGTCTGTTCCCATGAGGCACAGGGTCAGACTGATTTGCATATGGCCATGTCTGAACTGGGGTGGTGGAGTGAGCTAAAGAATGATGATGGATTAAACCCCGATCAGTTGACTGGGGGTGAGTGTTTGATTTGCTCAAATGCTCCATCCATCATCCCCTTTGGTATCGCTTTGTTCGCCCAAAGTTGGCAGGGTATGCCCAGACGTGGGACCTTGCTCACTTTGCCACTTGATTCAAGATAGCCTGGCAGATAAGGGTTATGAACCCGAAACCTGCCCCAGGATGCTTGTTTACGGTCCAGGGAAGACATGGCTTGACAGTTTGGGCTGGACTGTTCCCATGAGGCACAGGGTCAGACTGATTTGCATATGGCCATGTCTGAACTGGGTTGGTGGAGTGAGCTAAAGAATGATGATGGATTAAACCCAGATCAGTTGACTGGGGGTGAGTGTTTGATCTGCTCAAACGCTCCGTCCTTCATCCCCTTTGGTATCGCTTTGTTTGCCCTAAGTTGGCAGGGTATGCCCAGACGTGGGTCCCTTGCTCACTTTGCCACTTGATTCAAGATAGCCTGGCTGATAAGGGTTATAAACCCGATACTGGTCCCAAGATGCTTCTTTCCAGTACAGGGAAGACATGGCTTGGCAGTTCGGGCTGGACTGTTCCCATGAGGCACAGGGTCAGACTGATGTGCATATAGCCATGTCTGAACTGGGGTGGTGGTGTGCGCTAAAGAATAATGATGGATTAAACCCAGATCAGTTGACCTGGGGTGAGTGTTTGATTTGCTCAAACGCTCCGTCCTTCATCCGCTTTGGTATCGCTTTGTTCGACCTAAGTTGGCAGGGTATGCCCAGACGGGGGTCCCTTGCTCACTTTGCCACTTGATTCAAGATAGCCTGGCTGATAAGGGTTTTGAACCTGAAACCGGTCCCAGGATGCGTGTTTTCGGTCCAGGGAAGACATGGCTTGGCAGTTCGGGCTGGACTGTTCCCATGAGGCACAGGTTCAGACTGATTTGCATTTGGCCATGTCTGAACTGGGGTGGTGGAGTGAGCTAAAGAATGATGATGGATTAAACCCAGATCAGTTGCCTGGGGGTGAGGGTTTGATTTGCTCAAACGCTCCGTCCATCATCCCCTTTGGTATCGCTTTGTTCGCCCTAAGTTGGCAGGGTATGCCCAGACGTGGGTCCCTTGCTCACTTTGCCACTTGATTCAAGATAGCCTGGCTGATAAGGGTTATGATCCCGAAACCGGTCCCAGGATGCTTGTTTCAGGTCCAAGGAAGTCATGGCTTGGCAGTTCGGGCTGGACTGTACCCATGAGGCACAGGGTCAGACTGATTTGCATATGGCCATGTCTGAACTGGGCTGGTGGAGTGAGCTAAAGAATGATGATGGAGTAAACCCAGATCAGTTGACTGGGGGTGAGTGTTTGATTTGCTTAAACGCTCCGTCCATCATCCCCTTTGGTATCGCTTTGTTCGCCCTAAATTGGCAGGGTATGCCCAGACATGGGTCCCTTGCTCACTTTGCCACTTGTTTCAAGATAGCCTGGCTGATAAGGGTTATGAACCCGAAACTGGCCACAGGATGCTTGTTTCCGGTCCAGGGAAGACATGGCTTGGCAGTTCGGGCTGGACTGTTCCCATGAGGCACAGGGTCAGACTGATTTGCATATGGCCATGTCTGAACTGGGGTGGTGGAGTGAGCTAAAGAATGATGATGGATTAAACCCAGATCAGTTGACTGGGGGTGAGTGTTTGATTTGCTCAAACGCTCCGTCCATCATCCCCTTTGGTATCGCTTTGTTCGCCCTAAGTTGGCAGGGTATGCCCAGACGTGGGTCCCCTGCTCACTTTGCCACTTGATTCAAGATAGCCTGGCTGATAAGGGTTATGAACCCGAAACCGGTCCCAGAATGCTTGTTTCTGGTCCAGGAAAGACATGGCTTGGCAGTTCGGGCTGGACTGTTCCCATGAAGCACAGGGTCAGACTGATTTGCATATGGCCATGTCTGAACTGGGTTGATGGAGTGAGCTAAAGAATGATGATGGATTAAACCCAGATCAGTTGACTGGTGGTGAGTGTTTGATTTGCTCAAATGCTCCATCCATCATCCCCTTTGGTATCGCTTTGTTCGCCCTAAGTTGGCAGGGTATGCCCAGACGTGGGTCCCTTGCTCACTTTGCCACTTGATTCAAGATAGCCTGGCAGATAAGGGTTATGAACCCAAAACCTGCCCCAGGATGCTTGTTTCCGGTCCAGGGAAGACATGGCTTGACAGTTTGGGCTGGACTGTTCCCATGAGGCACAGGGTCAGACTGATTTGCATATGGCCATGTCTGAACTGGGTTGGTAGAGTGAGCTAAAGAATGATGATGGATTAAACCCAGATCAGTTGACTGGGGGTGAGTGTTTGATCTGCTCAAACGCTCCGTCCTTCATCCCCTTTGGTATCACTTTGTTTGCCCTAAGTTGGCAGGGTATGCCCAGACGTGGGTCCCTTGCTCACTTTGCCACTTGATTCAAGATAGCCTGGCTGATAAGGGTTATGAACCCGATACCGGTCCCAAGATGCTTCTTTCCAGTACAGGGAAGACATGGCTTGGCAGTTCGGGCTGGACTGTTCCCATGAGGCACAGGGTGAGACTGATTTGCATATGGCCATGTCTGAACTGGGGTGGTGGTGTGCGCTAAAGAATAATGATGGATTAAACCCAGATCAGTTGACCTGGGGTGAGTGTTTGATTTGCTCAAACGC
Organism: Triturus cristatus; assembly: GCF_964204655.1. NCBI lineage: Eukaryota > Metazoa > Chordata > Amphibia > Caudata > Salamandridae > Triturus > Triturus cristatus. Next base: position 668,212,678 of record NC_140592.1, read on the forward strand.
TCCGTCATTCATCCGCTTTGGTATCGCTTTGTTCGACCTAAGTTGGCAGAGTATGCCCAGACGTGGGTGCCTTGCTCACTTTGCCACTTGATTCAAGATAGCCTGGCTGATAAGGGTTTTGAACCTGAAACCGGTCCCAGGATGTGTGTTTCCGGTCCAGGGAAGACATGGCTTGGCAATTCGGGCTGGACTGTTCCCATGAGGCACAGGTTCAGACTGATTTGCATATGGCCATGTCTGAACTGGGGTGGTGGAGTGAGCTAAAGAATGAGGATGGATTAAACCCAGATCAGTTGACTGGGGGTGAGTGTTTGATTTGCTCAAACGCTCCATCCATCATCCCCTTTGGTATCGCTTTGTTCGCCCTAAGTTGGCAGGGTATGCCCAGACGTGGGTCCCTTGCTCAATTTGCCACTTGATTCAAGATAGCCTGGCAGATAAGGGTTATGAACGCGAAACCTGCCCCAGGATGCTTGTTTCCGGTCCAGGGAAGACATGGCTTGACAGTTTGGGCTGGACTGTTCCCATGAGGCACAGGGTCAGACTGATTTGCATATGGCCATGTCGGAACTGGGTTGGTGGAGTGAGCTAAAGAATGATGATGGATTAAACCCAGATCAGTTGACTGGGGGTGAGTGTTTGATCTGCTCAAACGCTCCGTCCTTCATCCCCTTTGGTATCGCTTTGTTTGCCCTAAGTTGGCAGGGTATGCCCAGACGTGGGTCCCTTGCTCACTTTGCCACTTGATTCAAGATAGCCTGGCTGATAAGGGTTATGAACCCGATACCGGTCCCAAGATGCTTCTTTCCAGTACAGGGAAGACATGGCTTGGCAGTTCGGGCTGGACTGTTCCCATGAGGCACAGGGTGAGACTGATTTGCATATGGCCATGTCTGAACTGGGGTGGTGGAGTGAGCTAAAGAATGATGATGGATTAAACCCAGATCAGTTGACTGGGGGTGAGTGTTTGATTTGCTCAAACGCTGCGTCCATCATCCCCTTTGGTATCGCTTTGTTCGCCCTAAGTTGGCAGGGTATGCCCAGACGTGGGTCCCTTGCTCACTTTGCTACTTGATTCAAGATAGCCTAGCTGGTAAGGGTTATGAACCCGAAACCGGCCATAGGATGCCTGTTTCCAGTCCAGGAAAGACATGGCTTGGCAGTTCGGGCTGGACTGGTCCCATGACGGACCGGGTCAGACTGATTTGCATATGGCCATGTCTGAACTGGGGTGGTGGAGTGAGCTAAAGAATGATGATGGTGGAGGAGCTTAGCGCGCATCCAAGATGGTCGCGTGAGCACAGGGCTCCCCGGACCCTCGCCACTCCTCGCAATTTATCCTGATGATATCCTGATTTCTTGGACAGACTTCCGAAGGTGAACCTCGACTGAGTCCATAACTCTTTCCAGAATTTAAATCGGACTGGGGTGACCAGAATTACAGCACTTTGAACTTTTGAGGCCCACCTGGAGGCCGTGCCGGGGACTTGGTGATCGGTGGAGCCGGGAGGCAGTTGAACAACAGCGGCATTGGGCCCTCATCTGTGGCCGTACCCCCACTTTCGGTTTCGCTTTCGGTTCCTGGCATGGTCTGATTGAGGGACTGTTTCGCTCGGCCGGGGACCAATCCAGCCTCCATCTAGTGTCATCGCTGCCTCCTTATTACAGCCTACTGGGTCAAGTCGCGACTCTCTCCGGACCCTACGAGCCAGCTTCTTGGCCGGTCGGTGCCCGACCTGCCGGCGGCCATTTTCACCAGGTCTTGCGGGCCCCTCCGGGGTGCATCTTCCACCATGACGGGCAGGGGTGAACCCGAGAAGTGGAAGACCAAGACCTCTCTTCGTGGGGGACAGTTCCAGACAAATGTTATGGACCGTTATCCTCAAGCCAAAGGATCCCCCGGGCTCTCCAGCAGTACCCCGGAGGATGCCAGAGAAGACCCATCTGCCCCCGTTGACTTGTCCCTGCAGGACATTATGGGCGCCATCACCGGCATGAAGGAGACCATTGGCCAGCAGTATGAGGCCCTGGCTCGTAAAATTGACACGGTCGCCATCGATGTCACTCTAATCAGGGCCGACCTGTCTAAGACTAACGAGAAGGTGAAGTCATTGGATTTGAAGACTTCCAGCCTCACGGCCGATGTGTCGGAACTTCGAACAGACCTTGGCGCTCTGAAATCGGCCAACGACTTGATGTCCCATCGGCTGGAGGATTTTGAGAACAGGGCAAGACGCAACAACATTCGCATCATAGGTGTTCCGGAGAATCCCGAGACTCGTTCGGTCGACCTCCTGGTCGAAGATCTAATCCTCACCCATCTTGCCCCTTCTGGGCTCAGCAAGTTTTTCACTGTTGAGCGTGCACATCGTGTCCCGGGCGGTAAGCCCAAGCCTGGCGCTCCTCCGAGGCCTATCATCGCTAAACTTTTTCATTTCAGGGACCGTGATGCGATTTTGCAGGCTTCGAGAGTGCACGGCCCGGTGAAATTTGAAAACTCCTATGTCAATATTTTCCCTGACTTCACTCAACTTGTCCAGAGACAGAGGATGGGCTTTCAGGGGGTTAAGCGACGTCTCAGGGACTTGGGCTTGAAGTATGCTATGCTTTTCCCTACCAGACTTCGAGTGGAATACGAGGAACAGACCTTCTTTTTCGAGCGTCCGGACAATGTGAGTGACTGGTTGGATTCCCTGCCTGGCCGGGGCGATCGAACGGGGCACCCTGGCGGTGCCGAGGGTGGTGAGCCTCCACATAAGTGACTTTTCGGTCCCTAACCTTGACAATCGGTCATTGCTCAGTTGGGTTCTACTTCTTTTGTATATTTTGCCTTATAGTAGTTCGCGTCTGGGTGGCGGGTGGAGACGGGCCTCTCTCCTCCTCCGGGGTCTTTTTGTAGAATGGGATTGTTAGGGCGACAGGCACACTGCATTTTGGGGTGGCTTTATAGTCTGCAGGGGTGCAGGGAGGGGGGAGTTGCAACGGGTTTTGGTTGGGGTGTTTGTGTTCGTGTTTTCTTTTCTCAAGGCGGCATATTGGTTCTTTCTTTGCTTCAGGTGTCCTGCTCTCTGTGGGGAGACTCCTGCTACTTTTGTGGGTATGGGGGGTAGTGGGTTGAGGTTGATATCTTGGAACGTCAATGGATTGGGGGATCGTATCAAACGGGGTGTTGTACTGCAATATTTGTGTCGTTTGACTCCTGATGTTGTACTCCTGCAGGAGACGCATTTGGTCGGCAATGTGTGTCATGCTATGAATAGGTGGGGATACCGATTGGTTGCACACTCCGGGTTCACCACTGGTTCCAGAGGGGTTGGTATTCTGGTCCGGTCTTCCCTCCCACTAGAGATTGATAATGTCATCCTTGACGACAGAGGGCGTTATGCCGCCCTAACTGGTTGGTGGGAGGGTAACACTCTTTCCTTAGTCACGATATATGTTCCCCCAGGCCTCCAGACCTCCACTTTCTCTGATGTTGGTCGGATGTTGCTGGAACTCCCCGATAGTCTTCTCCTCATGGGTGGGGACCTTAACTCCGTGCTATCCGGTGATCTGGATCGTCACCCCCCCAGGGCCCTTCCCGTTTCCCAATCATGGCTTGGTGGGTTTTTGGACACCTTTGGTCTGGTGGATTGCTGGAGGTTAATGCATCCAATGCAATGTCAATACACCTTCCAATCCGGGGCTCATGGGAGTCTCTCCAGGCTTGATTATTTCCTTATGCCCGTGGCCCAGTCCACCCACGTTGGGGAGGTTAGACACTTGGCCCGGGGCATTTCAGATCACTCCCCTGTGTGGCTTCTTTTCGACAAGGGAACGCAAGCCGCGGGGCGGATCGCCCCTATTAACCCTTGGCATCTGCGCAACCCCAAGACTCGCGACAGCCTCATTAAGTCGCTCGACCACTACTTCCTGGAGAACGAGGGGTCTGTCTTGTCCTCAGTGTCCCTGTGGGAAGCCTTCAAAACTGTTAATCGTGGACAGGCCCTCTCTTTAATAGTTGAGACCAAGAAAGCTAGGAATGGGGAGGTCGTGAGGCTTGAGGCCGAAATACTGGAGTTGGAGGCTGATCTAGACTTAGTTGTCACCCAGGATAGGCTCCACGCCCTTAGCTTGAAACAGTTTGAATACAAATCCCTTGTTACTGATGCCGCCAAGACAATGTACAGGGAACAGCAAGGTAGACTGTATGATGCTGGGGATAAGGCGGGTAAACTGATTGCATGGCTTGATAAGAAGGAGAGAGTGAATCGTGTGGTCCCTGTGCTTCAGAATTCCGACGGTGTGCGTGTGACTGACCCTGGTGAGATTGTGGAGTGTTTTGCTGACTATTTTCGTGTGGTCTACTCCCCGGTGTCCAATAAAGATGAGGATGACTCTCGTTTCTTGTTGAGGGACATTGCGCTGCCTTGCCTGTCTGAAGAGGATCGAGAGTGCATGGAGGCATAGTTGTCAGCCGACGAGATCGCTACCGCGATTCGTTCTCTTCATTCTGGTAAGGCTATGGGCCCCAATGGATTGCCCATTGAATTGTACAAATTGCGCCCGGATAAAGTCGCACCGTTTCTCCGTGATATGTTTTTGGAGTCGCGTGAGCTTGGTTCCCTCCCTAGTGACCAGCGTCTGGCCACCATAGTTGTGATTCCTAAGGAGGGCAAGCCTCGTGATTGTTGTGCTTCATACAGGCCTATTTCCCTATTGAATGCTGAACCGAAGATTCTCGCCAAGGTCCTCGCTAATCGCTTACTCGCTGCTATCTGTGACCTGATTCATCCGGATCAATCTGGTTTCATTCCGCACCGGAACACTGCTCTCAACCTGCGGCGTTTGCATGGTGTTCTCGCCAGGTCGGAGTTTCTTTCCGAGCCGGCCATCTTGGCTTCCTTGGACGCCACGATGGCCTTTGATACGATAGAATGGCCATATCTCTGGGCCACTCTGGCGAAGTTCGGTTTCGGGGCGGGATTTGTTAGTTGGGTGAGACTTTTATATACGGATCCGCTTGCTCAGGTTGTTGTCACTGGGAGGGTGTCCCAGCCCTTCGCTCTTGGGAGGGGTACTAGGCAGGGGTGTCCGTTGTCCCCCCTGCTCTTTGCTCTTGCTCTAGAACCGCTTGCAGCCTAGCTCCGATGGGAACCGTCGATAAAGGGCATTCAGTGGGCCCCTGGCTTTGAGGACCGAGTCTCGTTGTACGCCGACGATATTCTTTTGTACCTCACCTCCCCGCGTGAATCCCTTAATGTCCTTTTTGATGTCCTCACTTCTTTCGGTAAAAACTCCGGTCTGATCATTAATTGGTCTAAATCTTGTGTGTATGTTATTTCCGGTGGCCTTCCCCCCTTGCCGAATAGGTTTCCCATTCAAATCTCGCAATCCGGTTTCAAGTACTTGGGGGTCTACGTATCGTTGGACCCGGCGGTCCGCCGTGAGCATAATCTCCTTCCTCCTCTCCGGCGATTGAAGTTGGATGTGGCTCAGTGGCGTAGGTTGCAGTTGTCGCCACTCGGGAGGTGGAGGGTTTACAGAGGAGACTTGTTTGGGACGGTCGCGCTCGTATCGCTCTTGCAAAACTGACTCTCCCCTGGTATGACGGGGGCATTGCGCTCCCGGACATCAGGAGGTATTATTGGGCCTCCCAGTTGTCCGCTATCAACCATGCTACGTATGCACCCGGTCCAAATCCGGCTTTCGAGATGGATAAAGATCAGTTGCCTGGTGGCAACTTCAACAGAGCACTCTACTCTCGGACGGCGGGGAGGAACCTAACGGGACCCACTAAGATTGCAGTACGTGTGGAAGGATGCCAATGTGGCCATGCGTTGGAATGATCGCCTGACACGAGCGACCCCCTTGTTTGCGTCGGACGGATTGGAATGCCTCTGGACAACGAAAGGTTTTGAGAACTGGGATATGATTGGCATTAGCAGAGTGGGTGATCTCTGGGTGAAAGGTGCGGTCAAATCCTTTGCGGTGCTTCAGAGTGAGTATGAGTTGAGTGAGAGGAAGTTCTTCAGATATGCACAGGTTCGCCACGCTTTGCTGTCGGTCTTCAAGGCCGGTACCACGGTCCCTGCAGCTTCACCACTCGAGGACCGTATACTTGATGGTCATCTGCCCGATAGTACGATTTCCTTGATTTATAAGAAATTAATCAACAATCGGGCGGACCTCCTTGTGCGTCTTCGGGAGGCCTGGACCGGAAACGGGTTGGAGTTGGATGACGAAGACTGGCAGTCTGCACTGTCCTCCCCGAAAGAGGTCGCCATTCCTGTCCTTCTCCGTCTCGTCCAGCTCAAAATTCTTCACCCTGTTTATGTGACGGGTCCTCGTTTGGTTGTGATGGGTTTTTCTTCGGATGGGCTGTGTAGGCGCGGCTGTGGAATGAGCGCCACCTTCCTTCATATCCTTTGGGAGTGTCGCGAGGTTGCGGCTTATTGGCACCGTGTGCATGCGGTAATGGAGTGTGTCACTAGGGTCGCTCTGTTGCCCGAGGCTCGACGATGTTTGCTGAATGTATGGGAGCCGAATGATTACAACGTTGCCCAGGCCCGGTGGGCGGCACTTGGGAACATGATTGCAAAGAGGGATATCGCGCAGCTTTGGGGTTCCCGACGGCCTCCCACCGTGTCGGTGTGGAAGGAGAACATGGACTGGTGCATGTTCAGAGAAAAGACGGTATATCTGGTTCGGGGCAAGCCCGGGGCGTGGGGTAGAATTTGGGGTCAGTGGAACACCTACCGAGGTAACATTTGTATGCCCCCTTTTGAAGATACTCCTGACATTTCTCTGTCCCCCTGATCGTGAGGTTCCTGGAATACTGTACCCTTTATGCTGATTGTTCTGACTTCCCCGCTGCCTCCCCCCCTGGTCATCTCTATTGACCTCCTGATTATTTACCTGGTATGGTGGGGTCCCCCCATCGGCGCTCGACACCGTCTAGACTGTTTCTCGCCTTGAGTTTTGTTTTTTTTGTTTCTTTGTTCGTTCTTTTCTTCTAAAATTTAAAATATTTGTATCCTGCCTAACTTCTGAGTTGCCGAGAATAACTCCTGTAATCCTGCTGTGCCTCTGGGGATTGGTCGCTGCTTTGTGACGTCAAGCAATTGGCATGCATATGCTAGCGGCCGGCCCTGGTGGTTGTAGGCCCATGTTTGTAATGATGGTTTTCTGCACAATAAAGTTTTTTCAAAAAAAAAAAGAATGATGATGGATTAAACCCAGATCAGTTGACTGGGGGTGAGTGTTTGATTTGCTCAAACGCTCTGTCCATCATCCCCTTTGGTATCGCTTTGTTCGCCCTTAGTTGGCAGGGTATGCCCAGACGTGGATCCCTTGCTCACTTTGCCACTTGATTCAAGATAGCCTGGCTGATAAGGGTTATGAACCCGAAACCGGTCCCAGGATGCTTGTTTCCGGTCCAGGGAAGACATGGTTTGGCAGTTCGGGCTGGACTGTTCCCATGAGGCACAGGGTCAGACTGATTTGCATATGCCCATGTCTGAACTGGGGTGGTGGAGTGAGCTAAAGAATGATGATGGATTAAACCCAGATCAGTTGACTGGGGGTGAGTGTTTGATTTGCTCAAACGGTCCGTCCATCATCCCCTTTGGTATCGCTTTGTTTGCCCTAAGTTGGCAGGAAAGGCCCAGACGTGGGTCCCTTGCTCACTTTGCCACTTGATTCAAGATAGCCTGGCTGATAAGGGTTATGAACCCGAAACCGGTCCCAGGATGCTTGTTTCCGGTCCAGGGAAGACATGGTTTGGCAGTTCGGGCTGGACTGTTCCCATGAGGCACAGGGTCAGACTGATTTGCATATGGCCATGTCTGAACTGGGGTGGTGGAGTGAGCTAAAGAATGATGATGGATTAAACCCAGATCAGTTGACTGGGGGTGAGTGTTTGATTTGCTCAAACGGTCCGTCCATCATCCCCTTTGGTATCGCTTTGTTTGCCCTAAGTTGGCAGGGTATGCCCAGACGTGGGTCCCTTGCTCACTTTGCCACTTGATTCAAGATAGCCTGGCTGATAAGGGTTATGAACCCAAAACCGGTCCCAGGATGCTTGTTTCTGGTCCAGGGAAGACATGGCTTGGCAGTTCGGGCTGGACTGTTCCCATGAGGCACAGGGTCAGACTGATTTGCATATGGCCATGTCTGAACTGGGGTGGTGGAGTGAGCTAAAGAATGATGATGGATTAAACCCAGATCAGTTGACTGGGGGTGAGTGTTTGATTAGCTCAAACGCTCCGTTCATCATCCCCTTTGGTATCGCTTTGATCGCCCTAAGTTGGCAGGGTATGCCCAGACGTGGGTCCCTTGCTCACTTTGCCACTTGATTCAAGATAGCCTGGCTGATAAGGGTTATTAACCCGAAACCGGTCCCAGGATGCTTGTTTCCAGTCCAGGGAAGACATGGCTTGACAGTTCGGGCTGGACTGTTCCCATGAGGCACAGGGTCAGACTGATTTGCATATGGCCATGTCTGAACTGGGGTGGTGGAGTGAGCTAAAGTATAATGATGGATTAAACCCAGATCAGTTGACTGGGGGTGAGTGCTTGATTTGCTCAAACGCTCCGTTCATCATCCCCATTGGTATCGCTTTGTTCGCCCTAAGTTGGCAGGGTATGCCCAGACGTGGGTCCCTTGCTCACTTTGCCACTTGATTCAAGATAGCCTGGCTGATAAGGGTTATGAACCCGAAACCGGTCCCAGGATGCTTGTTTCCGGTCCAGGGAAGACATGGTTTGGCAGTTCGGGCTGGACTGTTCCCATGAGGCACAGGGTCAGACTGATTTGCATATGCCCATGTCTGAACTGGGGTGGTGGAGTGAGCTAAAGAATGATGATGGATTAAACCCAGATCAGTTGACTGGGGGTGAGTGTTTGATTTGCTCAAACGGTCCGTCCATCATCCCCTTTGGTATCGCTTTGTTTGCCCTAAGTTGGCAGGGTATGCCCAGACGTGGGTCCCTTGCTCACTTGGCCACTTGATTCAAGATAGCCTGGCTGATAAGGGTTATGAACCCGAAACCGGTCCCAGGATGCTTGTTTCCGGTCCAGGGAAGACATGGTTTGGCAGTTCGGGCTGGACTGTTCCCATGAGGCACAGGGTCAGACTGATTTGCATATGGCCATGTCTGAACTGGGGTGGTGGAGTGAGCTAAAGAATGATGATGGATTAAACCCAGATCAGTTGACTGGGGGTGAGTGTTTGATTTGCTCAAACGGTCCGTCCATCATCCCCTTTGGTATCGCTTTGTTTGCCCTAAGTTGGCAGGGTATGCCCAGACGTGGGTCCCTTGCTCACTTTGCCACTTGATTCAAGATAGCCTGGATGATAAGGGTTATGAACCCAAAACCGGTCCCAGGATGCTTGTTTCTGGTCCAAGGAAGACATGGCTTGGCAGTTCGGGCAGGACTGTTCCCATGAGGCACAGGGTCAGACTGATTTGCATATGGCCATGTCTGAACTGGGGTGGTGGAGTGAGCTAAAGAATGATGATGGATTAAACCCAGATCAGTTGACTGGGGGTGAGTGTTTGATTAGCTCAAACGCTCCGTTCATCATCCCCTTTGGTATCGCTTTGTTCGCCCTAAGTTGGCAGGGTATGCCCAGACGTGGGTCCCTTGCTCACTTTGCCACTTGATTCAAGATAGCCTGGCTGATAAGGGTTATTAACCCGAAACCGGTCCCAGGATGCTTGTTTCCAGTCCAGGGAAGACATGGCTTGGCAGTTCGGGCTGGACTGTTCCCATGAGGCACAGGGTCAGACTGATTTGCATATGGCCATGTCTGAACTGGGGTGGTGGAGTGAGCTAAAGTATAATGATGGATTAAACCCAGATCAGTTGACTGGGGGTGAGTGCTTGATTTGCTCAAACGCTCCGTTCATCATCCCCATTGGTATCGCTTTGTTCGCCCTAAGTTGGCAGGGTATGCCCAGACGTGGGTCCCTTGCTCACTTTGCCACTTGATTCAAGATAGCCTGGCTGATAAGGGTTATGAACCCGAAACCGGTCCCAGGATGCTTGTTTCCGGTCCAGGGAAGACATGGCTTGGCAGTTCGGGCTGGACTGTTCCCATGAGGCACAGGGTCAGACTGATTTGCATATGGCCATGTCTGAACTGGGGTGGTGGAGTGAGCTAAAGAATGATGATGGATTAAACCCAGATCAGTTGACTGGGGGTGAGTGTTTGATTTGCTCAAACGCTTCGTCCATCATCCCCTTTGGTATCGCTTTGTTCGCCCTAAGTTGGCAGGGTATGCCCAGACGTGGGTCCCTTGCTCACTTTGCCACTTGATTCAAGATAGCCAGGCTGATAAGGGTTATGAACCCGAAACCGGTCCCAGGATGCTTGTTTCCGGTCCAGGGAAGACATGGTTTGGCAGTTCGGGCTGGACTGTTCCCATGAGGCACAGGGTCAGACTGATTTGCATATGGCCATGTCTGAACTGGGTTGGTGGAGTGAGCTAAAGAATGATGATGGATTAAACCCAGATCAGTTGACTGGGGGTGAGTGTTTGATTTGCTCAAACGGTCCGTCCATCATGCCCTTTGGTATCGCTTTGTTTGCCCTAAGTTGGCAGGGTATGCCCAGACGTGGGTCCCTTGCTCACTTTGCCACTTGATTCAAGATAGCCTGGCTGATAAGGGTTATTAACCCGAAATCGGTCCCAGGATGCTTGTTTCCGGTCCAGGGAAGTAATGGCTTGGCAGATCGAGCTGGACTGTTCCCATCAGGCACAGGGTCAGACTGATTTGCATATGGCCATGCCTGAACTGGGGTGGTGGAGTGAGCTAAAGAATGAGGATGGATTAAACCCTGATCAGTTGACTGGGGGTGAGTGTTTGATTTGCTCAAACGCTCCGTCCTTCATCCCTTTTGGTATCCCATTGTTTACTTCCTGCCACAATAAACGAGACATTTGGTTATCTTGATCATTTTTTATTCTATTTCATACTTTAAGTGCTTGCCCTTTCCTTGCATATAGCTGATTATTTAGCCCAAACTCCAACCTCACCTGAGCTTGATAGGCATTCTTTGGTAGGGAGAATAAGATTCTGTAAGTTTTAGCCACCGCACTATTAATGATCTCCGCATCTTTCCCATTAATTGTCTCGCTATCATACGTTAAAGTAGGGAGTAGTTTTGCAGCGAATTTTTTTAAAAAAGGGTGGTAAGACAAATCACCTTTGACTTTCTGAATAGTCCTAAATGCCGCAACAAAGGTATTTGCTTTCCTTGTGATATCCAGTTTTTGTGGTAGGAAGTTTCCATTATCATTAAAAATAACACCAAGGTATTTATAGAAAGCAACTTGTTCCAATTCATTGTCTTCCAAAAACGATTTGTGTTTAGGTTTAAGTCGCATGTTTTTTGTAATAACCATTACTTTGGTCTAAGATGGTCAAGATGATAGTTTTCCGGCAACTGATTTAATGGCTCTATTAATCTGCAGTGGAAATGACCAGTGACAATCTCCCAGTAGACATGAGTGGTGGAAAGCGGTACTGGGTAGGAGGTTTCAAGACAGAGAGCGGAAGGTGACGAAGGAATAGGTTCTCTGAGTCTCATGCAACACCCACTTTAAATATATACAATTAAATTTCATATATACCACCTACCTGACCCCCCACCGAATCATGTTATAAGACAAAGGAGCACAGGCCGTTCCCTAGGTGTGCATAGGATGACGCTGGGTTCATGCACGTGGTGTAGGACTGCTCCACGGTCCACCATTTTTGGCACTTTATAGTCACTGATGTGAATCACATACTGAACAGGCAGAGCATCCACTCCATAGAGATCTGCCTGATGGGGGGCTACCCAAGGACTGAGCTATGTAAGGTAGGGGACTGATTCTCGGACTTGGCCTTTGTCCTGGCGAAACAGGAGATAGCGCTCCCCTGAAGGTCATGTGTGGGCCCTCCACACACCCACTGGCGATCATCATTGGAGTTGTGGTCCAGAGCGGAGGCTGCGGCGCTAAGAGACGAGTAGAGGCGAGGGGTGCAGAGGTAACCCATTGATGGACTATGGCTGGAAGTTCTGGAGGCCTTCTTGGCAGAGGAGGGGAATGGGAGTCAGGAGGGGGGGAGTGGGAACCTGTGACTTACTCTCATTCTCCCCTCCCCCCCCCTCCTGCTTCAGGCAAGGAGGACATATGTTGAAAGGTCATGTGACAGACCCCCATGGTTCCTGCGGCCCTCTGCATGTGTGTTCCTCTTTGATTCCCACCTTTGAGCCCCCCATATGATTTCCCTTTAAGGACTTAAACTCCTCGGTAGCCCGCTAGATCACGTTACACTGCTTCTGGGTACGGATGGACATATTGATCGTGAGTCTGTGTCTTTTGTGTTTCTTGGTTATTACTATTTAATGCTTCCTTGCTACTTTACTGTGGTCCCAGTTAAGGAGAACACCAGCCTCAGATGGCATTGGCAGGATGAGACCGGCCTGGAGGCAGGCACCCAGTTCATAATTCTGACAGAGAAAGGGAGTAACTCCATGTTGACTCAGACTCATTGACATGTTTATGTCTGGTGGGGAGTGCCTACCCTGACTTTCTTAAACTCGTTAGCTGTTTGTTGGAAGAAAGATCAATGAAAATATATATTTTTTTAAAGTATGGAAATCTTTTAGTGAAGCAGTAGGCATAAGACATGAATGCATGCATTACATACATTGGCAAAGTCAATAGATCTACCCTTGGCTGCCAGCCTTTCAGCTTTGTCAGTACTTAATTTCTTTTATCATGCGTTTTGTAAAATTGTATTGTTGTATGAGCTGCCAGGCTCTCATAAATAAAAAAGAGAATCAGCTGAAAGCAGACAATTTGTTAGTCTCAAAAAGCACACATTGTCTTAGTAGTCCTTGACACTGAAAGGAGCTACTGTTTTGTGTGGATGTGCTCTCAATCAATGCTCTCAATTGAAGAGGAGTTAGCCAATGGCTGAAGTGGGCATGGGCTAGCCCTCTGCCCAGTGCTATATGCTGTAGTGGCAGACGCAAAATGTGAATGACACAACAACGGACCAGTGGATGAACTTGGCTAAAAGCCCCAGTCTCTATAAGTGGGAATATTTATATATAATTTGGAAAAAATCAAAAGATTTTGGCTAAAGTCATACCTAAAAAAAAAAAAAGAGCTCTTTAATGAATAGATTGGATTTCTTTTTCTAGACTGATGGTTTTGCTTAGCTAATTCTTTTAGCAAATTCATTATTACCACGTTTTATAAGAATAAGGTGAATAAGTAGTCTTGGACCCATGAGGGGCATAAGGGAAGCAAAATGGGATGTTCTGGTCCTTGTTAGCTACATCCTTGCCATAGAGACAAGCCAGAGATACTAAGTGGGACATTTCCAATTAAATTTTCCTGGAAATGTCTGCCTACTGTACCTTCTAAGATCCAGGCTGTCCACAAGCATGCATTATTTGGGGTGTTGCAAAACAGACTCCTATCACTGTCCACCAGAGGTCTCTTCACTGCCTGCTGTGGGTAAACAGACACAATCCAAGTGCCTCTGCTTCTGTTAGCATACTGTTTATAGCACTAGGCACATTTCGTCAGATAAACATTCAAGAGATTTTTTGGAGTAGTACTCTTTAATCCTGATCTTTCTGGACACTCAAATTCGTACTTGACTGTGAAACCCTGAAAGTCACTTCCTTTTACTTTGATGCGTCACCAAGAATCACTTGCTATTTAAAAAAAAAAAAAATAATAATCTGAAAGAAACACTTACTGTCCTTTGTTATCATGATGTCTTTGGTGTCATACTAGCTCAGTCTATAGTACCAGGGAACCCTCTTCCTGTTAACACCAATAAATACATAATCAATTAAATCAACAAGAGGAAGAGGTATGGAGTGTCTAAGGTGCAACAGTAAGGGCTGCTCCTGGAAAAGGGGAGCAGCCAGGAAACCATTGGCGAATGTGCGCTTTGTCAAGAAATGTTAGCATTACCCGCTATGTGGGGCTGGATGCAACCCAGCCCAGTGTCATTCTGCTGGAAGACCAAAGAAATCGTGGTGAAGCCAAGTCTTAAAATGTGATGCTACTGGACAGAAAACACAGGCAAGGCCAGAATGCACAAAAGAAAGGCCCGGTGTTACAACTGACCACCACGAGGGGCTTTATTCTCCGTGACCTTCCTTCCAGAGATCAGGCGAACCAGGGATGACATCTGGCCAGGGAGATCCTTGTCATGAAGGGACATCTTTCAAAATGTCAGAGTGAAATGCCTGTGGGACCCTGGAGCCCCTGGACAACCTTGGGGAGCAGACTAACTGCGCTACAAGGAACGTGGCTAATTTAGACCCTCTCTAGTCTGCCTGTTTTCCTCTGCGAGTTTCAAGCACTGTTGCTTAACTAAACCGGCCCCCCACCACTCCAAAACTGGCCCCCATCCCTCCACTGTCACGGACAAACACCCGATGCGGCCACTCCGGCCCGCACTGGACAAGCACCCAAACGTAGCTCTGCTAACAGCTTAACCAAAGGCATAAACAGGGCTTTAATTGGGTTGATCCAACTGTGGGGGTCTCTCAAAGGGGCGTGGCCGCTGTAATGAGGGCGTGTCTTAAAAATTAAGCTAAAAAGCTGTGCTTAGCATAGAGTGCCGCCGCAAATGGTAATTTGTTGCTTCTGTCATTCCATCCAGATATATAAACAAGAAGTAAAATTACACCCACAACAAGCTAGGACTATTGGCTTTGCCAATGGTTGTTAGTTGCATAAGATGAATAAGCACCAACTGTGGCTTTGTTGTATAGAATATTGAAAATGCTTCAGTTCTGAAATGATGAGACTGTGAAAGAACTATAAGGAGTCTCTCTGAAGCTACCTCAAAGGGAGTGAAGTGTGGTACTGATGCAGAGTTGAGTTGTTTGAGGGCAAAAAGGGAGAGCCGGGTTGGGACCCGGATCCGTCTCAGCACCTGCTTTATAGAACTAGGACCCGGCCCACTTCAAGCCCTGGGAATAAGTCAATGCTTTATTCCCTCTCACCTAGCCGCTTAAACTGCTATACTATAAAGAAACGCTCATAAATCCTTGAATACTGCTGAGCACGAGTTGTCGTCTCATTCACGCCCGCCTAAATCTTCCTCCCGCCATGTCCAAGAGCCACAATTGCCTGGTTCTACTGAGCGGAAATTGAGTTGCTGCTTCTCTTTCTGCCTGTCAGGCTTAAATGGAAATCTACTGAGCCATTTAAGCAAGTCAGAAGCAGTGGTACACTTCCCTACACGTTTCTTGGGGACCTCGGCCATGCTGAATTACAGCTTCATTGGGTAGCACTTATGCGACTTATATATAGTTCTGAGATTTTCCGCGCTAGGACATGAGCTCTTTCTTTACAATACTACGCAAGAATTTTTACTAAGTATGGGGCATATTAACAAGCCAGGCGATAAAATTATCGCCGCTTTAGCGGCAGTAAACTGCCGCTAAAACGGCGATAATGGGCTTGATAATATGCTCTATGGAATTCCAATTCCAATTGAAGCCCATGTTAAACGTCCTTCACATCTAACATGGGCTTCAATTGGAATTCCATAGAGCATATTATCAAGCCCATTATCGCCGTTTTAGCGGCAGGTTTCTGCCGCTAAAGCGGCGATAATTGTATCGCCTGGCTTGTTAATATGCCCCTATGAAACATCTTTTAGCGCAGCAGTAGGTATAAGACATGAATACATGCATAAAAAGCACTGGCAAAGCCAATAGCTCTGGCCTTGGCTGTCGGCCTTTAGGCTTTTCCAATGCTTGATTTCTTTCATCATGCGTTTTTGTTTAAAAACCGAACTCCGAGAATTTCCTGGTCTCTTTTTCCCTCTTCTAGGATACAGATTTTCCGCTTTTCTTTTTTTTCACCATTTCTTTTTCTTAAACAGCCTCTTCCATTTTCTCCTCCTGCTCCTCCACTGGCTCGCTTTCTTTCTCCACTAATTTAAACATAAAGGAGCCTATTAGCAAGAAGTTGCAATATTTATCGCAAAACGCGCTTAGCGCGTTCATTTTTATCGCTGCCTATCGCTGGATATTTTAGCGGGGAAAACATGCTATTAGCAACGTTTTTTTCTCCATTGTGCTAAAGTATCCAGCGATAGCGGCGAAATGCGTGAATATCGCTGGAAATCCAGCGATACTCACGCATTAATGCCAATAGGGACTTAACCTGAAGATCCACCGCCCATTGGATAAATAGGTAAGTCATGTTTTTAGCAGGCGTCAGGTTATAGCGATAATCGCGCCTAGCGCGATTTTTTTCATCGCTTCGCCTGCCTTGCTAATAGGTGATGGCTGTGTTAGTGACTGCTTTCAGTCGCTAACAGTTTGGGTACGCCCACTTTGGATGTCATTAGCGATAAATATCGCTGACATGCAAAGCGGGCCCCAAACCGGTCGCTATCGTCTAAAAGCTGTCGCTAACTGCTGTTAGCGACAGCTTGCTGATAGGGCGATAGAAATACTTTAGCGGCAAAAAGGGCCACTAAAGTGGCGATATGGCCCTTGCTAATATGCCCCAAACGTCTCTATTTCACGGCCTCTTTTTGCCTCTTTTTGGGAAAGGTATCTGCATCTATAGCTCTATGTCCGCAATGTTGCTTGCAGAACATTAGAGGGCCAGAGGTAGCAGGGATGCAGTGCCGCATTAAACCCTGTTGAGGCCCCTAAGCAGTCAAAAGTTCGGGCCCCATCTCGCAAATTATCTCCTAATACCAAATGCACCGTATTTTTTACAAACTGACAGCTGCCAGAAGATGAGCTTTTAAGAAACAAACTGTTATGTGAATCTGTTGTGTCTTGTTTATGTACTTTTTGTTAACGGGTACATTACATTAACACATCATTTTACCCTTGGAGTCTTTAATGTAAAGTGTTCGTTTCTTTGAGTTGACTCATTTTTTTCTATCTTTTCAAAACAATATTTAAGAAAACTTCATTGTAATTTTCTTTCAAGATCAAATTAATTTTCGATCCGTTGTTGCGGGGCCTCTAAAAGGCGTGGAGCCCATTGGCCGGTGCCTACTTTGCCTATTTGGTAATCCAGTACTGCAGGTAAGGTAAAAGGATAGCCCACCTCTGCACTACATTAGAGAGGAATTGGTCATTGGAAACGTTTCAGACGGATCCAGACTCAGGTAGGGTGACCAGACGTCTCGGATTTTCCCAGAAAGTCCAGAGTTTTCACCAGCTGTCCCGGCAGATTTCAGCAATTTTGGCCTCATTTACCGGTTTTTAGAGGTGATGGGGCCGGATTCTTGCCTACCTTGTTATCTTCAAGAATCCTCTCAGGTTGCCAGGATCTTTTTATCTGCTAAATAGTGTAGAGGGGAGGAAATACCATTATCAGAACATAATCACCAAAGTTAGATTTCATTGGGAAAGGACCACTGACTTCGAATGTAAAATTTATAAGATTTTATTAAAACCAAAAATAGCTGAACATACAGACACCTCAATACTAGCTGTAGAAGATAAATGGGCACTAATACAAAAGCAAGTCTACGGAGGTTTCTCATCCGAACCATAACAAAAAGAATCACTGACTCCAAAATCATCAAAAAAGCAATGGTTAAGCCAATATCCAAATTAGGAATCATTAGTCTAAAAAGGAAAGAAAAACGTTAGTCTATCCCTACTCTATCTCTAAGGTGACATCCCTACTTAACGATTCCCTTCCCAGGCAAGGAGAATAAAGGTGTCAGAAGTGAAGACTTCCTAAGAAGTACATTCACTCAGTCAGAGCTCGTTTTAAGATGCTCTTTCTAGCTTCCCGTCTAAACCTCAACTGCTCAACCCACGGGCACTGTCCCTAATACAAAACCCCAAAATCATTGAACACGCCCTTCAGCACACCTCTTCAGCCAGGTCTTCTTCCAGTACTTTTCCTACAACTTTGTCTGGCGTCCAACGACGGTTAGCTTGACCTTGGGTCCCAGGCACCTTCTCCGCTGAAAGTATCATCCTCACATTCCAATGTACTCCCCTGTTGGCTTCTCACAGCATCCTAACTCCTAAAACAAAGACCTAGTCTCACTAATGAGCTAAATGTCCTTGCACCTGCAACAGAAACATAGGAACGAAAAACATTTCATGTCTCCAAGATTTTACATCTCCCTACAACCCAAAGCCTTTACCAAGGGAAATCATTTTCGGCCTACAACATTTAGCTAACATAAGAAAATGAACGGGCCTTTCTCTTTGAACATATAAGCGATCAGGCCTTTACAATTTAAACACACTATTAAATCACACTCTAAGCATTAGTTAATTATTCTCATATACGTGAGCAAGCAACTTGCACGTGTAATTCTAACATAGCACACGTTTAACCCAATACATTGCATTGCACGACAACTAATCATAATGCATTTTACTGAATACATTCACTATGACTTACAGCGTTACTCTTCACGAAAAGCATTATTACATTTCTAATCACCTCTATGTTAAATGATTTCAGCAATACATTTCTATGACACTTCTTAGCACACATCGATTAATATGCGGGTGCTGACTAACGGTGAATATGATGCACCCCTACAATTTCAGAATCACATGACGCTCTATCAGTTCCCCCTTCTGATGACAAATGCCATCACACCATCACACAATTACTTCCCTTGGAGAAAGAACCAACCTAAACAGTACTAGTTGCCATCCTCCCCTGTCGGAACCTCTCCATATTCTTGAGATCTGATATTGACTGTCCTGCAGTCTAGCCATTCGCCTCTCACTCTCTCTGAGAGCTCTTTCAATTCTGTTTCCTCTGTACCACTTATAAGCTCTGATGAGACCCCACAAGCAGATCATACAAACCACAACAATAATAAGAGGCTTGAGCACAAATCCAAGGAACCCTTTTCCCAAGCTTGCAAACCAACTTCCCACGCGACCAAATCCTTTACCAATCTTTTCCCACACGCCTTCCTCAGTCAGATCCGCAATCACTTGATGAATCGTGGTAATGTTGTGTATATATTTCTCCAGATCCTTGCTATTGTCTGGAATATACGTGCAACATTCCTGAACTTTCAATAATTTACAGACTCCGCCCTCCTTTGCCAATAACACATCTAAAGCAAGGCGAATCTGCAAAACTATCGTCCTTATCGACAACATCTCTCCATCCACCAGTAACAAAGACCTTGCAGTATTCATCGACAACTCATCAACCACAGTCGCCAAACTTCTAATCTTCACATCATTTAAAATCACACCCAAACTTGGTATCATCGCTCCAAAGATATCACCAATCACTGCTCCTGCACTTGCAGCTCTCCGTACTTTTGAATGATGTCCAGTCTCCAAGAGATTCAAATCTTCTGCATGATAAATTTTCAGAAAAATGATAGCCAAGTAACATGTACCATACCAATTCGCAGGCAACCTCACATATGCATTCCTTCCGCACACATAATAAACAGTTGGAATCACTTTCACCGGACCTTGCAAAAAGTTCTTAGCAGAGTCCTCCATAGTAAAGATATGGTCACATGTACTTTATCCTACCAAAACCTTTTCATAATAGGTCTGAGGACGTCTCACACACAACTTCCCCTTTTGCACCTGATCTAACGCTATGGGTCCATAACTCCCCTTGGATCTATGCAATCTCTCCTTATCTGTCCAATCCACTGGACTTTCTCCTGTATTTCGTGTTTGTGTTAGTTTTCTATATCTATCTTCTACTTGACCTATGAACTTCTTCTCTGTGTCTGACAATGAACATGTCAAATTATGTCGGTGAGCATAAGCCGTATCCAGTTCCAAAGACGGTATGAAATACTTCCGAAGTCTGTCTTCGGACTTGTAATAGTCGTATTTGTTCAAATGCTTATAAGCTGGAACCTCAGGAAGTACTGCATCGTAATTGGAAAAGAAATACTCAAATTGTCTTCTCTCATAAAAGATACTAAGCAACAAACTACAAGAAATTCCGTAAGTTAGTGGAAGGTGATGGTATCTAATACCCTCATCTACTGAAGAAGGTAGCTGCATGCGCACATAACAGTCTTTTGTATCCATCGCATCCACGTACTCATACAACAGCTTTGCATAAGCATTAAGTCACTTCTAGACAAATCTATGTGAAATCTACGACTCTCTTCAAGTAACAAAGCTCCTTGAGCTCCTATAGTAACCTGTTTCTGGCTAGAGGTGGTAGGTGTAGGTGTCCCCTGTACCTCCCCCTCCTGCTCATGTGAAACAATATATGAGGCTACAACTATCGCAACTATAGTGACTATCACTACCCCTAAGAGTGTACCTATCACTAATTTAGCCCTACGGTGAGTATTTCCAGCATCTGCCATCTTTGCAACGTTCTCAAAGTTCTGAGCTCGACAGCAGCAAGTAAGAGTCTCTCTCTCCTCCGGGTACTGCTTGTCAACCAGTTCAAACAACGCCTCAAAGCTGGAAATCCCCTTGCAATTTTCAGTTCCTTATTTACACAGTCCACAAAAAGACTTCCCTAGCCCTCTTTCATCGTTTTGACGGAAAGTCCCTAACTTTATTTTTCTTCCACTCGAGCCTAGGTTATCTTCTTCTTTGGACTTTTATGTACAACAAAGTCTTTATCTTCAGTCCAGAATAAGATCAGCTCCCAAAATCTCTAAGACACCTTGCAGAATTTCAAGACGAATTACCACTAACTCCTGGTGTGGTGGTACAATACCAAAAGTCGGAAAAACCAGCGTCTCCAAGATCAGTTCACGAACCTTACTCAGAAGTGGTGGATTCGGAATATTGAGAGTCAGTATTCCTTCGATTTCCACCCCTGGAACCAGTAACAACACGTCTATTTTCAGGTTCGGAGAATTGCCGATCAGCGTCAAGGACCTCAGCCTCCCCGTGCTCAGTACGCCTGGCATCAGTCACAACGTAAGTCCACTCTGGTGAGGCGTACCTTTGACACGGCACTCTTGTTCTCCTGGACCTTCTCAAATTGACTCGAGATTCCTCTTCGTCACTTTGCTCAGATTCAGACGTTTCAGTAACTGGGGCAAGGTCTCTTTCAGGTGCCAACCTGAAGTTCAGCCGCCTCTGACTCGCGGGCCAAACTCTTTCTGCTTCTGTGACACTTCTGCTCTCCCTTCGAATACCCTGTGCACTACTTCCTTCTTCAACAGGATTTGACTCTACTCCACCCACAGCAGCACTTTCTCCGTCTGAGTCAAATTCGGGGCTTCGATTATCACAACCCCTTTCGGCTCGATCTAGTGCACAACCAACTGCATCAGCAACCCTCACAGCTTGGCTTGCCCTCTCAGATAGCCCTGCCACCTCAGCTGGATTTTCATTTACGAGAGGGGCTGTATCTTCCAAGGGTGCTGGAACTCTGCGGTTATGGGAGGCATGCACCCAGTTCGGCAGTCCCCCACACTTCACTGCCGTGTTCGTAACCAGTATTACCTGGTATGGACCATGCCAACGAACATCCAGGCAACTCTTCCTCACGTGTTTACGCACGAGCACCCAATCTCCCGGGCACAAGTTGTGGCACAGGTCACTTGCGGCAGGAACGGTTGCTGCTTGCACCTGCTGGGACACAGAACGGACTACGTCAGCCAAGCCCTTACAGTAGTCGAGAATCAAGTCATCAGTGATGTTAATCAAGGCAGTGGTAGGTATCGCTGGTACTCGCATTGCCCTTCCCATGAGTATCTCATGAGGTGACAACCCAGTCCTCCTATCAGGAACACTTTGAAGGCTCATGAGAACTAAAGGCAGTGCGTCAGGCCATTTCAGAGATGTCGAAGAACACACTTTTGCCATCCGTGCTTTCAAAGTACAATTAACTAGTTCCACAATCCCAGAAGCCTCTGGTCGATAACTGCAATTCAGCCTCTGGTCCACATTCAAGGCAGCACAGAGCAATTTCATGATTTTGCTATGGAAATGTGTCCCTCTATCTGACTCCAAAGAGGTCGGGAAACCGAACCTCGGGATAAGCTCTCTCAGCAACAGCTTAGCTACAGTGAGTGTGTCACATCTGTGTGTTGGGTAAGCTTCCACCCATCTTGAAAAGACACATACCAAAACTAAGATGTACCTCAGTCCATTGCACTTCGGCATCTCAATAAAATCCAACTGCATCCTATTAATAGGCCCTCCTGACCTCCCAATGTGGCTTAATGTATACCCTCCAGTAAATATGCATCCTTGTTCTGCACAAAACCGGGCAACTTCATTTGCATAATGGTACCCCATTGACACAAAGTCACTTCCCTTTGAATGGGCTGAACATTTGACAACCGCAATCTCTTTCGGACATTGTAATGCTTCCAACAATTGCCTCACATATTCCCCATTTCTAATGGGCGAACCAGAAGATGTCATGAACCCTCTCTGTGATCATAACTGTCCGAAGTCGTGAACGACACCAAACCCATACTGACTATCGGTATAAATCGTTATCCGAATCTGATCAGCAACAGGCACGGGTCAAGGCAATGATTTCAACTACCTGTGCGGAGTGTACTCCCTCTAAGCAAGCAGCTTCTCCCACCCCTGTGATGGTACACACAGCAAACGCTGCCCTCAATCGACCGACATTGTCTCTTAGACATGAACCGTCCACAAAGAAAATTTCATCATGGTCAAGGAGCGGTTCATCAACAATGTCCGGTATCGGTTTGGTGCACAGTTCAGTCACATCGAGACAGTCGTGATCCTCACAATCTTCATCATCTACATTTTGAATAGGCATCAGTGTCGAAGGATTTAAAACAGAACACCTCTTCAAAGTCACATTTTCTGCAGCAAGTATAACGTGTTCGCAACCTGTCAACCTGTTGTTCGTGAGGTGCTGTGTTTTAGTCCTTGTCATTAACAGTTCAACAGAGTGTGGCACATAAACTGTAAGCGGATGTCCCATTACAATACTCTCACATCTTTTAACACTGACACCTGTTGCAGCAACGGATTTAAGACATCCGGGCAATGCAGAAGCCACTGGATCTAAAAAAGCTGAAAAGTAGGCAACTGGTCTACGGACACCTCCATGATTCTGAGTCAGAACTGCCAATGCGCATCCTTCTCTCTCGCAACAGAACAATGTGAATGCCTTGTTGTAATCAGGCGGATCACTGACAAAATATCGAGAAGGAGAATATCTAACTACAAAAATATAGAGGAAAAAATATAAAATGCCAAAATATCGAATCCTTATCTCCAAACAGATAAGTACAAAAATATAGAATCCAAAATATCGTTGTAAAAAATATAGTTAGTCAAAATATCGAATTTTTTAAATGTCTTAAAAGTAATATAAAATTAATGAAATAATACATATATTTAACTGAAACATACTTAAAAATACTTAAATAACTTTAATATTAATAAATAATTAATGTAAAAAAAATGTAATACATATATATTAACGTAATACTAATTAAACATATTCAATATTTTTTGCGTAGGATAGCGAGCGGGTTAAATTTACTATTACCACTCCTGTAAGTGCAATAGTAGGGAAAGCGTTGGATAACCGGAGGGTAAAAATTACTATTCCCACTCCAGAGAGTGCAACAGTCGGGAAAGCGTTGGATAGCGGGAGGGTAAAAATTACAATTCCCACTCCAGAGAGTGCAATAATAGGGGAAGCATTGGATAGCGTAGGGGTAAAAATTACTATTGCCACTCCAGAGAGTGCAACAGTAGGGAAAGCGTTGGATAGCGGGAGGGTAAAATTTACTATTCCCACTCCAGTGAGTTCAACTGTAGGAAAAGTGTTGGATAGAGTAGGGGTAAAAATTATTATTCCCACTCCAGTGAGTACAATAGTAGGGAAAGCGTTAGATAGCGTAGGGGTAAAAATTAATATTCCCACTCCAGTGAGTGCAATAGTAGGGCAAATAATAATTTAATATTTTATTAAAAATAAATTAATTATTAATACCAAATAAAAAAGTATTACAATTAATTTCCAATCACACAATATTTAATAATTAATTAATTATAAATACCAATACATTATTTGTGAATTAATTACCTGTTAATAATTAATTAACAACCAATTAATTTTCAATACCAAAAATTAATAAATAAAAATAATACCAATTAATAATTAATTAATAATAAATTAATTGTCAATATACAAAAAGTATTTCAATAATTAATTATTTACAATTAAATTACTTCCCACCATATTCCCCTACAAACCCACAACCCGCTACAAATAATAAATTAATACAATTAACATAATTATCAATTAAACAATGAATACAAATTAATTACCAATTAATACAAATTATTTACCAATTAATAATTAATCAGCAAACCAATTAATTTTCAATACCAATTAATAATTACCTAATAACAATTAAATTACTTCCCACCCTATTCCCCTATAAACCCACAACCCACTACAGAAGTAAAACGCAAAATTAAATTAAAAATGATTAATAATTCCTAAAAATTATTATTTAATGTACTATAATTAAATTACTTCCCACCCTAATCCCCTATAAACCCAGAACCCGCTACGGAATTAAATTACACAAAAATTAAATAACATAAAATTAATTACTTTAAAAATATTCAAACATACATTCCAAAATTAATACATACTTTAAACACATATACTAACACTTAAAACACTATAAAAAAATTCGATATTTTTAACAACTATATTATGACTGTTGATATTACTTACTTCTATATTATTTAAATCGATATTTCTTATCTGATTTTCGATATTCCTCACCACTATATTTTGGCAATTCGATATTCTGTCCATTCTATATTAAAAACTCGATATTCTGTCCTGTCGATATTTTTTATTCGATATTATGTCTGTTTACCAATCAGGCATCCCCAGAGCTGGAGCTCAACACAAGGCTTCTCTCAGCCTCAAAAATGATCTCAAGTAGTCTTCGTCCCATGGTACCGGATCACTCACATCCTTGCGCGTCAGCCGTTGTAAGGGCTTCACTTCAAAGGAGAAATTAGGAATCCATTGGCGACAATAGCCAACCATCCCCAAGAAGATTCGGACTTCTCTCTGAGTGGTAGGCACAGGCATATTCATAATAGCCTCAATACGATCTGGTGACACCTTTCTCTTGCCTTTCTCAATTCGGTGACCCAAATACTGCACTTCGCTCAGACAGTACTGCAATTTGCTCGGAGACACCTTGTGTCCGTTCTCTGCCAAATGATTCAGTAAGGCAATGGTATCGATCCTGCAAGCATCTTCAGTTTCTGACGCAACGAGCAAATCATCAATGTATTGCACCAGAACAGTGTTCTGCGGCAACACAAGACCTTCAAGATTCTTCTTCAAGATCTGATTAAAGATCGATGGACTCTCTGTGTACCCCTGTGGGATACGACACCACGTTAACACACAGTTCTCCAGCTGGAAAGCAAAAAGAAATTGGCTTTCCTCATGTAGTGGAATCGAGAAAAATGCTTGGCACAAGTCAATCACTGTAAACCACTCAGCTTCACATGGGATCTGAAACAGGATTACAGATGGATTCGGTACCACCGGACAACATGGAACAACTATATCATTGATTTTTCTCAGGTCTTGCACAATCCTGAATTTCCCACTCGGTTTCTGTAGTCCCATGATAGGTGAATTGCATGGGCTACCCATGATCTCTCTCAGAATTCCCTGCTTGATCATAGACTCAATTACAGGCTTGATCCCTGAAATCGTTTCAGGTGACAAATTGTACTGGGGCATCCTAGGGAATTCTACATTCGTCTTGACCTGGATTTTCACTTGGTCTACGCCTTTGACCAAACTGATCTCTTCCCCACTGAGGTCCCACACATCAATTGACACAGAATCCCTCAAATCAAGTGGAAGTTCCTCTACTGTCAGCGCTGGGTACATTTCTATACACACACGCTGATTCGCAACCTTAAAGGTCGCACCTTCATCCTTCGTCTGTACTTCAACTCCCTTTGGTGTGCAATAGATAGTGCAATTCAACTTGCACAACAGATCTCTTCCTAACAAGCAAACTGGACTCGAGTCGCACACCACGAACTGGTGTCGATCTTTGAAAGTTCCTATTCTCACAGGAATTGGCTCTGTCAGTGGGCTAGTTAGTTTCTTATTTTCTACGCCAACAACTTGGATCGATTGTGCCGCAAGGGGTAGGTTGGGAACTACTGCTGATCTTACAGAAGACCGGGTAGCACCAGTGTCAACTAAAAAGGTGGTAGGGTGACCATCAATGTCTGCTTCCACAAATGGTCCCCCATGGTCTACCTCTAAGACTGCTCCAAGTGTGCAGTCTTCCTCCCCTCTTAGGCACCGTCAGGCCAACGGATCCGGACCAAACTCCTCACTTCCCTCGCACATGGGCATCTGCATGTAAGTTCGGACTCCTTGTTGCATGTTCTAAACCCTAGGAGGTTGAGGAACTTAGAATTGCGGGCTATTAGTCCCCCCTTTGACCATCCTAGGTCTAGTGACAGTGGGAACCATTTCAGGTACAGGTACCTAAACTATCTCTCCTTCCTGCTGCACTTGATTCATCGGGTTCAAAAGACACTCGCGTTTCCAGTGTCCAATCTGGTGACAAAGATGACACGCAGTGGTCTTTTTCAATATCGCCACATCCATTCCTGTCTTAGGATCAATTGACTTTGGTCTTCCCTGACCCTGGAAATTCTGGTTTCCTCCTTCGTTATTTCCCTGCTTCCTTCCTATCGTTCCTCCGTTAGGCTGTCCCTGAGCTGTATGCATCTGAACAAGCATCAATTTGTCTTTCAATTTCCTGTGCTTTGATTCTATCTCATCACTACAGTACCTAGCATACCGTAAGCTCTCATCCACAGGCTTGTTCTGCCAACAAATCAAATGCTGTTGTATCATGAGACTAACCTCTGGCCTCAATCCCAACACAAACTTCGAAACAAACTGTCCCATGTCTTTTGTATCTAACACATCCAGTCCACTGTACTGCTTAAAAGCCTGCAAAAGTCTCTCATAAAACCCATGCACCGTCTCTTTTGGCTCTTGCACTGTCCGATCTATCTTCACCCAATCAATATCCTGCGGTGAAATTTTTGACTTCAACCATGTGATCACCTGTTCAAACTTCTTCATAACTATAGGTGACAGACCATTTGAAATTGGATCCCTGTCTGGCTCTGAAGTTGGCCACTCAACGGCGATTTTGCATGCCGACCATAAGTCACTCGGAACCACAATGTCAAACAATGTATTCAAGTCGACCCACAACACCTTCGTAATCTTAACAAACCGATCAACCTGCTTATACCACTCCACAGGCTTTTCCCTTAGACGGGGAAAGTTATTCGTAAATGCGGCCAATTCATCCCTACTCCAAGGCACATGCACGTATCCTCCATTCTGTACCTCTCGTAAAGGGAAATTCCCTACCTCCATCATCCCTCCACCTGGAAGTGGTGTCTCTCCTATCGTTCTTCTAGAACTCTTCTTCTTGGACCACCTATCTTCCCACTTATCAAGCATGAGCCATGCAAGCATTGCTATAATCAAATCCTTGATATGGGTTCTCAATCCCATGACCCTCTTCTCTTCCAATTCCTGATCGCTATACTGCAATCTATGGCTTCCCTGCAATGATTTTGTTTTAGACAGGTCCACATCATACTTCTTAGCTAAATCTGACAACTTCTCATGTGCAGTTCTCGCCTTGCGAGTCACATCTTTTGCCACAAAAAGTAACTCATCTTGCTCGTACATGTACGTTCTCTCAAGAGGCAAGTTTCCGCTCATTATCTCATCTACTTCTGCTTTCAACCTCACAACATCCAACATTCTTCCTTTCAAAGCTCCCTTCAATATTTCTCGAGAAGCTGCTCCATCTCGTTCATCATAATCACATTCCCGTTCCTGAGACCTACTTTCTTCTGACATGCTCATAGGAACAGAACGATTTACTATCGTGCCTCTTTCACTTTCTACAGTTCTCTCACTCTGATTCTGATTTCTCACCGGCGGTGCCCACATCCGTAAATTTGATCTTGACTCGGCCAAAGACCTCGGCCTCACTGGTCTCGCCTCTGCCTGTCCCCTAGAGGATTCTGCTGTAGCTGGCAATGGCGTACTCCATTCTATAGGCTTTGGAGTGTGCTCCATTCCGCTCATTGATCCATTTCCCTCAACCACACTCCTCGCTCCTACAGCTGACTGTACTGAACTCCCAACCTTCTCCTGATCTGGGTCGTAAACAGAAATAATGGGTCCAATGGTAACCGGCACCTTTAGAGCATCCGGTAACCTCACACCTCTCCCAACCTCAGTGTTTGCTACAGACTGATTTTTCATGCCCTCAGTCCTTGTCGAGATTATCCCTTCTACTCTCACTTCTGACTGAGTCGGTACTCCACTAGTCCCTTCTGCTTGAGCCGACCTCCTTTCGCAGGAATCTGGATTGTATGGAGGTGGTCTCTCGGACAACAACCTCTCTAGTAGGCTCTCATCTGTATCACTGTTATCCTCATAAACCACACTCTTTACCTTCGAGCCATCTGTCTTTACCAGTAATGGATAGAACCTGTCTCCCTCTATTGTTTGCACTCTCCACCTTTTCTCTTCTGCGTCCCATCTTGCATCCTGAAATGCCTTAATCGACTTTTTCACCCTGTCCTGACTTCGATCTCTTTTCCTGTCATGCGCTGCTCTAATCCATGCATGCAACGCCTCAAATTGTGTAGGTCTCGGCAAAGGTCGTAAAGCCGAAATCACAGATTTCAACTGGTACAACACTTCCAACCTGAAAGAGCCATATCGCGGAAAAACCAATTCACCCTCACCCTGAGTAATTTTATGCCAATTTTCAAGCCAGATTATGGTATGCAATCCCACATTTCTTGCCATATAATGCGCCGGAGTATCCACGGGTGGGGCTTCTTCTCCCCCACGAGTAACCACATCTTTGTCACTTATACATAATTCTCGGAAAACTTTAAAACATTTCATGATGAGCAATTTTCGATCACACACAATGTTTTCGTTTACTTCCTGATGTCAAACCCACTAATAGCAGCGCGACTCACACCAACTGACCTATCGCAGCACCTTCTGACGCCACTCTTCCTCCGCTCGCAGCAGTTCCCCTCCTTCACAATTCATATCTCACCCTTGCATTCGTCCCCTTCATACGCTGAAATAACCGTTTGTCCCAAAGTTACTTCTCTGACTGTCCGTCCACAGTCTCTCGAAATTGTCGACCTCGGCTGGCAACTGTCTGTCCGCGAACGACCAGACAATCACCTCTGATAGGTTACAAATACTCAAATTACGCATCCGACAACCCATGACCAGCGTCGGTTCCTCACGCACTCACACATTCGCACCCCCTATCTCGGTCCAGGTAATCGATGACGTCTCACGATCCCCTTTCGGTGGTCAACAAAATCTACCTCGGGTGTCTTCTACACCACAATCGCTTAAGCTGCTCGTCGAGCCTAAGACTTTCCCGGGATGCGCACGCTCACAGCCTGATCTCACAATCACTCAACACTCACTCCAACTCCGCAAGACATCACACAACAAATCAACACCGCAATCTACAAACATCTCACCCTATTCATACTCACTCCTCCACAAACTGCTGCTTTCCGCCGCACTGCTACTCTCCATCAATCTCCATCAACCACCGTTGTCCGCTGCTCGCCATCCGATGAGTCACCATCACTTGACTTCTATGGGCCTCTGGAATCTCTTATCCTGATCTAGATCTCCCCTCACTATCAGAGATAACCATCCAACTCTGCTACCAACTGATGGGGCCGGATTCTTGCCTACCGGGTTATCTTCAAGAATCCTCTCAGGTCGCCAGGATCTTTTTATCTGCTAAATAGTGTAGAGGGGAGGAAATACAATTATCAGAACATAATCACCAAAGTTAGATTTCATTGGGAAAGGACCACTGACTCCGAATCTAAAATGTATAAGATTTTTTTACAACCAAAAATAGCTGAACATACAGACACTTCAATATTCGGTGTAGAAGATAAATGGCCACTAAAACAAAAGCAAGTCTACGGAGGATTCTCATCCGACTCAAAACAAAAAGAATCACTGACTCCAAAATCATCAAGAAAGCAATGGTTAAGCCAATATCCAAATTAGGAATCATTAGTCTAAAAGGAAAGAAACATGTTAGTCTATCCCTACTCTATCTCTAAGGTGACATCCCTAATTAACGATTCCCTTCCCAGGCAAAGAGTGGAGAGGTGTGGCTCACTAGTTAGATGTGGCAGATCCGTAAGCAGAGAATCGGCCAGGGACCAGGGTTCAATTCCTGATGCGGCAGCGTCATGGACCAGGGTCAAAACGGACTCGATAATCTTGCCTCGGTACCTACTCTAACCAGGAACACACTCGGCAACTCTGGGCATTAAGCTTGCCTCATCTCTACAACGGCCCCCCACAGACGCTGGGGATGCCTGGTTTCACCTTGGAGATACCCAGAAAGGGTCCATCTCACAGGGATAGCCAGGACGGGTTCCCCAGTGGTCTACAGTGCCGGGACACCCCGTTGCTGGGGTAGCTGTGTGCTTTACAAGTCTACAACATTTACATTTACAAAGAGAATAAAGGTGTCAGAAGTGAAGACTTCCTAAGAAGTACATTCACTCAGTCAGAGCTCGTTTTAAGATGCTCTTTCTAGCTTCCCGTCTAAACCTCAACTGCTCAACCCACGGGCACTGTCCCTAATACAAAACCCCCAAATCATAGAACACGCCCTTCAGCACACCTCTTCAACCAGGGCTTCTTCCAGTACTTTTTTCCTATAACTTTGTCTGGCGTCCAACGACGGTTAGCTTGACCTTGGGTCCCAGGCACCTTCTCCGCTGAAAGTATCATCGTTACATTCCAATGTACTCCCCTGTTAGCTTCTCGCAGCATCCTAACTACTAAAACAAAGACCTAGGTGCCGATTACGATCCGGCAAAAAAATTCCCCGTACGACTCGTATCCGGTCTTTTTACCGTACGAATCGTACAAGTGCCGTACAAACTGCCAATTACGATTCGCATGGTAAAAAGTCCATATGAATCGCATTGGGAATTATTCCCCACACGTCCTCGGGTCGGAAAATGTGTTCGACACGTCCTCGGACGATTTACCGTACAAATGTGAAAAGTGAAGTCCGACCGCGGAATGATTCATAATCCATTCCGTGCGTCCGATATTACAACCGTATGGAAAAAACACCGTCCGCACCGAACTCCCATAGCAACCATGGAGACATGTGCCCGCATACGCGCCGACCCCCCCCAGCCCCCGTATGTACGTGCCTTACCCCCACCAGCCCCCGTATGTACGCGCCGTACCCCCCCAGTCCGCGTATGTACGCGCCGTACCCCCCCCAGCCCGCGTACGTTCGAGTCGTACCCCCCCAGCCCCCGTACGTTCGAGCTAAATGTCCTTGCACCTGCAACAGAAACATGGGAACAAAAAACATTTCACGTCTCCAAGATTTTACATCTCCCTACAACCCAAAGCCTTTACCAAGGGAAATAATTTTCGGCCTACAACATTTAGCTAACATAAGAAAATGAACGGGCCTTTCTCTTTGAACATATAAGCGATCAGGCCTTTACAATTTAAACACACTATTAAATCACACTCTAAGCATTAGTTAATTATTCTCATATACGTGAGTAAGCAACTTGCACGTGTAATTCTAACATGGCACACGTTTAACCCAATACATTGCATTGCACGAAAACTAATCATAATACTTTTTACTGAATACATTCACTATGACTTACAGCGTTACTCTTCACGAAAAGCATTATTACATTTCTTTTTTTTTAACTTTGAGTTTATTGAAGAAATAAAGAAGGGAAGGAGGAGGGAGGGGAACGGGGTATAATCATCATGATAAGCATATACAAAGAATAAGCAATTCAATAGAAACTCTCAATAAAAGCAAATATAACAAGCATGAAGTTTACATGAACAGAACCTACGTACAGGAATGAAAAATACCATATAATATAGTAGAACGTAATATCATAGCAAAAAGACATTAAAGAAACAAGAAAATCATGGTGGCTTACGCACCTCAACTGTGTGAAGGTTTGGAGGGGCGTGAGCTGGAGCAAAGGAGGAGAGATAGGATTCCAAAGGGAGCCAAATCAGGTCACGTTTAATTGCTAGGGAAATGGGAGATACGTAATTAGTATCTAGGCGATGATGGAAGCAAACTGCATTCCACCAAGAATGGTAGGAGACATTTTCAGCCCGCTTCCAATTAGAAGTAATGGTATGGAAAGCCACAGCAACTAGAAGGTCAAGTAATAGATAATGGGAAGGAGATTGCGGGAGTCTCGGTGATAGGGAACCTAGAAAAACTTGCGAAGGGGAAAAGGGAATTTGAAGTTGGAATATCTTTTGTATTTGCATCCAAACTAGGTGCCAGAACTTGGAGATAGGAGGGCATTCAAACAACATGTGTTTGAGATCTGCAACGGGACAGGAACAAGACCAACAAATAGGGAATGTGTCAGGTGAAAAATGGGATAAAGCATGTGGAGTACATAAAGTTCTGTTATAAATAAAATATAAGGTTTGGGTAGTATTAGCAGCTCTAGAGGCCTTATGAAGCTTAGCCCATATTTTGTCCCAAAAAGGTATTGGCCAATCCTGAGAAAGATCCAATTCCCATGCCTTCTCGATTTTAGATTTTAGTCTGTCAGTGGAGTATCGGAAAGAGTTATAAATAGCAGAGGCTGAGGGAGACGTCTCCAATAATAAAGAAGTAGCTTTGCGGTCCAAAGGAATATCGGTAGATGGTGCCAAGGAGCGAAGATATAAGATCAGGACTGGGAGAAGGGCATGGTATTGCGATCGAGCAGAAGAGGGCAGTGAGAAAGAGGATTGAAGTTCCTGGAATGAGAGAGGAGTATCTTGGGAAATTAATTGAGAGATCCAACACAATCCTCGAGAGTGCCATGTTTTCCAAAATATGGTGCGATTACGAATTTTGAAAAGAGAGTTGTGCCATATTGGTTGTTCGTGAATGGAAAGAAGGGAGGGATAAGATGATAGTATGTAAGGGAGAAGGAGAGTACGGGAATGAGAAATAACAGGTGTACGAAAGCGAACTTTAAAAGACGTGAAGGATAAGAACTCGCGAAAGGTAAAGGGGGACAGAAAGGAAGATTCCATACTTAACCAGACGGGCGGATAATGCGGAAGATCAGAAGAGAACCAACGGGTCGATTGTTTCAAAGAGAAAGCTCGATGATATTCTCTGAAATCCGGAAAGCGCACACCAGACTGGGCCTTATCCTTGCGCAATGAAGCCAAAGCTATCCGAGACCGCTTGCCATTCCATAAGAATTTCAGCAACAGGGAATCAATCCGTTTAAAGAAGGAAGCTGGAATGTGTACTGGAAGCATGGAAATGGTATAAGGAAGAAGAGGGGATAACATAATTTTTATAGAATTAAGCCGACCCCACCAGGACAGAAAGAGCGGGTTCCAACGTTGAATAGCCGCGTCCATTTTCTTGAGGACATAATCAAAATTAAATTTGAGCGTATCAAACAAGAGAGGAGCGAACCAAACACCCAGATATTTGATCTTAGATGGTTGCCATGAGAAACCAGTTTGGGAAAAAAGATGCTTTTGACAAATAGGGTTTAAAGGTAGAATCTCGCACGTATCAGCATTTAGGCGATAACCAGAGACCACGGAGAAAGAAGACACCTGCTGGAGAAAAGAGGGAATAGAGGAAACAGGATCAGAGCAGTAAAAAAGAATATCGTCAGCATAGACCGAGAGTTTAACCTGACGCAAACCAAATTTAAAACCAGAAATACTGTTGTCCAGACGAATTTTGGTAAGAAAGGGTTCCAAGGCTAAAACAAAAAGTAGGGTGGATAGAGGACAGCCTTGTCGCACTCCCCTGTGTAACGAGAAATAATCCGAGGTCATCCCGTTGACAAAAATGGAAGCCTGGGGATTAGAATAGAGTAAAGAAATAATAGAGATGAATTTGGAAGAAAAGCCGATCCAGCGTAAGGCCTGAAACATAAAATCCCACCCAATCCTGTCAAAGGCTTTCTCCGCGTCTAAAGAAATAGCCGCGAAGGGAAGCGATAGAGAGGAAGCCTTGCTAAGTATATTAAGAAAAACACGGGAATTGTCAGATGAGAGACGGCCCCTGACAAAGCCTGATTGTTCAGGGCTAATGAGATCGGGTAAAAGAGGATCCATGCGCAATGCCAAAATTTTAGCCAGAATTTTATAATCCGTATTGACCAGGGAAATTGGTCTGTAATTTTTGCATAACGAGTGATCCTTATCTTCTTTGGGAATTAAACAAATTAAAGCCTGTTGGAAGGAGCTGCTGGAAGAACCCGTTGCAAGGAAGGATTGGAATAATAGTAACAGATTAGTTGAGAAGTAGAGAGGCGAAGTGGCTGTAAAATTCAATAGTGAAACCATCAGGGCCTGGAGACTTACCGTGCCGCAATTTAGAAACAGTATGGAGATTTCAGAAAGCGAAATGTCCCGTTCTAGGGCAATAAAATCAACGTGAGAAGCCGGGGGGGAGGGAAGCGAATGAAAATATGAAAAAAGATCCGTAGTCTCCGGGATGTGTTCGGGGGTATAAAGATTGTCATAGAATTTAACAAACTCAGAAAGAATGTCCTTATCTTTAAAGCAAGAGTTCCCAGTGGAAGTCTTAATGGACTCAATCTTTGTATGCTCCTTTCTTATCTTTAAGTAATTGGCCAACAATTTCCCCATTTTTTTCTTACGCCCATAATACCTGGAATTACATTTTAGCAAAAGGTTAGAGGCAGCATCAGTTGTAAACTTATTGAAGGAAATTTTCGCATCAATAAGCTTTTTAAGAGAAATCTCAGATTTAGAAGCATGATAATCAAGCTCCAAATTCTTAATATTAGCTAAAATGCGTTTGGACTTGGCTTCTCGAAGTTTCTTTCGTCGGGCTACAAAATTAATAATAAAACCCCTAGAGGCTGCTTTAAAAGAATCCCAAACAGTAATGAAAGAGGAATCAGGGTTATGATTGAGAAGGAAAAATTCAGTGGCAAAGGCAGTAAATTCAGAACAAAAAGTAGGTTCCAAAAGCAAAGCATTGTTGAAACGCCATCTGCCAGAGTGAGGGGAAAAAGGAAGTAGGTCAAGGTCCACATGAACCGGAGCATGGTCCGAGATTAGGATGGAACCAATGTCAGAGCGTATAGCGTGCTGGGATAGGGATTTACTAAGGAAGATATGATCAATGCGGGATTGTGATTGATGTGGAGGGGAGTAAAAACTGTATTCTCTAAGATCAGGATTACACAATCTCCAGATATCCACCAAGGTATTATTTTGAAAGGTGTTAACAAATTGAGAGTGCATCCTAGAGGGGACAAATTTAACATTGGAATGTCGATCGAGGAAGGGATCAACAATTTGGTTACAATCCCCCCCGAGAAGTATGTAATCTCCAGAGAGGGAGGATAGCTTAGTTGAAATAGAGGGCCAAAATAATCTGTCAATCCCAGTTGGGGCATACACATTAAAAAGAGTAATAGGAATATTATCTATAAGCAATGTAACAATAACCCATCGACCATCAACATCACATTCATGAGAAATTGAGGAAACATTTAATTTTTTATGTAATAAAATCACAACACCATTTTTCTTGGAAACTGTGGGGGAGCAAAAAACATGACCCACCCAACAACGCTTGAGTTTCAGAGCCTCCGTTTCATAGAGATGAGTCTTCTGAAGGAGGGCAACATCAGATTTAAGTCTCGCTAAATGTGATAAAACCCTTTGCCTTTTAATGGGATTGTTTAAACCCTTAACGTTCCACGATGTAACACGGAATGGAACAGCAAAGAAAAACAGCTAACAGCAACATGCTTATTATTGCAGAAAAAATAACTTGAGAAAACTGAGAGAATTGTAACGAATTGATGAAGGAGAGAGGGCAGAAGGAGAGAAAGCAAAGAGGAAGAAGAGGAAAGGAAAAGAAGGAAGGAACCACTATGAATATAATACTGAATCCAAGGAAAGGAAGGAACAAGAAGGGGGAATGGGAGGTGAAGGAAAGTGAAAAAAAGAGAGGAAAGAGCAAATGGTAAGAGATCAAGTGGAGAAAAAAAGACAGAAACAAAAACCAACAACAAGACAGTACACGTTCGAAACGAACGAATCAAAAACATACTTACGGAACGAAAAATTCAAGAACGAGGATGGGGCGATGGCGCCGGGAGACAGCGACGACAACATCCAGAGCAGACAACAAACCTCAAATACCATGGATCCAAAAACACAGCATATAGAAAGTAGCATGGCACATCAGGGGAGGAGGGAGGAAGGATATGTCTGTAGAAACAAGAGAGATATACACTTGAAGGGAAAGACGTGTCACAGGTAAACAGGAAAAAACAAACTACAATAGAACTACAAAGGGGACACATGAGAGTGAAACGGCCATCGGAAGAAGAGATAGTAGGGGATTCACAACATCAGCGATAATGGAGAGACAACAGAATCATAACACAACGAGTTCCAAGAGGACGTAGCAGGTCTTGTGAACGAGGTCTGGATACATCCATAACATCTGGGCCTTGCCGTTGGAGGAACGCCTGCAAGGCTGCAGGATCTTGATACGTGGTTGTTCTGTCTTTATATGTGACCTTGATGAGACAAGGATGTAGTAGTCCATATCTAGCATTCAGGGCCCGTAATTGAGGTCGCATGTCCAAGAACTTCTTCCTTCGATCTGCAGTGGCCTTGGAGACATCTTGTGAAAGATAGACGCGATGGCCTTCCCACATAATTTGCTTCTTGAGCTTTGCAGCTGAAAGGACCTGTAGGAGGTCAGTGAATTGCAGGAATAACATAATGACACCTCTAGGCTTACTAGCGACCTTCGGGCCAAGGCGATGAGCCCTTTGGATGTTAACGGAAGTTAAGGCCGGAGCATCTAAGATCTTGGCAAGAAAGGATTGGAAGAAGACGGTAGGGTTTGACCCCTCTGTAAGTTCTGGAAGACGATATAGGCGTAGATTGTTCCTACGATTTCTATTTTACAAATCCTCCGTCTGACGTTTAAGTAGAAGTATCTCCGCCTCCATTGACGGAATATGGGAACAAGAGGATTG
The DNA here is from genome assembly GCF_964204655.1 of Triturus cristatus. Classification (NCBI taxonomy): domain Eukaryota; kingdom Metazoa; phylum Chordata; class Amphibia; order Caudata; family Salamandridae; genus Triturus; species Triturus cristatus. Next base: position 668,249,811 of record NC_140592.1, read on the forward strand.
CAAAGAGTCTGTGGAAGTTTCTAAAGTTTGAACACGTGACTCCAGAGATGACCATTTTTCCTGCATAGCCTGCATGTTCTTTGTGGTAGCTTCCATAAAGGGTTTGAACGCACGAAGTTCTTCCAAAATGAGATCCATGGAAGCGGATGAGGAGTTACTCCCTGGGGATGGTGGAACCTTCTTCAGGCGCTTAGAGGAAGCTAGAGAGGACAGCAGCTTTCCTTTGTTGCGCGCTTTTGGGATGGCTCCTCGTATTAAATCTGATTTTGGTGCCGTGGCGTCTACCATGTCCGGAGGAGGAGAATCCGAATCTGAGTCCACAGGTAATTGAGAAGAAGTAGCCAGCTTTATATTCCGGAGTTTTCCCATGAAGAGTCTAAGAGTCAGTTGAACGAAAGCAATAGGTCAATGATGAAAATACAGGAAACCTGAGTCAAAGAAAGACAGGCAAACATGAAAGACAGGCTGAAGTCACCACAAGGCGAAGCAATGCTGAGACGAAGCAAAAGCAAGCATGGTCATGCAGAAGTAGAATGGAATAACAAATGTGTGAGAGGAAACACAGTTGTGGCCCTGTAAGACATTTCCCCTCACAAGGTGACCTTCTAACAAGACATTGTACAGGAAGAAATGCTTGAAGTCATAAAAAATCGAAGTCAAGATCCATAAGTTCATCCATTTGTGTAAATATGAAAGTGAAAACGCTCCTCAAAATGGTGTTTACATCTTGCGAAATCGACGTTTTACTGTCCTGGGGAGCGGCAAACGAAATTCCGTGAAGATGCGCGATATGTCAGCGGAGCATTCCTCTGGTTAGCTACATATCAAGTAGCATGTGAGCGCAAATTCATCGTGCCGTTTCCGGGAGCTTCACTCCGACGCCGCCGTACTCATCGGGAGTTGGCCACGCCCCAACATTATTACATTTCTAATCACCTCTATGTTAAACGATTTCAGCAATACATTTCTATGACACTTCTTAGCACACTTCGATTAATATGCGGGTGCTGACTAATGGTGAATATGATGCACCCCTACAATTTCAGAATCACATGACGCTCTATCAGTTGGGGTCGACTGAAACCAGTGAGAAGCTATTATTGGGTGTTCTAAAGTTGTGCTGGTTAGCAGCTGTTAAAAGGAAGCAATTTAATTAACCGATATGCTGCTGGTTTTAAAAACTACATTTTATTTATTTTCTTAGTGCTTCTTCTGTGTTCCTATGTTGATAAGAGTTGTCATTCTGCACAGCATCACTGATGTAAAATTGTAGTCCTTCCTCTATTTTTACAAAATGTCCCGGTTTTTGGTTCTCAAGATCTGATCAGCCTAGACTCAGGGCAACTATAATCTGCTACTTTGACATAACCCAAGGACACGGTGTGAAGGGGAAAGCTTTTTATGCCCCTCTCAGGCTGTAACGCAGGATTTACAAGCTCCCCAAAAGTCAGGTTATCAAGGTGCATGTTTTTTTTTGCATATTTATATAGCGCAAACTCGACCCGAAGGTATTGGAGCACTTTACATGAGCACCGTATTTACATTACACATTCAGGCATGGGGAGATTAAGTGATTTGCCGAGAATCACAGGATGTGGACAAGACCTCGAGTCTCGAACTCTGGTTCCAGCACCAGAGTTGGCAGCGTAGCTGACGGACCACATCCTCTTCCCTGTTGCGGTCAGTGCACGTTTACTACGTATGCATCATAAAACAACAAATGACGCTTTATGATTTTAGTTACTACAGATGTCGCCCCCTGATGTCTCCTACACATTTCTTGACCCTCTGGATATTCAGATGTCGTTTAGCTTCTTCGAAGACAGCCTCGCTTTATGTCCCTTTGACTCCAGCCTGCTTCCTCTCCCTGAGTGGTTCTACCTTCAATCACCTGGGTCATGATCTCTTGTCTTCCTGTGCAGGCTCCTCTCCACCTCACCTCTTCTTCCACAGCTGCACAGAAGAGGGAAGTTATCTGCAGTCCTTGATCCCAGTCTCTCGGTAACAGCAAAGCCAGGCGTGTCGGTTGTTATCAGGCAGCATATCTGAGGTGGATTGCACAGCTTCTTCTGAATCAAAGCAGATGTAACGAGCTGACTCTGCATACCCAGCTCTCATCCTGAGGATCAGTTGTGGAAAGCAATTGCTAGAGGCAAGATGTGCCACTTCCACGGCCAAAGCTCTTGTCAATCAATACAGGCCTTATTTTGTCACAAAAGATGGGTGAGCAGGCACCAAATGGTTAAAGGGCCGCATATTGTAGACATTCCTACCTGAATCGCTAATTGGGGGCTCTCCTAGAGTGCTTAGTTTACCACAAAAGGAGACATCACACATGGCCACAGTGATGTGCATATCATGTAGTTATGTATGTATTTATTTCTTATTAAGCGCAGCTGTCACCCGAAAGGGTATCCTGGCGCTGAGACCTTATCAAGCCGTCAGGAAGGATGTAATTACATTGCTCTTGGGAACAGGTAGGTCTTAAGATCCCTTTTAAAGGAGAGCAGATCTTGACTACTCCTTAGTGCTAGAGGTAGGGAATTCCATAATGTGGCGGCCGTGTAACTAAAAGCACGGCCACCTATCCTTACTCTAGTAATCCTGGGAATCCTCACCAGGAACGCCGACGAAGATCTCAAAGGTCGGGCAGCTTGATACCAAGAGAAGAGATTCTGAAGTGGAATTGGTCCCAGTCCATGCAGCGCTCTGAAAACAAGGCATGACGCCTTGAAAGCGATCCTCTGCTGCACCGGCAGCCAATGTAGATCAGCTAATGCTGCAGAAGAGGAGGCAGAGCGTGGTCGCGACAGAGCCAATTTCACGGCCATGTTCTGGATCCTCTGCAACTTTAGGATCAAGATTTTAGGAGCTCCCAGAAGTAGTGCGTTGCAGTAGTCTAACCTACTGAGAATAGAACTACGCACTACCTCTGCTCTAGCACTTCGAGGGAGTATTGGTAGAATTTTGCGCAGGGCACGAAGCAGGCCCATGCAGGCCGCTGCAGTCTTATTTACTGAGACATCCAACTGTAGACCGGGTTCAAACAGGACTCCTAAATTGCGAGCCGATTCAGCGGCTTCTACAGAGCCCGGGATAGAAGTTGGCCAGAAATCGTCAGGTAGTGCGCGAGGGAGACGATCAGGCGAACAATGGAGAACCTCCGTTTTCGACCCATTGAATTGAAGTGAGTTAGCTCGTAACCATTCTGCTGAGGCCGACATACAACGGTGAAAGGTGTCCTTCGAGACCGCCTCAGTACCCTCAAATGAGAATATCAATTGAGTGTCATCGGCATAATTGATGACTGATATGCCAAATGACTTAATTAGGTCTATCAGAGGACGGAGATATAGATTAAACAGGATCGGACTAATCACCGACCCTTGAGGGACACCATAATTCACCTGTCGTGTGGCTGACCGAAATGGCGGTAATGCCACAGCTTGCTGTCTGTTACAGAGATAAGATGATAACCAGCTTAGAGCCAGGCCGTTTACTCCCACACTTTGAAGACGATCTAGGAGAACCTCATGGTCCACCGTGTCGAACGCGGCCGACATGTCAAGCAGCACTAAAAAAGCTGACCTATCCCTGTCGACACGCGTTCGTAGATCATCCAACACGGTGACCAATGCGGTCTCAGTACCGTGGGCCGGTCTAAAACCAAATTGGGCTGCATCCAGACAGGAGTTTGTTTCCAGGAAGTTGGACAATGCTCTCGTGACCCATCTCTCAAGAATTTTTATCACAAAAGGTAAAAGTGAGATGGGTCTATAGTTGGCCGAGCATAAAGGATCTAGAGAAGCCTTTTTTAGTAATGGAGTTACTACTGCCAACTTCCAACTATCAGAAACTATCGCTGTCATCAGTGACTGACAGCAGATGGAGTGGAGTGGAGGAAACAACTCATCTTGAAATGCCTTCCAGATCAAGAAATTCATGGAGAAATGGTACGCCATTCTTAATAAGTGCTCCTTGGATTTAATCCTTTTGATAGTGGAAGAATTATCTCAGGTTATCACTGAGCTTGAATCTGAAATTAAAAATCTACAAGCCACTTTAACAGCTCAAATGGCACCGGAGGTATGGTCTAAAACACTTGATGACATCAACCTTAAATTAGATAATTACGCAAAAGAAATTCATGAGCGTAAAATCAGAAAATTTCGCAGGGACACCATCGATTATAAACTAGATGAGGTCTACACCTGGGCGGAAGTGTACGCCCAGAAACGTAACTGGCAGAAACAGGGTACTACCTCTTCAGAGGAGAGTCTTGCATCGGTTACAGACACTCAGTTATCCCGTCCACCTGCCCCCACTAATGTTCAGTCACAAGATAGTGAACCAGCTGAAGCTGGGCCGAGTACATCAAAAGTGTCTTTTTTAGAGATAAGCCCAGCGTCAAACCAACCCCCCGTACCGACAATAACACCCTCAGTAAAACCCGTCGAGGGCACAGATTCGACAAAAACAGGATCCACGAGAAGGAAGAAACATTAGTGGTGAACATTTCTTCCAAATCTTTAACCTCCAAACAAATTGCAGTTCTTAATAAAGGCTGTTCCTTTGTTCCATCATATACAGGAAAGGCTCTTGACTCGCAGGTTGATCTTTTTAAATTTACTAGAAAGCTCCGCCTACGATACTTTTTTTCCACCATTGAAACCGCTCCCAATCCTACTGTAGAGGAGGGTAATTTGGAATTCAAACCTAAAAGCTTCTTTCTACCACCTTTTTCACATAAAACCATCGATTTGTTTGAGAATCTGGTCAAACAAGATTTAAAACACATTCCATGTTTAAAATCAGGGTCTTCTAATTTGACGAAAGGTGAAAAAATGGCATTGAATTCCTTAAGATGTAATACTACTCTACATTTTACGAAAGCGGATAAGGGAGGGGCACTTGTTGTAATGGATCGTACTCACTATGAAAATAAAGTTGAGACAATGTTACATGATGAAGATACTTACATTCCACTCACTGCAGACCCTACTAGTTCCTTTTTGTCCTTATTGAATTCCATTCTACAGAATGCTGAGGATATGGGTTGGATCAACAATAAAACTAGGGAATTTTTGTTTACGAGATTTCCTCGTAGACCTTCTTTGTACATGCTACCAAAGATCCACAAGAATGTTAAAGACCCCCCGTTGAGACCCATTGTCTCCGGTTGTGGGTCAATTCATGATTCACTAGGACGATATTTAGACACCTTTTTCCAACCAATTGTGCAGTCTAGTCCATCTTACTTGCAGGATACCACGCATCTATTGAACATCATTGCAGACATGAGATTACCACTTTCAGTAGAAGTCTTTTTTTGCACTATTGATGTTGTGTCATTGTACACTTCGATTCCTCACATTGAGGGTATTGAAGCTATTGAATGGGCTTTACTTAAGCAGGATTCCGTCAGAGCCAACAAAGTGTTTTTACTAGAACTTTTACACTTTTGTCTATTCCACAGTTATTTCCAGTGGAAAGGTGATTTTTTTCTTCAAGCTAATGGCACATCGATGGGCTTTTCTGGGGCACCTAGCTATGCCAACATTTTCATGCTTAAATATGAATCAGAGCATATTCTTTCCAATCCACTGTGGACATCTAATCTTCTGATGTATCGTCGATACATCGACGATATTCTGGTTGTATGGCAGGGGTCTAAAAATGAACTAGTGTCAAATATACAACAGCTGAATTCAATTAATCCTCGTATTCAATTCACATATTCTGTTGATCCTCAAAGTATTTCATATCTGGATGTCATTCTAACAAGGATAGGTACTAATATTGAGACAGCGGTGTACAAGAAGCAAACGGATCGCAATAATGCTTTGCATTACCAGAGCTTTCATCCTTGGTCTCTTAAAAGACATTTACCTTTTTCTCAACTGTTAAGAATCATACGTATTTCCTCTGACCCTGAGTCCAGCGTGCAGACTATGCATGAATTCAAAGACAAATTTCTCGCTAGGGGCTATCCCTCTAAAGTGGTGAATGAGGCAGCAAGTCGAGCTATGACTAAGAGTCGTGAATCTCTTTTGCTTAAGCAGGATAAACCGGTTTCCTCTAGCCGAGAAGTATTTGTATCTACTTTTTCCAGTAATTCCAATTTCGTCAAGAAAAGTATCCTACAACGTTGGGATCTACTTCAAAATGAAGCTGATTTTGGAAATCTCTTTACTGAGCAACCGCTATTTGCGTACAAACGATCTAACAATCTAAAAGAGATGCTTAATCAGACTCCAGTTAAACCAACCACGTCATTTAGAGGTATGACTACTTGCATGAACTGCTCACATTGCCATAATGCCATTACTGGCAAATATGTAACACACCCATGGACAGGAAAAAAGATCATGCTTAATTTCGACGCTAATTGTAACAGTCACCATGTCATATATTTCATCAAGTGTCCATGCAAGATGTTTTATGTTGGCAAAACTGAAAGGTCGATTCGGGTTCGAATTACTGAACACAAGAGTAGAATTCGGACCAAAACTACTAGTTCACCTCTTGCAGTCCATTGGTTGGAGAAGAAGCATTCTATTGCTCAATTGCGTTTTGGCATTCTAGAGAAAGTCACAGTACGTCCTGACAGAGATACCACTAAGTTTCTGTTACAGCGTGAAGCTTATTGGATTTGGTTTATGCAAAGCCTCTTGCCCAAGGGGCTTAATGATAAGTTCGAATTGGCTTGTTTTCTCTAAAGTTCATCATTATGCACATCGTTCATTGATTGTTCATGCATAACATTGATTGTACATTGTTTTAACCATACCTGTACTTGTTGTAAAGCAGTATAGGTTTTTGCATCAGTCGCTTCTTTTCTTTCCTCTTTCGCTGCTATATTTGCTGTTTACTTCGATTTGGTCTTTTTGTTTTTCTATTTCATTAGTTTTAAGCCTCGTTGAATTTTTCAATATGGCGGCTTTGGGCTATCGTATCAGTATAGTCTATATGCCAGTCCCGTTTCTATGATTAGTCCCGTTTCTATGATTAGTTCGGTTTAAAACACGCCGACGCGGGCGGCTTTTGAGAAGCCCGTGTTGGTGGTTAATTTGGGTGGAACACAGTTGGTTTAGGTAAGCGTTATTCTTTTTTGAAATTAGACTCTGAATAAATATGTTTGCGAGACTAGTATGTTAAATTTGGGTTTCGATATTTTCAGAGTCAGTTCGCTGATTACCACTGCAACTGCAGGCGTAAACTTCCCGTGGGTTGGCGATTGTGATAATTAATGGAGACTCATTTTGATCACTCACATCATCGTGAGAAATAGTGGTAAGCTTTGTTTAATGGCTGATTCTGTGTTCGTTTGGATGTGATGATGCCTTAAGGCTCCTGGTTTGATTCATTCATTTTTTACAGCGTAAACTTCAGGATTGGTGCAGATACACCTAGTCCTTTGTTTCTGGTATGCTTAATCGTGTTCTACTCATCGTAGTTTTTTCAGGTACGAATTGTCTTTTTGGAAGTAGTACACATTTCTCAGAGTACAGTGTTTTCACGTATAGGTTTCTTTTGGTGGTGGCATTTCAATTGTGTTACACGTGTTGCAAGTTTTTTTAGGTATGAACTAGTTTTGTGTTGAGCACCTATGGCTTTTTTCAATTTGCACATATTTGAGGCATATAGCACTTGCACCTTTCGGTTTCTTGTGGTGGTGGCATTTCGCTTCTGTTGCAATGACCATAATGTTATTCCCCTGCCTTTTCCTTGAACAGCAGAACTGTATATACATTTATTATGACAATTTATGATGTTTGTTTACAATTGATGCATTCATTGTCTGTTTTTATAGATTCCCCTGATGAAGGGCTGAATTGTAAGCCCGAAATGCATTGGGATTTGCTTCATGAAATTGTGAATTTTTGCTGAGAATAAGCAACGCTTTGTCAAGCCTTTTTTCGTTATTGATTAAAAATCAAACGGACACATGGATCAAGTTTCGCTATTAATTTGTTCCCTATGTGTGGAAAATCAACTATGTTCATGATCTCAATGTTGTATTATGGTATCTTTGTGAATAATCGTTTAAACATTGATTAAGTTATGTGTTACACTTTGGCCACTTTATCATGTTTAAATATGAGTATGCCCCACCTGGGCACCGAGTAGTGCACTTGTTTTTCTAGACACTTGTCTAGATTCTCTTATTGTGTTGTTGTACTTAGGTGGCTGGCAGTGCCACCTCTCAGGTGCACACTAAATCAGTTGAAGCGTTTTTTTACTTTTGAGTGGAATTGAGATTAGAGTTGGAGTTAGATGTAATTGAGTGCATACCCAGCTGCTTTCGTTCAATTAGATCTTATGAGGCATTGGGTCCAGAGGTGAACCTGAGGATACTCCATTGGCCAAAACACAGAATTCCTCTAACGAAAAAATAGGGAAACAAGGCAACTGAGGGGAGTCTACCTTGTTGTTATCCCATACAGGCGCCAAACTACAAGGGGATTCCACGGAGAGAGGAAGGGACAACACCGGCTGTCCGGGCATTGAAAGTCCATTCAAAATGGTCCTAATTTTCTCCTCAAACGCAAGGGCCAGAGAGTCACACAGATCTTCAGAAGCCGGAATGGCTGGGACTGTACATGACGGATTAGATAAGTTGTTAACCAACTTGAATAGGGTCTGCGATTTATTGGTGGCCTTCCCCAAGGTATCTTCTAAGAACTTTGCCTTAGCGCTTCTTAGCTGGGTCTTATATACCTGCAGGGCCACTTTGTATGCTACCCTATCCAACTCCTTATATCCTCTCCTCCAAGTACGTTCAGCCTGTTTACAACGGTTCTTGTGCTGTCTAAGATCGTCATTAAACCAAGCATTATCTCCTCTAGGTCTATCCCTCACCCTCCGCAAAGGGGCCAACTCATCTAGAGATGTCGAAATTTGCTGACAGAGGGCAGCATAGCTCTTGTCCACACTATCCTCCACCAAAAAACCTCTAGGCAATAGAGTAGGGCGGATCGGCTCCCTAAGAAGGCGAGCCCATTGACGATTAAGCTTAAAGCCACTTGATTTATTTGATTTTAACGGAGCAGGCAGAGCAATGGTCATATTAATCAATGAATGATCTGTCCAAGACTTCTTTTACTACGACCAACTCCCTCTCGGCGAATATCAGGTCTAACGTGTGCCCCTTAATATGGGTGGGTACCAGAACCAGCTGTGTAAGTTGAATGTTATTACACGCTTGGCAGAGTTCCTTATAGGCCAGATCTTGAGGGCCAGAGGGCCAGAGGTTAAAATCTCCCAATACTAAAAATTAACATGGGAGTTTGAAAGGTCATATATCAAATCGACCAGTGACTGAAGGGCTGTTGTAGCCGAGGAGGGAGGTCTATAGCATAGAAGCCCTGCAATCAAGGTGCCGCCCTGGGCCATGATAGAAAAGCCCATGAGCTCAAAACCTGACACCTCTTTTACTTGCAATTCCACAAGAGAGATAGAGTCTTTAAAAATGCAACCTACTCCACCCCCCCTACCAGAGGTTCGAGGAGTGTGTCTTATAAGGTAGCCCGGTGGGCAAGCCCACCCGAGTTCCAACCCACATTCCACCGATGCCCATGTTTCAGTCACAAATAGTATATCCAAATGTAAGGAATCTATTACAAGAGCAATCTCAGCATGGTGCTTAACGAGGGAACGAACATTCAATAAGCCACAAGAAAGGGTCCTATGGGAAAATTGACACGGTCGATCATAAACATCAGCCGCCATAAGGCACGATGAGGTATTGCAATCGTCACGATTATCTACCTGGTGAATGGCAGCGGACACCCCGGGAGCCCCCGGGTCCCGAACGGGCGCAAACGGGCTTACCTCTGGTGCACCTCCGGCGCGTCTATGGCACGTCCGCTCACCCATGTCTATTTATGGTATAACGATGCGCGGGCTTCCGGCTACTAGAGCCTCTAGACCCGACCAAGATGGCGCTTACGAGTGGCCCAAGCGTCAGCACCCACCCAAGATGGCGGACGGAGCACCACGACCCCACTACCTAAATCCCGCAGAATGCGAGTGAGGACACGATTTATAATGCAAGTAAGCCTAAACTGTGCCCCTGCTTATTGTACTAACAGCACCACATAGTTATGAAAAATAGCAGCGCGATTACAATACAGCGCGATTTTAAAAATAGTATGCCCAAAAGTATACCAATAGTGATTAAAAGCTGTCCAGCAATGCGCGCAATGGGAGAAGGTCTGTAGAGCGTGTTGAAAGAGCAGGTTAAATAAGCTCTCCAATGCGCGGGCTTCCGGCTAATAGAGCCTCTAGACCCGACCAAGATGGCGCTTACGAGTGGCCCAAGAGTCAGCACCCACCCAAGATGGCAAATTTTGCTCATTTTGAATTGGGGCTGTTAGAAATGGGGTCTCTAGTTGGCAGTGGTTTGCACCTTATCTAAGTAGGGACCCTCACTCTAGTTAGGCTAAGGGAGTCACACAGAGTAGATAACCCCTGCTCACCCCTTAGTAGCTTGGCATGATCAGTCAGGCTTATCTCAGAGGCTATGTGTAAATTATTTGTTAGCACACAGTAACACAGTGAAAACACTACAAACAAAAGGAGTCCACACCAGTTTAGAAAAATAGACAATATTTATCTGAAAAAAAAAAACAAGACCAAAATGACAAAAATCCAACATACGCAAGTCAAGTAAGCTTTATTGGTCAGTAAATTAAAATTATTACAATATAAAATTCAAAATGAGCAAAATTCGTTAAGACAGTAAAACTTCTTGGCATATAGCAACGGAGGAATCTTGAGACCTATTTTGTGCAGATAAGCAGGAGGCAACTAGGCATGTCTGGGTAATAGGTAAAAGTTCTTCAAAAAAGTAAAACATTTTGCATATAGCAAAAGAAATATCTCTAAGTGCACAATATAGTGTCCCGACTCAACAATCGAGTCCTATATTCTACAAATAAGCATGAGGCAGGTAAGCATGACTGAGGAGCTTAACAGTTGGCTTTTCCTGAAACTTGTGCAATTTATATTATCCACTTAAAAAAACAGTGCTTTGTGCAAAAAGAAGGGACATGTGCAAATTAGGTTTAGTTCTTAATTAACGGTTAGTGACACAGGTTCTTTGACCCTACCCTTGATTGGGTACTTTATTTAGCACCTGGCCAACTCCCGCTAAATATTTGACTGTTTTAGCGATTACTTGAGGGTCTCCAGAGTTTAAGCATGCTTGTCTGCAAGAGCGCACACTGACCTGGTTCCATAAGGCCCTGAGCTAGCGGAGGCGCAGATTTAGAGTAGACCTGCAGAAAGGATGGATCTTGTCTTCTTTTTGCTGGCTACACAACCTGACGGGAGCATCTCCTTCTGCACTTAACCAGGGTGCTGCGTGCACATTGGTTAGGAGGACTCCAAGTCAGCATTTTAGGAAGGTTCTCTTGATCCAACTTTTAAAGGTTTCTCCCAAGTATGGTTGTGGTTTTAGCAGTGTATAGTTGTTTAGTACCATCAATGTGTGGGCAAACTTCTCAAGGGATGTCTCATCCTCTAGGGATGAGATTAATTTTGACATTTTGTTAGTTGTTCTTCAGAGTGACTCGAGAGTAGGTGTTACGGACCATAATTGAGGTAGTCCGAGCAAGTCTTTGAGGTATTTCCCAGCTGCTGAGTGGGGCTTGCTAATCTCCAGACAGATAATCTGATTTATTGAGTTCCTTTACGCAGACTAGAATCTATAACACATGATGCTAAATGCTGCTCTTCTAATTATTGTTTGGTTGGCTAGACCAACTTCTAGCCTCATCTGGGTGGCCGAAGCATATCTGGGCAGGTGGAAAGTTTCCCTATAGATTCTGGTGGAGGTATTGTCCAAAATGGTTAAAGACCTCCCTAGAAGGGCTTCACTTCCGTATGCCAAGGTTGGAACTATCTTCACCCTCGCGATTGCTAAGATAGGGGTATATGATGGCCCATTCAAATTCCTAAAGAAGACCCTGAAACCTGCTAGTGCAAGCCCTTTTCTTTTTATTTCATCCTTGTGTGACTTAAAGGTTCCTTTGTTGTCGAATGTAAGACTGAGATATTTGTAGTCAGTGACCTTTGTAGAGTCGAGGAACCTGCTGGATTTCCCACTCTTACTTCTGGAACAGTTCATAACTTTAGTTTACTTGGTGTTGAATTTCAGACCATTCCTTAGTGAGTATTAGTGGGTGGCGTTCAGGAGGGACTGCATCCCCACCTTGATCCAGCTAATCAGCACCAAGTTGTCGGCAAATAGCAAGTTTGATAGGGAAATAGTGCCAAACTTTGGGTAGTGAGAGTTGACCATGGCCAGAGATGAAGGGAGGTCCACCAGAAATAAATTAAAGAGCATCAGAGCCAAGACACACTTCTGCATAAGCCCTCTGGAGATGAAATGGCTCTGGAAAGGTTTGCCCTGTTGCTCAGCTTTATTCTAACTCAAGTGTCCGTGTATATATTATTACACATCAGCACCTTCATAAATGGTACATTTGATGGTGCACCGTGAGTTGCAACCTCATTCTTGACAAACAGAGGGACGCACCTCATTAGAGGTTGCGGGTGTGAGTGGGATCAAATTTAATGCCAACTCCCGGTGCACCATCAAATGTACAATCTATGAAGGTGCTGATGTGCAATAACTGTTAAATACATTGTGAAACACATTGTTTTTCATGTTTGTTTCCAGCCCTGAAGAAGTCAAGGGTTTTACACCCCATTGACGAAACACGTGTTGGCTGGCTTGTGAAGTAAAAAACCATTAAATCAACAATCAAAAAAGAACACTTCTTTCTTCATCCTGCATCACGATTACTGTTTCGTATTGCTTATTTACTCATATGCGTGTGCACGGGACTTGTTGTTGTCCTTTGTGTGACTGTCTAGAGTAAATGCACAAGAGCCCAACTGTCAGCCAACCCAGACGTGTATCCTGCAGACATTCAGTGGGACAGAATGGTTAAGCAAGAAAATGCCACTTTCAAAAAGTGGCATTTTCAAACACGCAATTTAAAAAACAAATTTACCAAAAGATGTATTTTAAAATTGTGAGTTTAGAGACCCCAAACTTTAAATCTCTATCTACTCCCAATAGTAAATTACACTTAATAGATATTTCAAGGCAATCCCTATGTTATCCTATGGGAGAGATAGTCCATGCAATAGTGAAAAATGGGATTAGCAGTATTTCACTATCAGGAAATGTAAAGCACACCAGTACATGCCCTACCTTTCAAATACACTGTACCCTGCCCATGGGGCTACCTTGGGCCTACCTTTGGGGTGAATTACATGTAGTAAAAGGGAAGGTTTGGGCCTAGCAAGTGGTTGCACTTGCCAGGTCGACATTGCAGTTCAAAACTGTCAACACAGACACTGCAGTGGCAAGTCTGAGACATGTTTGCAGGGCTACTTGTGGGCAGCTCAATCAGTGCTGCAGGGCCACTAGTAGTATTTGATTTACAGTCCCTGGGAACACCTGGCGCACTGTACTAGGGACTTACTAGTAAATCAAATATGCCAATCATGGATAAACCAATCATCAATTCATTTTATGCAGGAAGCACTTGCACTTTAGCACTGAACAGCAGTGGTAAAGTGCCCAGAGTCCTAACACCGGCAGAAATGAAATGCAGCACACAGTAAAAAACAAGAGGTCAGAAGCAAAAAGACAGGGAAAATAACACCAAAAGATGGCAGGTCAAACAGGGCCCAGACAAATCAGACACCCTCAATGGGAGTAAGATGTGTCCTGGCAGGCCGGGAAGCAAATCTACCCAGACTTTCTAACTGGTTTAGGCCATATTTTGAATTTCAGACAGGGTTCTGGGCTGGGTGTGGAATGCATTTATAAACGGGGAAATGGAGACGCTACTGTGGGAGTCATTAGAGGGGAGAAAGAATGCCCTAACCCGGTTCATGGACCCTCGGGTTTGTGCAGAACACAATGTGTCAAGGAGGTCAATGGACATCTCTCATTGGCGCAGGAAAAACGCACCTGCTCCTGCCAATTAATTGGCTGCAGTGTCTTCAAAACCTTGTGAAGGTACTGTTCCCACGCTCTACTATAGGTGGGGTTATAGACCGTGTATGCCCAGTCCAATACAGCCTAGCATTCTGCTGGAGAAGCAAAAAAATCATTTTTGGGCATCCACCAATGGTCTTAAGTTTCAAAGTCACTGAGCTGAAAAATCACCATGTTAACCAGAACACACTAAATGGAGGCAAGATGTTATAGATGACCATACACAGGAACTTTCTTTCGCTTGTGAGTGTATAATATAGTGAACACCACTGAAAAGCAGAGGTATCTATGGTTATCTATGGTCAGAATGTCACGTGACCCCAGAACCTATGATCAGCAGATTTGGCAAGACACTGTATCAGGAGCCTGTGATGATGGAATGAGGGAGGCTTTGTTGACGAAGATATGGTAAGTATAATTTTATTAGTGGCATTATTATAATAACAATTACTACTATGAGTTTCCCAAGTTGATTAATTGCAAACAAAGCTAGCAAATTAAAATACTCGCCACTTCGTACCAAAGCTCTTACAGCACTAAGAAATTGAAGCAAGTCATCACAACCCACCCTAGAAGAGCTTGCTTCTTCCACCCAAGCATCTATCCATTCATCCTTTCATCCTTCTGTCCATCTGCTGATGTTCACCATTTTACCTTTACATTCTATCATCCATTAATTCTTTCATCCAACATTGTCTTTCACCATTCCATTTGTCCACCCATCCATATCCAAACCTATCCACCCATCTTCAAACATATCTATCTATCTATCTATCTATCTATCTATCTATCTATCTATCTATCTATCTATCTATCTATCTATCTATCTATCTATCTATCTATCTATCTATCTATCTTCCATCTCTCTATCCACCCTTTCGCTCATCCATCCTTTTGTTCATCTATCTATCCTCTCTTTCACTCCTCCATCCATCCTTTCACTCATCCATCTGTCCTTGTACCCATCCATTGACTCATTCATTCATTCATCCATCCATTTATCTTTTCACTCACTCATCCATCCATCCTTTCACTTACTAATCCATCAATGCTTTCACTCATCCTTCCATTCACTCTCCCTTTCACTAATCTTGTCACCAGAAGCATAAGTTTTGAAACTTGCAAATTTGAAATTTTACAGGAGGCACGTTACTATGTAGATTTACTTGAAGGCCGCTTGCTGTGAATTTCGCTGTATTGCTCAATGTTATGTTTGCACCTGCCTATTTGAAATCACAAACTTAAGTCTGCTTGTCTTTATTCTAAAAGTTTACCAAATTGGGGTGCAGTTTTACAAGCCCCTTTGTGACGCAGCTGTGGCGTAAATGTTGCTGCCCATTTACAACGTGAGGCATCTAGGGAGATGTGTCACGTTGTAAAGCCCTGTGTCACATTATACCTGCGCCAGGTATAATGTATGCAGGGTAGGCATTCCCACGCAAAAAGCCATGTTGAACTGACGCAGTGAAAACTACAAAATTTCACTGTGGCGCATTGCTGGAGTTGCGTCACTTTCATGCGCAACTCCAGCAATGCTTCACATGTGTGCCAACAGATGCGTCAGAATTTCTGACGCATCTGTTGATCCTTGCGCCTTTGAGCACTCTATTTACAGCGCATCCATAGTGGCGCAAGGACATTCGGCGCTGACGCAAGGAAACTGACACATCAATGCAGATTAATCAGTTCCTTGCAAATCTGCCCCAAGGTGTCAGTGTGTGCTCTTCTCCCCTCTGGGAGATCATCTTTTTGGCTAATGTCAGGGAGCCCTCCCCCATTTTCTCTTGCTTTTTAACATATGTATTTACACATTAATTCTAAATGCAGAGAACTGAATTTAATTTCGACAACACATAAACATGTCTATCGTAGCCAGATAATTTCAGTGCCTCAACTATTGCAAACATATGGGTGGCTGTCATTTCAATTTCGATTATTCTGGCCCTGTTGGCTCTTTAAGGAACCGCAACATGAGACACAAAACGTTTCTCATTACTGGATAGATACAAATACTACGAAATACAAGAAGTCTACAAAACAAGGAGCATTCCCATTATTTCAATATATAAGGTAAGAGGTTGCATGTATTGTTTAAACTTGAATGCTTTGGGTCGCATGGCCAAGATGGTGGCCACATAGGACATGCCAATCGCTCCTCCGCTGTCCAGACTGATAAATCAGTGCAATTGCAGAGGACCAGGGCCTCGAAACCAATTGATTCTGTGCTGAGAAATGGAGTGCTCACCATGCCACGCCCAGAAGGCTTCTATACTGCGGAGGGTTGATACGGTTGCAGATGGACGATGGCCCGACACGGTCGTGGCTTGAAGATTGACTCTGTCCCTTCCTTATTCATCTGGATGCTACACAGCTGGATTCTGCGGCAAAGCCGCAGAGGGCAGATGCTAACACAGAAGAGCGTCATCCTGACACAGGGCCAATACAGGCTGGCAGCCGTGGCCTGAGGGTCGGCGCTGCCCCTATACAATGACATTCCATGAGGCCGAATCCATTGGGAGCAGCCTGGATCTAGTGCCTACTGGCCCGGCTCCTCTGCGCTGCACTGTACCTGAGAGTATTGTTTGGGCCCTGAGGTACTGCCCCAACAGAGAAGACAACCAGCCCAGCCCCCGCCTCCTCCCAGCAGTGGACATGGCCTTCTTCGTCACTTTCCCTCATGCCAGCACACCCGCCATTTACAGCGCTGGGAGACTTGGATACAGAGCCAAGGTGCCAGGAGGATAGATTTCTTATTGCCGTCCAGACAGGTGAGAATTGGGTCTGCACGTCTGTGAGGCGGGAGGTGCAGCAGGAGAGTGGGGTCCCTCCACAGCACACAACAATCTGCATCTTGACACAATGCTGTCCCCAGGAAGGACTCCCAATGGTGGGCCCTGAGTGGATCACTAGGCACTAGTTGGGGAGCACTTGGGGGACACCCGCTACTGACCCACATGGCCGGTGTACATATCCAAAGCAGACTGTGAGACTTGACAGAGACAGCCTCTTAGCATCGCAACCGCCAACCAACACCCCACAGAGCGAGGACTGCAGGGCTGGTTCTGACTGTCCTCATGATGGCAGCATCTAACAACAAAAAGGAATACACCATGCACAACATGCTCACTTGCTCACCTAGCCATTACCAGCCCAACAGACGCCCCAACAGACAGCTCTAATGGATGATATTGGACAGGAAGGGGCCTGGGTGAGGCGGGCCTTCCTAGCATCTTTGTTTGATTCCCTCAAAATAGACTTACAAGTGATCAAATGATGCCTGTCACAGTAACTGAAGAAGGTGAGACAGGACCTGGCCTCCCTGGGCTGCAGAGTCTCCACACTGGAAGATAACGAATGGGCCAGGGGTGAAGAGGTTGAATTGTTGCGGCAGGAAGTTCTTCTCCTGTTTGAATGACATGATGATCCCCAGGCAGAGGACCTGGAGAATAGATCACACTGCAATAACATTCGATTGTGAGGTGTTCCAGCAGAAGCAGAAGAGGCGGACATTCGGCGCTACATCCAGGCTCTATTTCACAATATCCTAGGCCGCACAGAGTATGTCACGTTGCAGCTCATCAGATTACTTAGAGTAGAATGCCCCAGAAGCAACATTGCGAGACCCCCATATATCCTACTGTATGTCCGTGAACTCCAACCTAAAGAAGAAATCCTCTGTGAGGCCAGGGACCTGCAACCTCCCCAATTTAAGGGTCATAACCTGCTCACTCTTCCATGGCCTCTCAGCACTCTCCTTACAACATCGCAGGGACTTCAAACCGATCACAGAATCCCTGCGCTGTAAAGAGATCTCATATGGATGAGTCCATCCATTCAGGATTGTCTTCCACTAAAAAGGTCAACTACACCAACCTAAATCACTTGTGGAGGCAAGTTATATCTTGGGTCTTCAAACAGAATCATCCAACTGCTCCAAGCTGGGCACCCTGGGAGCAGCTTTCCATACACATCCTACTAGCAGTGGTTGGCTAAAGCTGGAAGACATCCTCATCCAGACCCAACGGTGGTGGCCCAAGAACGTAATGATGCCTGGACAAACTAACGTCAGAGAGTGGGATTGGCCCTACATTGACTGCATCAATACCAAGACTCAGCCCATCCGCTGAGTACACAAACAGCGGGCCCCTCCACTAAACTGATCCTGAGGCGACAGAGTGGCGCCACTACTTTCCATTACCCAGGAAGCCGCTCACCAATTTCCTGACTGGACTTTCGCCCACCTGTTTCTTTTCCATTTTAAATGGACTTACATGTGGTACAGTTGTGTTAGTTGTTATGTTTTATTTTTTTATTTCACTCTTACCATACATGTCACTCACATTTCACAAAATGAAGACACTGGGGCTCTGGAGTCACAGCTATTGAATCCTTATTATACTGCTCTCCCAGGTGCTGCACCGGGGAGATCACTATCACTACCACTGCGAGATGAAACCATGGAGGTTAAGTTCACCTGCCTCAGTATTAGAGGCCTCAATAAGCAAATCAAGAGGGCAGCTGTTCTGCCCTTCTTGGAACACAGCAGAAGTGACAACTTCCTACTCCAGGAGACACATGTACTGGCCAGGGATGAGCATAGGATGAAGTCCCACTGGTTCCCACACTAAATTTGGGCCACATGGCAGGAAAAAAAAGGAGGAGTGTCTATATTGCTCTCAAAGGGCTTCACGGGACAACTAGTGGGTAAATTGACAGAGAATAGGGGGCATTTTCTAGCATATAGCATACAGTAAGGACACCTCCATGAGACAATTGCCTCCATTTATGCTGCTAATGAACAACAGGAACACTTTATTGAATGTGCCCTAACATAAGTATTGGAATCTCCAGATGCAACCTTTTTGGTGGGGGTGATCTAAACCTTGTCATGAGCAATAACCTTGACCGGTTAGGCCAGGATATCAGCCAGACCAGGACTTTCTCGGCTGGAGATTTGAGGTGAATGAGCAAGTTTGGCCTGGGAGATCTGTGGAGGCAATCCCATCCTACAGTTAAAGGTTACACATTTTACTTCGCAGCCCATAAAACGTACGCCCACATTGACTATTAGCTAGACACCCCTGTGACTCAGGCTCTTGCCAAAGAAGTGAGCATTGCCCCCATTTCATTATCAGACCATGCCCTTCTCGCACGAGTGATCCAAGTGCATAAAGCATGTGTGCACCCTACAAACTGGAGACTACGTGATTGCCTCTTTCAGAACAAAAATAACATTACCACTCTAGATGTGGTAATCTCTACTTTCCTATAGAACAATGAAACAGGGGAGTTACCAGTGGTTACACCTTGAGAGACACTGAAGGCAGAGGTTAGAGGGGAACTGATGCCATATCGGTCGCAGAAAATCATCGGAAATATGAGAAATGAGATCAGTTGGAAAAAGCAGTAACAGAGTTAGAAGCCATACATAAATGTACGGGAGCCCCTAGGGTCTGGCACGAGCTTGAAAAAGCGCGGACACACCTTTAGCGCATCCACCTAGATAGGGCAGAGTATGCCCTAATGCATCTAAAACACAAATTTTAAATTGGAAGCAATAAATGCGGACAGATGCTGGCACATTGCTTCCAGGTCAAAACACAATAGAATACTATAAAAGCCATACAAGACGTTAACAGGAATGAGATTCAGGGGAACTCACAAAAAGCAGGGGTCTTTTGGGATTACTACAAAACATTATACACAGCTCAGAGACTTTGACTGGGCAGTATTCACACCTACTTGGAGATGGGTCGCATAACTACACTCACTCAGCTCAAACTTGGAGGAACCGATTAGAATAGAAGAGTTGACCTCCCCTATTGACAGGTTGACATTGCTCAAATCCCCAAACCCTAATTGATTATCGCCCCAGTTCTACAAAACTTTTTGCCATACTCTAGCCCCAATCCTCACTAGACTTTTTAACGCCTTTCTAGACACAGGGACATTTACAGAGTCCTTGCTGGAGGCCTCTATTGCCGTCATTCCCAAGCCTGCCAAAAATAAAACACTATTTAGCTCTTACAGACCTATTTCACGCGTCAATGTCAACGCTCAATGATTCACAAACATCCTAGTGCATAGACTTAACCCACTTATGCCCGACCTGGCCAACCCTGACCAGGCAGGCTTCATTCCAAATAGGCACCATGGAGACAACACCAAATGCATCCTCCACCTTATCAATTAGTCCAAGAAGTAACCGCTGCTTCTCATCATCGATACAGAAAATGCATTCGATAGAGTACATTGGCCTTACTCATTTGCATCTTTGAACAATTTCAGCTTTGGGGATACGTTTTGCCAATAGATTCAGGGCATCTACAGCTCTGCCTGGGACACAGTGAGGGTGAATGGGAAGCTGGGGAACGTGTCAGGACTGCCCGCTCTTGCTGCTCCTATTTGTCCTTTGCATGGAGCCACTAGCCCACCACATGCAGGCAGCCCCCAACATCACAGGAATTCCCTTTGGAGGGGCCGAGCACACTATCAGCCTATATGCTGACGATGTCATTGTAGCACTCAACAAGCTGATGTCACCACTACCCATAGCTCAAATACTTAACCTGTCAGTTCTCCTGCTCCATGAAGAGCACCTTCACACTACATTTCACATTGCCTAGTCTGGGTCAACTGTCCTCTAATTGGGGATCCAACTGACCCGAACCGTAGAAAGGATTGTAGAGGTCAACTACTCTGTCCTTTGCTGACAAGTCCAGGCAGACTTGGCTAAATGGTGTTTGGCTTCAACTCTACTGGCTAGGCAGAATACCGGCTACAAAGATGACCATCCTCCCCAAGATCCACTGCCGGCCCCTAAAAATGCCCTCTGGTCCCTGCCACTAGGGATAAATAACTTTATATGGGACGGTAAAAAGTCTTGCATGCAAAAGCAGCTCCTTGACACACAATGCAAGATGGAGGCCTGAATGTCCCTATAATTAGAAGATACTACCAGACAATGGAAAATTTCCTTTATGGTGGAATCGGGCAGAACAGCCACAGAAAAGCACTATTGGTTCATTGACCAGGCAGTGGCTGGTACACACATCGTCTGTCACTAAATCAACACTCAAGTATGGGTAGAAGTGGCGGTTTGAGCTGGGTTGACTTTGTTTCCTTCTCTATTGAACCCCATAGTAGTCATCCCAGACTTTACGCTGGGCCTAAAGTGTGAGAGGTTCCAGAGATGGCAGTAAGGGGGCTGCAAACCTTCTATTCGATGCCCATGTAATCATTCTGCATAGAGATAGACTATGGGCTGGAGGAAGCAGATCGTATCTAGTACCTACAAATATGACACTGGGTCATACACCCTTCCCTCAAACCACATGGGTATTTATGAAACGGGACGACAGACGCCTCATTACAGAGATCTATGTACTGTTAGGGCAACCGCCCCTACAAGATAAGACTGCAGGGCAGTGACGATGGGAAGCAGATCTGGGCGGCACACTCACGCACAACAAATTGGAGGACATCTACTATCGAGCAAGATACACAGCACACAACATGACTAATACAGAGGTAGATTCCAAAATAGCCTCATACTGGTACCTAAATTCTGCCCGAGTTAATAAATGGTGCCCGGAGCATAAGGGGGAATGCTGGAGGGGCTGTGGCGGAACTGGCACCCAACTGCACTTGCTCTGGCACTGCCAAAGCTGCTTCACTACTAAGGGAAATATTCAATGACATTGCTAGAGCCTTCAACACTCAAATTCCGAGATTTCCTACATACACCATACTGGATCTCCCCAATCACCTGAGCTACCCACTAAAGTTGATGTGAGGAAAGCAGATAGACCTTGACTTAGGAGCTGCCCACCAGGCTATAATTTACAATGGGGCTCCGATAGAAGCCCAGACTACACACCGTGGCTACATTAACTCTGGTTCATACTGGGAATGGAAAAATATACACTTGCAGCACAGCTTAAGAAAGAAACCTCCCAGGAATTATGGGCCCCATTTATTAACATCCTATCCACAGAATTTTAATGAGCTGAACTATGAGATCGACCAATGAGACCTCGAGATGATGCGTAGAGCACAGGATACACTCCATCCTTGGTCCAGGTCGCCCAATAGACGGCATAGTGATCAACATATGTTTTACTTTTGCAAGAGTGACGGTGGAGGTTACAGGGATAAAAGCTGAGTATTGTTACCAGTTTGCTATTGCTTCACACTGCTGTCCAAGGGTTGTAGGTGGGAAGCTGTGTAAGATTATTTCCTCAATGGATGTTTAACCCTAAAAAACTAAATTGAGCCATAAACTTGAACTCTTTCCTTGTGTTTAACCATTTTGGATTTGGCGCTTTCCGTCCTTGGCCCATGCATTGTGCTGAGGTATCCTTACTGGATTCTCCATTTTTACAGAAAGTGCCTCAAAGTCTCTACCGAATCAGGCCAAGCCCTAGCGTCAGGTTTCAAAACACCAATGCTGATATGCTGCTACACAAAGAGTTCTTCTTCTAAAAAAAAAAAAAAATGATTGGCATTTAGTATACAAACAGTGAATATACATCCATCCTACATATCAAAATTGTCTTCATCTCCATAATCCCCCAACTGCGGCCCAAGTGTGTTCCCATTGCTCCCAGAGTCCTGATGTGTTGATAAGCATTAGGCGTGGAGGCCTCGACCTCTCTGCTGCTACACAAAGCTTATTCACTTCTGTGCGTGGTAAAGGGACAGGAATTACATGTAACAGGAACTGGTGGCAGATTTTTAACTATGATTAGAGATCCCAGTGTTATGGTATTTATATTTTTTAACATTTCAGTCTGTATTTATCCTTATTTATTTTTTGACAGACTTATTGATATTTCTCCATGTTTATTTTGAGTTTTGAGAGTAAATGGAGTCTAAAATGTATATTGTCATATTTATTTATATGATGAACAGGCACTCATATTTTGATGCCTGTCACGTTTTAGCAAACTAAGCAGCCAAATATAGCAAAGCATTACATCCTCGGGTAAATATTGGTATTATACTACTAATATATGTTAACATATGCCTATGGTTAAGGAAATCTCAACCTGTTTTTTTCCCAATGCTGTCTAGATGCTCAGCTGTTGTCCTGGAATTCACGAAAGACAGAATGGAGAGTCACTCCGTTTTCAGTGCTTTTCCGCATTTAAAAATAAAAACAGGCAGAAAACACATTGTTCTCTGTATTTATCTGTAAAAATCAGTAAAAACGGAAAACTGGGGGGTATGTGTACTAGGAAGTGGCGGAGTGTGTTGTTAGCCTCCTTGGCTTAACAACACGCTCTGCCACTTCGGAAACACAAGGCTGCACCATATTTACAAGAATGTGGTGCAGCCTTGCGTTTCCCGCTGCGATGGCGCTAATTAGCGCCAACAAAGGCACCCTTGCATCAGAGTGTAAGGGTGTCTGCGTGCAGCGGAGGATTGTACAGGAAGGGACACCTTCCTGTACATAAACAAACCAAGGTATTTTGCTTTTTCCATGTGTGCTGCACAAGGCAGCACACATGGAAAAAGCAAAAACGAGGAGAAATAATGCATTTCTCCTTGTTTCACCAACTTAAGACCAGCATTTTCCTGGTCTTAATTTTGGCGCTGTCTCCTATGTAGGGGACAGCGTCAAATACAATGGGTGTTGTGGTGGAACGCCCACCACAACACCCACTGCACGTGGCATTGCTTCAACCTGTGCGGTGCTGCCCTAAAATAGGTCTTCTAATACAATACTGTAAATGGCTTGGTTTCCCTTACGCAAGAGTGCGTTGGATGTGGTCATATGACGACATAAACCTGTTGATCGATTGAATGGTGCCCTCAAACACAGCCAGAGAGAAGTGTGGATTGCTGCTGGTGACAGCCCTGTGCGCCCTCCTGTTCAGCATGTACATACACCCGATAGCTCCAACCACCAGCAATCCCAAACGTTAGCAGATGATTACCAGATCCAGATCCATCTCCACCTCAGGGCCAGCTCTGGCTATCGGGCTAGTGCCACAAAATGTCAGAACCTATCCATCACTGGCCGAAGGTGAGAAGTCTATGCCTCGGCGCAGCTAAAACTGAGATTCTGATAATGGGCAAGGCCAACAGAGCTCTTCCATTCTTACTTAGTAAAAAACAAATTAATACGTTGACCGGCCCAAAGATTTTCTGATGGATCTGCAGGTGATTCTGCCAATTTCCTGCCTTGCTAAATACAGAGTCTGCCTCGTCTTCATTCCACAACTTCAGTTACGGATTACCAAATAGGCCAAGTGATCACCGGCCTATGGGCCCTTCTCCTTTTAGGGGCCTGACACAACAGATCAAAATACGATCTCCTAATACAGCACGGTTCATGTGGGAAACCTGAAACCTCCTGACCACCTGGAGCGTGTCCTCTTCTCCGACTCCTGGTGTCATCAGGGGCCTGCGGTGATTCATGGCCCTCCACCACACCGGTGATTGAAGGACACCTAGACCCTGATACCTCGCCTTTGAGAACACTGGGTGTGAGAAGTTGGCCTGGCATATGCTAGTCACTAGTTATAGTGGCCACCTTGCACCAGTCCAATTCGACTCTTATGGTAGATAGGTTTAAGACAACCTTTTAAAGAAAGCTATCCTAGTGGTAGCTGTGGAGAGCAGCCTTCAGGCTAAGTCTCAGAGGAATGTAAAGCAGCTTGTTTTACCTTATAATCTCTTGAATTACCAAATGAAAGGACACCACACAGGTATATATATCAAATATATATGTATTTATTTCTAGACACACTCTGCTAATCTCTTTATGAGATTAGAAGCCAGATACACATTCAAAATTCAACGTTTCTCAATAAGTTAAGCACAAATATGGCTGGGGCCCTAGGGGCGTACCAGACCATATACTAAAAACATGGGTTAGGAAAGTCGAATTGCAAAATGACAAGGCCTAGGGCCTGTAGAATTGCTGGGGCTTCACCACTGCAGTGAAAGCAGGTAAGTAGTAGGCCCACGGGAGACGCGTGCAGTGTGTGAACACAGCCGCGGGTTCCCTATTGATTATAATGGAGCAAGTCGCGGTTTGATTCTTAAAGTTTTAGGGTACTTCGAGGAAGTCTACAAGCTAGCCACTTACAAGGTAAGTAATTCGAGGGCCAACACACACTAGGGCACCGGAGTGCACGAGTCCTCACCCAGGGAAGCCGGGTGCATAGGTGTCTTTTGGTGTCGGTTTGCGTCGTTGTTTTCTATGGAGACCAAAGAAGACTTGCTGCTTGCCTCGACTGAAGAAGTGTCCGGTGGAAATCAAGGATGGATTCGAGTTGCAGATGACCTGAAAATTAAAGGGACAGTGTTCCAAGTTGCTTGCCAGTGACCGGTGGCCAGGAAGATGGATGACCTCGTCGATGGTGTTTTGACTCTTCGCTCACGATGGCCAGGAGAGTTCGATGATAACCAGCAGCTGGATTCGGAGTGTCCCACAAAGTCTGCAGCTGACTGCGGTGTTGGCAACCGGATTGGAGCCAACAAGCCTTGGCAACTGCAAATCTCGTGTAGAGTGAAGAAAGTCGAGGGTGCAGACCAGCAAGGTCTGAGGGACTCACCCAGCAAGGGTAAGTGAGGGCCGGCCTGGAGCAACCAGGGGAGCCCTTTGAGTTGATAAGAAAGTCTTCGGGGGACCCAGAAGCCAATGGGCAAGTGATCGCGAAGGCACCTCTTCAGGAAATGCTTCACAGGAGCCCACGGTCACTCGGGATGGGGTAGGCCTCTGATATTCACTACAAAACCTACTGGAGGCTGGCGCCACAAATGGTCCAATGCACAAGTTCGTAGATCATCGTGAAGGGGTTGCACTTGACAACAGTGCATGGTCCCCGGGTATTGCTGTTCCTTGTCACTCGTGGGGTCCACTCACCACAGCTCTGCTGGAGACTCACAATGGCCATTAAGAAGCCAGGAAATCCACTTCCAGGGCTGAAGGGACTTCGAACTCCGGCGGGAGCGGGAAAGTTTTTGACCGTTGATTAAGGTTTTTGGTGCCTGCCAAGCAGGGGAGTCACTCCTTGACTCCAAGGGAGATTCTTCTGTCTTCCAAAGGCAGTGGAACATCGAAGGGCCAGAATTCTTCTTTGTAGAGCGTCTGTTTTGCAATGGCAAAGTTTGCTATCTTATACTGAAGATAGGGGAGGGACTAGCTCTATGACCACTCCTCTAGGAGGGTCAGGGGAGGGGGTGGTTACACCCACTACCCTTTGTCCAGTTTCTCACCAGAGCAGGCATATGCACAGAGGAGCCTACTGCTCCCCCAGTGCAGGACTTCAAAGCACTCTAGGAGTGCACCCCACCCAGCCCCAATACACTAAATCCTGTCTGGAAGGTGGTGACACCTCCCTGTGACAGGATGCCTATTGTTGGGCTTCCTTCACTGCGAGTTTCAGTCAGCAGCAGGAGGGCAGCCCAGTGACTGTGCTGGTGGCATCCATTTTGTGATGCCAGGGCTCTTTCAGATTTCTGTCGTTTTACATGTCGTCCCCTCTAGAAGGGTTGGATCATGCTCTCACATCATGGACTGATGTGGGGGTATGATTCCAAGTTGTTTGACACCAAACACGACATGTTTTGATGCAGTCATTCCAAAGTTAGCATTTTAATGCACTTAAGAGTATATGGTTTAACGGCATCCACAAACAGCCATAGAGAATAGACTCTGGTAGCTGCAGAGGGGCCCTGCTCATGCAGAGGCACCCCCTCACATTGTAAATCAAGCACCCTGCCCTCAGGATTGATAGGGCCTGTCATAGGGGTAGCTGATAGGTTTATATGTGTGTGTATGGTGACATATAGAAACCTATACCTCAGTGAGGAGTGTTAACACTACCTCACACAGGCTGCAGTAGCAGGCCTGTGGTGTCAGATTGAGTCTGCTTCCCAGGGGTGGCATAATACATGCTGCAGCAACTGGTAGGCCTGTGAAGTGCCTATGCCCTAGGGACCTAAGGTACCATATACTAGGGGCTCATAAGGTACCACAGTATCCAATCACTAGTGCATCTAATATGCACACCAAGTCGTTTAGAGAGAACAGAGAGACTGGGGCCCTGATTAGCAGGGACCCAGCCAGACTATAGCCAGAAACCAGTGTATACATCAGTAAAAAAGTGGGGGCAACATAAGTGCAGATCCTACTCTCCTACACAACCCCCCCCCAAATGCATGGACATTAAACTAACCTTGACCAGTTGAGTCTTCATGTTCTAAGTGGAAATACCTTGAGAGTTCATCTGCATTGGCATGTTGGGTCCCAGGTCTATGTTCCACTGTATAGTCCATCCCCTGTAGGGAAATGGACCACCTGAGCAGTTTGGGATTTTCACCTTTCATCTGTTTGAGCCATTGGAGGGGCTTGTAGTCAGTCTGAACTATGAAGTGAGTGCCAAACAAGTATGGCCTCAGCTTCTTCAGGGCCCACACCACAGCAAAGGCCTCCCTCTCTATAGCTGACCAACGTTTCTCTCTAGGGGTCAGCCTTCTGCTTATGAAAGCTACTGACTGGTCATGGTCTTCATCATTACGTTGAGACAGTACAGCCCCCACACCCAGCTCTGAAGCATCTGTTTGAACAATGAACTTCTTTTTGTAATCTGGACTCTGCAAGATGGGGGCAGTGCACATTGCCTGCTTGAGGTCATCAAATGCCTTTTGACAGCTAGCTGCCCACTGAACCTTTTTTGGCATTTTCTTAGATGCCAGATCATTTAAGGGGGTCACTATAGATCTATATCCCTTAACAAACCTCCTATAGTACCCAGTCAGGCCTAAAAAGGCTCTAACCTGTGTCTGGGTTTTTGGAGCTACCCATTCCATTATGGTTTGGATTTTGCTCTGCAATGGTTGAACCTGACCTCCACCTACAAGGTGGCCCAGGTATACAACCTGACTCTGCCCTATCTGGCACTTGGTGGCCTTGATAGTGAGGCCTGCTTTTTGTAGGGCCTCTAAAACATTTCTGAGGTGGACCAGGTTATCCTGCCAGGTGGAACTAAAGACAACAGTATCATCAAGATAAGCTGAGCAATAGGTTTCCATACCAGTCAGAACTTTTTTCACCAACCTCTGAAAACTGGCAGGTGCATTCTTCAAACCAAAGGGCATTACCACAAAGTGATAGTGCCCACCAGGGGTTGAAAATGCTGTTTTGGCCTTGGCATCATCAGCTAACTTGATTTGCCAGTAGACAGCTGTTAGGTCAAATGTACTAAGATACTTGGCTGAGGCCAAAGTGTCTATAAGTTCATCTGCCCTGGGTATTGGGTAGGCATCAGTCCTAGTGACTGCATTGAGGCCTCTGTAGTCAACACAAAACCTCATTTCTTTCTTACCACCCTGGGTATGAGGTTTAGGTACAAGGACTACTGGGCTAGCCCAAGGGCTATTTGAAGGCTCAATAACACCTAGTTCCAACATTTTCTGGACTACAGTCCTGATACAATCCCTGACATGGTCAGGTTGCCTGTAGATTTTACTCTTTACAGGCAGACTGTCTCCAGTGTCCACCTCATGGGTGCACCAGGAAGTCTGACTTGGGGTCAGGTTAAACATATGTCTAAACTGGTGCAGAACTTGTCTGCATTCAGTTTGCTGATGTTCAGTGAGGCTGCTTGCCAAAGCAACACCATCAACTGACCCATCATCAGGGTTCTGTGAGAGCAGGTCAAGGAGAGGGTCACTCTCCTCCTCCTTGTCCTCATCAGTTGCCATGAGCAAGCCCATGTCAGACCTGTCCACATATGGCTTACGTCTGTTGACATGGAGCGCCCTAAGGGGGCTCCTGGGAGTTCCAAGATCCACCAAGTAGGTGACCTCTCCCTTTATCTCAACAATTGTATGGGGGCCACTCCATTTGTCCTGGAGGGCTGCTGGGGCCACAGGCTCCAACACCCACACTTGCTGGCCTGGCTAATAAACAGTCAGGACAGCCTTTTGGTCATGCCAAGCTTTTTGCAATTCTTGGCTAGCGTCAAGGTTTTTAGTTGCCTTCTTCATGTACTCTGCCATCCGGGAGCGGAGACCAAGTACATAGTCCATCACATCCTGTTTGGGAGATTTGAGAGGTAACTCCCATCCCTCCTTCACCAGACATAAGGGTCCTCTGACAGGGTGCCCAAACAGAAGTTCAAAAGGGCTGTAGCCAACCCCCTTCTGTGGAACCTCCCTGTATGTAAACCGAAGTCAGGGAAGTAAAAGGTCCCATTTTCGCCTAAGCTTTTCTGGGAGGCCTTTAATCATTCCCTTTAGGGTTTTGTTGAATCTCTCAACTAACCCATTGCATTGTGGGTGATAGGGAGTAGTGAATTTATAATTGACACCACACTCCTTCCACATTGCTTTTAAATATCCTGACATAAAGTTTGTACCTCTTTCAGATATGACCTCCTTAGGGAAACCCACTCTGGAGAAAACTCCAATGAGGGCTCTTGCTACCACAGGGGCTGTGGTCGTCCTGAGGGGTATAACTTCTGGATACCTGGTGGCATGATCCACTACCACCAGTATAAATCTGTGCCCAGATGCAGTTGGAGGTTCAAGGGGACCAACAATGTCAATCCCTACCCTTTCAAAGGGAACCACCACCACAGGTAGTGGTATCAGGGGGGCCTTTGTTGTGCCACCTGACTTGCCACTGGCTTGGCAAGTGACACAGGAGCGACAAAACTCCTGGGTGTTCTCAGACATGTGTGGCCAATGAAAATGAGGGACAAGCCTGTCCCAGGTCTGGTTTTGGCCCAAGTGTCCTGCCAATGGGATGTCATGTGCTAGGGTCAAGAGGAACCCCCTAAACTTCTGAGGTATTACCAACCTCCTGGTGGCTCCAGGGGTAGGATCTCTAGCCTCAGAATATAGGAGTCCCTCATCCCAATAAACTTTATGGGACCCACTAGCACTCCCAGCAGCCTCAGCAGCAGCTTGCTGTCTGAGGGGTTCAAGAGAGGGGCAGCACTGTTTCTCTTTGGTCAGATCTTCCCTGGAAGGTCCCCCTGCCCCCAAGAACTCAACCTGATCAGGCTCAAGTTCCTCTGGGGCAGTTCCTTCTTCAGGCTCTGCTTCTCCTCCCTCAGGAGGGGAATCTGAGATCTGAGACAGAGGGGAAGGCACAGCCTTAACCCTACTGCTCCTCCTCTTGGGTAGCATCTGGTCCATAGTTTCAGGATCCAGAGCTGGTTCAGCTTTATGCATTTTGGCATGTGACCTGGTCACAGCAAACACCTCTGCAGGTATGCCCAACATCTCAGCATGAGTCCATAATTCCACTTCAGACCAGGCTGAAGTCTCCAGATCATTGCCCAACAAACATTCGATAGGGAGGTCTGCACTGACTACTACCTTTTTGAGGCCAGTTACCCCTCCACAGGAGAAATTCACAACTGCCAGACTATGGTTGGTCCTGACATTGCTTGCATTGGTAACCTGGTACATTTCACCCAGGATGATCTGTGCAGGGTCCACTAGATCCTCTGCCACCATGGTGACACTAGCACCTGTGTCCCTGAATGCCAAAGCCTGTTTGCCATTTATTATAGGCTGCTGTTTGTACTTGCCCAGATTACTGGGGCTCACTAGGAAGGACATATCAAGGTCTCCCTCTCAAACTAGCAATGCCTGTGTTGGTACTCTGACTAGGTCAGAGTTCACATCAGAACCCAGGGTCAACCCTACTACACCCTTATTCTAGTTACCACCTCCACCAATGACTGCACTAGGGGGAACAGGTGCCTTAGGGGCTGGAGTGGTGGTGGTTTGGTCTTTGGACTTGGTACAATCAGAAGTCCAGTGCCCTTTCTGTTTACAGAATTTAAACCAGGGCTTCTTTTGGCCTTTTCCCTTTGTAGACTGTGAATCCCCACCACTTGCAGAGTTTTGGGGCCCTTGTGAAGACTTCTGGTCTTTTGACTTATCCCCACCTTTATCTGAGCCTTTTGGATCTTGCTTCTTGGTGTCACCCCCTTGGTTCTGGGTTTTCTGCCTCACCCTGGTTCTGATCCATTTGTCTGCCTTCTTTCCCAATTCTTGGGGAGAGGTCAGATTAGAGTCCACCAGGTATTGATGCAACAACTGGTTTGGGCAATTATTAAGGATCTGTTCTCTCATGATAAGATTATACAATCCCATAAAAAATCAGTAACTCTACTACCAACCAGCCAACCTTCTAGAGCCTTGGTTGCACAAACAACAAAGTCAGTCCAATCCTGAGTCTGTGCTTTCTGGGTATCTCTGAACTTCAACCTGTACTGTTAAGTGGTTAAGCCAAACCCATCTATTAAAGCACTCTTCAGGGCTTCATAATCATTAGCATCCTCTTCTCTAACAGCGAGGAGCTTGTCTCTACCTTTATCAGAAAAGAAGAGCCATAAGATTACTTAGACGCAGCGGCAGCAGCGGGGGTCCAGCGGACTACGATACCTTGAGAAACCACACGACCCAGGAGACAGCGGGTCTCACGGCAACCCGAGGCCACGCCCCCTGACACCAGGGCTGTATTTAAACTCCTCGCGCCTCCCGCTTCGCGGGAGACGCAGCGGCAGCAGCGGGGGTCCAGCGGACTACGATACCTTGAGAAACCACACGACCCAGGAGACAGCGGGTCTCACGGCAACTCGAGGCCACGCCCCCTGACACCAGGGCTGTATTTAAACTCCTCGCGCCTCCCGCTTCGCGGGAGACGCAGCGGCAGCAGCGGGGGTCCAGCGGACTACGATACCTTGAGAAACCACACGACCCAGGAGACAGCGGGTCTCACGGCAACCCGAGG
Source organism: Triturus cristatus (assembly GCF_964204655.1). Lineage (NCBI taxonomy): Eukaryota > Metazoa > Chordata > Amphibia > Caudata > Salamandridae > Triturus > Triturus cristatus. The sequence continues at coordinate 668,281,604 of NC_140592.1, forward strand.
CCACGCCCCCTGACACCAGGGCTGTATTTAAACTCCTCGCGCCTCCCGCTTCGCGGGAGACGCAGCGGCAGCAGCGGGGGTCCAGCGGACTACGATACCTTGAGAAACCACACGACCCAGGAGACAGCGGGTCTCACGGCAACTCGAGGCCACGCCCCCTGACACCAGGGCTGTATTTAAACTCCTCGAGCCTCCCGCCACGCGGGACGCGCGCGGGCGGGCGCCGGGCTAAGCCCGGGCAAAGGGCGGGCCGTCTGTGGCCGTCAGGGGCCAGAGGAGGCCAGGCCGGGCCACATCTCTTTCCTGCACACTGCAAGATCCAAGGATGGGTAAGCGGAAACTACTTAATACCCAGGACCAGGGGGGAGCTAAAGCTAAAGTGCCCAGAAAGTCGGGAACTATTATTTCATACTTAACCTCAGCTGTGGGGGTATTAACCTCAGAAATAGCGCAAGCTGAGAGGGAGCTGGGTCTTGATGCCACCCAAGACCAACAGTCTGGCCTTCCGCAGCCGATAGGGAGAATCCCTATCCCATTGGAGCCGGTTGTTGTGATTGGTCCTCCAGCTCCTGCGCTGGTTCATCCTGTTGTTCCCGGAGACACTACGGCCACCATCCTACCCTTGATTTCTCCCCAACCTACGCCACAGCAGGCTGCTGCAAGAAAAAGGCCAACTAAACCTCTTTTAAAGGGCGTTAAGAGGTCGAGTAAAAAGCAAAACAAGCGGGACTCTGTACCCATTTGTACTGTACCAGAGGGTAGCCCTGCGACCATGGACTCCCTTTATTCCTCTATTCGGGACATGGTGGAGAACATCTTTTCAAGTCGACTTGAGGAGATTCTTACCAGCATAGCAAAAGACATTGTTGACACCTTGAATTTATGTGTTGCTAGCCTACTAGAAAAATGTGTTAAGATTGACTCTGCCCTTTCAGCATTAAATAAGGCCCGTATTACCCCTTATAACAGTACCTCACCTATTTTGACTGATGTCCCAATAGATGACCAAAATAGTTTTTCAGCAAAGGGTCCCTCTAGTATTGTGTCTACAGTTGTGCCCCACAATCTGAGTAATGACGTGACAATTTTAAAAACATCAGACGCAGTGGACCAGTTGATCGGGCAGGCTAGGCCTCTAAAACAAACTAGGCCTCAGGTGAAATCTGTTAGCGGCCATATTCCAATTAACTCGCCCACCTTACCTTGCATTAATCTCCCTCCTGAGGCTGGCCCGTTGGTGGTCATTTTGGTCAAGGTCCCACCTTTAGCACCTGGTAAGGTTGAAACAATCAAAGAATTATTGTCAGTCACTAGGAAATGGTGTGACCAGAATTCTTCTGGCTATGACAATATTTCTCACCATATTCTAACAGCCAGGCGGGTCGGTTGGATCGGAGGCACCCAGAAAAAACTTAAAGGGGACTGTGTAGTTGTAAATTTTAATAGTTCCTATGTCGTACCACGTATGCTATGGGATGCCTCAGATATGGATGGGGAGATTGGTAATATTAGGGCTGTCCCTCTAGGCTTTTTCTACCCACCGCTCCCCAGTTTCCCTGGAACCTGTGAGAGTACCCGCTATCCACTATGCCCAGAGTTCACTTTGGCTCCCTTGCCTTGTGCTGTATCTACCAAAGAGACTGCCCCTTGGTGTTTCCCTAAAGCACCAGCTAAGGTCAATCCCGGAATTAACTGGAGAGATAGGCCCCCAGAGGCTGTTGCTACATTTAACAGGTTCTCACCCTTGTCCCAGCTAGATTTAAATGACTGACTAGACCCTCCAGCACCAACAACTAGTAGTACTGTAAAGGAAAGTGCCATTATAGTAGACTCTGGAGTCCACATTAGGATCATGAGTTGGAATATAGCTGGGTTACGTTCCAAGCAAGAAGACGAAAATTGGTTAAACTATGTTGCAGGTTTTGATATTATTGCTCTTCAGGAGACATGGGCTAGGGACAACAACCTGTGGATTGATGGATTTAAATCCTATTGCCTGCCCGCTTTACCATCAGCAGCTGGCAGGGCAAAGGGAGGGCTGTTGTTCCTTTTTTCCATAAAACTTAAGGCGGAGATAAACCAGATAGTCACTGCCTCATCAAATTGTCAATTTATGGAATTTATCACTGAGTCTCAACCTAAAACACTGTTTATCAATTTTTATAATACAGGGGATTGTGTACCTGTGAATGAGCACCTTAGTTTCTTAACAAACTTTTTAGAGTTGTATAATGCACGTCAAACCACATCTGTACATATTATTTTTATGGGTGATTTTAATATTCATCTCTGCGATTTTAATTGTAAAATCGTTGACCCCTTTGGCCCGCCCCACTCGGTTCCCCCACACTTTGAACATTCAACTAAAGGTGAGGCACTTGAAGAGCTCCTCCTAATGGCGGATCTCTTTGAGCCATGTTTTTTATCTAAGGCTGAACGGGCAGCGACATTTGAGGCAAGGGATAGCGAATCAATCATTGATTATATTTTCTTATCCCCTACACTCTTAAGGTGGGTCCATAAGTATAGTGTCTTTCGCCTTCCTTTTAGTGATCACAATCCAGTGATTTTAGAACTCGACAAGGCTTTTTGCTTTAAAGTGGCCCCACTGGCGATAGTCTCCTCTGCTACCCTGGTCACTAGTGATAAGGGTAGGAAAGTAAAGTGGTCCAGAGTAGTTCCAGAGGATTTTTTGGATAGCTTGATGGCGAGGAGAAATGATGAGTTCAGGAAGTGTATGGACCCCTTTAATACGGGTGGTGAGACAATAGTTGCTTTTGACTCAATCTGTAAACAGGTCTCCTCTGATCTAACTGTACCTAGCATTCCGCGCAGTCAACAGGGAAATAAGTGGTTTGATGCTAGTTGTTCTAGGGCTCACCGAATTTTATTAACTGCCCTAAAAACACTGCCTCGTGATAAGGCTTTAATAGCCACCCTTAGGAGAGACTATAAATCTATAATTCAGCGCCGGAAAAACGATTTAAAACAAGAGGCCTGGGACGCTTTGTCCTCGATTGAAGTCCTTAAGGATAGCGCAAAATTCTGGAACATAGTGAACAGCCCTTTTTTAATAGGGAACGATAACGCCCCACTCGACATTAACATCCCAGAGGGGGAGTGGCTGACTCACTTCGAAGGAATTTATGCGAGTGACCTGACCCCTGAGCCTTTTAAGGTCCCCGATTCCTTTTTTCCCCTCAACCAGTTGATATTTAACAAGAATGATGTGGGGAAGGCTATAAAAGACTCTGCCTCTAATAAGGCCCCGGGACCAGATGGTGTCCCATTGGATCTTTTTAAAGGGAATATTGAGATCTGGAGCACGATTTTAACAAATGTTTTTAATGATAGTGTTGAGAATGGGTTCCCGGTATCCTGGTCCAAATCAATTATTGTACCGGTTTTTAAAAAGGGGGACAGGGGCGATCCGAGATGTTATCGGCCCATCTCACTAATCGATTCAGCGGTTAAAATATTGGGTAAAGTGGTTTTAAATAAAATCTCGGACTGGGTGACGGAGAAGGGGATTCTATCAGAGATACAATATGGCTTTAGGTCAGGCAGAGGTACTATGGACCAGTGCCTTAACCTGTACCTTTTAATTAATAAATATACTGTAGCCTCTAAAGGGTCCCTATATTTAGCATTCATGGATTTATCCACAGCCTTTGATCTGGTGAACAGATCAAGGCTGTGGACGATCCTGTTGGACCTAGGGTTAGACCCCTGCCTGGTGCATTTCTTAGCGGATCTGCACCAAGATTTGTATGCTGCAGTGAGGGTCTCCCACGAGGGAAAATGCACACGTCACTTTAAATCGGGCAGAGGGGTACGCCAAGGATGTATCCTAGCCCCCCTGCTCTTTACCCTATATATTAATAGACTAGATGTAATTCTAGGTAAAGCCAGTTTGGACACTCCGCGTATAGGGAGCAACACTCTTCCTGCTCTTCTATACGCGGATGATGCTGTCCTCCTGGCCCGTACCCCGCTGGGTCTACAGAGATTATTAACCTCATTTGGGGACTTTATGAGCTCACTGGACCTCGTGGTGAATAGTTCTAAATCTCATGTGATGTCCCTGGGCAGCCAGAAAAATAAAGTTAAAAAATTTTACTGCAAAGGAGTGGAGGTCACTAGAGTCAAGGTATTCACCTACTTGGGGGTCATATTTGATGATAGAGGTTCGTGGGCCCCTCAGCTTACTGCTAAAAAGAATAGTGTGGGTAGAGCATCTTCAGCCATATTAAGTTTTGCACGACGATTGGGTGGAAAACCTAGTGACGCAGTTCTTGCTATTTATAGGGCGAAATGTCTAGCCATAGCAGCCTACGGTGCCGCCATTTGGGGGTATAAAAAGGCGGAGGGAATTCAGATTGTAGAAAATAAATTTTTCCGTTCACTTCTCTCCGTCCCCCAATCATCTCCAACTTTCTCAATCCATCAAGAATTGGGGATGGGTTTTGTTTCTGATCATTTAAGTTTGGCCCCCCTTACATTTTGGTTGAAAACATGGTTGAACCCTGAACTTTCCCTTAATAGACTTATTCTAAAAGATTGCTTGGCCCTAGACAGAATGGCTAAGATCCCCTGGCTCTTGTACATCAAGAACATGTTTTATAAATTAGGACGTCCGGAGATTTACGAGAACCCAGAATCTATTATTAAGGGGGACATTGGCTGGGTTAAAGTCCAGTTTTTAAATATAAGAACTCAAGAGCGGGAAGATGAGGAGCTCACAAAAACATCAGTAAGGGCTCATTTTTTACTGATATCCTCTCCCCAGATTGAGCCCTACCTTAATCTGGTCAGGAATCACCATCATCGCTGGTTGCTGACCAGATTCCGTTTCAACCAAATTCATTTTGTTTTAGGGAGCGTTGAGGGATGGAGCAAACCTATAGATGCAGCTTTTTGTAATTGCGACGGCCATTCATTTCAAGATACTGCGCACTTCACCTTTTTTTGTAAATATTATGTTGAAAGCAGAAGGAAGTATATCATACCATTGTTGCGAGGGAGGGGTTTTTATCAAGTTAAACCTGCTTTGATGTATCTGCAATTATTAAATTCCCCCTGGATTATTTTTAACATTGCTAACTTCCTGGTTTCTGCAGCTCGCGCAAGGAAAAAAATTTGATGTACAGCCTACCTTATGAATTTAGTGTTATTTGTATTTGTCGGGATGGATTTTTATAATGTTGTTATTGTATTGTACTTGTGTTTTTAACAATGTGTAATACTGTGATGTACTTTTATGATTTTAATTAATCGATTAAAGTGGTTTTGATGATGATGATGATGATTACTGCCCACTGTTTCTGGGGGACCTGTTGAACTTTAAAGGCCCTCTCCATAGCAGTTATCCATTTGTGGATATCATCCCCACTCTGGTAGGGAGGAACAACCTTGGACAGGTTCCTATGGTCTGGAGTATATTCTCTACCTCTAGGGACACTGTTGCTGCCACCAGGGGGGTTCTAACCCCTCTATTCTAGCAGCTTTCTGGAGCTCAAAGGTTCTCTATCTAAGGCCAATTGCTTGGTTCTGAGGGCAAGCCTAGCTTCCTCATACTGGAGCATTTTGTACCTTCTTTCAGAGGAGGTCTCTCTATGTAAGCATGAGTTCCTCTGTTGGACAGAATCCTTGTCAGAGTGATATGAGTGGTTAGATTCCCTTGATGGGGACCTAGGCCTCTCTTCCACTCTGCCAACTCTCTTAGGGAGAATTCCTCTGTCCTGTGCAGATCCTTGTGGATCTGGCCCTTCAACCACAGAGTCCTGGTCATCCTGATTTTCATCATCAGACCCAGACACTGTTATTGACCCACCCCCTGTTTCAGACCTGTCAGCTCCTAGAGCTGACCTAAGGTCATCTGCTATTAACAGATCTATCAGGTGTAGGGCTGAGGGACTCCGTACTAGCTTCAGGTTTCTTGCAACACACATGGCCTTCAAGTCAAAGTAGGTCATGTCCTTGTACTGAGGCTGGGTGGACCCACTGGCTCCACCTTTTAAGGACATTGTAGTGTTGTGCAGTGTTGTACTACCTACAGTAGTTTGTGGCCTACTGAACCTACCTTGAGCTGTAGCAAGGGTGTGCTATCCCTTCACAAACAGCTCTAAGTTCAGTAGATCTTATTGATACTAAGCTTGACTTTATATGTACCTTTAGTACCTTTAGTGGTTTTCAGTTAGTAATTCAAATAGAGATTTTCTGGTTCAACAATGGCAAGCTGGAATCCCACACGCTGCCCACCAATGTGAGAAGTTGGCCTGGCATATGCTGGTCACTAGTTATAGTGGCCACCTTGCACCAGTCCAATTCGACTCTTATGGTAGATAGGTTTAAGACAACCTTTTAAAGAAAGCTATCCTAGTGGTAGCTGTGGAGAGCAGTCTTCAGGCTAAGTCTCAGAGGAATGTAAAGCAGCTTTTTTTACCTTATAATCTCTTGAATTACCAAATGAAAGGACACCACACAGGTATATATATCAAATATATATGTAGTTATTTCTAGACACACTCTACTAATCTCTTTATGAGATTAGAAGCCAGATACACATTCAAAATTCAACGTTTCTCAATAAGTTAAGCACAAATATGGCTGGGGCCCTAGGGGCGTACCAGACCATATATTAAAAAAAATGGGTTAGGAAAGTTGACTTGCAAAATGACAAGGCCTAGTGCCTGTAGAATCGCTGGGGCTTCACCGCTGCAGTGAAAGCAGATAAGTAGTAGGCCCACGGGAGACGCGTGCAGTGTGTGAACACAGCCGCGGGTTCCCTGATTATAATGGAGCAAGTCGCGGTTTGATTTTTAAAGTTTTAGGGTACTTTGAGGAAGTCTACAAGCAAGCCACTTACAAGGCAAGTAATTAGAGGGCCAACACACACTAGGGCACCAGAGTGCACGAGTTACCTCACCCAGGGAAGCCGGGTGCATAGGTGTCTTTTGGTGTCGGGTTGCGTCGCTGTTTTCTATGGAGGCCAAAGAAGACTTGCTGCTTGCGTCGACTGAAGAAGTGTCCGGTGGAATCCAAGGATGGATTTGAGTTGCAGATGACCTGAAAATTGAAGGGACAGTGTTCAAAGTCACTTGCCAGTGACCGGTGGCCAGGAAGATGGATGACCACAGATGTCGGGTGATTTCAGGTTGTCGATGGTGTTTTGACTCTTCACTCACGAGGTCCAGGAGAGATCGACGATAACCAGCAGCTGGATTCAGAGTGTCCCATAACGTCTGAAGCTGTCTGCGATGTTGGCAACTGGATTGGAGCCAACAGACCATGGCAACTGCAAGTCTCGTGTAGAGTGAAGAAAGTCGATGGTGCAGACCAGCAAGGTCTGTAATTGTAATTGTAATTGTAAAATCACTTGTATAGCGCATGGCTACCCGTAGGCATCCCAGCGCTTTTGGCAAAAAGTGATCCCAGGGTTAGTTCGCATTACATCATTTTCCCACACTAAATTCTGGGGAATAAAAAGGTTTTAAGTTTCTTCCTAAACTGAAGGAAGGTATGTTCCTGCCTCAAATAACCCGGGAGGGAATTCCATTCTCTTGCTGCTTGCAAAGAGAAGAGTCGGCCGCCTGAGCGGGCTCGTTTTATCCTAGGGATAATTGCCAGATTATGTTCGCTCGAGCGGAGATTGCGTTGGGGCCTATAAGAACTTATCATATTTTCCAATATGGAAGGACCTTCTCCATGTAAGATCTTGTGTGTGATGCAGAGAGATTTAAATCGCACCCGCTCCTTCACCGGGAGCCAATGGAGCGATCTTAAGGCTGGCTTCGCCGACGTACAACGACTAGTGACCGTTAAAATCCTGGCGGCATAGTTCTGGGCCACTTGCAAAGTTTTAAAAGTGGAAGTTGGGGCCCCAAGATATATAGCATTCCCGTAGTCAATTCGTGATAGAACCAACGACTGAACTACCGTCTTCCTTTCTTTTTCTGGAAGTTGGGGCAGGATTTTGCGCAGGGATTTCAGTATCCCATGGCAAACTGCAGACGTCTTTCTGGCTTGAGTCTCAAAGGATAAGACGTTATCAAGCCAAAAGCCTAGGCTCTTTATTTCCGTCTTGGGCGATGGTATGGCACCCATACTGGTAGGCCAGGCAAGATGATCGGGAATATCTTGTCTGCCTAAGAGCATCAGTTCCATTTTTCCTCCGTTGAGTCTCAATTGAGACAGATTCATCCAGTTTACCACCGTCTCCAAACAATTAGCCAGGTTGTTCGGCGGGGAATCTATTTGTTGCAGAGAAAACACCAGCTGGGTGTCATCTGCATAACTTATTAACTGGATGCCAAACGGAGCAACCAGTTCCGCCAACGGGGCCATGTAAACATTGAACAGTGTGGGGCTAAGGGACTCACCCAGCAAGGATAAGTGAGGGCCGGCCTGGAGCAACCAGAGGAGCCTTTTGAGTTGATAAGAAAGTCTTCGGGGGACCCACAAGCCAACGGGCAAGGGATCGCAAAGGTGCCTCCTCAGGAAATGCTTCACAGGAGCCCACGGTCACTCGGGACGGGGTAGGCCTCTGATTTTTACTGCAAAACCTCCTGCAGGCTTGGGCCATAAATGGTCCAATGCACAAGTTCGTAGAACGTCGTGAAGGGGTTGCACTCGACAATAGTGCACGGTCCCCGAGTATTGCTGTTCCTCGTCACTCGTGGGGTCCACTCGCCACAGCTCTGCTGGGGACTCACAATTACCATCGAGAAGTCAGGAAATCCACTTCTGGGGCTGCAGGAACTTTGAACTCCGGCGGAAGCGGGAAAGTTTGCAACCGTTGATTAAGGTTTTTGGTGCCTGCCAAGCAGGGGAGTCACTCCTTGACTCCAAGGGAGATTCTTCTGTCTTCCAAAGGTAGTGGAACGTCGAAGGGCCAGGATTCTTCTTTGTAGAGCGTCATCCAGGGTTATCTGTTTTGCAATGGCAAAGTTTGCTATCTTATACTGAAGATAGGGGAGGGACTAACTCTATGACCACTCCTCTAGGAGGGTCAGGGGAGGGGATGGTTACACCCACTTCCCTTTGTCCAGTTTTGCACCAGAGCAGGGTCAGGTAGCCCCCGAACCGGTTTGAGCTGGCATATGCACAGAGGAGCCTGCTGCTCCCCCAGTGCAGGACTTCAAAGCACTCTAGGAGTGCACCCACCCAGCCCCAATACCCTAAATCGTGTCTGGAAGGTGGTGACACCTCCCTGTGACAGGATGCCTATTGTTGGCCTTCCTCCACTGCGAGTTTCAGCCAGCAGCAGGAGGGCAGCCCAGTGTCTGTGCTGGTGGCATCCATTTTGTGATGCCAGGGCTCTTTCAGATTTCTGTCGTTTTACATGTCGTCCCCTCTAGAAGGGTGGGATCATGCCCTCACATCATGGACTGATATGGGAGTATGATTCCAAGTTGTTTGACACCAAACACGACATATTTTGATGCAGTCATTCCAAAGTTAGCATTTTAATGCACTTAAGAGTATATGGTTTAACCGCATCCACAAACAGCCATAGAGAATAGACTCTGGTAGCTGCAGTGGGGCCCTGCTCATGCAGAGGCACCCCCTCACATTGTAAACCAAGCACCCTGCCCTCAGGATTGATAGGGCCTGCCATAGGGGTAGCTCATAGGTTTATATGTGTGTGTATGGTGAGATATAGAAACCTATACCTCAGTGAGGAGTGCTAACACTACCTCACACAGGCTGCAGTAGCAGGCCTGTGGTGTCCGATTGAGTCTGCTTCCCAGGGGTGGCATAATACATGCTGCAGCCCCTGGTAGGCCTGTGAAGTGCCTATGCCCTAGGGACCTAAGGTACCATATACTAGGGGCTCATAAGGTACCACAGTATACAATCACTAGGGCATCTAATATGCACACCAAGTCGTTTAGAGAGAACAGAGAGACTGGGGCCCTGATTAGCAGGGACCCAGTCAGACTATAGCCAGAAACCAGTGTATACATCAGAAAAAAATTGGGGGCAACATATGTGCAGATCCTACTCTCCTACAATGGGGCGTCCTGAGCCCCTGGACCACCCCGACTCGCCCCATCCGCCTTCCCTCCGGTGGGTTGAGACTGCAGCTGGGGCCTGTGAATCCCCGTGACTCATAGGGCGTAATAACGAGCCTACCTGCTGCCTTCTGGGAGGTGCTGGATGCGGTCTGCGAACTGGGGCTGCAGGCCCGATCGCCGAGTCCACATGCTGCCTTTCCCCTGAGGTGGCCAGAATTTCTGCGGCTCCGGTAGAGGCCTGGCCTGATCTCCTGTGACTATTGCCGCTGCTGAAGGAGCCACGGCTGGGCTACTGCAGGAGAGATCGACTGCCCGGCCCTGAACCACATGGGGAGGTCTCACCAGCACTGACTGCGGCTGCTGGAGAGGGCCGCGAGCCTGAGGAGCTGCCTCGGATCCCCGAGTGACAGTGGTGAGTGCTTCCTGCCCCTGACGTCCTGCAGTGTGTGGCCTGGGGGGACCCTTCCATCCAGCGGTACGCGTCGTGGAGCCACAGAGTCCGACTGGCTCCCACGCTCCCCAGAGGCCCTCCTCCCCTCCCCCCCACCCTCTTCTGGGAGCCCTGGGATCTGAGGAACCGCTGCAGAGGTTTGAGACCCTGCCTCCTCGATCCCCACTGGTGACACCCCTACAGCACCGGGACCCACTGGGCAGTGGAAGCAGGGGACACCCTCGACTGATTCCAAAAACGAACGGAGGAGGCCCCCCTCGGCTGGTGGGTCACGGTTCAAGCCTGACCTGGAAGTCCCCGAGCGCCACAGATCTGGTGAGGCCTGATGCAGTGTCCATTGAAGGCGGCGGACCCTTGAGGGTGTGATCTTCTCTGGGTCATCGAAGATGTTTTCTGGTCTGAGCCGTTGGGGGTGTGATCTGGCCTGGGCCCCCTGACGCGCCCTGGGGACCTCCTCTGTCCATTTCAACCGACTGCCCCGGACCTGGGGGGCTGCGCTGGCTGGGCCCCACAGGGACTACTGGTGCCGGGCCTTGGTTGGCTAGGCCGGGGATGGCAGCCATCCAAGCGGACAGAGAGGTGAGCTGAACCCCAGGCACAGTTGGACCGGGATAAAGAGACTGTAACACACCTGCTGCAATTCACATACTCCAAGCTGCTCTTTCATTCCAGAGGATCCCTCCCGACCAACATTTTACACAAGAGAGATCCGCTGTACCATAGTTCTTTCATCAAGGCCTCCTGGCTGTCCCACCTAACAGCTAGGGGGGACCCAACCCGGCGACTCCTGCTCTTCCTGCACCGAGGCTCTGTCCAGGCCCGACGACATCCCATATGCTAAAAGATCTCGGGGCAGTGGGATTCCATTTCCCCTCAAACCTCCGGACACACCCGCCTTTTTTTCCCAGGAGAGTCACCCTTTCAGCAAGGTCCACTCACTTGACCCTCCGCGGCGACTGCCCACCCCAAACCTCTGGAGCCCCACCACTTGTGTATCCTCCTACTTGAGTCTGACCTGGAACGCTTTTGTCCTGACACAACACAACAAAATCAGATGCCCTGGTGACCCTAGACTGTGGGAGTACGACTTGGAGACGCATCGGCTCTGACCCTACTAGACTCTTCAGTCAAAAAGCTTTACTTCGATAAAATTATATCATAAAAGCATAAAAACGAACATAAAAATGCAATAAAAATCAGGACAAGATCCAATAGGGGCGAGAGAATAATACAAAAAATCAATCAGCAGACTAGATGAAAGTGCATTATTACATCCCTTTTCCAGTCCCCCTCGACCTGATACATAGCGTCTAAAAACGTGTTAAATACAGTCACAAAGGTAAAAATGAGTTAAATTACATTAAACACAAAAAAGGAATTATTTCCCCAAAGCATTTTGACACACAAATAAAAAAGACACTAAAAAATATTAAAACGAAGGAGGAAAGGATATATCACAATAGAGGACCCAGGAGTTTCAATCTAATCAGCCAGGACCAGGCAAGGAATTTGGCCACCCCACATACAAGCAAATCACTAGTGTCCGATTGGAGAATTCTCAGCGCATCACGGTGGTTCGCGGTGCCCAATTGTCTACAAACGGGACTCAACCATCTTACCCTGGGAGTTTTATAGAAAGGGCACTCAAACAGTAGGTGCGCTACAGTTTCCACCTTCGCATTACAGCATGGACAACTTGCAATCGTTTGGTGAGTGGGTTTCCATTTGCTAGTACGCTCCCAAGTGGGCAGAGTACCGAATCTAAACTGAATATACAGTCTCCTGTCTCTGGGCTTTTTGATTACATCAAGGTAAGGCTCCAGCCTTGTCACTGGTTTATGCAAATAGAAAGCCTCAGTTAAGCTGCCAGCATCCACAGCTGTATTCTCTTGGGTATCAATCCACATCCAATAAGCCTTCTTTAGATCAGCCTTACTTAGATGCATTCCGGACTCCCAGACATCTCTTAAACCCAATGCAAAAAAGGACTTTTTAATATTACACAACCAAGTTATCCTGTGGGACCCGGGCAAGCTCATCACTTCTCTGAGACCCTCAACGTATTTGGAGAGTTCGGGGGTACGCCATAGGCGAGTCCAATAAAGCAAGGGACGTAATCTGGCAAGATCCCTAACTGAGCGCTTGCCCATGTCTCTCATAAGGGGCTTTAGTGGAGTGCCCATTGGGAGCGAAACCAGATCCCTGAGGAATTTGTTTTCCGACATAGAGTTTTCATTAACATTGTCGAAGCCCCACAGTTCGGCCCCATACAGTGCCGAGCTTACAGCTTTCGCAGCATGGGCCACCAGTGCGGGAGCAACGCGCCTGCTCTGGGATGAGCGATGTTCCTTCCCAATTGCCCCGCAACTCTCTTGTGGTTAAGAAGCATTTTATCAATGTGGGGTCTCCAACTAAGTTTGTCGGAAATCCTGATTCCAAGATAATCGAAGATTTTGACGAACTCGAGAGGTGCTCCCTCCAGGGTAAAATTGGTTTTAGAGGATCTAGAGGGATTAAACGAGAGGAGCTTAGTTTTTGCTGTATTTATGGATAAGCCTCTCATATTGCAAAAAAGATTGAACCTATCAAGAAGCTTCTGCAACCCCGCAGGTGTTTTAGAGATAAGCAGGGTGTCGTCAGCGAAGAGTAGAGCTGGGATCTTATCTCCCGCCAGGGTCGGGGCATCAGCAGGAAACTCCCGTAAAAAACTTACCACTCCATTCACAAATAAAGAAAATAGAGTGGGAGCCAAAACGCAGCCCTGGCGCACCCTTCTGGTGACCCAGATTTTGGCCGTTTTTTGATCCTGACGACCCCATCTCACCTGGGCAAAATTGCCCTCATGAAGGCGAATCAAAAGATCTAGAATAGGTATCGGGATTCCCAGTTCCCTCAACACCGACCAGAGGCAGTCACGAGGAACTAGATCAAAGGCAGTCTTCAGGTCTATAAAGGCCAAATGAAGACTGCCCTTGCCAATCGAGACCACCTTCCAGTGCAGGAGGAGAAGCCGGAATACCTGATCAATTGTTCCCACATTTGCCCTAAAGCCTGCTTGATAATCTGACAGAACGTCATTTTCAATTGTCCATGACAAAATTATTTTTAACAAGACCCTGCTAATCACCTTCTGGCCAGCATCAATAAGGCTGATTGGGCGGTAGTTGGCAGGGTCTTCCCTAGAACCCTTTTTAAAAATTGGGATCACCTCTGCCCCTTTCCACGATTCGGGGACAGGGGATCCTCTGAGAAGGGAATTAAGTATAAGAGTAAGACTCTTCCTTCACCAAACATGGGGAGAGATCGCGGCCCCAAGTCCTCTACCACCCAAACACAAACAAAAATGGACCAGTTCACCACCGTTGAACATGACCCCCCAGAGGGGGGCCCGGGTGGCCTATCTCTTCGGGGTAACAATCTGGCTGCAATCCTGCAGGCCATCAACACAACTCGGACATCCGTGGAAGAGAAGATTGGAGAAGTCCGAGTCGACATGTCCCTCATCCGGCAAGACCTGGGCAACGCTACGGCCCGCATCTTGAAGGCCGAGTCTCGCCTCTCCAAGGTGGAAAACGTTGTCCACCAATTGCAAGAACAAGTGGCCCCAAGTGGCTCCCCTACAGTCCCACACTAAGGAGTTACACAAAAGAGCTGAAGACGCTGAAAACCGATCACGTTGTAACAATCTACGCCTGGTGGGATTTCCGGAAGGGAGCGAACAGGGTCAGGTGGCCAGCTTCATTGAAATGTGGATATCATCCTGGATGCCTAAGGACACACTTTCTCTCTGGCTCGCGATCGAGCGGGCCCAACGTTCCCTTGCACCCAAACCACCACCCGGAGCCCTGCATCGTCTTATAATCTCTCGGATCCTCAACTTCAAAGACCGTGATGCGATCCTGCGCGCGGCACGGACACTGGGCACATTGAAGTTCCAGAATCACACCATCATGGTGTTCCCAGACTATACCAGGGAAGTGCAGACCCAGCAACGCTCCTATTTAGAGGTCAAGCAGAAAATGCGGAATCTTGGCCTCTATAGACTCCTCTCCACCAGCTCATCTGTGTGTCATTGTTGGACGTGGCCCTGCTTGCAGGGTCATCCCAAAACTTTTTGCCTTCCCCCTAGCCTTTTAGCTGTGATGGAATTGGTGGGTTCAGGATTCTGAACACTTTAGCACTGGTTAGCAGTGCAAAGTGTGTGTGTTGTCTGCCTCATATAGGCTTACATTAGGGACCCCCATGGTAGAACAAGTAGATGCCATGTTTGGTGTGTCTGGAATGTGAATGTTCAATGCTGCGCAAAGGTGTACGCAGGTTTATTTTTACTATTGTGTAAATGTCACTTTTACACCATCGCCCTGTCTGTGTGCTTGTGCCTGCCTAAGGTGGGTTGCCAGTCTAGTGCTCGAAGTGACCAAGGCTGACTCCGCCCCCTGGGGTGTGTCCGTCTCACACACCCCCAGCTTTTGGAGGGAAGCCTGGCAGACAGGGTGCTCTACATCTCCCCCAAAACCAGTTGGGACCGGTTTCCCCAGAGAACCTTCTAGAAGCTGCTGGCCCTTTCTGGTAGGTGGGGTGAGGAGGATATATATAGAGGTGCTGAGACTCCATGTGTGGGGCTGTGCGTGGACTTTGAGTGAGAGGGGACACTCTGCCAGGAGGTACCGCCACAAGGGCCTGTGTGCTGGCCCCTGTGCCCATCTGTACCCCTCTGCTGTCCACAGGGCCAGTGAGAGCCCTTTACAGGAGTGAAGACTGCTATGCCAGGAGGAGTGCCACATTATGGGGGTTGACTGTTCCTCGGAACTGCTGTCCTGTACTGATGAGTGCCCACTGCCTGCTGATCTTGCCCAGCATTCCCTGCTTGCTCTCCTGCCCTAGCGCCTTGTGAGCGCTATTGATTGCTTGCCTGCACTCCAAGGAGGTGAGGAGCGTGGGCACTACTTTCTCTTGTGGGACCCTTGAACGGTGAGCTATCTAGCGCCTTGTGAGTGTTGGCCCCAGAAAAAGAAGGTGCGTGGGTCCTGCAGCGCAAGCTGCCAGGGAGAGCTATTTAGTGGGAAAGTACAGCGGGAGCATTTGACTTTATTAATCAGCGGGAGCCCACCCCGCATTTGGCCGCCTTTAGCGGGAGCCCACCCCGTGTTCCCTGCATGTCTTAAAAGAAAGCGGGTTTATGCGCACTGGGAATGGCGTGACTTGAGCGGGTGCCCAGCCCGCACTTCAAATCTGCTGAGAAATCACCGCTATGGCCCGGGATTAGCTGAGGCCGCCGCAGCAGGAGACGGGACCTCACCCGAGGGGCCGGAAGTGAGGAGAAGGGGGCTCCCGGAGTAACGAGGGAGCCCCGTGTCAGCCAAGGAGCCAGGCGGGAGCCTACCCCACGCTGTCGAACGCCCCAATGTCGATGGAGACTTCACTCCATAAAGGGGGGGCTCTCCGTGAGCTGAGGAGAGCCTCGAGTGCAGCCGGAGTCGTCCGGAGCCTCGCGGGCTCCAAGCCGAAGTCCCGGGTCCCAGGAGGGGGCCCGGGTGAAGCCAGAAGAGGTGCGGCCATTGGCTGGGCTGCCATGAGCTGAGGAGAGCACCGCGTGCTGAGCTTGCTGCCGGAGACCGGAGGAAGATGTCCCGAGAGGTCCTGGCAGGGCAGGGGACCGTCGAGGCACATGCCGGTGCCTGTCCCCTGCTGGAAGGAGTCCCGGTGAGTTGGGCTCATTGGGGAGCTGGGAGTGAAGGGGGCATCAGGGTATGTTGTTGGTGCCCGCCTCCCCGTGTGTCACTCTGAGAGGGGGACTCCCCCGTGCCAAGTAATCTGTTGGGACTAGTGACACAGCAGCGCTGCCGTTGCGGACCGCTGCAATGTGGGAGCGTTTTTGAACTCCAGAGTTCCAAAAGGGGGGGACTCCAATGCACCAGTGACGGTGTTTGGTTGTCCCCCAGATGCCCCGCCGGACAGTGGGCAGTTTTAGCATTGGGGGCAAGGTTTATTTGGAGAGTCCCGAAGGGGGGGTTATACCTGCCCAGGGGGGGTAGTGTTATATGCATCGGTGGGCCCTACTAACTACGTCTTATGCCCCATGAGTATGATTTATGCCTAATAATAGGACGCAATGCTATTGGTGTTGTGTGCAACGTGGCAACACTGTTGGTAATGCTAATGTTTTCCCCTAACGCTTACCAGGTTGGTGTTCTGCATAGTGTGCCATACCTCATGCTGCTAATGAGGTTTATGCCTATTGTTGTGCCTGAGGTGCTTTTAGGCCTAAGGAGAGCATATCATACATTTATGCCCAATTTGACGCATGCTGATAAAATGCGTAATGTGTTTCAGAGCCGAGGGGTTTCCATGCCTACTGTTCTCATGTCACTGAGATGCCGCATGCTCACATGTTTCCCCCTAATGCAGGAGGTGATTTAGGCTCATGGTTTATGCCTCTATGCTCACATGTTTAGGTAGACTGTGATTTATGCTAATGAGATTATGCCCACAGGTTTCTATGCCTAACGCTAATGTGGTGATGCCTTATGTTCACAGGTTTATGCTACTCTGATTCATGTTGATGCACCTTATGCCGACTGATTCTCATGCTACCCAGATGCCACGGGTGAATGTACCCATGCCCACTGAGACTTAGGCTTAGTTGGTACCTAATGTGTTTATCCTAATGCTTTTACACCTAATGAGATTTTCATGCCTGCTGTTATGCCTAAGGGGTTGTGATGCCTAGGCGATGCTGTTATGGTTATGCATAATGTGTTGACCATGCTCTAATGATGACTACTGCAGATGTTCCTGCCTAATGTTTCATGCTAAAGTGATTTACGCTCACATGTTTATGCCGGAGCCGATGTCGCTTACGCTGACAGCAACATTGCTGATCTCATTATTTTACCAGTAGGTACTGGTTAGTTTACATTTACTGTTCTGCATAAGGTGATGACGCTAAGTTAATTTCTTTTACCCAACAGGTACGGGCTGTGATACATCTAGTGCTTATAGACTCTCATTTATTCTTGGACTTGTGATGGTTCTGGCAGCGGCCCGATTGGCCCTGCCTTGTAAATAGTCCCCTTGTGAATTGCTATCCGGTGCCGGCTGGCACGGTGGATATGTACCTATGTTTGCATTCTAAGGTGTTTTTATAATACACAAGTTATTTTCATGCAACCTGGTGTGGAGTCTCTTTTTTAGTGTGCCTAGTGTGTCGCCTGTGAGTGCGTGCTGCGCAGGTGCTTTACACATTGCTTCCGAGTTTACCCTACCCGCTCCGCACCACGCTACCCCGTTTCTAACAGTCATCATTCAGGGCAAAACGCAATTCTTTGACTCCCTTCAGGCCGCCTGGACTTGGCTGACCAATTAGCGCCCCCTTGGGATCCGGCAAACCTCCTCACCTACCCACTCTGGTCCACAGGCCTCGTGACCTTTGTCTCCCAAACAGCGCATGAGACACACACAATCCCACAGAAGACGTGAGGGTCGCATAGACATCCCCAGATTGTTGAGCCCGACCACCCATGTGCCCAGGGCCGGGGCCTACCCCTCTGGCTCCCAGCCCCGACAAAGGAACAGATCAGCAGAAGACTCCTCCAGTGAACATATTCCCATGGGCACCATAGACCGGGCAGTCATGGACTTGGACCTTTTCCGCAGTCCAGTAATCTGAAAATTCCTCCGAAGGACAATATCGTTGACACGGAGAATCCCCACCATCCGAAGTTTTAGGGCTATCTACCCTGCAATGTCGTATTGTAGAACTTTGACTCTGCTGATGCCACTTTTACATACGACACGAGCGGAGAGGTCCACCACTCATCTCCTGCGCTAAACACTATTGTTTAGCTTCTTTTTCTTGAGTTGTAGGGTAACAGATGCTTCAGTTCCAGGAGTATAGGGTGGGGGCAGGGGGGAGGGGCGGGTTCAGGACCGTTGTCTGATGTTTAGTTTCAGGTTTTATACTACACCTTCCATCTCTGACAACATAGAGCACTTTCATATGAGATCATCACAGGCACATGACGACTTTGCACACTAGACACAGCTTTGGAGAGTTGCACTCACCTCCCACCCCAAGCTCGACACAGGGCGCGACCCAACGCACCCCTTGCACCACTTGCTCCACATGAAACACACAATCCAAGGATATAACTCCCTCTGGGTCATGTCCTTGAATGTGAACGGCCTGCTTGATCGCATCAAACGAACGGCAGTCCTGAAATATGCTCAACGACACTTCCCTGATGTCCTCCTGCTTCCATCTCATGGGATCCCACTGCGCCTTTCTGGCACGTTATGGTTTCGATAGAGTGCGGCACTCGGGCTTCAGCAGGGGCTCCCATTGAGTGTCCATCCTACTCAAAAAGATCTTCCCATTTGTCCTCTTTCACATTACCGCAGACCCGCAAGGGCGATTGGTGACTCCCTCAGGGACCCTGGGTGGGAATGTCCTTAATCTATTATCCATATACATCCCCCGCGACACTTGCCTTAACGCTACAACACCTCACTGACACTATCTCCACCTTGCCCGAAGGTCAGATGATCCTGTGAGGGGACTTGAAGGCGGTCATGCAACCCACCCTTGACACTACAGGCACCCCCTCCCCTTCCAGGTTGATCCACACCAAGAAACTGACTGACGACATCACCCCATCGCAAGACCTCTGCAACTCCCTCGCCTCCTACTTCCACAACAAGATCGCTGACATACACAACAGCTTCAGAACACAACCAACGCTCCCCACGACCAAACCAACGCCCCCCACCACCACCCTCAACGCCTGGACACCGATCAACCTCGAAGACACCATCAGCACGATGAACTCCATCCACTCCGGATCCCCAACCGACCCCTGCCCTCACCACATCTTCAACAAGGCCGATGCTGTCATCGCACCCCACCTGCAGGACATCATCAACACCTCCCTCGACACCGCCACCTTCCCTGAGAGCTGGAAGCACGCCGAACTCAGCGCTCTACTAAAGAAACCAACGGCGGACCCCACCGAACTCAAGAACTACCGCCCCATCTCGCTCCTCCCGTTTCCAGCCAAAGTCATCGAGAAGACCATCAACAAGCAACTGGCAGCCTTCCTCGAGACGACTGGGTCCCTCGACCCTTCCCAGTCAGGCTTCCGGGCCAACCACAGCACCGAGACCGCCCTCATCGCTGCCACCGACGACATCCGAACCCTGCTGGACAACGGAGAAACAGCGGCCCTCATCCTCCTGGACCTCTCCGTGCCATTCGACACTGTCTGCCACCGCACCCTAGTGCAGCGCCTCAGCAACGTCGGGATCGAGGAGAAGGCACTGGAATGGATCATCTCCTTCCTCACCGGAAGGACACAGAGAGTCCGCCTGCCCCCGTTCAGATCAGAAGCCACGGAAGTCATCTGCGGCGTCCCTCAGGGCTCCTCGCTCAGCCCCACCCTCTTCAATGTCTACATGAGCCCCCTTGCGGCCATCGCACGCCAACACAACCTGAACATCATCTCCTACGCCGATGACACCCAGCTGATCCTCTCCCTGACCAACGACCCCGCCACCGCCAGAGCCAACCTACACGAAGGGATGAAAAACGTGGCCGAGTGGATGATGACCAGCCGCCTGAAACTGAACACAGACAAGACGGAAGTCCTCATCCTGGGCTCCTCACCCTCCGCCTGGGACGACTCCTGGTGGCCCCCCGCCCTGGGCAACGCACCCAAACCGACAGACCACGCACGCAACCTGGGCTTCATCCTGGACTCCTCCCTCTCCATGACCAGACAAGTCAACGCCGTCTCCTCGTCCTGTTTCAACATCCTGCGCATGCTACGTAAGATCTTCCGGTGGATCCCCACCGAGACCAGGAAAACGGTCACCCAGGCCCTCGTCACCAGTCGACTGGACTACGGCAACGCCCTCTACGCCGGTACCACCGCCAAGCTCCAGAAGAGACTCCAGCAGATCCAGAACGCCTCGGCGAGACTCATCCTCGACGTCCCCAGACGAACTCACATCTCCAGACACCTGAGAGACCTGCACTGGCTCCCGATCAACAAAAGAATCACCTTCCGGCTCCTCACCCACGCACACAAAGCCCTACACAACCAAGGCCCGACCTACCTCAACAGCCGCCTCAACTTCTACGCTCCCAAACGCCACCTCCGCTCGACCAGTCACGCCCTCGCAGCCATCCCCCGCATCCACAGAGCGACAACAGGAGGAAGATCCTTCTCCCACCTGGCCGCCAAGACTTGGAACGCCCTCCCCACCGACCTACGCCTGACCCACGACCACCTCTCCTTCAGGAAGAAGCTCAAGACCTGGTTGTTCGAGCAGTAGCGGACCCCCCCCCCCCAAGCGCCTTGAGACCCTCCGGGTGAGTAGTGCGCTTTATAAATGCCTATGATTGATTGATTGATTGATTGACTGGGCGGCCACCATGGGCCTTTGTGACATATGGAGGATCTGGAACCCTCAAACCCCCCAATACACACATACTTCGGTGACGCACCATTCCCATGTACGTATTGACATGATTTTTATGCCAGCCACTGACAGTCAACGTGTGACCATCGCTGGAATCAGCTAAACTGCTGTGGTGCTCATCAGTCGCCCATGTGTACAGTTGGGGGGACAAAAATGGGAAACTCCTGCTCAGACTGGCCTCGTATCCCATGGCAAATCAGATAATGCCTGAGATCCGTGAGTCCCCAAGAACCATTTGTCGTATCTCAACTGAGATTGCGCAGGTTTTTGCAGGCTAATACTCTTGTTTATATTTGGCACACAGGCTGGAGGATACTCTCGCAGACTTCCTTAACCCTCTGCAAATCTCCACCCCCTGCTTTTTACACTCAGAAACAGCTAGTCTGGACCTTCCCTTCACCCCAGAGGAGATAGGTGCGGCGATCTCCCAGCTGGCGTCTCGGAAAACTCCAGGTCCTGATGGATTCCTCCAAGAATATTACGCTTCCTACCGTGAGCAGTTGGTCCTCCATCTCTCGGCTTTGTTCCACCACGTGGCGGAAGTCGGGGCCTTTCGCCCAGAGACGGATACGGCCACCATTGTGGTCATTCCTAAAACCCAACGCCTTCGTCATTGTGTGCGGACTATCGGCCGATCTCCCTGATTAACACCAAAATCAAAGTCTACGCTACGGTTTTGGCTCAGCGCCTGCGCCAGCTCCTTACCAAGCTGATCCATCCAGATCAATGTGGCTTCATGCCAGCTCGGGCCACCAGGCACTGCCTACGAGGCCTCCATTTGGCACTTGCTAACCGTCAGGCAATCACCCCTATCTAACGCTTCTTCTCGTAGACTTCGAGAAGGCTTTTGATACGGTGGACTGGCTTTACCTTGATGAGGTGCTTACAATGATGGACATGGGCCAACAGTTTTGGCGCTTCGTTCGGGGTCTATACTCTAACCCTAGAGCCATAGTGCTGATCAACGGAACCCTCTCCAAGATATTCCCAATCAGGAGGGGTACAAGGCAGGGCTGCCCCCTCTCCCCGCTCATTTTCACCCTGGCGATGGAGCCCCTGGCGTGTCTCATCCACGCAGATGACTTGATTCAGGCTGGACATGGGGAAGCCACCATGTGGATAAAATTGCACTATATGCGGACGACGTCTTCACTTCTCAAAAGGACCAGGAAGGGCCTTAATCGCTGGCAAGCAGCCTTACCACTTAACCCACTTGGGAAGGTGGCACTATTTAAAATGATGATCCTCCCCCCGATTCCTATATATTATTCAAAATACTCCCTTTCATTATCCCCGAAGCTGGTTCCGAGAGGCCAACGCCATGATCATACGGTTCCTGTGGGGTACGGGAAAACCGTGGATGTCTCTTGACCGCTGCCGCATTCCGTCCTTTGATGGCGGCATGGGCATGACGGATCTCTACCTATACCACTTGGCCACGAGGTTGCTTGTCCTCCACGATTGGTTCACCGGGGGATAGTCTGATCCAGCATACCAAACTGAACTGCTAGTCATGGACTTCCCTCGAATCCAAGCTCTCATTTACGGATCCCCCATCCTTAAGACGCTTCCAACGGTGACCCGAACATTTTTCCTGGCCTGGCATTCGGCCTTGTGTCATACACAATGGGAATCCAAACTGACCCAACAAACGTCACTCTGGCAAGGCACGTGGCTCAACGAAGTGGCGGTGCTACGAGGGTTTAAACACTGGGACTACTTTGGAATTTCCCAACTCGGCGACGTGTGGGCAGGAGACCATACACGGGTACCACACTCCCTGATTTCAGTCCACCAGAAACACAGGTCATGATGGGAAATCTCAGGAAGGGAGGCATATCACGCATATACCGCACCCTCACGAACAACAGCCCCACATCTCTGGACCCTCTTAGAGTTCGCTGGGAGGGTTGGCTAGGCCCCCTTGAGGATGAGGACTGGCGAGATGCCCTTATGGCCCCCAAAACAATCACTACCTCGGCCAGACTCCACCTCGTCCACCTTGTCCATGTCTATTACCGCCACACTGCGTACCTTACCCCAGAGTGACTATATAGAGCAGGGCTGCGCACCTCGTCTGAATGCACGTGCTGCAGACACCACCCAGCAGACTTCTACCATGTGGTCTGGTCTTGCCCCAGCCTCATAATCTACTGGGACAAAATAGAATCCGAACTCACACACATCTTGGGCTGGCATGTACCTCACATTCCTATGCACATACTTCTGGGCGTTATGAACGGTCTAGACAGGTCCCGTGCAGACAAACTATTCCTGTGAACAGCCATCATGGTGGCTAAACAGGATATTGCCATGGCTTGGACGCAACCTGACCTCCCCACAACAGCTAGATGGCGCCGAGGAGTGGACTGGTGTGCCGCTCAGGAGAAACCCTTATTTGAGGCCAGGGATTGCCCAGCCAAGTACCAAAGAGTGTGGGGTAAGTGGACAGATCTAATGGGTTAGCGTGGTCAGAGAGCATGGACTCTTGCCATTGTGCTTACTGTATTATTTCACAACTGATGTCCCCATGATGTCATATGTGTAAACTTTTATACTGTGCTGTCAGTGCTAACTTGTCTTTGTTTTCTAAACATCAAAACTGGTGAAAACACTGGTAGCTCAGTGGCGTAACAAAACTTGAGGGGGCCCCAATGCAAAGAGCATGGAGGGAGCCCCCTCCTGACTCACTCAGGAGCTCTCAGGCCAGGGTACTGTGCTGAGGGGGCCCCTGAAACTCGGGGGCCTCCTGCACTGCGGAGGCTGCTGGGACCTTTTTTATGCCACTGAGCTGTACTGAAAACCATACCACAGCACTCAAGACCTGGTCACTGTACCAGCCCAGGGCAATGTTTGTCAGCCTAACTGAACTTCCTGCAGCGAGTCCAAAAGCCCTTGTTCCAACAAATTTCTCCTCTCCTGACGCTTACATCTGTTGATGATCCCAACTCCAGTGCTGTTGCAACTACGAAGCAACAAAGGGAGTGCAGTCGACAAGCTAGAGACCTTGTAAACTCCAGACCCAACTGTCTGTCACATGAAGTGATGGAACTTAAGCTTTCCGTGCAGAAGCTAATGTTAAGGACACAGGACATTTTGGCGGCTGCAAACTCATTCAAGCCTCAACAACTGGATAACAAGCTAAAGAATGCACAGAGCAACAATATGGTCCCTCCACCTTCTGTACCTCCAGACAAGTGCACTGGGCTTGACTAATTCTATGACACCCAATAAGCGCGGGCCTGAGTTACCAGTTGTGACACTTTGTACTTACAATCATCAAAGAAATTATATTTTTCCTGCAAGACCACCCACTCCTGCTGATGACTTGCAGGGAGAGGGCCCCTTCAAACTTTACGAACCCCTTGTTTTCCATTAATGACCCTTTTGCCTTTAGACAAGAGAAAAACAGGGGAGCAGTTTGGAGGAGGACTCACATCAAGGGGGAAGTTATTTATATGGTCAATGACCCCAAGTTAAGTGAGCAGGCTAGGCAGCATAATGAATCTTTACAAAACAAAGGGCCAGATGTACGACCATTTTTTGCTGTTGCAAAAGGGTATTCTACCCTTTTGCCACCGCAAAAGACGGTGGTGGTATGTACCAATGCTATTTTGCGAGTCACAAACTCGCAAAATAGAGTTTGCGACTCGCTATTAGGAAGGGACGTGCCAAGGACGTCATTTCCTAATAGCGAGTCCAAATGGTATGTACCATTGTTTTGCAACCACATTCACAGTGGCAAAACACTCGCAGTTTACCACCTACTTCAAGTAAGTGGTAAACCATATGCAAACGGGAAGGGGTCCCCAGGCGACCTCTTCCACTTTGTGAATGGGTATGAAAATATTATTTATGGGCAGGCAGTGGTCCCAGGGACCACTGCCTGCCCTTAAAAAATGAAACTGAAAAGTTACATTTTTCTTTTTTAAATGCATCCCATTTTCCCTTAAGGAAAACGGGCTGCATTTAAAAAAAAAAATGCTTTATTGAAAAAGCAAAAACAACAATTGATGGACAGAATGCAGAACAATGTCATACATTCACCCCAGTACAGAGATCTGGGCCTAAATCCATCGTTTTTTTGCTCACCATGCCATTCCAGTTTGAACCCAGCCATATGCAAATCAGTCTTGACCCTGTGCCCCATGGGAACAGTCCAGCCCGAACTGCCAAGCCAGGTCCTCCCTGGACTGGAAACACGCATCCTAGGACCAGTTTCGGGCTTTCAGCCCTCGTCAGTCAGGATAGCTTGATTCCAGTGGCATGGAGAGCACGGGACTCACGTCTGAGCATACCCTTCCCACTCGGGGTGACAAATGCAAAAACAACAATTGATGGACAGAATGCAGAACAATGTCATACATTCACCCCAGTACAGAGATCTGGGCCTAAATCCATCGTTTTTTTGCTCACCATGCCATTCCAGTTTGAACCCAGCCATATGCAAATCAGTCTTGACCCTGTGCCCCATGGGAACAGTCCAGCCCGAACTGCCAAGCCAGGTCCTCCCTGGACTGGAAACAAGCATCCTAGGACCAGTTTCGGGCTTTCAGCCCTCGTCAGCCAGGATAGCTTGATTCCAGTGGCATGGAGAGCACGGGACTCACGTCTGAGCATACCCTTCCCACTCGGGGTGACAAATGCAAAACCAACATTGATTCCGGTCCACGGAAGACATGGCTTGGCAGTTCGGGCTGGACTGTTCCCATGAGGCACAGGGTCAAGACTGATTTGCATATGGCCATGTCTAAACTGGGGTGGTGTAGTGGGCAAAAGAATGATGGATTTAACCCAGATCTCTTGACTGGGGGAGAATGTCTGCATTGTCAGCATTCCGTCCATCCATTGTTTGTTGTAACGCTTTTCGCCCTAAGTGGGATGGGTATTCCCAGACGTGGGACCCGTGCTCACTACGCCACTGGAGTCAAGCTATCCTGGCTGATGACGGCTGATAGCCAGAAACCGGTCCTAGGATGCTTGATTCCGGTCCACGGAAGACATGGCTTGGCAGTTCGGGCTGGACTGTTCCCATGAGGCACAGGGTCAAGACTGATTTGCATATGGCCATGTCTAAACTGGGGTGGTGTAGTGGGCAAAAGAACGATGGATTTAACCCAGATCTCTTGACTGGGGGAGAATGTCTGCATTGTCAGCATTCCGTCCATCAATTGTTTGTTGTAACGCTTTTCGCCCTAAGTGGGATGGGTATTCCCAGACGTGGGACCCGTGCTCACTACGCCACTGGAGTCAAGCTATCCTGGCTGATGACGGCTGATAGCCAGAAACCGGTCCTAGGATGCTTGATTCCGGTCCACGGAAGACATGGCTTGGCAGTTCGGGCTGGACTGTTCCCATGAGGCACAGGGTCAAGACTGATTTGCATATGGCCATGTCTAAACTGGGGTGGTGTAGTGGGCAAAAGAACGATGGATTTAACCCAGATCTCTTGACTGGGGGAGAATGTCTGCATTGTCAGCATTCCGTCCATCAATTGTTTGTTGTAACGCTTTTATTGAAAAAGCAGTCACAGACATGGTGGTCTGCTGACCCCAGCAGGCCACCATCCCTGTGAGTGCTAGCCATTCCCAATGGGATCGCACATTGCACTTGCCTCATGAATATTGATGAGGCATGCAATTTGCGACTTATACCAAAAGGGAGTCACTGTTCCTTAGTGGAGAAAGAAAGAAAGAAAGTAAGAGGTACTCTCGTCGTGTGCTACTCTAGCTGTGGGGGACAGTGTGTCCTCTTCTTGTTGCCCTCACACACCCCGAAGGATGTCATGCATCATCATTGAACTTTGCTCCTTGTCGGGCCGGCGCTGCAATGCCCTACGGGTCCCCCGAAGGGTCTCTTTAGCGGAGATCTTTTGATGAAGCCGTATGGGTGCGTGGGTGTAAGTGGCAGTGAAGTCCTAAAGGGTGTATTAAAAAATTGCTGGAGGGAGAGTGATTAATTGTATTAAGGTGATCCCTCTGTCATCATTAAAACAAAGTGTGTGGTGCTGCTCTAAGGGGTATTATGTCCCTTGGTAGCTGGGCATATGTTCTTGTCAACATGTTTTGCACTTTTGTGGTCTCTGGAGGAGATCCAGAGCGCTTTGTCAGGACCAAGTAAGAAAGTTAAATCTACAGTGACCCGAAGGTTTCAGTGCCGCTGGATAAATGATCTGGGCTGCATCACCTGTGTGCCGCTCGCTGTCTCCATCGGCGGAGACAGCGAGCGGCACACAGGGGATGCAGCCCAGATGCACTGAAAGAACCCTTTCAAGTGACCCTCACTGATCTCATGGGGTCTTACCATACTTACTAAGGGAAGTTCTACTCCCTTCATTTATCCAGCGGCACTGAAACAAAAGCGCAAAACATGTTGACAAGAACATATGCCCATTAGGGACATATGGTTGACCCAGCTACCAAGGGACATAATACCCCTTAGAGCAGCACCACACATTTTGTTTTAATAATGACAGAGGGATCACCTTAATAAAATTAATCACTCTCCCTCCAGCCATTTTTTAATACACCCTTTAGGACTTCACTGCCACTTACACCCACGCACCCATACGGCTTCATCAAAAGATCTCCGATAAAGAGACCCCTCAGGGGACCCGTAGGGCATTGCAGCGCCGAACCGACGAGGAGGAAAGCCCAATGATGAACCATGACATACTTCGTAGTGTGTGAGGGCAACAAGAAGAGGACACACTGTCCCTTACAGCTAGAGTAGCACGCGACAAGAGTACCTCTTACTTCTATTTCTTTCTTTCTCCACTAAGGAACAGTGACTCCCTTTTGGTATAAGTTTAATTTTGGGAGCATGAGTCACTGGACCTCTTAACTTGCTCCTAGAGTCCCCCCCCCCTTGATAAATAGGATATTCAATTTGCGACCGCTTTGGGAATCGCAAACAGTGTTTGAGACATGGTTGAACATTTCATTTTGCGAGTGACAAATTGCGAGTTGCAAAATGCAAGCGTCGTACATCTGGCCCAAAATCATCTATTGGAACACAACGCAACATGGCTTCCTCTACTTCATCTCCTCCGACATAGTAGACGTGCTTCGTATGTCTAGGAGAGGGAATCACGTGACATGATCAAGTTAACTTTAATTTATCCCAATTTAGTAGATGTGCTTATATCCTTAGATGCATTCTCCATACTTCCAGTTCCACACAGGATTCAATTTAAATGCATTCCTCTCCTAACCTTTCTTCCTCAGTCCGTCACAACAGTCCATTTGCACTCCGTCTGCAGCACCGTCTGCTAAATTTAAGAGCAACCTGTGGTATAACACCAATTGTCAGAAAGCAAAATCTCTTCTTGTTCAAGCTGTCAACTCCTGTGTCCCTTCCCTGATCAGATAAACCAGATCAAATTATAGGAACACTCTTGATGCTATCACAAGGAAGTGTGACCAGACCATTTGGGTGGATCTTGTACAGGATTCAAGGCTAATACTATGACTTTGTTCTGGCATAATATTGCCCACGGCAGCAGCGCAGGAGTTACCACCACTGACAAGTTCTTCCAGCCACCACTATGGATTTGTCATTTTCAGGGTCTTTATTGCATTGCTCCTGCACATGGGGCTTGCCAGTTTCCCCACTCCAAAAGTTTGTCCAGCCCCACCACATCCATTCTACTCCAGGGCAGACAACCAGGCCGCTATTGATACGTTAAGGGCAGGTAAGGCTCTGGGCCCGTTTAGTTGAGGTTTCAGTTGGGAACCATCTGCATGAAATGTTTTACATATGACTGCTCTACTTCCTAATTTCCCAGCACATACTGTTAGATCTGTAACTGCCAGGAAGTAGACAATATTGAACATGTATCACTTTGTGTTTCATTTGTTTTTGCTAGGGCCTTTACCAGTATTTGCCCAACCTAATAATTTTTCAGTCTGACAGCTCCCAGCCCATTGTGTTTTCCTTAAGTAGGCATTTACATTGTGTGTGGCTCTCCAGGAAACACCTTGGTTTGCCAATATAGGTGTTCTCAAAAGTTTGGTCCAGGCTAAACCCGAGGAGTTGTGGGCCTATACTGCGGCCAACGAGTATAACCCAGACTGTGAACTTACGGGCCTTAATTATATCTTTATCTAGTTTTATGGAAATATTAACTGTATATACATCATGATTTGGAAACTTCAGCCTGGGCTAAAGTAGAACTGAAGGTTCATTTTGAAATGTTAGGCCTCCCTGAGAAGGCGGATGTGACCCTTAGGGTCCCAATCCAACCACAGGGAAATTCAGGAGTAGTGGAGTCTGAAAGAAAGGCCCAATCTACTCAAACATAGAGCACGGGGAGGAAGAAAAGTCTTTTTCACCCCAGACTTTATGCGAGGGTCAGCATCCTCAGGGAACAGATCCTACCCCTTGTGAAGGAACTGCCCCAGAGGAGGTCAGGCCTGTCCTGGCAAAGCCACTGAAGGCAGGAGAAACTTCCAAGGAGGTACCCAGTCTGGAGCAGGTATCCTGCCCCTCTCTATCAAACCTCAGTCAGCCTAGGGCTGCAGAGGCCAAGGATATCAGTGCTTCTCACAGGGCCCACTGCCAAGAGGAATCCCCTCATCCCCAGATAAGGGCCCCCCAGCCTAGCAGTACTAGCCAGGTGGATATTCCTCAGCAATCTGAGGGATCTCTCTTACACTTAGCAAGTGACATCCCCCAAATGGACTCTGTTGGACAAAGTAAAACCTGGGACAAGGCTGTCCCGAACCTTAACTTGCCCTCTATTGTTCAAACCTAGCAGGATCAACCAAAACTTATAAGCAACCACAGGTTGGCCCCTAGGGATAAGTACAGGACAGTAAGCTGTCAAAAGGCATTTGCTAACCTGAAGCAGGACATGTGCACTGCTCCCATCCTGCAAAGTCCTAACTACTCTAAAACGTTATTGTCCAAACAGATGCATTTGAGATAGGGATAGGGGCTGTGTTATCACAACTAAATGCAGAGGGCCAGGATCAACTAGTAGCTTTTATCAGCAGAAGGTTGACCCCCAGGGAGAAACGTTTGTCAGCCATTGAGAGGGGAGCCTTTGATGTGGTCTGGGCCTTGAAGAAGCTGAAGCCATACCTGTTTGGCACGCACTTCATTGTTCAGACAGACCACAAGCCCCGCTTATGGCTTGAACAGATAAAGGGTTAAAACGCCAAACTTTTGAGGTGGTCAATTTCCCTACAGTGTATGGACTATACAGTGGAACATAGACCTGGGAGTAACCATGCCAATGCAGATGGACTCTCCAGATATTTCCACTTAGAAAATGAAGACTCAATTGGGCAAGGTTAGTCTCATCGCCTTACGAGGTGGGAGGTTGTGTAAGAAAGTAGGATCTGCTTTTATGGTTAGCTCCACTTTTTGCCTGGCACTATGTTGTTTCTGACTAGTTTGACTGAGATCCTACTAATCAGGACCCCAATCTCTGTGCTTTCTCCCCTAAACTGGGATGGTAAGTACTTAGGTTCAACCCAGATTGGACACTGATGTACCCTTATCAGTCCCTAGGATATTGTACTGAGGTACCCAGGGCATAGGAACACCAGGGGTCCCCCATGGGCTGAAGAATGTATTATGCCACCCATGGGAGGCCACTCAACCTGTAACTACAGGCCTGCCATTGCAGCCTATGTAAGCTGGTGCTAGCACCACTTACGAAAGATATAGGTTTCCCTATATCTAAGGTCACTGCACTTAAAACCTATAAGTCACCCGTAAAGCAGGCCTTTCAATGTTAAAGGCAGGATGCTTGGTTCTAAGTGTGAGGGTGACCCTGCATGAACAGGACACCCCTACAACCTTCAGAGTCCATTCTCCCGGATTGTAAGTGCATCAGCCATTACGATACATAGAGTGGCCATGCGTCATTACGCGATGACCATCTCTAAACTGGCTGTTACGAACCCTGTAATGTTTGGTATCAAACATGTTGAAATCATGATTCCATGCACTGTAAAGATCCTCCGGGAGGCCCTCAGTGCTCTCAGTACCAGTCTTCTAGACCCGGACAGCACAACATGGCTGCTGCCAACCAGAGACACAATTCTACCCTTCTGCTGCTGAGCCAAGTTCAAGCAGGGGAAGTCAGAACAATAGCTATTCCGTCACAGGGTTTAGTGTATTGGGGCCTGGTGGCAGCCCTTGCCAGCGCCACTCAGTCTGCTTGAGGGGCACATTTGGTTCCCTCCTTGCATAGTCCAGCTCAAATCAGCTCAGGGAGCCTTTGGCTCCCAATCTGGCGTGAAACTGGGCAAAGGACATGGGAGTATCCTCCCCATTGTCTGACCTCTCCCCTGATAGGGAACCCTGAATCATCCCAACCCTTTCCTTAGGGTTCTTAAGGGCTTACCTGAGGGTGTGTCCCTAAATTCGTCATTGGACAAGATTCATTTCAAGATACCCCTTCTACCTCGACCATCTGGGCACGCTGGACTTCACTGGACTTTGCTCTGGGCATCAAGGCTGTAACTGGGAAGACTCCTGCTGCACCTGATCTCATCGTGCTGCTCGTCTGCTGCAACTTCTGTGCCTGTGCTCCATACAGGAACCTTGGAAGGCCTGTGGGTATCCAAGACATCTGAAGGAATCTCCATTGAAGTGAAGGAGTCTCTTCCCTGCATCTACAGGCATCACAACTAAGCTGGCTGGTCAGCTGATTCTGGGCTCCCACGGACTCGGAAAGGCTCAGCAACACAGGTGGTAGTTCTTCAAATCCCTCAAGGCCTGCCCTGTCCTCTCACCAAGTTTGAGGCCAGTAAACCTCATCGGAGCCACGGGAACCGAACCCTTGTGCACAGTTGCAAAGGCTTATTGGTCTCCTTCCACTAAGATCTTCAGGCTCCAAGTAGCCCCAACCTCAAGCATCTCCTGTGACCAAGATCTTTGTCCTCACCACCTCACTTGCATCGTGGACTTACCTCTTTGGTGAGCTACTCGAGGTCCTCTTGCGACTCCAGTGCCTCCAGCCTGTGGGTCTTCTTGAGGGTCTTCTTTGATTTTGGCTGGTTCCCCTGATTGCTCGGGGCCTACCTTGACTCCCCTGCTTGTGGTGAGTCACATGGACCTTGCTGGTCCGACACTGTACTTTCTTAACTTTCCTCATTGGTTGCAGTCGCGAAGGCTTTTTGGTGCTTCCGACGGACACCGACCCATCAACTCTCGACATCCGACGCGAGACAGCTCATGCATGGCTCCTGGTTTTCCACAGCATCACCTGGTAAGCAAGGCTGCAGTTTCAATGTCACTGTCAGCTCTCCTGCAACACTTGACTTTGGTGGGCATTCGTCTTCCGGGCCTCCTGGTCACTTCCAAGTGGCCTAGACTCTGTCCCCTCTTCTTGCGGCTAGTTCTCGATTTGAATCCACCTTTGGGTTCCACCGGAAACTTTCACCTTCTCCAGCAGCGGCATCTTCCTGAAGTCCTCCATTGAGTTCAATGGCGGTTTCCGATGCCACTTCACACCTATGCACCCGGCTTCCCTGGTGTAGGTATTCTGGTTCCTAGGGTATCCATGAGTTGAGTGGCTCTCCAACCATCTGTCTTCCACTGGGTTTTTTCAGAGTCCACTGGGAAGGGTCTTTCTACATTAAAAATTGCAACCACGACTTAACATTAACTTGTATTGAGCCAGCAATCGTGTTCTCACTCCCCACATGGCCTCCGTGGGGTTCCTGTTTACTTACCTCAGATAGTTCCTTGGGTCCCCGGCACTTCTACGTCTTTTGGGTATAGTCTTGACTCAAGCCGTGGTTCACATACTACTGTTTTAGTACATGGTTTGGCACCCACTGTTTATCTCTGCTACTTACCTTTTTCTATTTAAAGTATTATGCGCATTGTGTATATCTCCAGCTAGGAGATATCCGTATGTTATAGTGAGTGTCTTATAATAAATACATATTTTTATAAATAAACTGAAGAATGTCTTAGGAGTGATGGCAATTCTCATACTGAGTTGCCGAACATCAAGACTGCCTAGTTTTTATTCCATCTCATGCCTCTTTCTTCCACATCTTCCACTTCATGTCTCTTTAAACCACTCTTGCAGGTACTTTTTAATGTCAGTTTTCTCATTTTGTCTCGGTTTTCCTATCTTTCTTTCTTCTCCTCCTTCTTTCTTCCTTTTCTGTCTTTCTGTCTCTTTCTTTAGGTCATTGACTGATGATAAAGTAAGCCCCAATCTCTCAAGATGAGCGTCAGTGCTCATCACCTACACAGGTAAGCATTGTTCTATGGAAGTATTAAAATAAATCAACAAATGTGCATCTTCAGAAACCTGTGGATGATATTAAATTGACTTACCTTGTCCTATTATAGAGTATGGGTACATTCATGTTTTTGAAATGTGGAGAAGGAGCCCTAAATCTTGCTAAGAATGTTTATGTGTAAACTCTGTATGTAAAACTTAAATTTTCAAAATATTATGTGCCCTTCCCTCCCCCTGGCACCCTGACAAGGCATCACGACGTCCCCAGGTTGTGGAACTCTGGACGACGGCCCACCTGTTCACATCCATCTACAGGAATTAATGACAGCCGCTAGGCGTCTGAGAGAATAGTGTAGCATCTGTAACCCCCCCCCCCCGCGCCCACCGTTCCCTCCCATCACCATACCCTGTACACATTTTGGCAGATACGTGTGTCCACAACGGACGGGGACAGGTCAGAGGCAAAGGGGGGCCACTCTCCCCCATCCTCGGCCCCCAGCAGCTCCCCTTCCCCAAGGATAAGAATTGTCTTAGCCTACTACCTGTGCACCTAGTCTTTCACGCACCATTATGAGCTTGGACCCGCTCCAAGTAGCACTGTTACGGTGCGCACAACACCACACCCACGCCCACCCACTTACCCGTATACCCATTTTAGGACATTCTCCCCTTTACCCCAGACCCCGCATAGGTACTAGCCACTCTCAGGAATGCCCCCGCAATTACTGCACTGAGTGGGACACCCCTGCCCTTAGGGTACCACACTGCTCACGATACGCAACCCTCCGTCTACAGATGCCAACCCCTCAGACACAGGGGAGACACTGCACTGAGCAGAGCCTACCAAGTCACTCTACCCACCCGGCCCTTATATATTGCCACCCCCCAATCCACAGGCCAGGATCCCTCCTCTTGCCCCTCCCCCCGCTACTCAGTAAATATTGCTTTCTGTTTAATACAATGCAACTGCCAGTCATCCATGCTTCCTTCTCACTGATATATATTGAATATGTTGAACTGAGGACAGATGTTACCTACTAACATGTACCCATCTCCAAAGTGTTTACCCTGTGAAACTTTAATAAAGAATTGCAACACAAAATATTATGTGGTATTACACAGAATATATGGATGCATGGGACATACAATTCGCAAATTCAGAATCTAAATGGCGTAAGAAACCATTTTCATCAGCGTTCTAGGTAATCTCATTCTGTTTAATTTCCTTCATGTTTCGGCTTCCAGGATCAATTCCAGTTTCGAGCTTCCATAGATCAATTTGTGTATTTTTAGAAGAAAGGTAAGCACACCATTTATCTTTGTAGTTCATTATTGCTGTCATCTTGTCAATGGTCAATATCTACCAAGCTTTGTTTGGCCTGCCAGACACAGTCAGTTTTCCAATAATTTGCTAAACATAGGCTGATTGCTAATGGCATCCTGTGAAATATGCTGTGTTAGAATAGCTGTGTATTTCGACATTTT
Source organism: Triturus cristatus (assembly GCF_964204655.1). Taxonomy (NCBI): domain Eukaryota; kingdom Metazoa; phylum Chordata; class Amphibia; order Caudata; family Salamandridae; genus Triturus; species Triturus cristatus. Next base: position 668,316,252 of record NC_140592.1, read on the forward strand.
CAGAGACCTAGTGCTCTTCTTGTAGATAACCTCTGCCCTTTGGGTCAATATCTTCCATGCTTTGTTTATCCTATCAGATCTCCCAAACACATAAGTACAGGCTAATTGCCAGTGGCTTGCTCTGAAACATCCTATATTATGAGCATTCATCTCATTTGTAGGCATGGTAAACAGTATCAACAATTCACCCAATGGTAGGAATACTCCACCACACTCTTTGACCCAACCCAATCCTTCCCATGATACATTTAGACCCCAGGGCAGCTCCACCTCTACTGGTAGTTGGTACCAACCCCCCCCCCCCCCAATTCATTTGCAACACAGATCAGCCCTAACCCGTGAAATTCTGAATTTTCTGCTGGGCATATGATAATATCTATACATTACTTGGAACCACACAGATGTGGTTAGAGGAAACACCATAGGGTCGATTCACAAAAATAACTTGCAAGTCTACACCCATACAACTCCTCCTTTGCCTGCGTGTAGATTTACGAGTCTTAGTAATTCATGTACATTTCCAGTAGTATTCTGTGGAAAGCTGCACCAGCCTCCCAGGCCCACTACTGGGCACGTCAACTGACATTTACTATTTTCCTACTGTGGAGTTGTATGCACCCATCACATGGGAGAAAGGCAGCCCTCGGTGCAAATGCACATTTTTTCATGTGTTTGTTTAGTCTACACATTTTTTCCTTTGAGAAACCCCCTTCTATATACCCCCATGAAGATTGTGGGTTTCCCATTTTCCTTCTTTTGTTGGAGACAATCAACACCCATTTGCAGACAAGGTTGGGAAAAGATTGTAGAGGGGTGTGTAAATGCAAACAAATTGTCTGTGCGCTGGGGTCTAGTTTTAGGGCTCGGCAGGGATTGGGTATTTTTTTAACAAGGACTGGGTGCCATGGAGGGGTCATGCTGGTGTCTAGTTTTAGGGCTCAGGGCAGGGGTTAGGTATTTTTAAAAAGGGCTGGGGTACTTGGGGGGAGGGGGGAGCCAGGGACCTGTTTGAAGGCAAAGGGCAGGGGTCTGGGAAAAGACAACCTTTACCACGCAAATGCCTTTAACAATTTGTACTAAAGGCATGCATGGTAAAAGGCATATTCGTAAAGAAGTGTGTGGTAAAGGGTATGCGTTGTAAAGGCATTTGCGTTGTAAAGGCTTGCGTTGCAACAGAAGGCATTGTTCTGTCATAAAACCGTGGATCATAGGTGATGCCGGTGTAAGAAATGGCCTCGATGCAGAAGAAGTGGTTCAGCTCCCCAAGTAGTTGCACATATAGGTGAAATAAGACGGGAGAGAGAGCTAAACCCTGTGGGGCCCTCTGCCCTTCTCATGGCACTGGAAATAGGGGAATTTCAAAAGGGCCTCATGGAAACCATCTGGCCCATGAGGAAACATCTAAACCAGTACAACACAGTGCCAGCAAATCCGGTTGTGCGAAGGTGTCCCCTAAAAATGTTTTAGTTATCTATGTCGAATAATGCGGAGAGATCAGCAATAACAGACCTTTGGTCACCCCCAACTTTCATAACACAAAAGTTATCCCAATGTGGACAAAAACAGAGCATCCTTGAGGGGTGCACACAAATATCCTGCTTGCTACCAGTCTTATAAATTAGAAGTGTCAGTGAATCTGGAGAGCCATTTGGTCAAGGGTTTTCACACAGTCTTTGAGAAGGCAGTAAGTAGCCTGAATGGCCTGCCATTCTTTAAATCAGCCATATTTAGGCCAGGCAATGTGGTTCAGTCGCCTTCACAACTTGGTATTGAAAGCCTGGAGTATATTTTTCATAGCAAACATGTAAAGAGATGGCCCCCACCTGACGAAAGGCCCGGATTTCTGGACAGATCTGTCACACTGTACCATCTTTCTCCCACTGGGATACAGACCTTCCAGACTCAATTTCGCTGTGTTAGAGGAGGAGGAAGGGTTTGGAGTCTGGAGAGGGGGTGGGGCTATGTGCCTATTACTGCCCTTGTAGCAATAGAGTGGGTGGGTTTTAGAGCCCAGAGCGGCTTGACTAGAATCTACGCTCCCCAAAACCTTTATAAAAGATTCTGGGTTGCCGCATATGTCCCAAGTAGGTATCAAACCCACTGATGGGCATCAGCCGTCTGGTACCAGGTACCTGAAATTGCAGCCTCTGTTTGCTGCACAGTGCTCCGGACGTTTCTCCACTTTCTCCTGTCCAAGGGCTGGTCATCCTTGCTTGCCATTGCTGCTAATATAGATTAATACCAACACCCCTGTCTACAGGAGCATTATCAACACTATGCTTGGACTTCTGCCTTGCCTAAATCCCTGAAAAACAATGTTGCCATGTCACAGCAAGGTCGACTGCTGTTTTTGTGTGTGAGACCCTCATGCTGAAGGGTGAGTAATTCCAAGGGGCATATTAGCAACGCTTTGCGATAAATATCGCAAAGCGCACTTAGCGTTAATTTTTTTACTGCCGGTTATCGCTGGTTTTCATCGTGGAGATAGCGCGTTATTTGCAACGCATATCTCCAAGGCGATAAAAAAATCCAGCGATAGCGGCGAAATGCCTGACTATCGCTGGAAATCCAGCGATGAAATGTCAGCGATAGTGAAATCCTTGGTAATAAGCCGAGTTGGTCTCAGCCTGACAATCTACCTCCCATTGGAAGAGATGGCTAAGTCAGGTTTCAAGCAGGCGTTAGGAACCAGCGATAATGGCGGCTAGCGCGACTTTTATTATCGCAACGCGGGTTTGCGGCCCTTTGATAATAGGAGGTAGTCGTGTTAGCGACTGTTTTCATGGTGTTTCACAATGGCACCGCCTACTTTGCATCTCATTAGCGATGTATATCGCTGAGAATCTTTGCGTTAGTATTTCGGCTGCTAACATGCGCTAATGCATGTTAGCGCCGCCTTGGTGAAAGGGCGATAATAATATCGCTGCTTTAGGGGGTAGAAGTGCCGCTAAAGCGGCGATACTGCCCTTGGTAATATGCCAAATTCGCCCATCAAGAATTTCAAGTATACTGCAGCTCTGGGCTTCCTTCACGGGACGTGGCATCTGCTCAAAGTAGGCGAAATGTTTGAGTGAAAACATGATTGTTAGTATGGAACCAAATGCTAGAATTTGTGCTGAACATGCAAATTCCTAGCTATTATTCCAATATTGGACTATATTGGCATATTGGGCTGATATTCCCAAATTCCGAAAGTACTAATGGCCAATTAAAAGATGATCAAAGTGGGAAGAAGGGTAGGTTAGGTATCCAAACCTCCGTTTTGCGTGGATTGTACCTGAGTGAGTTGCCTAACATTTGCTATCTCACTTTTCCATGCAGTACATACTTTGAGCGACTTGATTCGTGGGGGATTTAGCTAACTCTGCGGGAGAGACTGAGCAACAACTGAGCTTCACTAGAGCACACATGAGATCTGCACTCTAAGAGCGAGAAGAGGATATGTCGGTGGTTGGAAATAGTTATTAAACAATAGGAGAATATAATTTGATCCTGCAGGATTGGTGAAAAAGAGGCAAATGGGTGTAATGCAACCACATTTGTACAAACAACGCGAAAAAAGGAGATCCAGTCTAATGCCAGGCAACAAATTCAAAATTCATTAAGCTTTTTGGTTAGATGAGCTTGCCAGCTGTGTTTAACGTTTCCAATAGTATCTGACAATTGTGAAAGAATCAGGCCTCTGCCTTTGCCTCCACCAATCTTCCAAGGAAGATCATTGACAGCTAAGAGAGACGGGGCATTTCAGCAACAGCCGGCGATAATTATCTCTAAGCGCGCTTAGCGCGAGGATAATTATCACCGGCTATCGTTGGATTTTATCGCAGAGATAGCGTGCTATCAGCAACGCTTATCTCCAATGCGATAAAAAATCGAGCGATAGCTGCTAAATGTGCGATTATCGCCGGAAATCCATTGATAATCGCACAGCGATAAGTGATACGTTGATGATAGGGCAGGGTGGTCTAATCCTCAGAATCCACCATCCATAGGCTATAATAGCTTAGTCAGTTTAAAAGCAGGCGTAATGAAACCTGCGATAAGCGCGGTTAGCGCTACTTTTCTCGTCGCTACACAGGTTAGCGACTTGCTTGATAATTGGAGAAATGTCTGTTAGCGACATTTTCCACGTTATTTTAGTTGGTACGCCCACTTTGCATATCATTGGCGTTGCAAAGATGGGCGTGAGGGAAACCGGCGCTGAGGCATAGGAACACGCGTTAGCGTGTCCTTGCTGATAGTGCGATAGAATTATCGCCGCTTTTTGCCCGAAATCGGACGCTAAAGCGGTGATAATTATATCCCTTCCCCTTGATGATATGCCCCCAAATCCTTTGTGTGCTTTCTCCAGGTCTAAAACCAGTCTGAAAAAAGTTCAACAGGCCAATAGTTCCAATCGAGCCTAACCAGTACAACCATTTCAAGGATCTTAGTGTAAGCAAATGCTGAAATTCAAATCAGGAAAGTCAAAGGTGATTATTTTTACAGAGAGGATACACTGGGGTACTTTCCAAGCTGATAGAAGAATACCAAACGTCAAAGAGGAGTTGAATCAGAATGCAAGAGTCGGCTTTGGTTAGATGAGCTGGTGAAAGGTCAGCAGGCGAACCAGAAGTGCAAGTGACAAGCGTGATGCCTGGGACATCTTTGCAGAAACGCAGACATTCCTTGAGCTCACAGATTGCAGAAGTGAGCATGGGAAGAGACCCAAGAATTGGGGCGCAGTATAAGCTTCCTGATTGGAGGACCACCCGGATATTAGCTGTTTTCTGGGAAAGAAATGACAAAAGGTTATGACCTAGACTTTAAGGGGGCAGATACACAGAGTGTAATGGTCTGGGTTGGAAACTTAAGTGATGAGCTTAAAAAGATTATTTAATACGAATATCTTTCTACCAAAATCCGGGTGATGTCATATGGTTTTGGTACATTTAATACCAGTGTATAAAGTTTCTGTTTTACTTTACACGTCTGAAGCATCTTGGAGGACGAATCCCTGCTCATTGCTAGGGGTGGGCGGAATTTGCGAATGTGACTTTCGCAAATTATCGCGAAAATGTTAAAAATCTCCGCAAACACGCGGAAATATCGCGAAGATGCGGAAGTTTTTTTCCCGCCCGTTCGCGGTATTTTCTGCGTGGTCGCGGCTCGCCAACTTACCCATGCGGTTGCTCGCGGGCGCAGCCATCTTGTTTTCACTCTTCTCGCGGTGCATGATCGAGAGAAGAAAGACGTGATCGCGCGACCAATGACATTACTGCGGGCGCGAACTGTCGCGAGACAGAGCAAATGGCTACGAACAATCCAACATCTCGTGGAGAACGCGACCGGATCGGGAAAACTTGTCGGCAAACGCAGGGATTCAGGTAAGGCGATCGCGCGCGCGCGAGAATGTATTGTTTTACAGCACGAGCAAGAAACAAATTATTGCTAAGCTGCGGAATGCGGAAATGTTTACATTTTCGCGCTCTCCGCGGAACGCGAAAATGTCAAATTATCGCAATTTCCGCGAGCGGAACGGAAATTTAGCCCAGGCCTACTCATTGCCCTTTCCAGCTCGAAACCAATAACGGTTATAAACGTGGCCAGGTCCCTGGTAACTCATCTGTAGAGGCAATATTCAAGGGTCCACATTCTTTCCCTATCTGAGCTGGATAAAGAATGCCTTGTGTCGTGAAATTCTTGTAAGTTTTGAGAATGAGAGAGTGGTCACTGGGGCAAAAGCAGTAACTGTTTGTATATAATAAATCTACTTTTTCTAAATAGTTATTTGATTATCCGAATAAAGATGTTCTGACTGACTGACTGAAATCTACTACCCACTTTCTAAAAAAAATAAACCTGGATTCTTGTTTAACAAAGATCATCTTTCGTTTCAACAATGGCAACAAGGGGAACTGTATTGTAAGCACTATCGGGTTTAGTATCAGAAAAGTCATGAAAAGTAGCCACTGCTTTCCGGTAGTCTCACCGAGGCAAGAAATGGCCACAGCATTGAAAAAAGTCTCTGGGTTGATGGTGACAGAGCAGGAGGGTGAATATGGCTAACGCCTCAACAACGACCTTCAGCACTACATACTTTGCAGACCAAGGGGCATATTTACAAGGGGATATTGTCACCAGAACGTCACTTTTAGTGAGGATCTGGTGGCGATAGCCCCTTCTCCTTATTTACAAGGCAGCGTTAAACCACGTAACGTGGCTTAACACTGACTTGTAAATAAGGCCCCTTTTCACGCTACACTTACTGTGACAGGGGCATGCAATGGATGTTATAGTGGGTGTTCTGCCACACCACCCATTGCTTTTTGACACTGCCCCATATTTACAAGGCTGGGGCAGTGCTAAAAAACTAAGACGAGGGAATACCTGGTCTTAAACTGGCAATGTGAGGAGAAGCTATTATTTGTCCCTCGATTTTTACTCTTTGCATGTGTGCTCCATTCTGCAGCACACATAGATCGAGAAAATCGCCTTTCAAGATTGAGTATGTGCAGGAAGGTGTTCCTTCCTGCACATAAACATTCGCCCCTGTAGTCCAAGGACCCTTGCAATATGGCGCAAGTGAACCTGAGCTGGTGCTAGGCAGTTTCATTAGCACTAGGGGAAACACAGGGGTGCGCCGTATTTTTGTCAATATGGCGCACCACTGCGTTTTAAAGATTTTGGAGCTCAGCGTTACCAATTTTGGTGTAACACCACGCTCCGACATTTTGTTGTAAATATTTCCCTAAGTGTAAAATGATAAAATTATGTAAAATGTAATTATGATTAACTACTGGTGCTAATTCTCAGAAATCTATTAATCTCATTAACAGATAGCAAATACTTCAGACATTTTTGTAGCATATCACAATACTTCATTTTTTCATCACTAACATTTTAACAAGCATCGGCAAAGACAATACGTCTTCTAGCTATGTTGCAAAAGGCTGAAAGTAATGCAAAAAAGCTGTGTGAAACAGTCAGCTTTGTTCGCGTTACAGCATCTTTTTTTCATTTATGCTGCACTGAAGTTTAGTAGTAAAATATAGCAATAGTTAGTGTTCAGTGGGTTTCCTAGACCTTTTGGCCCCTGTACCACTGCACCTACTACACCATTCAAATCATTACCCTGGTGCCTGCAAGGTAACTGCACTTGTGACTGCTTGTTAAGTAGTAAAATATAGCAATAATCTGTGTTTAGTGTGTTTCCTAGATTTTTTGACCCATGTGCCACTGCACCTGCAGCATCATTCAAATCTTGGCCCTAGTGCCTGCAAGGTAACTGCACTTGTGACTGCTTGTTTAGTAGTAAAATATAGCGATAATCGCTGTTCAGTGGGTTTCCTAGACCTTATGGCTCCTGTTCCACTGCACCTGCTGCACCATTCAAATCATGATCCTAGTGCCAGCAAGGAAACTGCACTTGTGACTACTTATTTAGCAGTTACAAATCACAATAATCAGTGCTTATTGGGTTTTCTAAACCTTTTGGCCCCTGTGCCACTGCACCTGTTGCACCATTTGAATCATGACCCTAGTGCCCGCAAGGACAAATGAGGAAACTGTTTATATCAGGTAATATATGTGTTCTGAAAAACACACAGTTGCAGACAGAATACATAATTAATGTGTAACTATACATAAACATAAAATCTTTCATAAAAAGTGCCTTTAAATGTAACCAACCCTCCAAAAAGAGTTGCCAGAGATGTCATAAATAAAACATATGCTTAACATATCACAGAGAAAATCAAGCATTATAAAATTGTGTTACAATGTGGCTGGCTCTTATACTGTGCTTGACAGTGAATGGGTGACAAACAGTGTAAATTGCCCACGATCACCATATGTTAGGCTGACGCTGTGAATGAAATGAGGTTTTGTACTTTGTTCCTAAAAAGGCAGTTTCCCAAATTAAATAGACTCACCAAAGAAGGGGAATTTTGCCAAAAACGAGCAAATGTTGTGTGCAGCTGAAGAATGAGATTCTTTTTAAAAGGGCACAAGCAGGCTCCCCGGAGAAAGTATGCTACATTCGTCTTTCCTACAAACGCTCTCTCTTTGAAGTCAACTGAAAGCATAATAAACACCAGGCTCCCACAAAAACACATCTTGATATTAGACCTCGGTCTTTGAAGGGCCAGCAAATGTGATGAGATAAGAACAACATTTTAAGGCCTGGTTATTACAGAAAACGTGTTATTGGAAGAATACTGTAAATACAGCTTGCGTATGGGGAGGTACAAACAAAGCAAATAAAGCCAGCAAATGGAAAGGCAGAAAACATGAGGTACAAACCACAAAGCCAATAGCAGACACGGGAGGAATGCATTGCCAGGTCAACTTTCTTAAAGTCCCCAAGATGTCTTTCGCATAGCCCGACAGCTGTGCTATCTGGTAGGTGGCGACCTAAAAAAGAAAGTAGAATAAATTATCTGAAAGTTATTTACAAAGTTTTGAAAATAAAAACTGTGGCTAATAAGGAACATGAATTACCAACGGGTTCCCCCTATAAGACTTTAAAAACACCTCACACACTCAGTCAAGTTTGCTACCACGGGATCTTATGGCAGAACATATACAAAATATGGTCAAATCATTTAATAAAACCTTAATTCATAAAAATAGAAAATATAAAACAAAATATAATTCACAATACATCACATGTACATAAAAACGAACAACGATACATATAAACAGAGACAATACATCCAGGAGTAGTCAAAAACCCACAGGGAGGCATTTAACACCTATAAATTATTACAAAAAGGTTACACTCCCACTGAGTGTGTCATTGGATATTGCTGAGTATGTTCAATGACATATTATATTTGTCCAAGCACTGTGGGTTGTGGTAGTAAAATATGTCAAAGCGTTTCAGTGGTCTTAGTTGAAATATACCATCTTCTGCAGGGCCAATTTTTTAATTCACTCTTCCCAAACGAATATCTATAAAAATGTGAACATAACATTTAAACATAGATCTATACAGAAATACATAAACAATACAAAGAAAAAAAAAGACACCCTTTCAATGTTTTTTAATAACAAAATACATATGTGCACACCTAATGTCCCATGGCATAAAAATATGGCTGTGAAACCAATATTCCCACTAATACATCATCACACCCTTGACCAACAAGTGTTATGTTGAAACATTTCCCATCCATTATCCTGTGTCCCGACCAAACCTTCATGCAACCAAATCTGTCACCACTAATGATCAAATCATACCTTTTAGAACAAAACCGATCACTAATAGACGTAGAGGTAGACAGGACCACAATATCTCAACCTCCTAAAATAAATGTTTGTTTTTATACCTAAAGCAACAGGAAAACCAAACATACCTTTCAGTGTGATAATCCACACATGTTGTTGGCCCACTAATAAACCAAATCTAATCATCACGGGGGTACAAACCTCAAAACAGTCTCCGGATACAAAGTGTTGGTAGTTACGGATCAAATTTTGAGCTGTCAGGACCCATCATAGATATACAACAATATTGTCTTCAATCATAAAAGAGGAACCTATGAACGCCAAGTAAAGGAATTGTGGGTTTCAGTAGATAAATAATCCTCACCCTAAATGGCATACCGCCTCAATTCGTCACATGGCACCCAGTCAGGGTACAATATCTTAAATAACCGATTCATAAAGGAGGACAAAAATACCTTCTCCTTGGAGATGTATATCCACACCAAGGTGCCGATTCCGATCCGTCAAAAAAATGTACCGTCCGACTCGTATCCGTATATTTTTACGTACGAATCGTACAAGTACCGCACAAACTGCGAAGTACGATTCGTACGTGAAAAATACATACGAATTGCGTCGGGAAAATGGTCCGAGAGGGAGCCGGACATTTTTACGTGTAAATCGTAAAACAGAAGTCCGAGCGCGCAAGTACGATCCGTACCGCCTGTCCGAATACACAACCGCATGTAAAAGGCCCCATACGGAGCGAACGCTGTAGCCTACATGTACACGGGTAAACTTGTGCCCGAATACAAGTCGTACAGCCCCCCTCACCGTGCACATGTCAGCACCATACCCCCATATGTCAGCACCGTACCCCCATCCGCACCGTACCCCAACACCGTAGCACAGCCCCGCACCTGTACGCACCGTACCCCAACACCGTAGCCCAGCCCCGTACCTGTACGCACTGTACCCGAACACCGTAGCCCAGCCCGTACCTGTACGCACCGTACCCCAAAATCGTAGCCCAGCCCCGTAACTGTACGCACCGCACCCCAACACCGTAGCACAGCCCCGCACCTGTACGCACCATACCCCAACACCGTGGCACAGCCCGCACTTGTACGCGCCGCACCCCAACACCGTAGCACAGCCCGCACCTGTACACGCCGCACCCCAACACCGTAGCACAGCCCCGCACCTGTACGCACCGTACCCCAACACCGTAACACAGCCCGCACTTGTACACGCCGCACCCCAACACCGTAGCACAGCGCCGCACCTGTACGCACCGTTCCCCAACACCATAGCACAGCCCGCACCTGTACGTGCCGCACCCCAACACTGTAGCACAGCCCGCACCTGTACGCGCCGCACTCCAACACCGTAGCACAGCCCGTACCTGTACGCGCCGCATCCCAACACCGTAGCACAGCCCCGCACCTGTATGCACCGTACCCCAACACCGTACCCCAGCACCCTCCCCCAGCATTGCATATGTACGGACCGTACCTACGTGAAAAAGACTCGAACAGAACCAGGACACAGTAAAACAGCACAAGGAGGGTCAATTCGACTTGCACAACACCACAAAATACATCTCTATGACTGACCTGCCACATCCAAACAGCCAAACAGAGGACCAAATCACAACCACCTCTTATAACACACCCACCACAAATTCAAACACAGCCACACCCAAAAATTGGACCAATAAAAAGGGCCCACACACACAACCCATGAGCCATTGCAACAGACCCACTGCTCACAGACACCACAGACAAACAACTGCACCTTACTCACACCTAAACTACACCTTCACTTACACACCTTCACACAACTTCCTTCACAAACACCCCCTCTTCACCTTCACACACACACCGTCACATTCACACCCACACACCCACAACCATTCACACCCACACCCCACACCATGCCCACTGACAAGAATCCAAAGTTCACTATGGTGGAGCTGGAGCTCCTTGTCAACGAAGTCGTCAGAGTCAAGCCACAGCTGTTTGGAACATTGGTCAGACAGACCAGCATAGCCCAAAAAACCAGCCTGTGGCAGAGCATCGTCGATAAGGTGAATGCTGTTGCGCCCATCCGAAGGACCAGGCATGAATGCCAAGCCAGGTGGTACGATCTGCGCAGGGCAGTCAAGAGGAAAATGAACGAGGAATACGCCCAGAGTAACATCACTGGAGGTGGGCTGCCCCGCAGACCCGTACATTACCATCCCTGGGAGGAGAAGGTGATGGCCACGCTTCCGCCGGTGGGAGTACACGGAGTCGAAGGAGTCGCAGAGCCTGGTGAGTACACAAACAACTCACGTAACATGGGGGGGAATGGCATCCACACCCCAACTACAACAAATGCACTCACCTACCCCCAAGCCCTCACCGCACACAACCACACCCTAAAAACCACGCTCATGCCACTAACGTCTCCATGCCCCATTCACAAATAAAGGCAATGCCATGTCCCAGGCCACACCAACCACAAACCCAAGACTGGATGTCCGGGATGCTGGGAGGGTGGGGCTCACACAACACATTGTGCAACTCAGAACCAGACACCAATGCCCACAGCTCATATGGCCTAGGTACATACCCATGCACCATGCCCAATGCACAGGGACTGGCAAAGTAATGACAAGGTAGCTGACACTTGGCCCTGCTGTAGGCAGCACAAGGCCCTCCTGTGACCACTGTACACTCAAACAACAACTTCATTAGTTCACATACCCAGCACAGGAACTCACACACACTGTCATGCCAGCATGCTCCATGAGGGGACAGACACATCACCTGGGAGACCCAATGACAAATCACACTATAAACAACAGCAGGTCTGGTCACACACCCCCCTCACACAAGCACACACCCCCGGGGCAGGCAACAGATTTACCCACTCTCACAATGGACATGTGACACAACAAGACCAATCCATAGCCAAATAAGCATCCCAGCAAAAACTCTACTGGCAAACACTCAGGAGCACATACCAATCTGTCCCCCGCAACATACCCATCCCTAAATGTACATTGAGAGGAATGCTAGGCACATCCAACCACCTGGAGGAACTGTGACTACTTGAATATGTATGAAACATGGATGTGGCATGAAACAGCATTAACATTGTCTCTCTCTCACACACAGGGCAACGTCATCGACCACCCCCCAACAATGGGGGGGAACAATCACAGTCCCAGGCTCAGCGTGAAGATGATCCCACCGGCAGTGACGACTCTCACCACTCCGTGGATGACCCCGACCAACCTGGCCCCTCTGGTGCCCAAGCCCCTGCAGCACCTGTGTCAGGTACATCTGTGCCAACCAACCCCCCATTCCTGCCACATCCCAGGAGACACCCAGGAGCCCTGCTCTCACCGAACAACACAGCCAGTCTGACCAGGAGGGACAAGGTTCTCCGGGCACCCAGGAGGAGGCAGACGACCACGCTAATGCCATCCGTCAGAGGTCCCGTAGACCCGATGTGCCCACAACGGCAGGCCCGGCTCGTGTGGGCAGGGGTGGTGGGAGTGGAGGCAGGCGGAGGCGAGAACCTGACCAGCCAGCTGAGGGAACCGGTATGGCACACATGCGCCACATCCTGGACACATACCGGCGTGACACCAGGGGCATCAGCCAGGTAGTGGCGACCCTCAACGAGATGAAGAACCTGCAGGCCGAGCAACATGCCAGTCAACAACAACACCAAGGACGGATGGAGGCAAGACTGGCTGAGCTCCTAGCGGTGCAAACGGACATGAGCCGTTCACTCCGTCGGATTGCCGACAACATGGGCAACCCTTCCTGTGACACCAGGCGAAGACCAGCACCAGCCACAGGGAGGGAGGAGGAGGAGGAGGATTCCTCCGACGGAGCATCACAGAGATCGTCAAGGCCTGCATCTGAGGGTCCCCGGAGGAAGGTGGGTCGTCCACGGAAAAGACCGTGAGAGTCAGCGGACCATCCACATCTCCCAGGTCACCTGGCCTGGCACCTGGCCCTCTGGCGCAACAGCACCACCTCACCCAATGACATTCTCTGCCACATGGACTTGCTGGTCACAGTCTGACCAATGATGACCAACACTGTGGTCTGGACTCTGATGACTCCAACTGATAAGGATGCCATCTCCCCCTGTGAACTTTGGATTCTATGCACCCGGTAGAGCACCTTACTTCATCCACCAAAAGACTTACCCCACCAAAAATAAATACTTAATTTTGTCATGAAATGTTGCTGTCATTTGGCATTATTCACCAACATATGTGTGTGTAAATGTCAAACTATGCCTGAGTGTTGAACTAACTCCACACATCCATACCCTGGGAACGGCGTCTGGTACAGGACACACATGGGTCACAATGTATCATTCAATGCAGACATGGAGCACAATACTCACCTGTGATGGCCTCAAGCTGCTGAGGGGGTGCTAGGGAAACTGTGAGGACACACCTATTTGGAAGAGTAACATTAAGGCGTAGAGGTCATGCCTCATTTGGAGGTTCCCGGGGAGGGAGTCCCAGGTATGTGTTCCCAGGTGGGAGAACTATGTCCTGCATGCAGGAGTACGGTGGATCAGAAGAATGGTGGCCAGGTCAAGGTTGGATGCACGGAGATGGCACTACGAGGTCTCGGATGACAGTGGTACAAGGTTGGTTTTGGGTCAGGGTTGTGGCCTGCCTCCTGAGTGTGGGTGAGGAGTCTGAAGGTCATCCTGCAGCACACAGTGATCCATTGCAGCTATCTCTGCTGGACGGTGATGTGGCTGGGGCGCGGGATGTTGACGCTGAGGTGTGCAGATGCAGCCTGGATGTGGACAAGTGTCCCTGGATTTTGGATGTGGCTGCTCCGTAGAGGGCAGGGAAGTATTTGACACGGATGTTGTCGTGGACCTGGGGGATGGTCCGTCTTACATTGGAGTGGATCTATCTCGGGATCATGTGCATAATGCTGAGGGTGTTGCAGTGTGAGGTACAGATGCTGGGGATTACCATGGCAAATTAGAGCAAGCAATCCATGATGCACAACATCTTGTGTGCGTGGACACTGGGTGCCTGTGTGGGGCTTCTGTGGGTGGGATACAAGCAGTAGAGCCAGCTGTAAGGGGACAATCCTCAGATGTTGACCTCAGTCCTGTACAAGTCCAGCCTCAGGTGGCTGCTGTTCTGCCAGATCCGGTGGGGAGTAGGAGGGACATGACCTGGTGGGTGTGACAGGTCCTGGAAGGCGTGGCAGCGCTGTGTAGGCAGTCGGAGTTGCACACTCATCATGCAAAGGTGTTGTGTGTGCGCTCAGTGCATGCCTGAGAGCAGGTGGGAGATGTGTGGATGGACCTTGCTTGGAGGGTGGCTGCAACATCACACTGTAGTGTGATGTGGGTCATGCAAGGACCTGAGGGTCATGCAATGTGCACGTTGCATGTGCAGACGGTCCAGCCTTTGGTACCGCGTGGCCGCAACTGTGGCACAGACAAGCCAAAGACAGCCAAATTAATGTGTTGAGGGAGGAAGGGAGGAGCACCTTTGATGTGTGTGTGTTGCCAAATCTGGAAACTACGTGTGCCCTTGCTGCAGTGGCTGCAACAGCAGGGGGCTTGTCCTGGGAATTATGCCACAATATCAAGACTAGACTGTCAGAAAGGACTACTGCAACAGGTGTATGTCAAGGAAGGAGTTACCGGTTTGCAATGGCACACACAGAGACAAAGGATGCACGATCACCAAAGATGACTGACACCGGATCATGAAACTGAAGGCCGAGCTGCGCACAGGAAACACACCCCAGAAGGTGTTGATGGCCCGTGGGGGGGACTAACATGCCAAAACACATACACAGCCATGGACATCATGCACAATAGAGAATCAAATACATGAAGAACAGCATGCAGGTTGTTAATCTACACATAGACTCATATGCACAATCCTTGACAACCATACCAGAGATGCCGCATGCACAGTGGCAAGAGACCATCATTGGCAGAGATGAGGCACCTTGGAGGCTGAGGAACACCTTTATTACTCATGCTCACACCTATGCAAAAGCATCAACATTAACAGACTCACAGGTCTATTGGATTAACATGTGGGACCTACACCGGACACCCCCTTTGCACCACAGATGCTGTAAATCCATTGTACTGGCACACAAGTGAAGGGGTTGAGCCAAACATCCCATGCTGCACACGGAGAGGCTGCAATTCCCCATTGAGCATCATATGGGGATGTCCCGCAATATGTCCACCCGTAGCCGCCCGTATGTTTCAGAGGGAAGTTGTACACACATTGATGCCTTCATCACAAACCACAATCCCATAACAGATGACTGTCACGCAGTGTGACTATCAATTCATGTGAGTCATGCCACATGTCATGTGCCCCATGGTGAGACGACATGTATGCATAGTAACATAACCTGCACAGGAGCAGTGCCCACACATTACAAACAACTACCACACCCAAAAAGCCTTGTTGCAATCCTTACCCAAAGGAGAATTTTCACCATGTCCGTGCATGTAACGCTGATTCAGCACACGTTGCATTACTCATGAGGAATATCAGGAGCACAACGATGCCACGAGCAGACAGCATGCGCAACTACCTGGGGATGAGAGACACACAAGAAGTCAGGAAAAACATAGTCATCTGCATGCATGGTCATGTACTCTACATGAATAAGGTTGACACCATGCCAGTTGTATGTACGGCCCGTGGCACTATGGCGTACGCCTACGGCAACACTACCATAGTGCTACGGGCCGTACCCGCGTGGGTACGGCCCGTAGCACTATGGTAGTGTTGCCGTAGGCGTACGCCATAGAGATACGGGCCGTACATACGCGGGTATGAGCCCTATCTCTATGGCGTACGCCTACGCCAACACTACCATAGTGCTACGGGCCGTACCCGCGTGTGTAGGGCCCGTAGCACTATGGTAGTGTTGCCGTAGGCGTACGCCATAGAGATACAGGCCGTACATACGCGGGTATGAGCCCTATCTCTATGGCGTACGCCTACGCCAATACTACCATAGTGCTACGGGCCGTACCCGCATGTGTAGGGCCCGTAGCACTAGGGTAGTGTTGCCATAGGCGTACGCCATAGAGATACGTGCTGTACATACGCGGGTATGAGCCCTATCTCTATGGCGTACGCCTACGGCAACACTACCAAAGTGATACGGGCCCTACACACGCGTGTATGGACCGTATCACTGGAGTAGTGGTGCCCTAGGGGTACGTGTGGAACGCACCGTACCTGTGTGTGGATAGTGAAATTACATAGGGGACACATGAAGGACAAGTATAAGGGCCTAAATGCATGCTGGGTGTCATGGAGACCGAGTTTCCAGTTCAACATTTTGCATCAGCTGGCCAGCAAAAGTCGGTTGGAGACAATATACTATGTTGCAAAGTGGTTGTTGACTTGACATCATGCTCAAATTTTGAACCATGCAAAGGCCCTCACTGGGGTAGGTTTAAAGGGATTGGAGGAAACGTAGGATGCAAATGAGATTGACCAATCACTCTGTACTCCTATAAATGAAACAGCCCAGCAAGGGAGATATAAGGCAGCCAGGACCCATGAGAGAGCACTTGCCTGCACAACCTCTCATTCCACACCACTGCTGCTGCTCGTGATTTCTCTGGCACCATGTCCAGGTCTGTGGAGAGGGCCCAGCCATTCACCCAGGAGGAGAATGAGGCGTTGCTGGACATCATCCTCCCACAGTACCCCAGCCTATATGGGAGACCAGGGGAGCAGGTGAGTGCTGACTCCACTAGCTGTGACTGTGCCTCTTTTTTGTGTCTGTCACTTCTGGCGTTGCGTCCAGGTGTGACAGACATGCAATGTTGTTCATGGTGGGTCCCAGGGGGGGAATGCCTTATGTCTCCCATGCAGAGCCTGATGTGGTTCATATCTGCACCCCTCACTTGCATTGTGCTTACTGTGACAATCACTGCATGGTGCATGCCACATTCAGCTTGGCTAATCCCCTTAGGAATGTTGTTTCCGTAGTCCTGATGTGATTCTGTGGTCCCCCCAGTGTGACAGGTGACTGTACCCACAGATGTGTGTGAGTTGAGTGTACCTGTGGTGATTGTGTCCAAATGATGTGTACGGCCCCTGGACATTGGTGTGTGTGTAAGTCCCCTGTCATGTGGGTGAGTGTCTATGTGGAGTGTTGCACCCCAGCTGCATGGAGGATGCATATGCCCTACCCATCTGATGTGAGCAGGGAGCCGTGCTGTGTGTCTGACGTGCTGAGCTAGGCGCACACCTGTGACTCCCCCCAGTCAAGTGGCACATGTGCAGAGTGATGTTTGTACCCGCAGTTGCCAATGGCAGGTGATTGTCCTGTGCTTGTGTGTGTCTGTGTACTCCGCTGAGGTTGCGTCAGTGGCCTGGGGCATGTGACTGCTTTGAGGTTCTGTCCATTATCCTGGTGTTGCTTGTGATGCACAGCGTGAGCCATGATCATTGATTCTGTCGCACCCTCATGCCACCTGTGTACTTTAAATGCCACGTAGTGCATTTGGCCTTCCCCAGAGGATAATGTCCCTATGACAAAGGTGCAATGAGTTTGCTGCATACTATGCCCTGTTCAAACAAGCCCAATTGTTCTAATGTGTGTCTCTGTGACATGGAGCAGGTGTATTGAGGTTGTCTCACTTTGTCATCCTCACAGGTAGCCACCTACGCCAAGGGGGAGATTTGGAAGCGGGCCGTCAGGGCCGTGAGGTCGGTGGAGGGTCGCAGTCTGCGCCTGGCCCAGGTGAGGAAACGCTGGCAGGATATCCAGTGCTGGACCAGGAGGATCGCCCGGGTCCTGCTGGAGGACTCACCTCCACGCAAACACGACGGGCACCGGCGCCTGACCCACCAAATGAAGCGTGTCCTGGCGGTGGTCTTCCCTGACCTGGATAGGCGGCTTCAGGAGAAGCAGCAGCAGGAAGGGGGTAGGTACATGTGTGTTTGTTGTGTGTCACCAGCTTTTGGAAGTGCTCAGTCGCCTGGATACACTGCCAGGGTTTATATGTGCAGTGCATATCCTGTTCCCCAAAGTCAACCGGTCCTGGTCTTCCTCCCTTCCCCTCCTTGACATGTGTTCCGTGGTCTGTGTGTAGTCACTCTTGCACAAGGTAATCTAGGCTGGAAGGTAATCCAAGTGCCCAATGCTTGCAGCATCATGTGTGAGGGTGGTCTGTGACATGTGTTGGGACCTTGCCTGTGCCCTGTCCAGTTCAGTCATTTTGGGGTCCATGATTGTTGGCACTGATGCAGAGTCTCAACATAGGAGTGTGAGGCTTAAAATGAACTGCCTTGCAGCATGCATGACCGATGTTGTGGCCTCAGACATGATGTGCATGAGGGGGAGATATGCATAGTGCGGGGACGGTTGCTCCTGTTGCAGTCAGATCTATCCAGGACCATGGAGCAGTGTGGCCACTACAGTCCCCTGAGACACCTTTTCCTAGGAATCATGTGTATCATCCAACACTGTGGACATTCTCAGTGTCTTCAGCATAGGTTGGCCTCTGTGGCATTGTACCCTGGCCATATTTGTATTTACGTAAAGTGTGCTGCATGTGTACACTGTACAGGGTGACCCAATGTGGCTTGTGCATCCTCACACTGGCCAGTGCCTGTGTGTCTTTGTACAAGTATCTGATGATGGTTGTTTGTCAATATTATGTGTGGTCTGCCCCACGAGGGGTAGTTAGAGTGCAATTAGGATTTAATGGAGCCCATTTTTGTGATCCCTGATTAAGAGGTGTAAGTCCTTCCTCTGTCTCAATCACATTGTCTCAGGTAGGGGGTGGTTTGTGCGGGCAAGGCCTACATGTCCAAAGCTTATTTCTCCTTGCCAGGTCTGGCCTGTGTGTGATGATAGTCGGAACAGACACTCAACAAGTATTGACCCAGTCATGATGTGCAGGGTTTAATGTTTGTGCTTTGCAGCATGTGTCAAAAGTTAAAAGACATGGTTCCTGCTCATCCATTTTTGGCAACGGTGTGTGGTCCAGAGGCTGTGCTCGACTGTCCAGAGACACTAGCTTCTCTGTATAATTCGATATCAAGTTCTTTGCTGTTGTGTCATGCTCTCTATTTTATCAAAGTGGCATGGTGGGTCAACCAACTGTGTAGTGCAGGGCCTACATATGTGCGTAGTATTGTAGATGTTACTCATGATGCGTTTCATGCTATGCACTATGACCTATGTAGTTTGGACTCATGTGTCATATGTATACAGGTGTCTGATCATTTCCTGTCTCTTCACCTTGCCCACAGCATCGTCCGGGGACACCGAGGGAGACACCGGCACGGACGTGGAGGAGGGATCCAGCACCGGTGCCACCAGTGCTGGGGAGTCTGGCGCAGCAAGTGGCACGGAGGGCGAGGGGAGTCAGGCGGAGGACCTGTCCAGTCCCAACACCGACTATGACGCTGACGGGTCCGAGGCTGAGCTCCCAGAGGGGGCAGAGGCTGCTCCCACAGCTAAAAGCAGCAGTACATCTCTCGCCACCCCCTCCATTCCCATCACCGCCCTCCCACTTGCCCGGGTCCCTTCTGTCCATGCTAGGCGACCACATGTCTCCTTCGTGCCAGGCACCGCACCCCCTGCCCCTGTCTCCCCTGCAGCCGTCAATGCCGAGTCTGTGGACATCCTGCGGCAGTTTCAGGTTGGTCAGACATCGCTGCTCAATGTCCTCCATGGCCACATCAGACTGCTGACACAGATGGTGTCGTACACGGAGGGCATGTCATCAGCGATGTCTGACCAACGGATGTTGCTGAGGTCCATGGACTCATCACTGACGGCAGCAGTGGGTCTCCTGCAGCGCTCCGTCCCCCCCTACCCCTGCCCCATCCACACTTCCCACTCCCATTCCTGTCCCAAGCACACCCAGACATCCCCATGCACGCACCCCACCAGACACAGGCAGCACACCAACAGGGAAGGGCAAGCACACACCTCCAGTCACGCACACACAGGGGGAAGTAGGCACACCCACTGGGTCAGGGGGCAAACGGCAGCCACGCAGCCACAGTGGGAGTCCGCAGTCCTCACGACCCACTTCCTCCAAAACCACTCCCCTTAGCTCCCCTGCCCAAAAGTCGGACAAAGAGTCCTTCATGGCCAGTCTGTCCCTCAGCCCCAGTGTGACACCACCCCGCAAGCGGTCGAGGAAGTCCCCAGGCAGGGGAGTTGAGTCCCCCCCCCTGTCCACACCCTCCCCCTGTAGCGCTGCAACCCATCCCTCCAACTGCCCCCCTCCTTGGGGCCTGTGGTTCCTTCGGGTGCAGGGGAGACGCTGGCAGACCTTGCAACCGTGTGCAGCGCCATCCTAACCACCACCTTTGGCGCTGCCCCACCCCCTGTGGTGGAGTCGTCCGTCCCTGCACCCACAACACCTACCCTTGCCCCTCCTGTCCCTGCGGTGCCTGGTCCTTCCCCCCCACATGATGACCCCCCCCTGTGGATGGAATGGAACTCTGAACTGTGCAGGCAAGCTAGGGGAGACGCGTCCCAATGTGTCCCCCCCCAGAATTCGCATATGGAGTTGGACTGGCCTATGGGCCTTGTATATAGTGTACATTTCAAATCCACTCTTTTTTTATGCTGAATAAAGCATTTTGTTTTTCATTTGCACACAAATGCTTTTCTGGTATTGCTGTTGGTGCTGCTGCTCCCTGAGTTGGGGTGGTGATAATGTGTTAGGTGTCTGGGAAATGTTGTAGTGTGCTGCTCATGGGGAGGACCCTGGTATCTGCGTGCTATCACAAGGTCTCTGCAAATAATCTTTGGTCATGTAAGCTCTTACTGTATGGTGACATTTTCCCAAGGAGTGTTCCTTCCTCTGTGGCACCTGACTTCTTCCCTGCAGGGTGTTTCCCAATTGTTGTACTGACCTGTGTCTACATTTCCTTGCTATGTGAGGGATCCCTTCAACTTTGGCCATGCCTGCTCAGCAATGTTTCCGCCTGCATCGTCTGTGCCATCCTTGGTAGTCACTGTACTTGTGTATGGAGTATGTTGCCATGGCTTAATGTGGACATGGTCCCTTTTCCGCACTACGCATGTGTGTACTCCCAGCCTAGCACACATGTGTTACTTGTTCTGCAGGGTATTTGGGCACCTGACTGACAATTGTGGGCATTGTATCTGTGGGTACTCCACCCTTTTCCTTCCATGGGAGGCAACAACTTGTTGGCTGCCCCAGCACCTGTACATTCCTATCAGTCCTGGAATGTGGGTGACAGTGTGTGTTCCCTTAGGCTCTCTTAGTTTAGTGGGGTTTCACATGAGGATACAGTCTTGTTGCATGATCTCAGTGGGTGTATTGTGCTGCCACCGCCAGGGGTGGGTATGCATGTGTGATTTGTCATCACACCCACATGTGGTGTGTCATGCAGTGGGGGAAGGACATCCATCCTCATGGGAGTGGGGCACTGCTGTCAGTGATGTGTTGTCATGGCACTATCAACATAGTCGCACATTGTGGATGCCTTCATGCACCCATGGAGTTTTGCTAATGGGAGGATGATGCACCCACCCCTCATATGTCTGGGCACTGCTGGGAGTGATGGGCACCCACCCCTCATATGTCTGGGCACTGCTGGGGGTCCTCTGCACCCACCCCTCATATGTCTGGGCACTGCTGGGAGTGATAGGCACCTACCCCTCATATGTCTGGGCACTGCTGGGAGTGATGGGCACCCGCCCCTCATATGTCTGGGCACTGCTGGGATTGATAGGCACCCACCCCTCATATGTCTGGGCACTGCTGGGGGTCCTCTGCACCCACCCCTCGTATGTCTGGGCACTGCTGGGAGTCCTCTGCACCCACCCCTCATATGTCTGGGCACTGCTGGGAGTCCTCTGCACCCACCCCTCATATGTCTGGGCACTGCTGGGAGTCCTCTGCACCCACCCCTCATATGTCTGGGCACTGCTGGGAGTGATAGGCACACACCCCTCATATGTCTGGGCACTGCTGTGAGTGATAGGCACCCACCCCTCATATGTCTGGGCACTGCTGGGAGTCCTCTGCACCCACCCCTTATATGTCTGGGCACTGCTGGGAGTGATAGGCACCCACCCCTCATATGTCTGGGCACTGCTGGGGTTCCTCTGCACCCACCCCTCATATGTCTGGGCACTGCTGGGAGTGATAGGCACACACCCCTCATATGTCTGGGCACTGCTGTGAGTGATAGACATTCACCCCTCATATGTCTGGGCACTGCTGGGAGTCCTCTGCACCCACCCCTCATATGTCTGGGCACTGCTGGGGGTCCTCTACGCCCACCCCTCATATGTCTGGGCACTGCTGGGAGTGATAGGCACACACCCCTCATATGTCTGGGCACTGCTGGGAGTCCTCTGCACCCACCCCTCATATGTCTGGGCACTGCTGGGAGTGATAGGCACACACCCCTATGACTCTGTCCACTGATGTGGATTGTAGCACGACACCCACCCACCCGCCCACACGCTCCGAAGGCCTGGGTACGGGCCATACCACCATTGTTGGGGTGCCGTAGGGGTACGGCCCGTACCCAGGCCTACAGAGCGTGGGTACGGGTCGTACCACGCCTACCCCTCCGTCACCCCAACAATGGTGGTACGGCCCGTACCCAGGCCTGAAGAGCGCGGGTACGGGCCATACCACTCGGGCCGTACCACCATTGTTGGGGTGACGTAGGGGTAGGCGTGGTGTGACCCGTACCCACGCTCTTCAGGCCTGGGTACGGGCCGTACCACCATTGTTGGGGTGACGTAGGGGTAGGCGTGGTACGACCCGTACCCACGCTCTTCAGGCGTGGGTACGGTGCGTACCACAATTGTTGTGGTGACGGGACGCGTCCACGTCCACTTCCGTTGTGGCGGGACGCAGGCCTTGGTGGACACGCCCCCCCAGTGACCAGTCCCTGGAGGTATGGTATGTACAGGGCATGTATACATTTTGCCTTGGGTGGGGGTTATGTTTCCTGCCCCTGTCCCCCACCTTTGCCCCTGGGTGTTGTTCTGACCTTCAGCGGCGTCTGCGTCGGTTCCTGTGCACCAGGTCGTAGGCTATGAGGGCCGGGATGACACGTAGGATGGGTCCATGTCTGTCCGTCGCGTACAGGTGCACCTTCTTCGCGTCGACCTCAATTTCCCAGCAGTTTTTGGCTCCTGTAAAAAATGCTACGTGCGGAGTGACGTAGGCACGAATCGTACTTGCTGGTTCGTAAAACGCTGCCTGACTCCGTTAGGACGTCACGTACGCGGTGTCCCGGATCGGAATTGTGGGTATATTTTAGCCTGTCGGTGTTTTGTACGAATCGTACGGAAATTGTATTTCTGTACGAATCGTACTTGCGGGTTTGTAAGGTGGTTTTCCCGGGTACGAGTCGAACGGAGAAAACGCTCCGTACGACGGTTCGTACCCGGGTTTTACAGGATCGGAATCGGCACTCAAATGGCAGGTCAGCTGGGTCTCCTAACTCCTTCCCACTAGGAATTTGTAAAAGCCCTATATTGGAAAAATAAGGAAAAACTCAATCTGTCACACTTTAACGAGTCCTACTCTATGTCAGCACCAGTGAATGTACCTATATTCAACTTCTTGATTCCTGGGTTTTTTAACCATATATTTGTGTATATTGGCATTGCGCCACTCTCCATACTGATCCCATATTGAATACACATACCATAGCCTCACTGGTAAATATGGTCCCATAATACATGCACAGGTTCAAAATAACTCTGCAGCATCACTCACTTCCAGGCACCCTATATATCATCAGAGTGTCTTGATAAATTACTCCACAAATGTGTTTATGCGTATAAAGGGGAACCCTTTGGTAATTCGTGGTTGATTTAACCCTGTCCCCTTATGTTGTGAGGGGGTTCTCTCTTTGCGTGAAGTAAGAGGCAACGTGAGACAGAGGAAGACCTCCAAAATGGACAAATGGTTTTTAAGGGTAAACTTAAATCATATGATGTAACACAATAAGGTGAAGCAGTCTGGAAAGTCTCTCCTAACACCAGTGACCAGCCCAATAATTGTCCAATAATGAGATTGAGTGGCTACAAAAGAGAGTGCATTTGTACAGTGGGGTGTCATGAGATATGTGGAGACTTATAAACTAGCATCGCCAGGAATTATTTTGAGTTGGAGAAATGTGATTATTCACACCCCATAATAACCATAACATGCGTCATAACAAAAAGAAATGAATCCACCTAATGGATTTTAGAAAATTGTGCACTTTGTGACTAATTTACGATCCTCCTCTCAACTACCAACACTGACTATTTTTTTAAAACTGCAAGAACACATCCTCAGTAATATCAGCATGCAGAGAATACAGAAGTGTTGGCAAACTGAGCAGAACAAAGCCCTAAAGGGGCAATGAGTCAGGATTTGACACTTAAGAGCAAATTCAGAAAAATGACATTTTACCATGGAAAACTTGTGATAGGAAACAACAAAGAAATTTGAAAAAACATAGTTACAGGGAAGCTAACATTAAAAAACAAATTACAATTCTTACCCAAGCACAGCAGCGGGCCATCCGGAATCAATAGAGATTAAATTAATTAAATCACTTATAAAGGCAAGAGCAGTCAAGCACATGGAAATTAATGTAGAAAAATCAAGCCCGCCGCATAATGGTTTTGCAATGTGACAGTCATGTCAGGCAAATCTGAGTTCTTAGACTAGATGAGTCAAAAAAGACATGTATAAGTAAATTCAGATTAGCTTTGTATCTGTCCACAACCATAACCAACCTCTAGGGTCCAGTCTGAAACCTGACATTTGTTCACAAGTGAGGAGCACAGAATCCTACCATGTAAGGAGTGTGAGCAACAGGTGGCAGGGTTGGACCACAGACTGAAAGTAGGATGAGTGGAGGAATTTAGCAAAGGGTCTAGAAGAAAGATCACATTATAACAGTGACTACAGACATCATTCAAGTCAGAGTGATTGTTGTATTCTACTTTGGATTTAGTAAACCCTTCAATACCATAACGCATGGATGACTTGTAAACTAGGGATGAGAGATGGTTATCCCTGGCTTATGCCTGGTCAGCCATGGATGACTATGTTTTAGCAGTAGTAGCGTGATTAGAAACTGACCTATCAACTGGCTGACTTATATGGGGCAGATATTGCTAAGACAATGAGGTTGATGAAATGCTTTGGGACATCACACACTTAAGGATCGGTGGAATTTTGTGAGTTTTCAAATTATTAAAATATATTGCTTTTTGTTCACCACCGTCTGTGACATGTCATGTTGACGATGTGTTAGTCCATCCATTGTGAGGCAATAAGCTCAGGCGGTGTGGTACCCAAGACGAGCCACAGGAGTGGCTTCATGCTTCAAGTGATACCTGCTGAAATGAAGGGTACTGCACCAAAACCATACATTTTTGTCCATTCAGCTATATTTTATAGGACTCCTGAAGAGAGGGGAAGCCAACCTGAAATGAATAAAAGCAACCCCTGAAATGTGTTTCACTCTCATGAGAGCTCTTCAGAGAGGTATAGCTTTTTCCAGACACAAGGGAGCACCCAGTATAAGTCAAAACAATTCCCTTTCAGGCATACAGTGTCGCATAAATTATGCAAAAAAAGAAGCAGAGAACTCTGGGTAGTTCTCAAGTGTAGGTGGAGAGCAGCTCCAGTATAGAGCACTCTCAACACCAGCAGTGTCGGCCGGTCACTGGCAAAAGCTGGGCAAACACAGAGCACACAGGCTTGGGATACTTTATTATATACGCAGAACATATCGGTCCTGGAGCTGTGGGCTGTCTTAAGTGTTCTCCTATCAGCAGGTACGGGCGCTCTTGGGGGCGGTTATGCTTCGACGTTGTCCCACTGCCCAGTGCACAGATTGGAAAGACTTACATCGTTATGTTGACCGCTTGTATTTTTCCAATATAGGTCGTTCTCTGATGTGTCGTCCATGCTATCCTATAGGTCAATTTGCCCCAACTTATAGGAGGGTGAGGATCTGAAAGTTGTATGCGGCAACCCTTTTTAGGTCTCGCGTGCGTTACAGCGCAAAGCGCTGCTCCGCCTCCGCGAGAGATTTTGTAGGAGAGGATTTTCAGAAGAGGGCTTTAAGCCTCGCCCCTCATTTCCATTGGCTGGTGTCACCGTTTATGGTACACGGTGGCCTACCATTGGAAATGAGCTTTCTGGGTTGCCTCCCATTGGCTTTTTGTTCCGGCCCACCTGGACTGGCTCGCCTGCTTCAAGGCTGTTGTGAAGACTTTTCTTACCTACTTGTTTAATTAACAAGCAGATAAGAAAAGTCTTCACAACAGCTGTGAAGCAGGCACAGAGCTCAGAGGTCATGGGGTCACGGGGAGGACAGGGGGATCCCGCAGACTCTGTGTTTTCCTGCCCAGGCAGCAATTACATTTTGTCATACCTAAATGCAGTTGTGCACTGATGAGTATTTGGCTTGGATTCCAGATTACAAAAGTACTCATCCATCAGCATATTAAATTCTCGCAAGTATTAGTTGCAATCAATGGAGCACATGAAGGAGCTTTCAAGTTGTAGCGCGTGCATTCCAAAAGTATCGAATGTCTCCTTGCATTAATGATGCCTCAGATTGACCCAAATGTGACTGAGGAGCAGCTCAATGTGACAATAGGCTCGGGTTGCAGGCAAGCATTGTTTGGTGACGTGACATGTCTTACCTTTCTGCTCTGTGGCATAAACACGTGATAACATAACATAGTATAACATAACATAGTATAACATAACAAAACATAGTATAACATAGCAAAACATAACAAAACAAAACAAAAACATAACATAAAGAAAACACAGCACAACACAACACAGCACAAGACAACACAACACAACCTAGCCTAACACAACATAACACAACCTAACATAACACAACATAACATAGCCTAGCCTAACACAACATAACATAACATAGCCTAGCCTAACACAACATAACATAATAAATCATAGCATAGCATAACAAAACAAAAACATAGCATAGCATAACAAAACATAGCATAACACAACAAAATATAGCATAGCAAAGCAGAACAAAACATAGCATAGCATAACAAACACAACAAAACATAGCATAACAAAACACAACAAAACATAGCATAGCATACCAAAGCATAGCATAGCATAACAAAACAAAGCATAGCAAAACAAAACATAGCCTAGCCTAACAAAACATAGCTTGGCATAACAAAACATCGCATAGCCTAGCAAAACACAACAAAATGTAGCATAGCATAACAAAACAAAACATAGCATAGCATAACAAAACAAAGCATAGCATAGCATACCAAAACACAACAAAACATAGCATAGCATCACAAAACATAGCATAGCATAACAAAACAAAGTATAGCATAGCATAGCAAAACACAGCGATACATAGCATAGCATAACAAAGCATAGCATAGCATAACAAAACATAGCATAGCATAGCATAACAAAACACAACAAAACATAGCATAGCATAACAAAACAAAGCATGGCATAGAATAACAAAGCATAGCATAGCAAAACAAAACATAGGATAGCATAACAAAACATAGCATAGCCTAACACAACACAACACAACATAGCACAGCATAACAAAACAAAACATAACATAGCATAACAAAACAAAGCATAGTATAGCATAACAAAACACAACAAAACATAGCATAGCATAACAAAGCATAGAATAGCATAACAACACAAAACATAGCATAGCATAACAAAACACAGCAAAACATAGCATAGCATAACAAAGCATAGCATAGCATAACAAAACAAAACATACCATAGCATACCATAACAAAACAAAACATAGCATAGCATAACAAAACAAAGCATAGCATAGCATAACATAACACAAAAAACATAGCATAGCATAGCAAAACACAACAAAACATAGCATAGCATAACAAAGCATAGCGTAGCATAACAAAAGAAAACATAGCATAGCATAACAAAACACAACAAAACATAGCATAGAATAACAAAACATAGCATAGAATAACAAAACAAAGCATAGCATAGCATAACAAAGCATAGCATAGCAAAACAAAACATAGCATAGCCTAACAAAACATAGCATAGCATAACAAAAAATAGCATAGCCTAACAAAACACAACACAACATAGTATAGCGTAACAAAACAAAACATAGCATAGCATAACAAAACAAAGCATACCACAGTATAAAAAATACAACAAAAGATAGCATAGCATCAAAAAACCTAGCATAGCATAACAAATCAAAGCATAGCATACCATAATACAGCATAGCATAGCAAAACAAAACAAAACATACCATAGCATAGCATAACAAAACAAAACAAAACATAGCATAGCATAACAAATCATAGCATAACAAAACAAAGCATAACATAGCATAACAAAATACAACAAAACATAGCATAGCATAACAAAAGACAACAAAACATAGCATAGCATAACAAAACATAGCATAGCATAACAAAACATAGTATAACAAAACAAAACATACCATAGCATAGCATAACAAAACAAATCAAAACATAGCATAGCATAACAAAACATAGCATATCATAACAAAATAAAGCATAGCATAGCATAACAAAACAAAACAAAACAGCATAGCATCGCATACAAAACACAACAAAACATAGCATAACAAAACATACCATAGCATAGCATAACAAAACAAATCAAAACAGAGCATAGCATAACAAAACATAGCATATTATAACAAAACAAAGCATAGCATAGCATAACAAAACACAACAAAACATAACATAACATAACAAAACACAACAAAACATAGCATAGCATAACAAAACAAAACATACCATAGCATAGCACAACAAAACAACACATAGCATAGCATAACAAAACATAGCATAGCATAACAAAACAAAGCATAGCATAGCATAACAAAACACAAAAAACATAGCATAGCATACAAAACACAACACAACATAGCATAACAAAACAAAACATAGCATAGCATAACAAAACACGACAAAACATAGCATAGCATAACAAAACATAGTATAGCATTATAAAACATACCATAGCATAGCATAACAAAACAAAACATAGTATAGCCTAACAAAACGCAACAAAACATAGTATAGCATAACAAAACAAAACATAGCATAACATAAAAAAACAAAGCATAGCATACCAAAATACAACAAAAGATAGCATAGCATCACAAAAGATAGCATAGCATCACAAAACATAGCATAGCATAACAAAACAAAGCATAGCATAGCGAAACACAACAAAACATAGCATAGCATAACACAGCAGAGCATAGCATAACAAAACATAGCATAGCATAACAAAACATAGCAGAGCATAACACAACAAAGCATAGCATAGCATAACAAAGCATAGCATAGCAAAACAAAACATAGCATAGCCTAACAAAACATAGCATAGCACCACAAAACATAGCATAGCCTAACAAAACACAACAAAACATAGCGTAGCATAACAAAACAAAAGATAGCATAGCATCACAAAAGATAGCATAGCATAACAAAACAAAGCATAGCATAGCAAAACACAACAAAACATAGCAGAGCATAACAAAAAGCATAGCATGGCATAACAAAGCACAACAAAACATAGCATAGCATAACAAAACATAGCATAGAACAACAAAACAAAACATAACATAGCATAGCAAAAAAAACATAGCATAGCATAACAAAACATAGCATAGCATAGCATAACGAAACAAAGCATAGCATAACAAAACATAGCATAGCATAACAAAACACAACAAAACATAGCATGGCATAACACGACATAGCATAGCATAACAAAACAAAGCATTGCATAACAAAACACAACAAAACATAGCATAGCATAACAAAACAAAGCATAACATAGCAAAACACCACAAAATATAGCATGGCATAACAAAACAAAGCATAGCATAACAAAACACAACAAAACATAGCATAGCATAACAAAACAAAACATAGCATAGCATAACAAAGCATAGAATAGCATAGCAAAACAAAACATAGCAAAGCATAACAAAACATGGCATAGCATAGCATAACAAGACACAACAAAACACAGCATGGCATAACAAAACAAAACATAGCATCGCATAGCATAACAAAACATAGCATATTATAACAAAACAAATCATAACAAATCATAGCATAGCATAACAAAACACAACAAAACAGCATAACAAAACATAGCATAGCATACCAAAACAAAACATAGCATAGCATAGCATAGCATAACACAACAAAACATAGCATAACAAAACACAACAAAACATAGCATAGCATAATAAAACACAACAAAACATAGCATAGCATAACAAAACACAACAAAACATAGCATAATATAACAAAACATAGCATAGCATACCAAAACAAAGCATTGCATAGCATAACAAAACAAAACATAGCATAGCATAACAAAACACAACAAAACATAGCATTGCATAGCATAACATTGCATAGCATAACATAAATTAAGAAAACAAAGCTAGCTTTAACAGGCAGTGACTATAAGCAACTCCGTAAACCCAGAAGCAGTCACTCGTTCACCTTTGCTCTTGTATTGCAGTGGCTTCGTTTGTTAAACAGTGCCGATATTTATAACGTTAGCACTTTACTTGTGCAAATTTCAGGGCTCACAAAACTTTGATGAATCGAAATTCACAACTGAGGCTGTTAAGTTCGCTCTATATGAAACCCTAAGGATAAATAAAAAACATTGCCATTTACAATGTGAATAGCGCCAACAAATACAAGACCTATTGCAAAGTACAAAACAACGCCATTTACAATGCCAACAGCTCCAGCTCCAACAAATGCGAGACCTATTGCATTTCCACTGCTAGTTAAACCCTTCTCACTGCGACTTACTGAGGGGGGGCAAGCATTAGCCTGTTTTTATGGGGCATGTGGACTCAATACATCGGCAGTATGGGCCCCACAAGGGGCAGCACATCATTTCCGTGTACAACATGCAAGGGTGTGTGTGCCTTCAGCATTGTTTTATAATATTCACTAATCAAGTCGAGTCAAAATTAACTTTATTCGGCTGATTATAGCCATCAAAGTACAAATAACAAAACAGGACAGCTCAATCTACAGACATATAATACACGGATGTAAAGTCTGTTAAGATCCCCCGTTTTGTGATACATAAAACAGACATAAAAAGTAAAAAGAATAATAGGACAGTTAGTGATCTTTGTAAAGTCCTACTCATCACGAAATTTATTAACTGCCGCTCCCATAGGGAACAATAGGATAAAATACACGCCATCGAGTTATATGACAAATCATGCAAAAATGAGCACAATTCAATGATCCATACCAGGGAAAATGATGACATAAATAAAAAACGACCCACCATCACATAATTAGGCCTGGGAGTAAATAAATAAATAAGATAAAATTAGCCCGACTTACACTTGTTCATATTTTCATTTAAAAACGACAATTCATATTAAATAAAACTAGCACATACCGAAAAAAGATTTTTACAGATCATGATTCAGAACCGTGTCCACAGGACAGCTCATAAGTGACCTATTCCTATACCTGATTGCTCCTGTTAAGAAACTTGCTACCCCAAAGCAGACCATAGGTGACGCTAGCATTTGTAAGTAAACCAGCGCCGGCCTAACTTGTTCAAAGTTACAACCTTTAAGCAAGAGCTTCAACCTGGGGTTTCCAGCGTAGACGATAATCTAAGGTTACTCCAAGGTAGGTCATAAGTTTCACTTGCTCAAGACTGACGCCATTCATACTAATGTGGCTTTTGATAGGGCGATTTTTCGTTAGGACCATAAATTTGGTCTTGCTCACATTAATTTGCAGATTGTTAACTTGACAAAACTCCTCAAACCTATTTATTGCTGTTTGCAGCCCCCTTCGAGTCTTTGAGAGGAGTAAAGTGTCATCTGCAAAGATGAGCATAGGGAATTTAGTCCCACCCAATATGGGTGCATCAGTCGCAGTGTTAACAAAAAACTTCACCATCTGGTCAATAAACAATAGAAAAAGGGTGGGTGCCAGAACGCACCCCTGGCGAACACCTCGCGTTACGGGGAAACTATCCGTCACCTGCCCTTGGGCTCCGCACCTCACCCTGGCAAAGTTGCCCTCATGCAATCTAATAATAAGTTCAAGGAGATCCAACTGCAAACCTAGGTTGCCCAAGACTGCCCACAGTTTTGCCCTAGGCACAAGATCGAAAGCGGACTTAAGGTCCACAAAGGCGGCATAGATGGACCCTCCGCCCAACAGCACCACCTTCCAGTAAATCAGAGTAAATCTGAAAACCTGGTCGATGGTGCTAGTGCCTGATCTGAAGCCAGCCTGTAATGGGGAGAGAATGTTCTCCATCTCCATCCACCCTTGAACTCTAGCAAGGACCATTCTAGCAACAATTTTCTGCAAAGAGTCGATAAGACTAATAGGGCGATAATTCCCCGGGACCGAACGGTCACCCTTTTTAAAAATGGGAAGAATTTCCGCTTCTTTCCAAGACTCTGGTATCCTAGCCCCCCTCGCTATGGCATTTGCAATCTGAGTTATGTAGGGAATCCAGAGTTGGAGATCTATTTTAAAAAGGTCTGCCGGGATGCAGTTCATCCCGGGAGCTTTCCCTGCTTGGACCAAACGTAGGGCTGACTCCGTATCAGCATTCGTAAACACTAATGAATTACCAGTGGAGGTGGGTGGAGATATCCTGTTCCCTGGGACATTATAAGATTCTAGGTCAGAATCCTTAAACTGGGTTGAGAAAAAATCCACCCATGCTTCCACAGGGACATAATTTATTGGGGTTTGAGAATCGGGGGTCCTATCCCATTTCACTACTTCCCAGAACTTAACCTGATTTGAGGATAAACAAGCCTCATAGAGGTTGGTCCAATGGTTCTCATCCCACTCCCTCTTTGTCTCCCACTGGGCCTTCTTGTACATTTGGCGAGCTAATTTAATATCACAATTAACCCTGGATTTAATAGCTTTTATTAGCCCATTATGTGCTTCCCTACATTTTTTATTATACCAATTTTTGCGGCAACCTATAGCTTTCGCTTTTCCTTGCTTTATAGGAAGAGTTAAGAGGGCCTTAAGCTTAGTAAAGCACTGTTCGTGTAGATTACAAATCTGATTTGATGCCTCCAGGTTGGGGGATAAATTCGATATGGCACTCAGAGTAGATGTAACTTCCAGCGAAATGCCATCTAACAGGGCAGGGTCCGCCACAACCCTACACCATTTAAGCCTCCCATCATTGGTCAAAATGGCCTCTGCAGTAATACACTGGGCTACAGGGGACCTTTTAGGGCCACCAGGAAGCTTAAGCCTTAGAGACAATAGATTATGGTCGCTCTCCGGACGAACCACGACTTCCATGTCCTCCAAGAGGGACCAATACTCCATTTTAACCAAGATATAATCAATTCGACTTTTGCAAACCCCATTATCAAAAGTCGGGAGGCCAGCCTTATCCGAGGGGGTACGACCATTAGCTGCTCTCAAGCCCCACTCGAGGCACAATCCTGACCAGTGCAATGCTGCCTCTGAACCCTTTTTGATATTATTCAGAGACAACGACGGGATATTCCACACTGCATCCTCATCAGATCCCAGACTCGCATCCTCACATAATAAGGGTTCAAAGGTGCAGTTTATATCCCCAGCTATAAGAATTATTTTGTCTCTCCCAAGCAGTTCAAGGTACGAGTCCAACTCCTCTATGATTTGCAGTGAACGCCTGCCTGATCGTCCTCGGGCATAAACATTAATAACAATAATGGCCTGATGGTTCTCCCTACATAACCTAATCCCCAAAATGCCCGGGTTATTCACTAAAATTTCTGTCGGGCTATAACTGATAGATTGCCTGACCCAGATTACCAGGCTCCCTGACGCTCGGCCTCTTGTACCCTGTATGGCTGGTTTATAGAAATTTAGAAAGCCTGCCCTAAATATTGGATCAGGGGCCCAACTCTCTTGAAAAGCCAAAATATCAAAGGTATCGATAAAATCTGCCCAGTCCTCTGAACTAATCCGCCCCTTCAGCCCAGCAATATTCCATGAGGCCATTTTAAGTACCGTATCCTGGCTAGCAGGAACTACTAGATTCAGGGCACTCGGCTCTACTTCTATCACCCCACCATCGGAGGAATAGGAGCCACCCATCGTGTTGCCATCTACATCACTCGCAATAGCCATCCCCAGCCCCTTCTCAGAGGGTCCACCCTCCTGGCTAGTTGGACGAACCATACTGTATACACCAACTACCCCCTTTACATGATTGCTAGGGTGACTCCCTCCAGCAGATACGGGATTAAGTCAATCGACGCCCTCCAAACCAGATAAGGGTTCGAAACGATTACACAGTTGGGGGAAAAAAGGAGAAAATAGAACCCCGTCTACTGGTAATCTCCCGGCAGCTCTTCGAGATATTAAAGGGTTATTGTGGGGCACACCATGTCTTTAGGGATAAAAATAGCTAAGGCCCAGTGACTGGACGTCTCCCAATCTCCCAAACCTAGCTTCCCTGCGTATGAACCCATGGATCCCTAAAGTTTATGATAACACAATCCCCCTCCAGGTCCTTCGGACAATGACCCACCCAGTTTACTCTTCTCACACTCAGGATCTTCGTGGCAGAGGAGGGTGGAAGGGGTCTATTTTTGTTTAACCAATAAACAACTTTATTTTTGAGATCCCCGTGGGACTCTGGTAGACTTCCCAAAACTGGAGCTACACCTGTTAGAATGATAGTGTAGGGGTAGCTTCTAGGGGTAAGTCAGTACTGAGGGGAGTCAGCTTGGTAACATTCTGCGGGTGGGTGGAAGAATTTTTTATAACAGTCCCCGATGCACCAATACTTGGTTTAGACTGTGTAGTTGGTTTATGACCGCCCCTCACAGAATCCTGAGCCAAAGTAACATCGGTATACTTAGAGGTACTTGGCTGGGGCAAAGGTGTGGGTTTAGAACTAGCCTTCATTTGATTCGTAGCCTGGGCAGTGGTAGCCGGTTTGGGCATAGTTTCATTATTTAAACTCCCACCCCTAAGGGCCGTGGAACCTGCATTGTTAATGGCAGACCGGGTATTAGTTGGTATGGCAGAGACTAAATGGGGCCGCTTAACAGTAACAACAGGTCCCTGTGGTTTAAGAATACTAGAGGGAGTGGAAGTAGACGATGCAACCTGAGCATTTACTAAATTATTTAACATTCCAGAGTTAGTATTAATAACATTTTCAAGTGCATCTAATTTAGAATTCATCAGTCTAGTTCTTTCCAGTAGGGGAAGCATAAGGGTTTTTCATAATACTTCCATTTTACCCAAAAAGCCATCGACATTACTATTGCTTCCAAAGCAGAAATCTAAGATCCTGCGTAAATCATGGGAGGGCGGCAGTGAAGTATTAATGGCCGATGTAGACTGGGGACCAGTGATGGTTTCGGGGATAACAGATGGCTGTGATGTACTATTTGTTTTAGGAATTTTTGGAACTCCACCCCTCTGGCGGCCCTTGCTTCTCTTTCTCTTACGGGGCAAATTCCTCGGAGAATCCCCACTGGAGGATGAGTCCAATAGCGGTGGGCTCGCCAATAACGCGCTTCCCCCACCCTTATCATCAACAGAATCTCTAGGATTTAAATCACTATCGAAAGAATTTAATGACAAGCCCTCAACCTCAGGGTGATCATCCACCGAAACTGTGACCAAGGGAGCATTAGATCTCATAAGAGATATTTGGGGGCTAGCCACTGAGGCAATAGGGCCTAAGGAAGAGCGTTTCCCTGTAATAAGATCGATAGAAAGCCGTTTCTCAGCAAAGGCTTTCTCCTTCTCTAGAATTACTGTTGCTTTTAATAAAAATGCATCCAAGGGACCAGTTACCACCCCACTCGAGGACTGCAGTTGAACATTTCGCTCCTTCCCTGAACGTAGAGGCATTATTCTAACCGACTGGGAGAAGAAAAAGAAAGAAAGAAAAAAAAAAAGATTTTTAACTATGTTGAATTGAAGACCAACAAAGATCCACCAAACCTCTCTTATATATTGTAAACAACGAAAAAATAAATAAACAGACCAAGAGAGGTGGCCCAACCCAACCTCGCCAGACCACGGACGGCCACAGACGGTCCCGCCCTTGTCCCGGGCTTCTCCCGGGACGCTCCCGCGACTGAAAACCAATCATGGAAAGAAAAACTTTATTTAGATCAGAGATGTCTCCGAAGAAGGGACCTTCAAAAGCTTTTAAAACTGGATGCTACTAATTAAGGTTGGTAAAAATGACTACAGCCTCTTGTTTCATATATGAACCATAGGACTCCTCCCTAATAAAACACATGGGGCCAGTTGTACGACCCTACCAATTTGTGAGTCGCAAATTGCATCATTTTGCAAATCGCAATTTGCGACTCGCAAATAGGAATGTGCAACAGTGTCTCAGACATTATTTGCAATTCGCAATGGGGTCGCAAATTGCCTGCTCCATTAATATTCATGAGGCAGGTGCAATTTGCGACCCCATCAGGAATGGCTGAAACTCCCAGGGATGGTGGCCTGCTGGGGTTAGCAGACAACCATGTCTGTGGCTGCTTTTTAAATAATGTAGTCTACAGTCGGTTCTGTTGACTGGAGCAATTGCTTAGTATTCAATAATTAATATGGAATGAAAGAGATAATTTACAAGAGCATGTTCTAATTAATTACTTTTTCGACACCACACAGAACACACCAACAAACCTACTAATTGGTTCAAATGTAGTATTTACTCTTTTAGTATATGGCTGTCACATATACAAATTCAACAACACAAAGCATAACATAGGGTGGCTTTCGTGAGCCAAGCGGAAATAAAGTGACATGGTGGTATCATGAGTAGGACATACAGAACATACAGGTAACATACATATGTAAAACATAACAATTAATACTGGTCTGTCCTTTCAAGACTTATAACACATGTTTTCAAACACCCATATGGAATTCTTTTTTTTGGGGGTTGAGGAAATCTATGGACATGAACTGGACAAAGAGCGTCGACATTTCGACCCAGGGGTATGCGCAAATCACCAAGCGTCACAGCGGGTCTTCCTCAGGACAGAAAAGGGGAGTGGACAGCCTATATGGGGCAAAACAATGTACTCATGCGTTAGGTGTGTTCCATCGTTATAAAAATAATACGTTGCCCACAATTAGTAGTGGACTCACCAAATTCCGGGGTGGTAAGAATTCCCACAAGACAAGTGCTGTGTTCATTAAGAAATGGCTTGCGTCAAATGTTTGCGGAATCAAGTAGAGCAAGGTATGGGGTTAATTCAGCCTTGTTATGTCATCAAAATGTGGGGATATTTATTTGAAAGGAAAGATGGGCATGGTAAACTTACCACACATCCAGTATCCACAAATGAAGCCTGTGATGGTCAATCCAAAGAACCCGTAAATCCAATTTTCATATATATTCTGAAAAAATTGGAATCAGTGAGCGACTAGTAGAATAACCCTATGGAAATTGTACTTCGAGAAAAGCGGTGGTCGTCTTATCACAGATATATTTGATTTTGTGAAAATGTTCTGGGCATGAGTCCACCAACCAGTTGAAATCTATGAATTAAAAATTGCAGGGGGTCAGAATTTAGACGCATTGGCTTGAATGCTCTGGAAGTCAATTAGGAGTTATTAGGGTGTCGCTTCATGCCCGGGTTGCCAATTGATACCTCTGCGCTGTTCTTGTGTTCCTTTGTGAGCCCTCATTGACACATTTGCAAGTAGCATGACTATATATGCAATATATTGCCCTTTTTCTTATAAAAGAACATGAGTCTGATAGACTACAGGGCCTGTTTTACCAGCTGGAGGTTCCCACTGACTCCTCCCATTGGCTAAATCACTTCTTTAAGACACTTCTGTTTGCACTATATTGTTCTGCCAATTACAGTCCTGAACTCTATGGTGCACGTATTATGTTTTTTAGGCTTCTGAAGGAAAGTCTCCTTGATTTAAGGTGAGAGCCTTAGGCCACATTTCTGTGGCATGACTGATTAGATGGGCGGTGACACCCCTAGCTCTAACAAAGGCCCTAGACCCATGTGAACTTTTAAGGTAGGCCTAAACATGTTGGCTTAGTGAGTGTCTTTTTTGAGACATTGCAAATCAACTACAAGACCCAAACTCTGTTCTTAGTTATGTCTAGCATTCTCACTTATTAAAGGAAATTTCCCTGGGTTTACCCTGAGAAATTTTTACCACTTACCTTCTAGATCCCTGCCATATCCAGCTATATTTTACATAAGAACTCCCATCCTCTTTTGTTTGAGTCCACCCTGGTTGTACTATAATACCAAGGTGTGGATCGGCACTGATGATGAAGCATGTCACTATTAAGTGGGTGAGGTATCTACTCCAAAATCCATGGATTTCTCCCATGACTGTACCTTCTGGCAACTCTATTCTAGAAGCACATTTGTGTTTGGGATTATAGTTGGGAGAACGCAACTAGGATTCCTTTTCTCTCATTCTCTCATTGTGATTAGAAGTTAAATTGGTCTACCTATTGGAGTCTGGACCCTCTCATATCAAACCCACCCTTCAAAGGATTAATGTGCTTTTAGGACCATTATCTTAGTTTTAGAGGAACTTACTTCCAGTCCACAAGATTTCAATAATCAGCTAAACTATTTAGAAGATTCTGCAACCCAAGTGGGGTACTAGATAAAAGCACAGTATCATCCGCAAATAGCAATGCGGAAACTGAAAACCCCCCAATTTAGGACATTCATGAGTGCCACATAGTCGAAAATGTACCACATCATTTATATAAAGGAAAACAGGGTGGGGGTGAGCACACATGCCTGTCCCACTCCTCAGGCGATAGATATACGGTCTGTGAGTTCCCCCACCCCCATATATTACTTTGGTAAAATGTTCTTCATGGACCCTATAAGGACATCTAATAGGCTGGTGTCTAGACCCATTCTTTCAAAGGTTGGTCACTGTTTTATTTCTAGGGATCAGGTCAAAAGCGGCCCTCAGGTTTATAAAAGCCATGTGTAGGTGATCTGAAGAGACCAAAGAGCATTTCCAAGCATGGAGATTTAAACAAAAAACCTGGTAAATTAATTGTGCCTATTTTTTGGTATAACCCTGTTCGAAGCGGGGATAGAACCATGTGTACTTCCGCCAGTCTTGTGAGCGGTCTAGAACTTGGCGACAAAAAACTTTCTGAAGATTATCAGTCAAATTGTCTGACCTGTAGTAACAAAAAAAGTGTTTTATCAACCTTTTTGTGAATGGTTATTATTTCAGCACCTATCCAGGACATAGGTAAGTTGTCTCCTGCCAAAATTATATTAGAAAGTGCATTTATACAGGGGCCCCATAACTCAGGCTCTGAATAATAAAGGTCCCTAGGAACCTTGCCGGGTCTGGTGCCTTGCCAGACCAAAGAGATTGACGGGCCCTATAAGCTTCCTCATTTGTAAAAGGGGTATTGTTTTCTTTTACTGCTCTATCCCAAAAATTTAGGACAATTTTTTGCTCATTGCTGGGGTCGGACTGCATATTCAACTGCACTTTGAGTTGATAGGTCACTATATGAAAAAATATTCCAGAAAGATTTCTGGTCTTTGAATTTAGATGCTTCTATTAAAACTAGCCAGTTAAAGTCAATCCAGTCCTGCTTCTGTGTGGCAACAATTGATTTATAATTTGCACAGGATGACTTAATCTGAATACGATCACCCTGTTTGATGGCCCTAATTAATTGCTGTTCAGCTTTTTGACATTCAGCCGAGTACGAGGAAGGCGGTTGGTGTTTACTTTTTTCTTCTTTGTGGTAATTTCTTTGGTGCAAAGGGTGTGCAGGGTCTTCAAAAGATCATTATGTAACCAGCTCAGAGGGATCTCTTTAAGTGGAAAAGTTTGGAATGTCCCCAAAATACAGTTAACGGCAACGTATATATGTATTGGTATATTAAGAGCAAGACTTAGCTTGGCCCATTTGACAGCTTGTCTGTTCTTGGAAAGAGACAAAGTTACTTCAGAATTAAGTACTGACTTTGTGTTAGTTATAAGCAAATTATCTCTCGTTGTCATCTTAAGGGCATTATGATCGCTGTCTGTTCCGATCACAATTCCAAAGTCTAAGACATGGTGCCAGAGGTCGATATCTAAAATGATGTTATCTATTAGCCTTTGGCTATCACTTCTTATAGATGTTGGGGCAAGTTGATAGCCTCACCTATACCTGCCATTACAGGCACGCAAACCAAAGATCATAGTTAAAGACAGTAGACTAGGGCAGTAGCAGACCACTGTTTAGTGATTTTGCCTCCAACCTCTAGACGCCTCTTGCCTTGTCCTCCCCTTCAGTAATGGACGTTAACCCTTCCATCGACTTCAAGGTGGTATTAAAATCACCTGAAAGTATTATAGGATATTTGTCTGTCTTTTCTGAGAGGTGATGGGCCGACAATTTTAACGTTGGAGAGTGGGTATTCCTAGATGTAGTGCGATTGTAGATACTGTACACTTTTACCCTGCGCCCATTTTGTCCCTTTATGCACAGGCCTAGGAGGTCTTTACTCTCATTCTATATTCTTTTTATTGTCTCACTGGGCATGTTCTTAACCCAGACCAATAGCCCACCTGACAGGTGATCCACCCGAATAGTACTGCCTCAAGACTATGATTAGTGAACCCCTGCAGGAAATTACTTTTCAGGGCCCATGTCTCTTTTAATAAGACCACATCAAAGCGCCCCAATCCAGATCTGCAAGTGTACCGCATAGACCTGCTAGGTTTCATTACCCTACTGTAAATGGTAGAGGGCTCCTTTCATCAGAACAAGATGTGTTCATAGTGACATAATCAGAGCTTATCATAACAGGTTCTGGTATATAAGCATCAACATCAGTTTGATGGACAAATGTTGAGGTGTTAAGATTGGCTGTTGGGCAGACTCAAACACGTTGCTCTCAGTATGCATGCGTGTAGATGGAACATAAGTACCCCTGCTAGTGCATAAGCACAGTGCATGAGCATATTCAGGTGTACGTGAGGGGATACTCGAGCATGTGGTGTTGATGGAAAGTGAAAAGCATTTTAGTGGATCCACTTCACTCGATGAGGACATCTCTTGCTCTCTTGGATTAGTTACCCTCCTTTGAACAAACTTGCTTGCTCTTTCCTGCACACATTGAACTTGGTAAAGAAAACAGTTGGTCCTAAACAGAAAACTATTTTGCTTGCAATAAATGCGACAAATCCGCCCAATTGTGGACAGTGATTAGATCATCAAATTGGAAGAGTATGTATGACACAAGCACATTCCACAATGATAACTTTTTTATGGGAGAGGCACCCAAGAAACAACTTAGTCATTCAACAATGGTTTTTTAATCATATTCATTAAATGAAAGACATATACAAACAAAGGGGCATAGTGTCCAACCTGTAATGTAAAAATAAATTGTAATGTACAAAAGGTTACTTCCAAGGAAAGAGAAGGAAGTGAAAGTTGGTGCTCATGTGAAAAGGAAAGGAAAGATGAAAGTCATCAACAGTATTTACAAGCGAGCAATTTCAAAACTACTGATATGTGAGGGATCTGACTATGATTATTGATATGGCCAGTAACCCTGCTGTAGTAGGTCTGCCCTAAAATTAAAACTTTCATCTTTCCTTTCTTTTTCACATGAGCACCAACTTTCACGTTCTTCTCCTTCCTTGGAAGTAACCTTTTGTACATTAACAATTTATTTGTACTGTACATTAAAGGTTGGACACTATGCCCCTTTGTTTGTATAAGCCTTTCATTTAATGAATATGATTACGAAACCATTGTTGAATGACTAAGTTGTTTCTTGGGTGCCTCGCCCATAAAAAAGTTATCATGTGGAATGTTCTTGTGTCATACTCTTCCAATTTGATGATCTAATCACTGTCCACAATTGGGCGGATTTGTCGCATTTATTGCAAGCAAAATAGTTTTCTGTCTAGGACCAACTGTTTTCTTTACCAATCAATACCCAGGTACTTTGACTTCATACTGGGTCACCCTATTTGTTATAATGGTCACCTTGAACTTGGGGTTGCTAAATATGCTGGGGAGGGGTGTGAGGAGCTCTTTTAGTTTGGTAACCCAAACAGCTCCTAAATTGGATCTTAGAATCTATGGGTGGATAAGATGAGCATTCAACGCAGCTAGTAGGCCATTAGCTAATGTTATTTCTCTCAGTGATAGCTTGATTGTATCCCAAGAGTTATTCAGGTTTGACAGATGCTGAGTGAAAAGTACACAACTGAAGGACACTGTCTCTGTGTTCTAATCCAATGTGTCGCCTTATTCACTAAGGAACCTGTAGGCTCCCTTTGAACTAATTTGAGTCTTGGAACATTGGTCATATAGACTAGGCATTGGCTATTGTACCAACGAGGAGTTGGAACCAACCGATTGATGGCTAGGAATGTGTTCTTTTTAAGCTAACGTTTATGAGTCCCATAGGGAATATTAGCTGAAGCTCTTTGGATTAAAAGTTCTTGTGTGCCTGACGAGGGAAGGTAAGTCCTTAGATCACTTTCATACCCTTGTGACGCGATAGGTGGCTTGGATGCTTTTGACTCTTCCCTGTTATTGCGATATGCTATGTTGATTGCATAATCAGGTACATTATCAGCTTGGGCTACTTCTTGTATGTTGGAATTAGACTGTTCCCTGTGGTTAGCCTTGTCTGCTTCCCTAATGGAAAGACGGCAGTCTCGACAGCTTTGTTGTGCCTCTAATGTTGCAGTTAGCTGTTTTTTAAACTCTCTCATAAGGTCTGAGTTCAGCTTATACAGATCTGATATCCTTTGACTGGTTAAATGTAAGGTGACTTTCAGATCAATGATTTCCCTCCTTAGATTATCAATAAGTATGTTTATACTCTCCAGTGAATTGACTGTGGTTGCAAATCTGTAGAAAGTGGTGGAAGTTGATCATTTATTAAATCAGCTAATGGAGCAAAGCAATTACTGCACACAATATTAGGGCTTAAGACTGTTTGAT
Source organism: Triturus cristatus (assembly GCF_964204655.1). Classification (NCBI taxonomy): domain Eukaryota; kingdom Metazoa; phylum Chordata; class Amphibia; order Caudata; family Salamandridae; genus Triturus; species Triturus cristatus. The sequence goes on from NC_140592.1 coordinate 668,359,530, forward strand.
GATCTGATATGTCCTGTGGGAATGGCGAGTCATTGTTAATGGATGACTGAATTGTTATTGGATTTTCTTGACAAATTAGGGTCTGCTGCTTCCAAGGCTTTGTTCCAGGGTTCATGACAGGGTTGTTAGTGAGTTCACTGATCTTATCCTCCTTTTTTTTGAGGGAGAGGATTATTTTAGATCTTTCATCCTTACTCTGAACTTGCCCTTGCTCCTTGTTTAGCATATCCTCCACCTCTTCAACTAGATTATCAGTATCAGCAAGTGCGCGGTTTTCTGCAGCATGTTTTTAGCAGTCTTGGATTTTGGCCCTGGTCACCTTATGGACTCTGTAGCCTGTCTCTTCTCCATATTAGGCGCTCAAAGAACTCACAGTTAGTTGGAAATCTTGCACGCAGCAATGTGTAGCTGTCCCAGAGTGGAAAAGCTAAGGAGGGTGGCCTTGCCCTCGCTCTTTCTGGTACGCATGGGATCTGGATAGGCACGGTCTTTGCCCAGGTGCAGCCCCCACTGCGGGAGAACGGGGAGCGCTATAAAATACGCTATTCAGGCTCCTCCCCCTGGCCACAGGTACTGTTCAGGGCCTCCTGCCACGGTGTAGCTTGGGACATGGAGTCTATCGCTGGTAAAAATAATGCCAATCAGGCCCCGCGCTGGAGGAGCACGGGGAGCGCTAAAAGCGTGCCATTCAGGCTTCTCCCCCTTGGCCACAGGTGCAGTTCAGTGCCTCCTGGCGTGGTGTTGTTTGGGATGTGGAGTTCCCGCCGGTAAAAACAATGCCAAATCCGTCCTGCACTGGAAGAGTATGGGAAGCTCTATAAGCACGCTATTCAGGCTCCTCCCCCTTGGGCACAGGTGCTGTTCAGCGTCTCCTGGTGTGGTGTAGTTTGGGACGTGGAGTCCCCCGCTTGTAAAACTAATGTCAAACAGGCATTCTCTTACATCGCTCCTAAAGCATGAAATGGCCTTACACTTCACATCAGAGCCTCCTCCTCTTCCACAAGAACCTGAAGACCTGGCTTTTCAATTTAGCAACCTAATATAGGCAGGGCAAGGCACATACACCTGCTCAGTGCCAGGATACTCTTGCAGGTGACAGTACACTTTACAAATATACATAACATAACATTTTTTATTTAGAAATTTTAATTGTTTTAGGTTTATTAAAAGTATATTTGTTAACCTATTATGGGTTGTTACTTTAAAAAATGTGTATCATTTTAATACGTTACATATTAATATACCATATATTTTAATACTGGGTTGTTGGGTATGCTAAGGAGTAGGGTGTGTGTTAATTTTATATACTATCTACTGGCGGTCGCCAGTAGATAGTTATAGTTAGGACTGTGTTTCCATAGGAAATCAGAACATTCTATTTTGAATAACTTTGGCGCCGGTTGACGAATCCTCGCGAAATTTCCAAAACTAATGGGGCGCTCCGCTCAGCTCCTACCCTGAAAGTCTCGGGGTGATTCGTCAAGCGGGGGCCGAGAAAAAAGGGGGGTCCCAAAACACATTTTCCCCATGCATTTTCCCATAGGACATTTAGTCGAAGGTACAGCCCGAACGGCTGAACAGAATTACTTGAAATTTGGCAGAGACGTAGTCCTCAGGTCAGGGAAGTGCCTTTTGCATATATGGAGTCAATCTGTTCAGTAGTTTCTGAGAAAATTGCATTTAAAAGCACATACATATCTATAGCCGCGCACCCTAACGTTCGCGAGCGTAATTCTGATTGGTGGTTACATGTCAGTCAACGTTCGAATCGGTCGAAATCAAGAAGTGTCGGACACCATTTTGTTTGTTGTGGGTGCGAGAGTGAAAAAGAGAGGTGGCGAACGTGAAAAGGGGGCAGGGTAGAGAGTTCCTGACCACCTAGGCTTTGTCAGGGGGTCCCTAAAGGACCCCGAAGGGTGAAAAAACATTATTATTTTATTTTTTGAATGCGCGGGGTGCGCGCACCGTGCGCGCACGGTGAAAAACCATAAAATTTTTTTAAAAATTAGGATTTAAAAAAACTTACTAATTCACTTAAAAAACCATAGCTTTCAGGCACGTTATAGTTAGGAATTAGCATTTTAAAAACCTTGCAAATTCACTTAAAAAACCATAGGTTTCACACATGTTATAGTTAGGTGGACATTTCACTCGTAAAAAAACAATGAAATTCCACCGTTATAGTTAGTTCAGATAACTATAACTCGCGCGACCGCCACTCTATCACAAGGATGATGTCATCAGTGATGTCATGAGTGATGCCACTGACCATGTCATGAGTGATGAAATATGTGATGTCATGAGCACTGGATTGCGGGCGCGTGAGTTATAGTTATCTGAACTAACTATAACGGTGGAATTTCATTGGTTTTTTACGAGTGAAATGTCCACCTAACTATAACATGTGTGAAACCTATGGTTTTTTAAGTGAATATATATATATATATATATATATATATATATATATATATATATATATATATATATATATATATATATATATATATATATATATATATATATATATAAAGTACATTTCTTTTTAATTACTAATTCACTGATTTAATTGATTTTCAAATAATTACTTTTTATATATTTAAAGTTAATTATTAAATAAAAGACATTTTATAATTTTAATAGTTAGTTTAAAATGTATTTAAAATGTATTTTTACACATTATTTAAGTAGTGGGTTGTTATATTTATGAGAGTTTTGGGGGGAAAGTATTTTGATGATATGTAATTGACTTTTGGGAGGAGGAGTAAGATGGCGGATTGACGACGCCGCCACCACGGAGAGATCAGTCATGCGAGGAGGCTCCCTTCACCGCACGCCGTGCCTCTGACTGATTTGCGGGGAAGAACGCAAAAACTGAAATGAATAAACAAACGCTAAAGGAGTGAAGAAGTGAGGAATAATTCCAGAATTTTCAGAATATACATCAGTATTGTGGAGAACTGTGGAGAACACTTACATTTACATTTTCGGCTAATGTGGATGCTCTCTGAAGGTAAAGCCAGACGCTTGCTGTTCACGTCTCGGCTTGCTTGCTGGAAGTCTGGTCTAGGCTCGGGCACAGTCTCAGTAGTCTGCTGGGTGAGTCTGCCATGGAGTCTGCCCCAGACGGTTGCTTCAGCGCCTATTGTGAGAGGAGGCTTGGCGCCTCCAAAAACTACCTTAAGAAGTGCTCGGGCGGGGCGGATATTTGCTAATACAGCGGGAGCTACAGGAGCCTCAGAGCCTGACACAGAGGCAATGGAGGAGGGCTCGACGGAGCAGAAACCGAACTTGGCCAAAACGTCCTCTACCTTATGTAAGCCGTTAATGAAATTACTGTAATCAGGAAAGGCAGTAGAACTCATCCCTGCTGGCGCAGCTGGTGAACAAATGCCTGGCGACAAAATAACTGATGTGTTGCTGGAAGCTATTCCAGCGTGCTACAGTGTGGCTAAAGAAACTCCCTTGCAAGGGATAATTAATAGCGTGGAGAATGGCGGCTTAAAAGGGGGATCAATTGAGTCTTCCACTGTAAAATGCAATTTCAGATTTGTTGGATCCATTGTTGGAACCAAGCAATTCTGCAGATAATGTTGTCGATAACGCCGCTGACAGGAGGGAAAACATCAGTATTCTGTCCGGTGGAAGTTCACATGGATCTGCTAGCGAGGTGAAAATACAGCCATCCACATCGGTGATAGCGATGGAAGGGACTCACCAGAGGTGGTTCGGAACTCCGGCAGTTTGATTATTTTGGAAGAAGAAAGGGAAAAAATGAGTGACGAGCCTGAAACTTGTAAAGATACTGAGGGAAAGGTTAACTCTGAGTCTAAATCACCTAAGGCACCTGTTGGTATAAAAGCAAAAGCAAAGGCTAAAATGATAAGATCAGGGAAGAAAGCACCTCCTGGGGTCGATAACTCAAGACAAAGTATGGCACCCTCACAAGGTAAAACTCTGACTGATGAAAGTCCTCTTCGTAAGTGGGTGCAGGCAAAAGGAGGAGTTAAGACCATGATTACACGGTTAACAAGCACTAGCCCGAAAGAAGGCTCTTCAACGAATAAGTCTCCCGGTGAGCACGGAGGAGAAAACCGAGGAAGCTCTGTGCTAGGTCCTGTCGCAGCTCAAAGTCAAATTCAGACATTAACCTGGGTTCCTACTAATGTGACAACTAAATATGGAGCTACAGGTGAATATAAATGAAAATTAGGCAGAGGATCTTCAAAGAAATACTGAGCCAACTCTCTCACTGATTTTTCAGTCTTTAAAAGATCAAAGACATGAAGCCCAAAACATTATTCACAGGCTAGAGCAGATAGCCATAAGATACAACAGTCATTACAGGAGATTATGGCTAAAATAGGGGCACTTACAAAGGATGTTCTTGAGCTGCAGCAGAGTGTTGCGGATAATGAGCAATTGTGTACTCTTACAGATAATCTGGCTCAGAAGCACGATACTCTGATCTCAGATATGGAAACTAAGCTTGAAGATTTGGAAAATTGCCAGTGACGACATAATCCAAGGCTGTTTGGGATTCCGGAAGGGAAAGAAGGCTCGGACCCAAGGTCATTTGTGGTTCAGCTGTTCCAGAAAGCTTTCCCTGATCTGTCAGATTAGGATTGGGACTCTCAACTACAAAGAGCTCATAGACTCCATTAGTACAGCGTAATCAAGGAGCACGATTTCCCCGACCATTTCCAATTTTTAGGGTGAATTTCTTGCTTAGAAAAGCTGTAGCTCTGAAAGCTCGATCTAGTTATCCCGTTACTGCTGAGTGTATAACTTTTTTTGTCCGATCTGACCTATGTAAGGTAACAATGGACAGGCGTTGGAAGCTACGCCAGGTAATATACCCATTAAAGGCCCTTGGAGTACAAGTTTTTTTGCAAGAACCTGCGCGTTTGAAAGTTCTGAAAGATGGTCATACTCATTTATTTTTAATGACCAAGAGGCTAAACAAGCAATCTATAAATGGCAAACAGAGACAGCAAAAAAGACTTAAAGGGTCTTAGGAGTCTGAATCTGAAAAAGGGAATAAGGGATTGGACTTGGTTTTTTCATCTCTTGGTATTTCTTAGACTTTGCTCTTCTTCCTTCTTTTTAGTCTTTCTTGCTTAAACATTCTTATGGTTCTCTTCCTCTTTTTTCTACAATTCTGGCTGTGTTCCTCACTGTTTGGTATTTGGTGTTGGAGGCCATCGTAGTGGCTCAGTCTCCGAGGGGCTGCCCTTTCAGTGGCAGCAGGTAAAGGGGAAGGATTCCTCCTTCATGTGACAGGGTGGGGGTACTCAAGATCTTAGGGGTGGGGGGCAGGGGTAAACTAGCAGGGCAAAAAAATGTCACCATCTGGGCACTTCAAGGTTTGGGCAAGAGGATGCTTACTGGGCAGCTTGCAGTAGATAATTTTGTAAGAAGTAAAAATGGCATTTGGAGCAAAAGTGGAAACAATCCGGTAAATATGTATAATTTTGTTATGGATAGGATAAAATGTATGGCATGGAATGTTGCTGGGTTAAACAGTGCAAATAAGCGACAATTGGTACGAGAGGAGCCGAAAATGTATCACCCTCATATAGTTTTATTAACAAGACCCATCTTGCTTATAAAGACCATAACCTTCTCAAACATTTGGGCTATGAGATAATAGTTTGCACTGTACAAACAGTGTCTATAAGGGGTACTGCGATATTAAAAGACAAGAAATTTGAATGTAAAATAGGGAAGATATTGTCTGATCAGAAAGGGAGATGGGCACTGGCTCAGCTAGAAATCAGAGGTATAAAGTATGTGTTTTGTTCAGTATATGGACCTAATGCAGATGATTATATTATTTTTGACTTACTTAATATGGAATTGCTAAATTGGGAGGGGGACAGGCTGGTTATGGGGGACTTCAATTGTGTCATGGATTATAATATTGACTCAACAAGACAGGGGGCAACCACTAGAATGGGAAGGACCCGAGGAGCAATATTAGAGATTGCACGGCTGCAGTCTTTAAGGGGTGCATGGTGGCAGCTATACGAAGTAATACCGGGCTATACGTACTATTCAGCCCCCAACAAATCATATTAGAGAATTGATATGGCCTGGGTGTCTGATAATATTATGTCGACTTCAGGGATGGAGATATGTCCTCGGGTCACTTCAGATCATAACCCCATTATTTTATCTTTTCAAGCTAAAGCTGAGGGTACGGTAGCTAGACCTTTTTCTTTTCCTAGATAGTTTCTCACAGATAACAGATATTTGGCTAATATTCATCAACAGCTGGAGGTTTTTCTTAGAGAGAACATAGTATCTGCATCACCTCTCATCGTTTGGGATACCATGAAAGCTTTTATTAGAGGTATTACTCAGCAATACATATGGCAACAAAATAAAGAACGGAAAAGAGAATTGGAAATATTGGTTCAAGCACTATGTGATATTGAGAAACAGCATGCTGAGGCAGTCATGCGAGACCAGCGGGTACGGGATCAATTGCTTCTTTCATTAATAGATGCAAGAATCACGGTTAAGAAAGTATTTAGAGAGAAAATTGCGGTATGATACAATAAATACTGGCCATCACAGTATGAATACGGTGAGCATATTGGTAAGGTTCTAGCTTTCAAGGTGGCAGACGAGAAAGCCAAAACTAAGATAAATGCTATAAAAGGAGTAAATGGAAGTCTGCATACTCATCCTTAAGCTATTTTAGAACAATTCTCTTTATACTATCAGAAACTTTACTCACATACTTGTGTACCTGACAAGGAAGATATGCTACAGTATCTTAAAGTTAGTAATCTTCTGACTATGAGAGAGGAAGAGGTGTCTCTTTTGGATAGCACTATCTTGATAGAAGAAATAGAGATGGCGATATCTGCATTGCCTTCTGGGAAAGCTGCTGGGGAAGATTCCATACCTATGGAGTTTTATAAATCTTTAAAGAGGGTTTTGCTTATACCATTCAGTAGGGTCATACAGTATATAGGTACTAGCGGGAAGACACCTGAGTCATGGAATATGACACAGATAGTTTTCTTTTTAAAAAAGGGTAAGCCACCAGCTGAGTGTGGCTCATACAGGCCCATATCGCTGATACCACTTTCAGTCAGGTGATCACTTGCCCATCCTCCGCTTCTGAGGTTGCAGGACATCTCGCGCTCCACTTCCCAGGCCGCTGTATGCTGGGAGTCGAAGTCCTCTATGAGTGCCCATACAGCACCCCGCGCTGAGGCAGAATCTAATGCCTGAAAAGGGAGACCCAAACTCACTTGTACCCCCCGAGTTAAGTGTGCAGGAGTGGGGTTCACCAATCAACAAGGATTGGGACATCACTTGATGTCTGAGAGGCCCTTCACTGTATGGGCACTCATGGAGCACTTCGACTCCCAGCATACAGCGGCCTGGGAAGTGGAGCGCGAGATGTCCTGCAACCTCAGAAGCGGAGGAGGGGCAAGTGATCACCTGACTGGGAGTGGCCACAGTAACAGCTTTATTCCACCAGACCCCCAGGATATTGTTTTAACCTTTGAAACGGGCACTGAGGAAGCTAATTAAGCGAAACGCGTCTGCCGGGCGTTTCAAGGTTGTTGCACATAGAGCATTTAAAAACATTAAAGTCAGATTGAAGCCTATCCCGGAGCTGTCTCGTACTTTGTTCTTACCTGGAGGAAGCCTGGTGATTATGTTTGCCAGCTGGCAGGTGCTGGCTTAACGAGACGCCCTCTTGGTTTGGAGCTACGCGGTGTAGGAGAGTAGGGTCTGCTATCCTATGGTCACCCCAAATTTTTGCTTTTTGCTTCACTGGTTTTCAACATATTGAGGCTGTGGGCCTGCTAATCAGACCCCAAGCCTGCTGTTCTCTCTGCTAAATTGACACTATGCACTTTAGGTGCATGACCAATTGGAACTGGATCACCCTGTGAGCCCCTGTAGCAGGGTACCCTAGGTACCCAGGGTATTGGTGTATCTAAGGCCTACCAGGGGCTGAAGCATGTATTGTGCCACCCCTGGCCTGGCCTAGCAATTTGACACAACTGCCTGATCACTCAGCTGGGGTAAGTTGGTGAACCCACCTCTTACTTAGGTTGTAGTATGCCTATACCTAACCTTAAATGGGACACATGTTAACCTATAAGTCACTCCTATGGCAGGCAGAGTGCTTGGTTAAATGTGAGATGGTGCTCTGGCATGAGCTGAGCCTGTCTGCAGTAGTTGGAACAACTTCCTTCTACCGTTTCCAGATATCGCCATACCATATGTGTATTACCACGCCATTGTGTATTGTGTGTATCCTACCTGTGTGCTGGTACCCCCCCGTGGCATCTCTCTTCCTGTTGGCTCATACACCCCCGCACAGCGCTGCTTTCGCTGCCTCGGGTGAGGTGCTTGAACCACTCTTGCCGCCATTCTACCGCGAGCCTTAGGCCACGCCCACTCGCGCAGCCCACGCCCCCTTCGCCAGGATTGCTTTTAAGCGCTGATTACTAGCGCCACCCCCAGATTCACTTTGCTCTCCTGAGGCACAGCCGGGAGTAGCGCGCTTCGCTGCATTTATTTTTAAAAATTGTGTATTGTGTGTATCCTACCTGTGCGCTGGTACCCCCCCCTGGCATCTCTCTTCCTGTTGGCTCATACACCCCCGCACAGCGCTGCTTTCGCTGCCTCGGGTGAGGTGCTTGAACCACTCTTGCCGCCATTCTACCGCGAGCCTTAGGCCACGCCCACCCGCGCAGGCCACGCCCCCTTCGCCAGGATTGCTTTTAAGCGCTGATTACTAGCGCCACCCCCAGATTCACTTTGCTCTCCTGAGGCACAGCCGGGAGTAGCGCGCTTCGCTGCATTTATTCTTAAAAATTGTGTATTGTGTGTATCCTACCTGTGTGCTGGTACCCCCCCCGGCATCTCTCTTCCTGTTGGCTCATACACCCCCGCACAGCGCTGCTTTCGCTGCCTCAGGTGAGGTGCTTGAACCACTCTTGCCGCCATTCTACCGCGAGCCTTAGGCCACGCCCACTCGCGCAGGCCACGCCCCCTTCGCCAGGATTGCTTTTAAGCGCTGATTACTAGCGCCACCCCCAGATTCACTTTGCTCTCCTGAGGCACAGCCGGGAGTAGCGCGCTTCGCTGCATTTATTTTTAAAAATTGTGTATTGTGTGTATCCTACCTGTGTGCTGGTACCCCCCCCTGGCATCTCTCTTCCTGTTGGCTCATACACCCCCGCACAGCGCTGCTTTCGCTGCCTCGGGTGAGGTGCTTGAACCACTCTTGCCGCCATTCTACCGCGAGCCTTAGGCCACGCCCACCCGCGCAGGCCACGCCCCCTTCGCCAGGATTGCTTTTAAGCGCTGATTACTAGCGCCACCCCCAGATTCACTTTGCTCTCCTGAGGCACAGCCGGGAGTAGCGCGCTTCGCTGCATTTATTCTTAAAAATTGTGTATTGTGTGTATCCTACCTGTGTGCTGGTACCCCCCCCTGGCATCTCTCTTCCTGTTGGCTCATACACCCCCGCACAGCGCTGCTTTCGCTGCCTCAGGTGAGGTGCTTGAACCACTCTTGCCGCCATTCTACCGCGAGCCTTAGGCCACGCCCACTCGCGCAGGCCACGCCCCCTTCGCCAGGATTGCTTTTAAGCGCTGATTACTAGCGCCACCCCCAGATTCACTTTGCTCTCCTGAGGCACAGCCGGGAGTAGCGCGCTTCGCTGCATTTATTTTTAAAAATTGTGTATTGTGTGAATCCTACCTGTGTGCTGGTACCCCCCCCTGGCATCTCTCTTCCTGTTGGCTCATACACCCCCGCACAGCGCTGCTTTCGCTGCCTCGGGTGAGGTTCTTGAACCACTCTTGCCGCCATTCTACCGCGAGCCTTAGGCCACGCCCACTCGCGCAGGCCACACCCCCTCCCAACCCTTTCCTTCACTAGTATATCAATGTGTCACCCCCGGGAGCGCAGCGGACGAGCGCAGCGGGCGCGACGAATGCCCCCCGAAGGCGCGCCTAAGGCAAGCCCGTCTGCGCCCGTCCGCGGCCGGCAGGGGCACGGGCCCGTCACTCTGCCCTAATTACCTCCTATGCCCCTAGGGACTTGGTTGCATTACACTCTCATTTTCCACTAGACCTCTCCAGCCATTCGAAACTCCTTCAACTGGGGATTCTTAACGCTCGTAGTGTTTTTCCTGAGCACAGGGCCCTTCCATCCTCTATCATTCAGCCTACCCAGTTACCTGTTAACTTGGAGCTAGCAGTTGTATACCTCAACACCCGGTCTCTTATCAGCCACCAACACGACATATACCACCTCTTGGACTCAGACCGCCCCGACATCCTGTTTCTAACTGAGACCTGGTTGAAAGAGGACTCCTCTCCTGACATCTTGGCAGCTATTCCTCTTGGCTATTACATTCTTCAAGCCAACCGTCCAGCTGGTAAAACCGGAGGTGGCGTAGCTGCTATTATTAAACTTCCTCTCAGATTCTCTTCCCTCTCTCTACTCACCATTCCCCAGGCTGACTGCCTGGTTATTAGACTCGAATCCTCGGTGTCCCCGCTCACCTGTGTCCTGGTATACCGCCCCCCTCAACCCATGCCCAATTTCCTCTCCCTTTTTGGTGACCTTCTATCCCAGCTCACACTCAACAACTCCAAACTCCTGGTTTTAGGAGACTTCAATTACTGGCCATCTGATCCACTTGAAAGCCCCCACTCTCTGGCTTTCACTGACTAACTAAGTAGCCTCAATGGCCGTCAGCACGTCCATACAGCGACCCACTCTAAAGGCCACACCCTTGATCAGGTCTGGACTTACAACCTTGACATCACATCACTCACAATCCTCCCTTGCCTCTGGTCGGACCATTCCTTAATTTCTTTCCTTCTTTTGGACCCCCACCGCCCTCCCGTAGCCGTGGCGCTAGCCTCCTGGCTCGCAACTGGAATAAAGCCAACCTTGACCTTTTTCTTTCCTCCCTAACATCCTCCGTTCCACCTGGCTTAGGCCCTCCAGACTCTCAGGAAGCCGCTCTCGTCGACTGGTTGGAATCTGCCAGTAACATAGTCGCCCCCCTCAAGTCTATCCGAACTAAGCGCCCACACGACGCTCATCGCTGGTTCTCCGATAGCCTCAAATCCCTTAAAATGGGACTTCGCCAAGCTGAGCGCCGCTGGCGTCGAAACTACGACCCCTTATAAAAAGCCCATTTTTTCAAACTATCCGGAGAATACAAACACGCAATCTCAACTGCAAAATCTGTCTATTTTTCCACAAAAATTCTCAACTCTGTGAATAAATCCAAAGACATTTTTGCGATTGTGGAGGAACTCTCACACCCGGATAGAGTGATCATCAAACCCCTCCCCTCTCAGGCACTCTGTGATTCCCTTAACCAATTTTTCATAGACAAAATCAGTAAAATCAAAAATAGTATTTCCTCCAGCCCCCTAGCAATGTCTCCCCCAGAGGCTGCTCCCTTTTTCAACTCTCACTCCTTGTCACAGCCACCTCCTATATCCGACGAAGTCTTCTTCCCCCTGCTCCATAAAGTCTCATCTGGTTCCCCCACTGATTGCTGCCCCCCAGCAATTCTCCGGACTGCTTTTTTGTCCTGCCCTGGCCCCCCACTGGCCCTATTGAATAACTCTCTGCTGCTCGGCGTGGTCCCCAGGCAATTCAAGAACGCCGAAGTTATCCCCATATTAAAAAAACCCAACGCCGACCCCACGGTCCTGGGCAACTTCCGCCCTATTTCTCTCCTGCCTTACCTAAGCAAGGTACTCGAGACGCACGTGACCAGCGTCCTCAGTTCCTTCATCGAGGGCTCCAACTTCTTAGACTCACAGCAAGCTGGGTTTAGACCTGCCCACTCGACAGAGTCTGTTATCCTCTCTGTCATGGAGGAACTCCGTAGAGGCGCCGACTCCAACACCAGTCAAGCCCTGGTGCTCTTAGATCTGTCAGCGGCCTTTGACACGGTCGATCATTCCATCTTAATCGACCGTGTCAAAGAGGCAGGCATTAGCAGGACGGCCCTTAATTGGGTTCGTTCCTTCCTTGCAGACCGCCATCAATCGGTCCGTCTCTCTCAGTTCACGGCAAACCAGACGAGACTCACCTGCGGTGTCCCGCAGGGTTCGTCCCTGTCACCCCTTCTCTTTAACCTTTACCTCACCCCCCTGATCCGCTCCCTCCGCGGTAGGAATGTCACTGCATTTAATTATGCAGATGGCATACAGCTCGTCTTCAATCTCGACTCCTCGGACGAAGCGGCTCTAGATTTCCAGTCCACCCTCTGCCACATCAGTAAGTGGATGGGCACACACCATCTTAAACTTAACCCCGACAAGACGGAGCTCGTTCTTGTCGGAGGCCCTTCCAATCCCTGGAATTCCACCTTCTGGCCCTCCTCCCTCGGCCCTTCCCCTCACCCTGCTGACAAAGTGAAAAGCCTCTGGGTCTACATCTCCCAAGACCTCTCAATGCAGCATCAGGTCAGTGCCACCGTGTCCTCCTGCTTCTTCCAGCTTCGGAAGATTCGAAAAATTGCCCACTTTCTGACCACTGAAGCCCTCACCTTGGTATTACTGGCATTAGTCATCTCCCGAATTGACTACGCCAACGCCCTATACGTTGGCATCCCACAATATCAAATCAACAGACTACAACTTATTCAGAACCAAGCAGCTCGCCTTATCTATCACCAACCGAAACACCACCACGTCCGTCCCCTCCTCAAGGCCCTTCATTGGCTTCCTATTTCGGAGCGCTGCAAGTTTAAACTTGGCTGCCTGACCCATAAATCTCTGGCAGGCACCGGTCCCTCCTTTATTTCCTCCCTTTTGCACCCCTATACTCCCTCTAGGAATCTCCGCTCCTCTCATCTTGCGCTCCTTCAGACTCCCCGCTTCAAGCGCAAAAAACACGGCGGTCTCAGATTCTCCTTTCTGGCACCCTCTTTCTGGAACTCTCTACCGCTGGAATTGAGACTTTCTCCCTCTCATCTTCACTTCAGGTCACTCCTAAAAACCCACCTCTATTCATAAATCTCTTTCTCCTCGTTTTTGCTTCTGCCTCTTGTTGATTAAAGTGAATAGCGCCAAGAAACCGTCCGGTGAATGCCGCGCTTTATAAATAATTTAAAAAAAAAAAAAAAAGATATACTCTTAAGTGCATTATGAACCTCGCGGTTAAATGGTATCTTTGGTTTGGCTTTATCAAAACATGTCATACGAATTGGAATACTAACCGCTCGCCAATTCTGGCGACGGGGTTAGCATTCCACCCTTCTAGAGGGACACGACATGTACGGAACCTGAAACCCAGGTAAAATCAGACATAGCCTCAGCTCCACAAAATGGATGCTGCCACCACAGACACAAGTCTGCCCTCCTGCTGCTGGGAGTCCTTCCAGCTTGGGAGACGTGGACAAAGGGTTTCCTGCCAGGGGAGGTGCGAGCACCACCCCAGACAGGATTTTGTGTATTGGTCAGGTAGGGCTTGAATAGAATCAGACATGCCTGAGGCTCACAAGGAGCCTCGGTGCATATGCCAGTTCAATCCGGTCCTGGGGCACACCAGCCCCAGACCTGGGGCGAGCTGGACAAAGGATTGGGGGTGTAACCACCCCCCTTCCTGGTCCCACCCTTAGGGAGGGACCTAGCAGGTAGTCCGGCCCCTAGAATCCGCTTAAAGGTAGGAGCTGTGTCCAAAGACTTTAGACATCCTGGAATCAACTTAACACTAAGAAGAAGACGGGAACTTCGACGTTCTGCTGCACAGAAGACTGAAGGAAATCTCCCCTATGGTCAGGGAGTGACCATCTTGCTAACGCAAGCACCAACCAGCGAATCGACGTCTGCTTTGCCGTCGCCTCCCGCTGGAGCCCGAGCCCAGTGACCGACAAGAACTGGACCTCCAGACCTCTCCCCGCCCGATCCACAGTCCCTGCAAAGAAGGAACCCGTGGAGGCACCGAGACACGTGGAGCCAGCCATCTTGGAAGACACTCGACAAGCTGCAAGCGCAACAACAGAGGCTCCCTCCGAGTTGTGCTTTGGGTCCTGAGAGGCCCGACATCCGAGCAGCATCTGCACCAAAGGTGAGCCCTCCAGCATCTCCACGATCTGCGTGGGGGCCCCTCTGCACTTTGCAACTCGACGCACCTACCCGGTCCCTGGCCCGTTGGCTAGTGGCCATCTTGGTGAACCTTTGTGAAAACTACGATGCTGGTCTGGTTGCTCCAGACTGGCCCCTGCTTCCCTCCAAAGGAGCAGCCCCTCTGACCTTGCTGGTCAGAGCTAACAGCTTTCTTCGATTCCTGCGACTCCTGCTTTTGCCACGGCTTGTTTGCTTCTTCTGAGTCGTCGACACCGCCGACAGCGAGAGCCTGCGTGGGACAGATCGTGAACCGACTCCTGGACGTCGTCGACCTTCAGGGACCACGTGGCTGCAGAGACAAGCTACCCCTCTTCACCTGTTTGCACAATACATTGCCTGGTACCTACCTGGTGCCACGCCGGTCACTGGCTAGTGACTGTGAACACTGTCCCCTCTGCTTTCAGGTCTTCTATACTTCCGATCCACCCTTGGATCCACCGCATCTCTTCTGGACCGACCGCCTGCAGCATCTTTGTCGTCAGGCACCATTGAACAGATAGACGAAGCCCGACGCACTTCGAGCCCTATGCACCCTCTTCCTGTGGGTGAGGTAAAGCTGGCACTCCGGTGCACAAGTGTAGAGTAACATCTCTAATGTCTAGGTTTGAAGTCTTGAATTCGTAGTCCAACCAGAAGACCCTTCTAGCAGTAACTTTTGAACATTTACGCACCCATTGAAAACCTATGGGAGACCGCGTGCAACTTTCCTCACTGCACACGCGACCCGTGGACCTCCTGGTCACTAACTAAAGTTATGTGATTTGGAGGTGCGTGGTATGAGTCATAGGTATCCGGCGCTACAGAGAAAGTGCACAAAATTCATCCGTTCTCTGATATGACGGTGCTGAAAGGCGTAGAGATACCACACACTCTACCGATGTAAGCAGGAGCTTAACAAAACTTCTTACCGAAGCCTCAGCACACGTGACAGATATAAGTGTTAAGTAAATTTACACATGAAATATGAGTACATAAAGCATAACTTCTTTTTGAAAAAACAGAATACAATCTCTTTCTAGTCTTCTTTAATGAGACGATTCCAGGTGAAGTTTCGAGAATACAGCCAACACGTGTTTCGTCGCAACGGGAATGTGAACCCGCGACTTCCTCAAGGCTGCACAAATAAACAGAAAAAATGCCAACTCATACCGTGAAAGTACAAACATTACATGTGATCCACAGTAATCAACATATAGTTTGGTATCGTGATTCCAAACAGTGGGTAATTACGTTGTGGAAAGTTTCCACAACTTTCAGTTATATACTTAAGTTCTACTGAACTTAGTTGTTGTAGAGCAAAGGGAGTAGCACACCCTGACTACAACTACTAGATAGGTTTAGTAGGAAATCCCAAGTGTAGGTAGTTGCAACGCTTCCACCCACACTTAAGAGCAATGGCTGGGGCAGAGGGGTCCAAGGTACCCATCTCTGTCGAGAGTGACCCCCAGAGGGCACCATCCATCTTTGCTACCCTAAACCAAAGCGAGCTCAGGCAGTTGGCTTAGTCTAGGGGCCTTAAACAGCCCAAGAACCCTACCTCTGCTGAGTTCAGAGAACTCTTACAAGCTGATGAAGATCAGAGAGCTCTCAAGAAAGCCTCCCAGTTAGACCCCTCAGGGACTGGCACAGGAGGCCCTCCTTCTGAAGATGCTACTGAAGTACCCCTTTCCAATAGTCACCCCTTAGATGAGAATCAGACTACAGAGGATGAGAGTGATAAGGGTACTGATACTGATAGTGGTAGTGATTATGAAGGGAGAACTAGCCCAGTGCCAAGTATTATACCTGGCCCAGCTAACTTAAGACTATTTGGGAAAGACAATGGGGCCCCCCATTGGGTCTCCCTAGTGGACTTAACCAGGGGTCTGGGAGACAGAGGAATCACTCAGGTGACTCTAATGCCTCTCGTGCCTCTAGAGGATCTCAGGGTCAGTCCAGAAGAAGGATGACCAGCTCTCAGAGAAGGGAGCATGAGGCCCAAATGCAGGAAGCTCAGCTGAGGATCAGGAAGCAGGAGCTAGAAGTAGCCCTGATGGAAGAGAAACTGAACAAGGCTAGGCAACCTAGAGAGAGTGGGTCTATACCCACTGGTGGCAGCATTGTCCCGAGGGACAAAGATAGGGTCTTTGATAATAGGAACAGGTTAATGTTCAGAGATACCCAGAAGGCACAGACTCAGGACTGGTCTGAATATGTTGAATGTGCCACTAAGGCTTTGGAGGGTTGGTTGCTGGGAAGTAAGGTTTCAGATTATACAGGATTGTACAATTTGATGATGAGAGAACAGATTTTAAATAACTGTCAAAACCAGCAACTGCATCAACACTTGGTTGACTCGGATCTGACCTCTCCCCAAGAATTGGGAAAGAAGGCAGACAAGTGGGTCAGAACCAGGGTTAAGCAAAAGAACCAGAACCAGGGCCAAGAGGGTGATCAGAAGAAAACAGACCAAAAGGGTAGTGATCAGAAATCCAAAGACCAGAAGTCTTCAACAGGGCCCCAAACTAGTACTAATGAGGGTGGGTCCCAACAATCTAAAGGAAAGAAGAAAGAAGGTCCAAAGAAACTCTGGTGCAAATCTTGCAAGAATACAACTCACTGGACTAGTGATTGTAAGAAGGGTGGAGCCCCCAACACTGTTGCCCCTAAGGCACCTGCTCCCAGTAGTACTGTTAGCAGTGTTGGTCCCCAGACAAAGGGTGTAGTGGGAATCACTATGGGAACTGAAGGAGATTCTGACCTAGACAGAACCCTTACACAGGCAGTCTTGATCTGTGATGGGGACATGGATTTGTCCCTGACTGTGGGCCCCGGTAATCTGGGCAAGTACAGACAGACTACCTTAATCAATGCAAAAGTGGCTCAAGCCTACAGGGACACATGTGCCAGTGTCACTATGGTACCACCAGGCTTTGTGGACCCTGGACAGTACATACCAGGTGAGAATTACCTGGTGACCAATGCCAGCAATGCCACTACTTCACATAGTGTGGCTGTTGTTAACTTCTCGTTGGGAGGGGTAACTGGCCTCAAAAGGGTTGTGGTTAGTGCAGACCTCCCAGTAGAATGTTTGTTGGGCAATGACCTAGAGAGTTCTCTATGGTCAGAAGTGGAGTACAGGACACATGCAGAGATGTTAGGTATATCACCACATGTCCTTGCTGTGACCAGGTCACAGGCCAAAACGTGCCTTACTGAACCTCAGGTCTTGGATCCTGGAACAATGGACCAAGCACCTTCCAAGAAGAAGAACAGGAGGGTTAAGGCTGTGCCTTCCCCCCTGCCTGCAAGTGATGATCAGGCTTCCCAAGAAGATGATCTCGAGAACCTTGAAGGAACTGTCCCTGAAGAGCTTGAACCTGACCAGGTTGAGTTTCTGGGGACAGGGGGACCTTCTAGGGCTGACTTGGGGCAGGCTCAGTTATCCTGTCCATCTCTTGAACCCCTCAGACAGCTGGCTGCTGCTGAGGCTGCTGGGAATGCTCAAGGTACCCATAAAGTGTATTGGGATGATGGGCTCCTTTATTCAGAGGCTAGAGACCCAAAACCTGGTGCAACCAGGAGGTTGGTGATACCTCTGCAATTTAGGGGCTTCCTTCTTACCTTGGCCCATGATATTCCTCTAGCAGGACACTTAGGCCAGAACAAGACTTGGGACAGGCTTGTCCCTCACTTTCACTGGCCTCACATGAATGAAGATACCAAGGAGTTTTGTTGCTCCTGTGTAACCTGCCAAGCCAGTGGCAAATCAGGTGGCACAACAAAGGCCCCCCTAATACCACTACCGGTGGTGGGGGTTCCCTTTGAAAGAGTGGTGATTGATATTGTGGGTCCCATGGATCCCCCCACTGCATCTGGGCACAGATTTATACTGGTGGTAGTGGATCATGCCATCAGGTATCCAGAGGCAATTCCCCTTAGGACCACAACAGCTCCTGTTGTGGCCAGGGCCTTACTGGGAGTTTTCTCCAGAGTGGGGTTTCCTAAGGAGGTAGTATCTGACAGAGGTGCCAACTTCATGTCAGGATACTTGACAGCTATGTGGAAGGAATGTGGTGTCAACTACAAGTTCACCACTCCTTATCACCCACAATGCAATGGGCTTGTTGAGAGATTCAACAAGACCCTAAAGGGTATGATCAAAGGATTACCTGAAGAGCTCAGGCGAAGATGGGACATCCTTCTACCCTGCCTTCTGTTTGCTTACAGAGAGGTCCCACAAAAAGGAGTTGGCTACAGGCCCTTTGAATTGTTATTTGGGCACCCTGTAAGAGGCCCTCTATGTCTGGTGAGGGAAGGATGGGAGTTACCTCTCAAAAAGCCTAAGCAAGACATAGTGGACTATGTACTTGGTCTCCGCTCCCGGATGGCTGAGTACATGGAGAAGGCATCCAAAAACCTTGAGGCAAGCCAGGCCTTACAGAAAGCTTGGCATGACCAAAAGGCTGTCTTGGTTGAGTTTCAGCCAGGACAGAAGGTATGGGTGTTGGAGCCAGTGGCCCCAGCAGCACTCCAAGACAAATGGTCTGGACCCCATACAATCCTGGAAAAGAAGGGAGAGGTTACCTACTTGGTGGACCTAGGCACTCCCAGGAGTCCCCACAGGGTACTCCATGTTAACAGGTTAAAAGCATATGTTGTCAGGGCAGACATGGGCTTGCTCATGGCTACAGACGAGGTACAGGAGGAAGAGAGTGACCCTCTCCCAGACCTGTTGTCTCAGAACCCTGAAGATTGTTCAGTTGAAGGAGTGACCCTTGGAGGCAACCTCACTGAGCATCAGCAGATTGAATGTAGACAAGTTCTACAATCATTTCAGCATATGTTCTCACTGATACCTAGTCAAACTGACTGGTGTACCCAGGTGGTGGACACTGGTGACAGTCTTCCTGTGAAGAACAAACTTTACAGGCAACCTGACCATGTCAGGGACTGTATAAAGACTGAGGTACAAAATATGCTGGAATTGGGTGTCATTGAGCCCTCAGAGAGCCCCTGGGCTAGCCCAATGGTTCTGGTCCCCAAACCTCACACCAAAGATGGCAAGAGAGAGATGAGGTTCTGTGTGGATTACAGAGGACTCAATGCTGTCACTAGGACAGACGCACATCCTATTCCAAGGGCAGATGAGCTCAAAGATAAACTGGCTTCTGCTAAGTTTTTGAGCACATTTGATTTGACAGCTGCTATTGGCAAATCAGGTTAGCTGAGGAGTCTAAGGCCAAAACAGCATTTTCAACCCCAGGAGGGCACTACCAATTTTTGGTGATGCCCTTTGGTCTGAAGAATGTACCTGCCACCTTCCAAAGGTTGGTGAATCAAGTCCTTACTGGGTTGGATGACTTTTGCGCAGCATATCTTGATGACATTGCTGTCTTTAGCTCCACCTGGGAGGATCACCTGATCCACCTGAAGAAGGTACTTGAGGCTCTGCAAAAGGCAGGCCTCACTATCAAGGCTACTAAGTGCCAGATAGGGCAGAGTAAGGTTGTGTACTTGGGCCACCTTGTAGGTGGAGGCCAAGTTCAACCACTGGAGAGTAAGGTACAATCCATCAAGGACTGGTCTCCTCCCACCACCCAGACTCAAGTCCGAGCTTTCTTGGGCTTGACTGGGTACTACAGTAAGTTTGTTAAGAACTATGGGTCCATTGTGACTCCTCTTAATGATCTGACATCCAAAAAGATGCCCAAAAAGGTTCAGTGGACAGTAAGCTGTCAAAAGGCATTTGATGATCTGAAGGAGGCCATGTGCTCTGCACCTATCCTGAAAAGTCCTGACTACTCCAAAGAGTTTATTGTCCAAACAGATGCTTCTGAGTTGGGTGTGGGAGCTGTGCTGTCACAACTTAATGTAGATGGTCAAGACCAACCCATTGCTTTCATTAGCAGAAGGTTGACCCCCAGAGAGAAGAATTGGTCAGCTATTGAGAGGGAGGCCTTTGCTGTGGTGTGGGCCCTGAAGAAGCTGAGGCCATACTTGTTTGGCACTCACTTCAAGATTCAGACCGACCATAAGCCCCTCTTGTGGCTAAATCAGATGAAGGGTGAAAACCCCAAACTGCTTAGGTGGTCCATTTCCCTACAGGGGATGGACTTTACAGTGGAGCACCGGCCAGGTACAGACCATGGGAATGCAGATGGTCTCTCCAGGTACTTCCACTTAGGACATGAAGACGAGACTGGTCAAGGCTAGTTTAATGTCCATGCGTTTGGGGGGGTTATGTAGGAGAGTAGGGTCTGCTATCCTATGGTCACCCCAAATTTTTGCTTTTTGCTTCACTGGTTTTCGACATATTGAGGCTGTGGGCCTGCTAATCAGACCCCCAGCCTGCTGTTCCCTCTGCTAAATTGACACTATGCACTTTAGGTGCATGACCAATTGGAACTGGATCACCCCGTGAGCCCCTGTAGCAGGGTACCCTAGGTACCCAGGGCATTGGTGTATCTAAGGCCTACCAGGGGCTGAAGCATGTATCGTGCCACCCCTGGCCTGGCCTAGCAATTTGACACAACTGGCTGATCACTCAGCTGGGGTAAGTTGGTGTACCCACCTCTTACTTAGGTGTAGTATGCCTATACCTAGCCTTAAATGGGACACATGTTAACCTATAAGTCACTCCTATGGCAGGCCTTAACAATCCTGAAGGCAGAGTGCTTGGTTACATGTGAGATGGTGCTCTGGCATGAGCTGAGCCTGTCTGCAGTAGTCGGAACAACTTCCTTCTACCGTTTCCAGATATCGCCATACCATATACTCTTAAGTGCATTATGAACCTCGCGGTTAAATGCTATCTTTGGTTTGGCTTTATCAAAACATGTCGAGTAAGGTGTCATACGAATTGGAATACTAACCCCTCGCCAATTCTGGCGACGGGGTTAGCATTCCACCCTTCTAGGGGGACACGACATGTACGGAACCTGAAACCCGGGTAAAATCAGCTCCACAAAATGGATGCTGCCACCACAGACACAAGTCTGCCCTCCTGCTGCTGGGAGTCCTTCCAGCTTGGGAGACATGGACAAAGGGTTTCCTGCCAGGGGAGGTGCGAGCACCACCCCAGACAGGATTTTGTGTATTGGTCAGGTAGGGCTTGAATAGAATCAGACATGCCTGAGGCTCACAAGGAGCCTTGATGCATATGCCAGTTCAATCCGGTCCTGGGGCACACCAGCCCCAGACCTGGGGTGAGCTGGACAAAGGATTGGGGGTGTAACCACCCCCCTTCCTGGTCCCACCCTTAGGGAGGGACCTAGCAGGTAGTCCGGCCCCTAGAATCCACTTAAAGGTAGGAGCTGTGTCCAAAGACTTTAGACATCCTGTAATCAACTTAACACTAAGAAGAAGACGGGAACTTCGACGTTCTGCTGCACAGAAGACTGAAGGAAATCTCCCCTATGGTCAGGGAGTGACCATCTTGCTAACGCAAGCACCAACCAGCGAATCGACGTCTGCTTTGCCAACGCCTCCCGCCGGAGCCCGAGCCCAGAGACCGACAAGAACTGGACCTCCAGACCTCTCCCCGCCCGATCCACAGTCCCTGCAAAGAAGGAACCCGTGGAGGCACCGAGACACGTGGAGCCAGCCATCTTGGAAGACACTCGACAAGCTGCAAGCGCGACAACAGAGGCTCCCTCCGAGTTGTGCTTTGGGTCCTGAGAAGCCCGACATCCGAGCAGCATCTGCATCAAAGGTGAGCCCTGCAGCATCTCCACGATCTGCGTGGGGCCCCTCTGCACTTTGCGACTCGACGAACCTACCCGGTCCCTGGCCCGTTGGCTAGTGGCCATCTTGGCAAACCTTTGTGAAAACTACGATGCTGGTCTGGTTGCTCCAGACTGGCCCCTGCTTCCCTCCAAAGGAGCAGCCCATCTGACCTTGCTGGTCAGAGCTAACAGCTTTCTTTGATTCCTGCGACTCCTGCTTTTGCCAAGGCTTGTTTGCTTCTTCTGAGTCGCTGACACCACCTACAGCGAGAACCTGCGTGGGACAGCTCGTGAACCGACTCCTGGACGTCGTCAACCTTCAGGGACCACGTGGCTGCAGAGACAAGCTACCCCTCTTCACCTGTTTGCACCCGACATCGCCTGGTACCTACCTGGTGCCACGCCGGTCACTGGCTAGTGACTGTGAACACTGTCCCCTCTGCTTTCAGGTCTTCTATACTTCCGATCCACCCTTGGATCCACCGCATCTCTTCTGGACCGACCGCCTGCAGCATCTTTGTCGTTAGGCTCCATTGAACAGATAGACGAAACCCGACGCACTTCGAGCCCTATGCACCCGCTTCCTGTGGGTGAGGTAAAGCTGGCACTCCGGTGCACAAGTGTAGAGTAACATCTCTAATGTCTAGGTTTGAAGTCTTGAATTCGTAGTCCAACCAGAAGACCCTTCTAGCAGTAACTTTTGAACATTTACGCACCCATTGAAAACCTATTGAAGCCCGCGTGTAACTTTCCTCACTGCTCACGCAACCCGTGGACCTGCTGGTCACTAACTAAAGTTAGCTCCTTGTAGGCCCAGCGATTCTAGAGGCCCTAGGCCTTCTCCCTTTCCTGTTCGTGGTACTTATACCACTATTTTAGTATGTGGTTTGAGCGGCCACCAGGGCCTATCCATATAAAGTGCAACTTTTGTATATTGTGATACTTTCTTGTTGAACGATTTGTGCTCTTGTGCTCATAAAGAGTCTAGGGGATACTTTGAGTAATAAATACATATATATTTTGATTATGTATCTGTGTGGTGTCCTTTCATTGGTATAAAGGGGGGTTACATATGGTAAAACAGCTTGCTTCACACGCCTAAATGAGTTTAGCCTGAAAGACTGCTTAGCCTACTCTACCCCTAGGGCAGCTGGTCCGAAAAGGTTGACTTACAACCACACCATAAGGGTTGCTTGGCATGGTACAAGGTGGTCACTTTAATTAGTGAACATCATATACCAGGCCAACTTCTCACACGCAGGACACCTGCAACCTTGGTTGAAGTGTTGTCTACGACGCGTCGCCCCCCCGGTGCTGCACATTTCCAACAGGAGGTTATTGGCACATGGGGAGGGAGGAGGCAGAATCTAATGCCTGAAAAGGGAGACCCAAACTGACTTGTACCCCCGAGTTAAGTGTGCAGGAGTGGGGTTCACCAACCAACAAGGATTGGGACATCACTTGATGTCTGAGAGGCCCTTCACTGTATGGGCACTCATGGAGGACTTCGACTCCCAGCATACAGCGGCCTGGGAAGTGGAGCGCGAGATGTCCTGCAACCTCAGAAGCGGAGGAGGGGCAAGTGATCACCTAACTGGGAGTGGCCACAGTAACAGCTTTATTCCACCAAACCCCCAGGATATTGTTTTAACCTTTGAAACGGGCACTGAGGAAGCTAATTAAGCAAAACTCGTCTGCCGGGCATTTCAAGGTTGTTGCACATAGAGCATTTAAAAACATTAAAGTCAGATTGAAGCCTATCCCGGAGCTGTCTCGTACTTTGTTCTTACCTGGAGGAGGTTTCAGGCATGTTATAGTTAGGAATTAGCATTTAAAAAACCTCAGAAATTCACTGAAAAAACCATAGGTTTCAGGGGTGTTATAGTTAGCTGGACTTTCACTTGTACAAAACCATTGAAATTCCCCGTTATAGTTAGTTCAGCTAACTATAACTCGCGCGCTCGCAATGCACTGCTGATGACATCACATATTACATCACTCATGACATGGTCAGTGACATCACTCATGACATCACTGATGACATCTCAAATGACATCACTGATGACATCATCCAGTGAATGTGTGTTTTTCTGAAAATTAAATATGTTTTATATATGTATATCTCAAGGTCGATGGAAGAATAAATGGGTATATAAGTGTCTAAATGGATGATTTGTTTTTGAAAAATTGATTGTGTAACTGACTGATTAAGTGTATCATAGTGAATACATGGCTTAGTGAGTAATGTTTAAATATGTAAATATCTGTATCAGTCTCTCACTTTGTGTATAAGTGGCTGCATGGGTTGGTGAGTAGCTACATGGGTGTCTATATAGGTTATTAGTTGGTTTTTTGAGTATCAGTCTGAGTGTCTGCATGGTTCGGTGGGGGGTATTACGTAGTGCATAGGTGCATGAATGAGTGACTCACTCTTTGTATGTGTTGAAGACAGCATGGTTGCAGGACTGTATGGGTGGATGAGTGTGTGTATGGGTGTGTTAGTGAGTGAATGACTGTCTCAATAGTGTCTTTATGAGTAACTACATATGTTTTAAACTAGTATATGTGACTATTGGTGTATATAAGTGAGTATATGTGAGAGTGAGAGATTGAAAGAGTTCCTGTATGAATAAGTATGTGTTTCTATAAGTGATTGTTTAAAAGACTAAGTATGTGTAAGTTTCCGTAGAAGTATGTGTGGTGGTGTGTGTATAACTGTATATGCAAATAAATGTATGTTTGATTCTTTATTAGCATGAGTGACTATGTGTGTGAGTAACTCTATGGATGACTGGCATTGTGTAACAGGATGTATAGGTGTATGAGTACATATGATGAGTGAATACATGTATGAGTGACTGTATAGGACTGTTGGTGAATGAGTGGATGTGTATGTGGATCTTAGAATTACTGAAGAGGTTGTTGTAACTGGTATTGGTATGTCCATTGTTTTGAAAAGTTTAGTCTCTATTTTTGAATGTGTGTATCAAAGGTTATATTAGGGTGAGAGGAGGTCTGCCACTCTATCACAAGGATGATGTCATCAGTGATGTCATTTGAGATGTCATCAGTGATGTCATGAGTGATGTAATATGTGACGTCATCAGCAGTGCATTGCGGGCGCGCGAGTTATAGTTAGCTGAACTAACTATAACGGGGGAATTTCAATGGTTTTGTACAAGTGAAAAGTCCAGCTAACTATAACACCCCTGAAACCTATGGTTTTTTCAGTGAATTTCTGAGGTTTTTTAAATGCTAATTCCTAACTATAACATGCCTGAAACCTATGGTTTTTTCTGTGAATTTCAAAGGTTTTTTAAATGCTAATTTCTAACTATGCCTACAGAGATAGGACATGTGAAGAAAGAAGAAAAAATGCACAGAAAGAAAAAAAAGAAGTGCAGAAAGAAGCAACAGAAGTCCTCAAAGACGAAGAAAAGTGCAGGAAGAAGGATAACGTGCAGAAAGAACAAAAAGAAGAGCAGAAAGAAGCCTTGTTGCATAATCATCCTGTACCCTCAACTTTTTCAGACGGATACTGGTGGTAACTGAGTCTGACTAACCAGTCCTAGAGCCAGTGCTATGTTAAAAGACACTTAGAATACAGTGAAAACACCTACATACACTAGGGAACATTATGCGTTGGGGTCCCCCTGTGATTAGCATGACCTCCTCTGTAAGCCCCTAGTATATAATAGGGCAGGGGGATTAAAACTACCTCTTAAAACAGGCCACAGGGCGTGTTTGCACACGTTAACTCAGGCCCCATCCCCTCCCTTCACCACTGTGTAAACACGCCCTGTGTCCGTTTTTAGTTGGGAGATTAAGTTCATTTGAATCCTGAGGGTCCCTAGGGTCCAACTAGCCCACTAGGTACCTCCAGTAAGTGCCACAGAGCTGCGTTGCAGAGAGGTGTAAAAAGTGGCACGGCCTGGACCACCTCTCTGCAATGCAGCTCAGTGGCGCTTACTGGAACCACTTGGTGGGCTAGTTAGCCCCCAGGGGCCCTCAGTATTGAAGGAAAATTATATCCCCAATTTAAAACGTGCCATAGTGCGTGTTTGCACACGTCACCTCAGGCCCCGTCCCCTCCCTTCACCACTGTGTAAACGCGCCCTGTGGCTGTTCTAGGTTGAGAGATTAAGTCCCCTTGAATCCTAAGGGTCCCTAGGGTCAAACTAGACCACTAGGTACCTCCAGTAAGCGCCACAGAGCTGCGTTGCAGAGAGGTGTAAAAAGGGGCTTGGCCTCAGAACACCTGTCTGCAGTGCAGCTCCCTGGTGCATACTGGAGATGCCTGTTGGGCTAGTTGGCCCTCAGGGACCCTCAGTATTGAAGAGCAATTAATTCCCCAACTTACAACTCGCCAGGGGGCGCGTTTGCAGAGTGCTGCAAGGAGGGGGCGTGGCCTCCGGCACGATGCCAGTCTTTTATTTATTTTAATTTTTTAAGAAGGGGGGCTGTGTGGTTCCCCTTCTTATTCTAATTTATTGGCCCTAATGACCCCATCCCCCAGGGCCTGTCTCCTAATTATATTTTTTTGACCCCAATCCCCAGGGCCGGCCACTGTTTTTTATTATTTTTAAAAAATATATATTTATAGACACACCTAGGACATGCTGGACAAACCGTACGTACCTATCACCATGACGATTTGCGTGATATTCATTAAAAGGCGACTATGCATACAATGAATCCACGTGAAATGTATTTACACCACTAGTGAAGCTCTGACATGTCTGATGCCCTACCGTGCCTAATCCCGGTAGACACCCTTGTTGTTTAGTTATACAAACATGGAGAGCTATTGACGGGCACATTTAATACACATGCACACCACGCCATTCAAAGGGGATTCGACAAAAATTCGACCAAAACTATGCAAGAACCCCCCCTCACGGTTAATAAAACACACATCCACTGCCGGATGTGTAATACTTTTTATTTTACTCTCTGGAAAGGGGACGAACATCACTTGAGAGTCACAGCGCGCTCCTGGCAGAGCCCAATGCTGTGCAACACCCACCATTGCCTGCTGAGTGCCACACACCTTTGTGTTGTATTCCACTAGCTAGTGCATATGCTATGACACTCTCTAGCCCATGTGCACTGTAACACCACCCCATGAATATGTCATGCCACACTTGTCTTCGCACGGGTTATATTGCCCAATCTAACGTGCCTTCCTCGATGCCTATGTTATAACGCACAGTGCTATGCCATACATATTACAATCTGGGATCCATATCTTTGTCACAGTGCATATGCAACGTTACACTCCCCAGCACTTATTTTATATTACAACTTTAGAGACTAGTTAGGTTACACAACACTGCCCTGTGCATATTACACTCCAAGGCGCATATCGCATAGCACGCGCTAGTGCCTGTGCTATCTCGCGCTCTCCAATGAATCTGTCATTGCGCACAATGTATTGCATATTATATTTCACGCCCGGTTCATCTTATATCACACTTTTTGGTGCATAGTTTATAGCATACACTATATCTAGTTTTCATTTTCAATCGTGCTCTCAGGACTATGTTCTATATAACACTGTGTTCACCTACCCTTTTCACGGGCATTACATTTTGCGATAGGGGGTGGAGGGTCAGGGGGTGTTTCTGCCAAGTGAGCCCGGAGTCACAGTCACAAACGTCCTCTTCTTCCTGAATAAAAGTGAGATTATGCTGCATACTTGTTCATATTTTAAGTAGTTCGCACAGACACACGTTTTAAAAACAATAAAGTTCCTAATACCCGCCTTCTCTGAACAGTTAGCTTGCTGCCCCATCCCCCTCCTCCCTATCCTCTGTTGTGTGAATCCATGGACTAGCCTCCTCCCTCCTGCCATGCATGGTCTGATGTGCTGCTACTGCCCTCAATTTAGTATGATGTACCAGTCCACTCCTCCTGCCCTCCATTGCCCAATTCTATGCCCCATCATTGACCTCCTGCTTAAACTATGTGCTTAGCTTGCTGCCCCTATTCTACTTCCCCCTGCCCTCCGATGTCTTTGTGTATGCCCCTGCTCCATCCTTTTTGCCCACCATGTTCCATGGACCTGCCACTCCTATCTACTCTGAGTGTTCTGTTGAGCTGCCACTCCCCTCCCACCTGCCTAGCATTTTCAGATGACTGTAACCTGTCCCTGCCACCTCCACCCTGCCTGTCCACATGCCATGCCCCTATCCTCTTCCTCCTGTCCTACATGGTCCATTGTACTGCCACACCCTTCTGCCCTCCCTGGTCTGTTGTGCTGCAACTGTTCCTCCTGCCTGCCTCGTGCGGTCTGGTGTGAGGCCCCTTCCCCTGAACTTTCTTGTCTGTGCACAGGTCCTGACCCTCCCTTCTATCCTCCATCGTCCTTTGTGCATGCCCCTGCACCCTCCTTCTTGCCCATCATAGCCATTGTGCTAACACTAACCCTCCCACTTGCCATGCATGGTCTTCTGTGCTGCCATGGCCCCTCCCACCTTCCCTGTGTGGTCAGTTAGCTGCCCCTGAACCCCTCCCACCTTCCCTCCATGGTCTGTGTGTATGCCATCACAGTCTCACTGTTGCTCTTCATGGTGTGTCTTGCTTCTAGTGCCCATCCTGCCTGACCTCCATGGCTATCTTGCTGCTCCTGCCCTGCCCCCTTGCCCCCAGCCCTCTGTTTACATGTGCAGACCCCTACTCCCTCCCTCCTGGCT
Source organism: Triturus cristatus (assembly GCF_964204655.1). Classification (NCBI taxonomy): domain Eukaryota; kingdom Metazoa; phylum Chordata; class Amphibia; order Caudata; family Salamandridae; genus Triturus; species Triturus cristatus. The sequence goes on from NC_140592.1 coordinate 668,388,078, forward strand.
TGTCTGTTCCATTGTAATGCCCCTGATCCATCCCTCCTGCCCTTTATGGTCTGTTATGCTGCAGCTTTCTCCCCTGTCTGTCCATTATGGTCCTGCCTCTTGCCCCTCTGTTCTCTGTTGTCCATGTGCATGGTCCTGTCCCCTCCCTCTTGCTTTCTATGGATTGTTGTGCTGCACTCTCGTCCCGCATGCCCTGTGTGGTGTATTGTGCTGCTGCAAACCCTGATGCCTGCCCTGCAGGGTCAGTTTGGTGCACCTCTCCATGTCCCTCCTGTCCTCTGTTATCCAAGTCCATGTCCCTACTCCATTATCTTCCATGATCCAATGTACCATACTTGCGAACATTTTGAACTTGGTAAGAGGGAGATTTTGAAAAAAAACTGGGGTATTGATTTTCCCCTGTGAGTTACATTGAAAAAGAGGAGATTGTAGACAGGAGACAGATAAAATAAAGCCCATTTGAGCTTAAAAACATTGGACGTTTCCTGGGTGAATCGGGTCTGTTGGCATGTATGGTTGTACTACCATTGCCTCTTCCTTCTGCCCACAATGGTCTATTACACTGCCACAGCCTCTCTTGCAAGTCCTGTATTGTTGGTTTGTTGCCCCTGCCCCCCTTTCCACTGCCCTCCATAGTCTGTTGTGCTGCCACGGTCCTTCCTGCCTGCTCAGTGTGGTTAAATTGTTGCCTTTGCACCCTCCTCCCTGCCTTCAATTTTCAGAGTCCGTGCCCCTGGCCTCTGCCTCTCAACAGTATCCTAATGAACAACTAGATTGCTAACATTCTATATTTCTTACAAAAGTGTGGAACGCCTGACGTCATCTTGATGTAATCAAAACTGTATTACCTAGAGCATTTCCTTTAGAAATTACATATATGAGAGGGTCTTATTGGCATCAAAATTATGGTTAGTGCTCTAAAAGACTAAAATAAGTACATATTTTCTGAGTTTTTAAATAGCGAGAAAGCACTTTTAAATTATTTGTTACCTTTATGTTTTTTTATCCAGTTGACCACTTGATTAAATGTTGCACTTAGGGGAGAGGATGTGGTGTTAATTCCAGAACTGCAGACTTTGCAACTGGGGAACCAGGTTGGAGTTTCTGCTTCAGCTCGACATTCTGTGATTCTGGTCAAATCACTTAGTCTCCCCATGTCTACAACCAAAATGAATTTGTTCTTGTGTGATGTAACCAATGCTCATGTAAAGCACTCCAATACCTGACAAGTGTGCACTATATAACACTGCAAAAATACAAAATAATAAGTGTTTTGCACACTTCTGTCATTGGGCTATATTTGGGCTACATCTGGGTGATTTTGGGCTACATTTGGGCTCTTTTGTCTCCGGTGGCCATCTTGGGAGATTTATTTGTTATGAAGTTTCCTAATTTCCTCATGTACTGCAGTCTCCTCAGTAGGAAATGCTTTCAGTTTTTTACTTTGATTCCATCATGAAGGTATTCAGATATGTCACACATTTGCCATAAATTCTGAAAGTTAGCACTCTAGTTGCTCATTAGATCACTGTAGTAAAACTACTGTTCACCATGGAAGTCTGCTCCTGGTATTAAAAGTGCATGTTTCAGTCTGCATGTCAGAATTTTTTAATGAAATAGAAGAGGATTTGAGAAGTTACTCAAAATGTGCCCTCATTTTCTTTCTTCAGCATTAATCATACTTTCTATGGCAAAATGAACCCCCTCATTGTGTTCCTTTTTAAATTAAATGTTTTAAGTGTTACCAGTTTATTCCAATCAAGATGGCTTCAGGTGGGCCATACTTTTGTCATAATGAAGACAGTAAGCGCTCTAGTTGTTTTTAAGAACACTCTGGGACATTCTGTCATTGGGCTAAACTTGGGCTACATCTGGGTGATATTTGGGCTACATTTGGGCTCTTTTGTCTCTGGTGGCCATCTTGGCAGACTTATTTGTTATGAAGTTTCCTAATTTCCTCATTTACTGCAGTCTCCTCAGTAGGAAATACTTTCAGTTTTTTACTTTGATTCCAAAGGCATTCAGATGTGTCACACATTTGCCATAAATTCAGACTGTTAGCACTCTTTTTGCTCATTAGATCACTGTAGTAAAGCTACTGCTCACCAGGGAAAACTGCTGCTGGTATTGAAAGTGCATGTTTCAGTCTGCATGTCAGAATTTTTCAATGAAATAGAAGAGGATTTGAGAAGTCACTCAAAATGTGCCCTAATTTTTCTTTCTGCAGCACTAATCATACTTTTTAATGAAAAAAGAACCCCCTCATTTTGTTCCTTTTTAAATGAAATGTTTTAAGAGTTACCACTTTAATCCAAGCAAGATGGCTTCAGGTGTGCCATACGTTTATCATAAGTAGGACTGTTAGCACTCTAGTTGTTCTTTGGAACACTCTGGGAAGCTGCAGTAGAACACAAAGGAATCAACTGACAGTCTCTGCCCTTGTTGGATGTACATGTTTTACTTAGAATGTCAGACTTCATTCTCACATGACTGAGAAAGATAATGTGAATTTACAGAAAATAAGCTCTCAGTTTAGCTTATAGATCACCTTCCAAACCTCTGTGGGAAAAGCATGAGAAAATATTTTTCTCTCAATCATGATATCCCAGCAGAAAGCTTTTTCACATGGTGAAATCACCTTAGAACATACCACAATTCCTAAAATGTGTATGGTACCATCAACAAATGATTTATAATGTAACTAAAGTCTTAAAACCTTCTATTAACTGCAATGCTTTTTAATGAGGTGCTATCATGTATATTGGTCCCAAGATGGCTGCCAACACTTCTTGGAGGAAGTGCTGACAGCCAATCAGATCTCAGGATGAGATGTGTGGTTAGGCTCCGCCCACATATATAAATGATTTTACTTTTGATTTTCTCAGGAACTACTGAACAGATTGACACCAGACCTGCAAAAGGCACATCCCTGACCTGAGGACTACCTCTCTGCCAAATTTCAAGTAATTCTGTTCAGCCGTTCGGGCTGTACCTTGGACTAAAGGTCCCGATGGAAAATTGCATGGGGAAAACGCGTTTTGGGACCCCCCTTTTTTCTCATCCCCCGCTTGACGAATCCTCCCGAGACTTTCAGGGTAGGAGCGGAGCGGAGCGCCCCACCTATTTTGAAAATGTTGCGAGGATTCGTCAACCGGTGCCAAAGTTATTCCAAATAGAATGTTGCGGATTTCCTATGGAAACACGGTCCTAACTATAACTATCTACTGGCGACCGCCAGTAGATAATATATATATATATATATCACAGATAAACCACTCCCAATGAAGAGATCATAGGCCACAACGGGGAACTTGTGGAGGAACCTTTTACTGTGACAGATTTCAGAGCGTAATGCATTTCGGCGAGAATGCCTTCATCAGACGCTGTACCAACAACAGGAAAACACCAAGCCCCTCCTTTTGAACTCCTGCGGTCCCAAACTGATAGGAAAGTCAGCTGACACCACCAGATGGCCTGCAGCTGTAGGCAGATCGTTAAAGACTACAGCTCCCATCATGCAACAGTCAGGTAAGTACCCTAGGTGGAGTCCTGGTTTGATGAACACTGAATTACCTGGCAAAGCGGGGGGTGTTGTAATTCTTGGCGAAGCCTGTACTTGAAGTCAAGTTCCTCCTCGGGTCCCCAACGTTCTGCCTCAGTACACCAATGCCAGGTAGGACCATAAAGCGTGAATATAATAATCCCGCCTTCACGTGCAGTCACGAGCTGCTCCTGGCAGTGGCCACTTGCCCAACCTGGTATCCGAGGCGGTACTACGGCAATTCGATCCCTCGAAAAACAAAATGAAGTGTTGCCACTTGAGTCAGCAGAGCCGCAGCACTCTTGAAGAAAGGGACCTCTTACACGCGCTGCCAACACGCACGTGAAAATATCACAGATAAACCACTCCCAATGAAGAGATCAGAGGCCACAACGGGGAACTTGTGGAGGAACCTTTTACTGTGACAGATTGCAGAGCGTAATGCATTTCGGCGAGTATGCCTTCATCAGACGCTGTACCAACAACAGGAAAACACCAAGCCCCTCCTTTTGAACTCCTGCGGTCCCAAACCGATAGGAAAGTCAGCTGACACCACCAGATTGCCTGCAGCTGTAGTCAGATCGTTAAAGACTACAGCTCCCATCATGCAACAGTCAGGTAAGTACCCTAGGTGGAGTCCTGGTTTGATGAACAGTGAATTACCTGGCAAAGCGGGGGGTGTTGTAATTCTTGGCGAAGCCTGTACTTGAAGTCAAGTTCCTCCTCGGGTCCCCAACGTTCTGCCTCAGTACACCAATGCCAGGTAGGACCATAAAGCGGGAATATAATAATCCCGCCTTCACGTGCAGTCACGAGCTGCTCCTGGCAGTGGCCACTTGCCCAACCTGGTATCCGAGGCGGTACTACGGCAATTCGATCCCTCGAAAAACAAAATGAAGTGTTGCCACTTGAGTCAGCAGAGCCGCAGCACTCTTGAAGAACAGGACCTCTTACACGCGCTGCCAACACGCACGTGAAAATATCACAGATAAACCACTCCCAATGAAGAGATCAGAGGCCACAACGGGGAACTTGTGGAGGAACCTTTTACTGTGACAGATTGCAGAGCGTAATGCATTTCGGCGAGTATGCCTTCATCAGACGCTGTACCAACAACAGGAAAACACCAAGCCCCTCCTTTTGAACTCCTGCGGTCCCAAACCGATAGGAAAGTCAGCTGACACCACCAGATTGCCTGCAGCTGTAGTCAGATCGTTAAAGACTACAGCTCCCATCATGCAACAGTCAGGTAAGTACCCTAGGTGGAGTCCTGGTTTGATGAACACTGAATTACCTGGCAAAGCGGGGGGTGTTGTAATTCTTGGCGAAGCCTGTACTTGAAGTCAAGTTCCTCCTCGGGTCCCCAACGTTCTGCCTCAGTACACCAATGCCAGGTAGGACCATAAAGCGTGAATATAATAATCCCGCCTTCACGTGCAGTCACGAGCTGCTCCTGGCAGTGGCCACTTGCCCAACCTGGTATCCGAGGCGGTACTACGGCAATTCGATCCCTCGAAAAACAAAATGAAGTGTTGCCACTTGAGTCAGCAGAGCCGCAGCACTCTTGAAGAACGGGACCTCTTACACGCGCTGCCAACACACACGTGAAAATATCACAGATAAACCACTCCCAATGAAGAGATCAGAGGCCACAACGGGGAACTTGTGGAGGAACCTTTTACTGTGACAGATTGCAGAGCGTAATGCATTTCGGCGAGTATGCCTTCATCAGACGCTGTACCAATAAAAGGAAAACACCAAGCCCCTCCTTTTGAACTCCTGCGGTCCCAAACCGATAGGAAAGTCAGCTGACACCCCCAGATTGCCTGCAGCTGTAGTCAGATCGTTAAAGACTACAGCTCCCATCATGCAACAGTCAGGTAAGTACCCTAGGTGGAGTCCTGGTTTGATGAACACTGAATTACCTGGCAAAGCGGGGGGTGTTGTAATTCTTGGCGAAGCCTGTACTTGAAGTCAAGTTCCTCCTCGGGTCCCCAACGTTCTGCCTCAGTACACCAATGCCAGGTAGGACCATAAAGCGTGAATATTTGAGATGTCATCAGTGATGTCATGAGTGATGTCACTGACCATGTCATGAGTGATGTAATATGTGACGTCATCAGCAGTGGATTGCGGGCGCGCGAGTTATAGTTAGCTGAACTAACTATAACGGGGGAATTTCATTGGTTTTTTACAAGTAAAATGTCCAGCTAACTATAACATGTGTGAAACCTATGGTTTTTTCAGTGAATTTGTAAGGTTTTTAAATGCTAATTCCTAACTATAACGTGAGTGAAACCTATGGTTTTTTCAGTGAATTTCAAAGGTTTTTTAAATGCTAATTTTAGAATCTTTTAATATATTTTTTATATATTTCTTTTACAAAAATGTCCCTATGTATACATTTATAAATTATCTTTATCCTTTAATTTGGTGTGGCTCATTTTTTTTTTACTTTGAATTTGGATAAAGTTGAACAGCATAGTTAATATCTTCTCTTAACTTATGTCCACTTTATTTCTTTTTTTTTTTCCTATAAATTTTTAGGGTGCGCGCACTGAGCGCGAACCTAGTACGTTTGCGTACGTTTTTCATGTATGCATGCGTACGTTATCTACACGCACGCATACATACGTTTTAGTGCGCGCTCGCAGCGCGCACCTAGTACGCATGCATACGTTCTTTGTGTACGCATGCGTACGTTATATACGTACGCATACGTACATTTTAGTACGCGCTCGCAGAGCGCACCCAGTACGCATGCGTACGTACGCATGCGTGCATCGTACGTGCTCCGCGCGCTACACTCGTGTATATGCGTAGAGTCCGCGCGCTGACGTTCGCACATGCACGCGTGCTGCGTATGCGCGTTACGTACGCGCATAATACTTATGCGCATGCGCACGTACGCGTTTGCGCATGCCTAATTGCACCGTGCGCGCTCTGAGCTTGCTCCGTGCCCGCACCTCGGGTTATGTGATTAATAACACAACACTTTTTATTGGTTTTCATTACTTTCAGTTTCAGATTGTTTCAATACCACACGTGGCAAGTCATGTGATCAAGAAACATCACATTTCATTGGTTCAAAGTACTTTCAGTTCCAGATTCTTCCAAAACTACACCCACTCCCCTCATTATTAGTTCTGATTCCCTTGGAGAAGGAGCTACTCTGTTTTTGTGAGACAATGGCAGAGCACCAGCCACCTTCTGAGAGTGACCAGGACACTCTTGAGAGTCAGAGGCAGAGGAAGCAGAAAGACTCCTTTATATGGCAGTTTTTCACTTTTCCTGAGGGACAAAAGAAGGTGAATGCACCAAAGGTCACCTGCATACTTTGTCACCGCATCTTGTCATGTGGGAATGCTAATAAGAAGTACTCTTTTAGTATTCATACAATGATGAGGCACGTTGAGAAAATGCATCCTGTGACTTTTCGTCAAGCTTCTGGAGCAAACCCTCCACCTGCTCAGCCGACGACATCTGCAGCAGCTCAGCCGAGCACATCTTCGGCAGCTCAGCCGAGCACTTCTTCTGCGATGGTGCCTTCACCTTCTTACACACCTCTGGATATTCGTCCTTGTTTTGGGAGGATGAGTACACGTTGCATGGATTGTGCTACTCTTATTACTATGGGTGAGAGCAGTGTTGCTCTCATTCAGAGAAAATTTGAGGAGCACCCTTGCACTAGGCCATAGTTTTGTTATTTTTTTTTTTCGTTTTTCTCTTCCTCTGTCCCTACATTAACTCAAGGGCTCTTTTTAGAGCCACCTAAAATCTAAACACAAAAATTTGTTTTTTGAATCTATTTGTCAATGACGTTTAAAAAAAAAAAAAAATTCAAACTTTAGTAAACCTTCAGGGACCCCCTGACAAAGAGAGGGGAGTGGCAAAGTAATTAAAAAAGAGATGGTGTACATTTCACAGATGAAGGGAAGAGAGTCTTCCTATTAAACTTTAAACTCTGCATCAGTACTTACAAATAGGTACCCTAAACCTATCAAAAAAGATAATAGCTCATTTTAGTGCTGCGTTTGAATTGGCTGTATTTACAATGAGAGGAAAACACACAGAGTGGCTTATCCTCTCCTTGTAAATATGAAGGAGCACCCTGCGCCACTAGTACGTCAAGAAAATTGACGTAATGGTGGCGCAGGTGGCTTGTAAATCTGCCCCAGAGATGTTAAGGAAGTTAAGGGTAAAACAGACAAACAGAGAGTGACAGATACAGAGACAGAAAGCAAACAACTGAGAAGGAGTAAGGCAGTTAAAAAGACTAAGACATATAGATACAGAGAAAGAAACATGGATGAAAAATTAGTGATGGAGGTAGTAAAGGTAGGGGAGTAGTAGAGAAGGAGTGAGGGAGTTACAAAAGAGTAGTAAAGCAGGAAGAGAGAGTGATAAGAGAAATGAGAAAAGCAGAGTAAGGAGAGGTGAAGAAAAGGAAGCATGAAACGAAAGCAGTGACACATACAGATATGTTAAACTTACCTGACCATCAAAGTAACTTATTTAGAAATAAATGTTTTTTTTTATTTGCAAGGAAACTGAATTTCATTTTCTAAATTTTCTTTCTAGTTCTGAAAAAAAGGAAAAAAGTATTAATATTCAACAATACATTTTATTAAACAGTACATGTTTTTTCATATTTAGCAAAGCAATTTTTTGCCCTTTTTTTGCTGTTTTCAGAATGTTTTGATTTTCACTGAAAATAGTGAAATCAATTGTATTAATCATTTAACAGCGGGCAAAAGAAAAACAATCTGAAAGATTGTTTAAAAAAGCCCCAAATGTATCCTCACTAAATCATACCTTAATAAAAATGTCAAAAATACCTTTTAAGTACATTAACAATTTTCAAGAAATAACATCTGTAAATCTTGTTGCAAAAGAACATTTTCCAAAATAATATCTGTCAAAGAAGTCCACAATTGTTTGTTTTACCTTTCCTTGAGGCCAAATGGTAAGTTTAAAATCCTTTTTGAGTGAAATATCCAATTTTAATCCTTTAAAATTTAAATAATGCTTTCTTCCGATGCTGATTTTAGTATTTAAAATTTGGGTTTCAGAAAAATTAAGTAACAATTGGGTAAATCATAAGGCAAACTTTGCTTGAAAATCAATTGAGAATCATTACACAGTGTCCATCCTTTTTCACATTTAAGATAAACTGTGTAATGACCAGAAGTTATAGAAGGACCGTCATGAAAAATTATTGCAACTGCTACAAAAGTTTTTCCAGATATAGATAATTGATTACCAACAAACTTCTTTAGAAAAGTTTCCAATTTTGTTCCATCAGCTCTACAACGTTGTACCATAAAAATTACATACTGTCCATATTTCCTTAAAAATAACGTTGAAAACATTTCAGATTTACATTCAGAACATTCCATGTTGTGATTAGCATCTTTAACTAATTTACTAAAAGTCACTGTTTTACTCTCTGGTAATGGTAAATATATGAACCTTTCAGAATCAACATTAATACTGCTTGTGTTCATACAGTTATCACAACAATGTTCCCATTTATAAGAGACACCAAATACATTTTCTACTTCTACTCCTTCATCTTCCAGTACCATCAGGATATACATCAAGAATTCCTGTGCATCTTGCTGGACATTTTGTGTAAACTGTATACATCCAGAACATACATCTAAAAGATTTCTAACATCAGAAGCACTTTCTATTTTAGTTTTATCATTACTCAGCTTCTCATAAAGGAGACTCAGCAAAGAACAGAATCTTTTTTCATGATTTAGTATTATCTGCTCATTCAAACTTTCAAGATAAAATACAACATTCAGCACTACATTTGCGTAGCAGTGGACACCAGAGCTATTTTCAAAATGACAACCAACAACCTCTTCAACATTGTCCTTTTTCTTTTTGCTTGGAATCACATCACTCTCCTTTTGTTTTCTCTTCTGTACATCCTCATTACAGATATTCTCAAATCTCCTTTTCCGACAAACAACACGTTTTTCAAACACAGGATACTGACCTAAATGAGGAGCATAGCTTCTTCTTAATCTATTATACTCCTTTACACAGTTTGCATCAGCACTTACTTTTGAGTCATCAAAGTCTATCATAAATAAACCAGATAATTTTTTTGCGTGTGACAAAGCATCATATGCCATACCTTCTTTAAACACAGTAGATCCAATGTTTACAAAAGCACTATCAACAGTTAATCCTTGAGACTTGTGAATAGTTACAGCATATGCTAGAGAAATCGGAAACTGCTTCCTACGTACATATAAGTCTTTGACTAGCAAAAAACGAACTGAACAACGACTAATGACTTTAACCTCTTCAATCTGATCAAATTTTATTTTTAAGAATTCAATTCCATCTTTTTTCTGGTACTTTACAAAGCCCACAACTTTACCCATAGCTTCATTCACTAAACCTTTTTCTACATCCAAATTACGTCTTAAAATGACTCTACAGTTCATACACACATAAAGATTCTTTTCCAAACCAGCTGTTTTTGAAATGTTTTTCTCCAGAGAATCCAATTTAGTAGCCAATTTGCCTGTCAATATAATAGTTATTCGTTCATGTTGAATTTTATCCACAGCTTACAGTTTAATGATCTCTTCATTTTCCAATTTCAAAAGTTCTAGATTGAATACAGAGCATTCATGTAGTGTTGGCATTAAGCAGATCACAGTATTTTTTTCAGCAATTTTCTTGTATATTTTCTCTGGAACTATTTCTTCTGTTGTAAACAAATTACTCAGCAATCGACTCTGTACTGCTTTTCTGCCATGTTCTGTGAGTAGTCCAATTCTTATATCTTTCAGAATACTTGCATAGTCCTCATCATTGGCTTGCCTCATATTGGTAATGAGTTCCTTATACTCAAAATATGTCCAAATATTTACATTGCCTATACTTCTTAACGACTTTTTCGTGTCTTCATGTGTAAGTGTATGGAATACCGGTTGTCCTTTAACTGGAGTAAGTTGCAAAAGATCCCCAAAAACTATGATGTGTTTTCCTCCAAATAACACGTCATAGTCTGTCTTCAGAATTTGCTGCATTCTTAAATGCACAAAGGCAAGCATTAAGTTTGATACCATGCTTACCTCATCAATAATGAGTACTTTCATTTTCTTCAATACTCTTGAAACTTCCAAGCATGCTTCTCCTGCTAGTTTGTGGTACTATATTTTGTTCTCGTGCTCTACTTGTAACATTAGCAAACGATGTAAGGTAACTCCTTTTATGTTATACGCTGCTAACCCAGTTGGAGCAGTAACAACACAAGACAAAATGGAATCCATTTTCTTCTGTAGGTAGCTTCTAATTACATTAATTAAGAAACTTTTTCCAGTTCCTGCTTGTCCACTCACATACATCCTGATTGGTTCAAATGATACGCATGAGCACTCTTTCTTTTCATGTAGTAATCCGTGATCAATTTTTTTCCTGACTTCTTCATAAATTTGTTTTTGTTCTTCATTCAGTTGCTGCTCCAAATATGTTAAGTCTACTAAATCTTCCGGTGCTTGATTCATAGCTGTTTCCACTTCATTCATAGCTATTGCTGCTTCATTTTCTACGATTGGTTGTCCTAGAGGATCTTGACTGAATGTCCCAGAACTTTGACTGTCTTGAGAACTGTCTCTAGCTACTTCAGCTGCAATTGTTGCTTCTTGTTCAATTTCTTCATTTAACATTTGAACATAAGTTGTGAAAGTACTGCATTCTATGCTGTCTTTGCTATCATTGAAGGAATCTTCATAACTCTGGAATTCTCCAAGTAGTTCGTCTTCTGAACGCCGTGGTTTAAACAGCTGCAAAAGTGCCAAGTAGTAAAATTCCTTTTTGTCAGGAGTGTCGCAACTCAGCTTCCGGTGATTTATCAAACTTCCTTTTGTTTGCTTCACCAAACATCCTTCCTCACCACTGACTTTATATTTTCCATTGTTGATGTCTTCTGTGGCTTTCCGTGTAAAAATGAAGTTCTGCAGCACTTCATAGAGACACATGTTCTCAAGGTGATGACTTCTTTGTGGATAATATGTGTCCAACGTGTTTGTTCTTAAAATGTCTGTACTTTCTGGTTGGAACTCTGCTAAATATTCAATTTCTCGAATAGATTTCAGTACCCGATTTCGCATTCCTGCCAGACCTAAACTTACCCAAATTATTCTTCTGGATTTCGAGTACAGACTTGCAGATGATAACCTATCTGAGCATTCGTAGGATCCAATTTCTCGATGCGATAACATCTTTAAATTGAAACTGTATAGCTTCTTACTGACAGTCTTCTCGTGAGAAATCTCTTCCCACATTTCCTTCAATTCCGTTTTCTCAGATTTAGTGATGTAAGATGTGACATAGCGAGCAACAGCAATAGAATTGTCAGCCACATATTGTATATCCATGTTAGCATTCCACATGGATAAAATGACTGGTTTGTAGTCATTTATATATTTTGACTCTTCTTTTCTTCTTAGGTTGTAGGTATTCTTAGGCGATTTTCTTGTAATAGTATGTCGCACAGCTGACATAAAACTGTTTACTCTTCCTTTTGAAAGAACAAGTCGTGGAAATCCAAATCGACATTTTGTGTAGAATTTATCTTTACTCTTGTACTTTCGTCGACAGTATTTTCCACACCGATGACTTTGGAAACGTAAAACTTGCTCTTTTAAATTTTTCTCTTCTGTGCTTTTAGGTATAGCACATGTTGCATATTCTTCGATGAAACTTAAAACTGCATCATCAGAATCTGTTCCAAATTTTGGGGCATCCTTGATCCACAGCAGCATATGAATATGAGGAGCACCTCTGGCTTGGTACTCTTTTCTACAAAAGAAATCCACAACTTCTCCAAGAGGTGGATTTTTTTAATTGCAGATGAAGGACATCATAGCCTCAAATCTATGATTGAAATATCTGCAAACATTAACCGGATCCAATGAGCACAATTCTCCTGCTGTCTTGTATTGGATGTTTTCAATATTTGAATTTGCCTCTCGAAGAAAATCCAGAAGATCATCCCAAGCGTACTCAGCACAGTTTAGGGTAAGGAACTATGTAGGAGTTCCTAAATTCCGTAACATACACTTCAATTCTCCATGGCGTCGGTACCAATATTCATTAGTCCCACGCTGACAAGCCATCAAATTGATCAATTGAGATTCCAAATGATCATCTCGCTGTTTCACTTTGTTCATAAAATCCTTTGCAGTCACATTACGTAGATGTACTCCAGTTTTCAAAATGTGATTTACTGCATAAGATAGTGCTGACAAATCACTTTCAAATAAAAGATGGAACAAATAAGGAATACTTTGACGAAATCTGGGATCTTCTGCATATAATCTTGTAGTCTGATACTCAGAAGCAGGAATATGTACTGGACGTTCATCATATTGTCCTCCTTCTCCTGTAGGAAACAGTTGGGGAAAACAACGAGCTTCCAAGCTCTCTTCCCATACACTCACAGGAGTTCCTTTTGCTTTCTTCATCTGAAACAGATCAATAGCGTTTCCCATAACTTCTTTAGAATGAAGAGGATGTATGCTGAAATGTTCATAAATTTCTTCTTCTTTTGACTTATCAGCTTTTTCAATTTGCCCAGTTGGTATTCCTGTGTCTTCTAGTATTTCTTCTTCATCCTCATCCATATAAATGGCTTCATACCATTTATTATTTTTTTTCAAATACAAATTTGCTCTTTGTACTTTTCGTACATCCACCAGCTCCTGCCGAATTTTCTTATTCTTTGTAGGTACACCATTAACCAGAATAACTAATGGTTCAGTTTCCAAAGTATCTGCATCAATTGTTTCCATATTTTTTTTCAAATCCAATGGCAAATAGACAACTCATCCTTTTAAACCTCTTTGTAAATCCGAAGGAGGTAATTTACAATTTTTGGCTCCATACGCACTATGGTCTGAAATGGATGGACACATTGGATGAGTATAGACTCATACGTATTTAAATCAGAAAGTTCTGGAGGAATATCAACCAATTCTAAATTATTATGTACAGCTCTAGCTGGCATTCTATTTTCTTCTAACTTGTTATAGCAGTATTTACAAATACGCTGATCTTCTCCCAAATCAAAACAATTTTCCAGAAATATATATGTTGCAAAATCTTTCCACTTATAATTATCTTCATTTTCACTTTTTTTATACAGATCAACATTCCTTGTTTGATTTTTATAATGGCTTCTCCGGCAACAAATACAAGTAATATTTGGTCTTTCATTAGAGATGATAGTAAATTTTGTCATTTGATCTTCAAAATTTTTACTAACAGTAAGTTCTCCATTCTCTTCCACATTTTCATCAATAACTGTGTCATTTTCTGCACTTTCTTGCTCTGGACCAAAGTAACAAAACTGAATTTCATCAGTAACCTTCACTACATCTGATACAGAGCCACGGAACAGAGCATTATTCAACTCAATTAACTTTAGCGCGGGACTTTTAGCAAAATACAATGTTCTTACAAACTTTCTCATTTCAGTATGATGAACAGCCAGCATCCTAAAATGGTGAAAAACACTTTGACACACTTTCCTAGATAGACAAGCCAGAGAATGTCCTTGCAAACCAGTATTCTCTCTCACTCTGCATGGATCTAGTCTTTGAAGCACCTTAATTTTCTGTTTAACACTCTTTTTACTATATTCTCTTGGAAAGTCACGTAATTTATCAATAGATTCCTGACGCACAGTACAAATACTACTACAATTCCAAGTGTACACTGGGGCCTTAGGATGTCTCCCCATAAGCTCATCAGCCATCACTTCTTCCTCATTTCTTGGAACCATTTTCTCCTTTTCCATTACACAACCATCTTTCACTTCATATGCTCTACTATTGGTGGCAACTGCATGCAATAAACTATTACTTTGAAGATAACTCTCTTCATTAAAAAATGGCTCAGTACTTGAACTATGCTTCCATTCTCCTAAGAACACTTTACAAAAGGTATTTTTTTCACTTCTCTTTTCCTTTTGCTTTGTGACTTCATTGCATTGACTAATTTATCTAATCTACGTATCCTGTTCAAAATTAAAATAAATAGTTTATTTTTTATTTTTAAAGCCTTGGTAACAATACTTTTAATCCATTTCTTTTTCTTATAAAATTTGGTTTTCTTCTTATATTTTTTCACATCCTTTAGCAAATTTAACATCACTCTTCTCTGAAACATTTTTCGACGAATGTTTTTAAAATCTATTTTTCGTGTTAAGTCACTCTTTCTTACTTCTGAGTCTATATTAGCATTTTGTTTTTGCTGTCGACTCTGTTGTTGTTTTGTTCTTGAAACACTGTTTGAATTTATCTTTCGATCATTTTTTTTTTGGAAGATATTTTTTCTGTTTTCCAACACGAGCTTCTCCTCCTATTTTTTTGTTACCAGTTGTCTTCAAATATAGTTGTTGTTGCTTTTCTTTTCTCTTTCTTGACTTTATAGGCATCTTTAAATTGTTTCACTGTTGCTCAGCAATACCTGCAAGAAGCTAAAAAAAAATACCTTTATGTAATTTTAATTCATTACAATTTTTTTTGAGCTTTTCAAATCCTATCACATGAGCTGACCCTTTCCTACGAGTCCAAGTCTTACAAAACAAGACAAACATGAATTAAATCTCTGACAACAATTCCTGTGTGCACACAGACTCATGGTATGATTCTAGGCAGAAAACGATATTTGATTGGCAATTTGAAAGCACATTTACTACTGTGGAGGAGCAAGTGATAATTACTGTGACAGCCTGACACATTTTTCTTATATTTTAGAGAAGCAGAAAAGAGCACATGTCCTTACAGCTATTTGAGACCATGACCATATGTTACAGGGTGAGTGATTAGACTAGAGCAAAGGAAATGAGCCTTGGTGACATTAAATTTGTTTGCGTTACACACTGCTATCTGAAACACCACACACAGCTGAGTAGTACGCATGGGAGTGTACGAGAAGCTGCTGCGTGTGTGCAAAGAGTGTGTTTCTGGAGACTATGTATTGTCAGCTACAAGAAAGATCTGCATGGAAACTTGCACAACTGCATGAAGAGTGCAGACATGTGTATAAGAGTAGATGTGTGGTAAGGGTTAATTAGACTTTTGAACATGTAGGAACAACCTCAGCCATTGCAAGAATTGATGAAAAATCTACCATGCTATTTTCAAATGTGTTTGCATTTGCCTCTCATTTTTGAGATAGTGATTTCTGCTGAGTGCTAACCATCACAGTTGAAGAAAACAAGCTGCCCCTTTCCTGCGAGTGCAAGTTTTACAGAACAAGAGCAGCACAAATTAAATCTCTGACAACAATTATGTGCACACAGACTCATGGTGTGATTCTAGGCAGAAAGCGATATTTTCTTTGGCAATTTGAAAGCACATTTAGTACTGTGGAGGAGCAAGTGATAATTACTGTGACAGCCTGACACATTTTTCTTATATTTTAGACAAGCAGAAAAGAGCACATGTCCTAACAGCTCCTTGAGACCATGACCATGTGTTACAGGGTGAGTGATTAGACTACAGCAAAGGAAATGAGCCTTAATGATGTTGAATGTGTTTGCGTTACACACTGCTATCTGAAACACAACACAGAGCTGAGTATTACGCATGGGTGTGTAGGAGAAGCTGCTGCGTGTGTACAAAGAGTGTGTTTCTGGAGACTGTGTATTGTCAGTTGCAAGAGAGATCTCCATGGAGACTTGCACAACTGCATGAACACTGCAGATATGTGTGTAAGAGTACATGTGTGGTAAGGGTTAATTGGAGTTTTGAACATGTAGGAACAACCTCAGCCATTGCAAGATTTGATGAAAAATCTACCATGCTATTTTCAAATGTGTTTGCATTTGCCTCTCATTTTTGAGATAGTGATTTCTGCTGAGTGCTAACCAACACATTTGAAGAAAACAAGCTGGCCCTTTCCTGAAAGTGCAAGTTTTACAGAACAACAGCAACACAAATTAAATCTCTGACAACAATTCCTGTGTGCGCACAGACTCATGGTGTGATTCTAGGCAGAAAGCGATATTTCCTTTGGCAATTTGAAAGCACATTTAGTACTGTGGAGGAGCAAGTGATAATTACTGTGATAGCCTGACACATTTTTCTTATATTTTAGACAAGCAGAAAAAAGCACATGTCCTAACAGCGCCTTGAGACCATGACCATGTGTTACAGGGTGAGTGATTAGACTACAGCAAAGGAAATGAGCCTTAATGACGTTTGTATGTGTTTGCGTTACACACTGCTATCTGAAACACAACACAGAGCTGAGTATTACGCTTGGGAGTGTAGGAGAAGCTGCTGCATGTGTGCAAAGAGTGTGTTTCTGGAGACTGTGTATTGTCAGTTGCAAGAGAGATCTGCATGGAGACTTGCACAACTGCATAAACACTGCAGATATGTGTGTAAGAGTACATGTGTGGTAAGGGTTAATTGGAGTTTTGAACATGTAGGAACTACCTCACCCATTACAAGATTGGATGAAAAATCTACCCTGTTGAATTCAAATGTGTTAGCATTTGCCTCTCATTTCTGAGATCAGGATTGCTACTGAGTACTAGCCATCACACTTTAAGAAAAAAAGCTGCCCTTTTCCTGCGAGTACAAGTTTTACAGAACAACAGCAACACAAATGAAATCTCTGACAACAATTCCTGTGTGCACACGGTCTCATGGTGTGATTCTACGCACAAAATAGTATGCCTGGGTGATACCAGTCTCTTTCCTGAAAGTGCAAGTTTTACAGAACAACAGCAACACAAATTAAATCTAACATGTTCAAGGCACTTAAATATCTTCCTTAACATAAAATGTAAAACACAACTTTTAAAGTGGTAGGAAAATGTACTATGCTATTTTCAAAAGTGTTTGCATTTGCCTATCATTTTTGAGATAGTGATTTCTGCTGAGTGCTAACCAACACATTTGAAGAAAACAAGCTGGCCCTTTCCTGAAAGTGCAAGTTTTACAGAACAACAGCAACACAAATTAAATCTCTGACAACAATTCCTGTGTGCACACAGACTCATGGTGTGATTCTAGGCAGAAAACGATATTTGATTGGCAATTTCAAAGCACATTTACTACTGTGGAGGAGCAAGTAATAATTACTGTGACAACCTGACACATTTTTCTTATATTTTAGACAAGCAGAAAAGAGCACATGTCCTAACAGCTCCTTGAGACCATGACCATGTGTTACAAAAAACAAGCTTCCCCTTTCCTGCGAGTGCAAGGGTAATAGAGCAAGACCAACACAAATTAAATCTCTGATAACAATTCCTGTGTGCACACTGTCTCATGGTGTGATTCTAGGCAGAAAACAGTATTCCTGGGTGATACCAGTACACCTTAACTTATAGTGAAGACATACTCCATAATATCTAACATGTTCAAGGCACTTAAATATCTTCCTTAACATAAAATGTAAAACACAACTTTTAAAGTGGTAGGAAAATGTACCATGCTATTTTCAAATGTGTTTGCATTTGCCTCTCATTTGTGAATAACTGATTTCTGCTGAATGTTAACCATCACACTTTAAGAAAACAAACTGCCCCTTTTCTGCAAGTGCAAGGCTAACAGAACAAGAGCAACACAATTTAAATCTCTGACAACAAATCCTGTGTGCAGACAGACTCATGATGTGATTCTAGGCACAAAACAGTATTCCTCAGTGATACCACTACACCTTAACTTACAGTGAAGACATACTCCATAATATCTTACAAGTTCAAGACAGTTAAATATCTCCTAAAACACAAAATGTATAACACAACTTTAAAACAAGAATGACAATTCTAATATTTATATCAAAAATCACCACATACATCCCCTCTCAAACTCATAACTCACCTTTAAAATTAGTTAGTTGAGAAAGAAATGTGGCACTCAAACAGCAGATTATCAGAGCCAGAATCTCAGAGCTGTACACCTCTCTCCTCTCACCACAACCAGTAAATGGCAATTTTTCCCTCTCTTTTTTCACACATATACATGTTAATGTAAAATCACAGTCCTTCCCACATTTTTTCAAATGGAATCACACATTTCTATTGGTTGCAACTTTCAACCCCTTTCCAAATCATCCCTTCCCCCAACATGACTTCTGCCTGCTACCATAGCAACAGGTCATGGAACACTGGTGTGAGCAGAGAGGTCAGAAGTTCAGCACACAATGTTTCTAATACAAACAGCAAGAGTGCTTGACTTTTCAAACCTAACAGCAAATCCAAAGTAATGTTCAGTCTGAACACATTTTTCTGTACCAATCCAAAACATGCTTTTAAAAATGTAAACATACAGCCTAGTTTTAACTGTAAAATGGCTTGAATCAGCCAATGAGTTCTTTTTATTGAAAAAAAGTATGTATGCCTCCATTTTTCAACTGTCTTTCTTTTCATATTGCCATTCTACTGAAAGACACCTCCTGAGTGCATCCTGTTCTCCTTGGAAAATGTTCACAGTGTGGATTGTAGGTCATAGCTATGTCTTCTGGAGTGAAACGTATGCAGAAAAAAGAGGTATTTTCAAAGACCTTGCTTTGCCAAATGTAGACATTAAATGGATTGGTCAGAGAGGGTTAAAGTGGCACCAATTAATGCCTTTGGTGAAAACCTTTCTACATCTCCCACAGCCTAACCTTATTATTGTGCACTGTGGTGGAAATGACCTAGGCACTTTAACTGGGGTAGGTCTGGAAATGCTTATTAAGGACACCTTTCTGCAATTGATGTCACTTTTTCAACAAACTGCCTTTGTATATTCTAATATATGCCAAAGGCAAAAGTGGAACTGGTCCAACCAATTTTGTCCGCAGATTGACAAAGCAAGAAAGCACGTCAATAAGTCTGTTTCTGCTTCCCTCAGAGACTATGGTATGGGTTCAATATACCACAACAACTTGTGTTACAACATGCAAGACATTTATAGCGAAGACGGTGTACATTTCAATGATGAAGGGAACAGAGTCTTCCTCTTGAACTTTAGACTCTGCATCGGTACTTACTTGTAGGTACCGAAAAACACTCAATAAACACAAGGGCTCTTTTTAGAGCCACCTAATATCTAAACACTTAAACTCGATTTGTTTTTTTTCGGGTGCGCGCAGAGTGCGCGCACCTCGCAATGTTTTTAAAAAAATTTAAATCTTTTTTTTTGCCCTTCGTGGTCCTACTGTGACCCCCTGACAATGGCTAGGGGGTCAAGAACTCCCTACCCTGCCCCCTATTCACATTCTCCACCTTTCCTTTTCAGTACGACAGACAAAATGGCGGCCGACACTTCCTGATTTCGACCAATTCGAATGTTTACTGACATCTAACAACCAATCAGAATTACGCTCGCGCACGGCAGGGTGCGCGCACAGGGCTTGCACAGTGCGCGCACCCTGCGCCCGTATAGATATTGATATGCTTTTAAATGCTATTTTCTCAGGAAATACTGAACAGATTTACACCAGACCTGCAAAAGGCACTTCCTTGACCGTATGGCTACCTCTCTGCCAAATTTCAAGTAATTCTGTTCAGCCGTTCGGGCCGTAGCTGCGACTAAAGGTCCTATGGAAAAATGCATGGGGAAAACGCGTTTTGGGACCCCCCCTTTTTCTCAGCCCCCGCTTGACAAATCACCCCGAGACTTTCAGGGTAGGAGCTGAGCGGAGCGCCTCATTAGTTTTGAAAATTTCGCGAGGATTCTTCAACCGGCGCGAAAGTTATTCAAAATAGAATTTTGAGATTTCCTATGGAAACACGGTCCTAACTATAACTATCTACTGGCGACTGCCAGTAGATAATATATATATATATATTCACTTAAAAAACCAACTATAACTCACGTGAC
This sequence comes from Triturus cristatus, assembly GCF_964204655.1. Taxonomy (NCBI): domain Eukaryota; kingdom Metazoa; phylum Chordata; class Amphibia; order Caudata; family Salamandridae; genus Triturus; species Triturus cristatus. Next base: position 668,408,481 of record NC_140592.1, read on the forward strand.
CGCAATCCGCTGCTGATGACGTCAGATATTACATCACTGTATTTAGACACTTATTTACCCATGTCTTCTTCCATTCATCTTTAGCTATACATATATTAAATTTTTTTTTTTTTTCAGAAAGACACATATGTCATCAGTGATGTAATATCTGACGTCATCAGCAGCGGATTGCGGTCGTGTGAGTTATAGTTGCCTGCACTAACTATAACGGGGGAATTTCATTGGTTTTTTACGAGGGAAATGCCCAGCTAACTATAACATGTGTGAAACCTATGGTTTTTTAAGTGAATTTGCAAGGTTTTTTAAATGCTAATTCCTAACTATAACGTGTGAGAAACCTATGGTTTTTTCAGTAAATTTGTACGGTTTTTTAAATGCTAAGTTATGTATTTTTTAATATATTTTTTTAAACAAATCTTTTTCACGGCGCGCGCACGGTGCGCATTGCGCACCGTGCGCGCTCAGTGATCACTCGCTCGCCCATTTTACGCAGTTCGTGCGGTGCGCGCACCGTGCGCTTCGCGCACCGTGCACGCATACTTTACGCAATTCGTGCATTCAGTGTCCACGGAGCGCTTCGCCCACCAGGGGCCAAATACATTTTTTTTTTTTCAAAAAATCGCGGAGTGCGCGCACGCTGCGCGAACTTCGCAGAATTTTTTCCGTTTGGGTGGTGCGCGCAGGGTGCGCGCACTCGGCGATTTTTCGAAAAAAAAAATTTTAAAAAAATTTGCCCTTGGGGGTCCTTCTGGGACCCCCTGACCACGGCTAGGGGGTCAGGAACTGTCCACCCTGCCCCCTTTTCACATTCTCCACATTTATTTTTCACCCCCTCAGAGTGCGAGAGACAAAATGGCGGCCGACACTTCCTGGTTTCGACCGATTCAAATGTTTTCTAAGATCTAACAACCAATCAGAATTGCCCTCGCGAACGGCAAGGTGCGCGCACCCAGCGCGCACGCTGCGCGCGTACAGATATATATATTGATTTAAATGCTATTTTCTCTGGAAATACTAAGCAGATTTACTCCAAACCTGCAAAAGGCACTTCATGGACCTTATGGCTACCTCTCTGCCAAATTTCACGTAATTCTGTTCAGCCGTTCGGGCTGTAGCTGCGACTAAAGTCCCTATGGAAAAATCCATGGGGAAAACGCGTTTTGGGACCTCCCCCTTTTTCTCGGCCCCCGCTTGACGAACCACCCCGAGACTTTCAGGGTAGAAGCGGAGCGAAGCGCCCCATTAGTTTTGAAAATTTCGCGAGGATTCGTCAATCGGCGCCACAGTTATCCAAAATAGAATTTTGAGATTTCCTAGGGAAACTCGGTCCTAACTATAACTATCTACTGGCGACCGCCAGTAGATAATATATATATATATATATATATATATATATATATATATATATATATATTGAAACGAATCCTCCCAACGGAAGAAGTAGGTCGCACTCCAACAGCTTTTCAATTGCTTTTCTTTATTTCAAAAGTTCCATAGTTTAGCAAAACCAATAGATTGACCAACGCGTTTCGGTATACTCCGATACCTTGCTCACGGTCGTCTCGGTATACTCCGATACCTTGCTCACGGTCGTCGTTTTTACAAATGTTAACCAAAACTGTTTTAAATAAAGATAATTGAAGGAAGTCCCATGACAACAATTTCCTGTTGCCGCCCTTGTGGTATCCCACAGGTTTATGGGTCTTGTAGTTCACATTAGAACATTCAACTGAGATACATTTTAACATTTAATTTTTTTGTTTGTTATTGTCCTTCCGTTTCTTTTACCAGTTCAGAATATTCTTCGTTGTTACACCAGGTTTGATTTAGCCCTGTGGTGGGCATTCCGGTAATTCTTTTACATGCTTTTCGTGCTCAATTTACTTTTTTATGTCAAAAGTACTCAGTTGCTGTTGTCATCTTTTCAGTTAAGCTTAACTGAAAAGATGAAAACAGCAACTGAGTACTTTTGACATAAAAAAGAAAACGGTAAAAGAAACGGAAGGACAATAACAAACAAAAAAATTAAATGTTAAAATGTATCTCAGTTGAATGTTCTAATGTGAACTACAAGACCCATAAACCTGTGGGATACCACAAGGGCGGCAACAGGAAATTGTTGTCATGGGACTTCCTTCAATTATCTTTATTTAAAACAGTTTTGGTTAACATTTGTAAAAACGACGACCGCGAGCAAGGTATCGGAGTATACCGAGACGACCGTGAGCAAGGTATCGGAGTATACCGAAACGCGTTGGTCAATCTATTGGTTTTGCTAAACTATGGAACTTTTGAAATAAAGAAAAGCAATTGAAAAGCTGTTGGAGTGCGACCTACTTCTTCCGTTGGGAGGATTCGTTTCAATATTGGCGGTTAGGTTCAACCGCGAGGCAACGCACCCGCCGAGTAGCGCCCGGAGCAAAGAAAAACAGAACCACCTGGGAGGATATTTCAGTCTTTGCACGGCGCTCGCCGAGGGAATCTACAAAAGGAGCGCAATGAAGGCGGAGAAACGTCTCTTAAGGTAAGAGCGTTTAGCTTTCATCAGCCCGGCATTGAAATTGTTTAAATTAAAGCAACATTGCCAATCCTCGGCTTGGATTTGAACGGGGTGAACAATATACACCAGCATATGCCCATTTGTTTATTTAGTGCAAGACTTTGTCAACGGAGACACAGCACTGTAGAAGGCAGGAGCAACTAACGGCTTGTTGTATATTCAAAATCCCGACAGCTAAATTATCGTTTCATCCAAGGAACATATTAACAGAAAAACCTGAAAGCATATATCATTAAATCAAAGAATGGAAAAACGAGAGGCTAAAAGAAGGGATCAACTGACAACAATGTTTGATAAAGGCGCTTTATCAAAAGAACCTGACAAAGACAATCCAAGTGGGAAAATGGACATCAAAAGTAAAATAAGACTTTGGGAAAAACTGAGTAAAAAGGAAATTAATAAATCTTGGGAGTTAATTACTCTGCAGAAGTATTTGGAAGGTTCAGAGAGTCCCTCGTGGCCTAAGAATCATGCTCATGCCTAGCCAACAAGATGCATCCAATGATTTATTACAGGAATGGGGAGAACACACCTTGAACTCTTCATTAGGTTTGATTAAAATATTAGTTAAACATATTGAAATTTAATTGAATAAAATCAAGGAACAATTGCAAGAGTGCGAGAAAGAATTGGAATCCCTGAAATTAAATCAAGAAATGTCCAAATTTAAGGACGACCTAGAGAAACAAATTGATAAACATGAAGACATCGTCAGGCAACGTAAACACAGTAAATTCGTGCGAGACACTGTGGATTATGCGGAAGGGAGGATCTTCACGTTTGCACGAAAATATGACCCCTTCAAACAACAAACGGACTCTACTCAATACTCAACCACTTCCAGCAGCTTCTCTTCGCTGGCTTCAACTGACCCAAGTGACGGGGAAAATGGGGCAACCCTAGAAAGCTCAAGGAGGGTTTTTTTAGGAGACATGCGCCTGGTCCTCCAACAACGTCAGTGGGAACAGAACCAACAAACACAACGCCAACCAAGAGGCAGGGGGAAACCCTGGCGACAAAGAAAACACGACGAACAAAAAGAAGGGGACGAAGGAGCAAGTTCCACAACAGAAAGGAGTGGGATAAAAACACGGAGTATGAGACTGAGGAAGGAGCAATGAAAGATGAACTTCAGGTCATAAATTTATCCACAAAGGTTTTATCTCAGGAAGAAATCTCTCTACTGAAACGTGGCCTTAACTACTGTCCCACGCAAAGAATGAACCTGGCGCAGACACGGATTGATTTATATTTGTATATCAGGAAAATTAAATTGGCTAAATATTTCATGGAAAATCAAGACAAACCTAAACACATAAAACAATCAGGAATTCCTACTTCAACTCTCCTGGCTAAAGACTCTGAAGATTTCTTGACCCTATTGAATTTGAATGCAGAAGCAGGCAAAGAAATCTCACTTGAAACAGCATGCCCACAATTAGGCGCAGGCCTAAGCGACAAAAAACCACGATCAAAATTCTACCCCCAATTGCCTCCAGGGAATAAAATTGATCTTTTTCATGAGTCTGTCATCCAAGACCTGTACAAACTACAACATAAAAAATTCAAAGACAACCTTAGCAAAACAGAAAGGGACGCACTGACCAATCTATCTAAGTCAGAAGACTTTGTAATAAAAATGGCAGACAAAGGAGGAAATATTGTGTTGTGGGACACTAAAATGTATATCGAGGAAGCTCTATCACAATTGAATAACCCAGACTTCTATGAAAAACTGCAGACTAACCCAACTACAGCCATCAAAAGGGATTTTGACAAAAAACTCAGAACATGGGTAGGAAAGAATTTGCTTGATGAAGATGAATACAAGTACCTCACGGTGGACTTTCCCGTTATTGCAACCATGTATTTCCTTCCCAAAATACATAAGGATCCCAAAAAACCACCGGGGAGACCTATCTTGTCGGCCAAAGGTTCGCTCATGGAACCAGTGGCCAACTTCATTGATCACTTCATCATGCCATATGTAAAAAACCTCAAATCATACATTAAAGACACTTCAGACTGTCTGAGAATTCTACAAGATATCACGTGGTCTAATACTTATTGTCTCATTACCATGGATGTGGTAGCCTTATACACCACTATTGATAACACTCAAGGTTTGAATGCTTGTGAATGGTTTTTAAAAAACAGAAATATTCACTACAAAGAACATAACAAAATGTTATTGGCTATGATGGAATGTTGCCCACAAAACAATGTGTTCACGTTTGGTGATAACCTGTACCGCCAACGCAACGGAGCAGCAATGGGTTTTTCCTTCAGCCCCAGTTATGCCTGCTTGGTAATGGGGTGGTGGGAGCAAGAAATTGCCTGGAACATGAAACACCATCGATATACCAAACACATTGTTACATGGGTTCGGTTTATAGACGACCTTTTAATTGTATGGAATGGCAAGGAGGAAAAGTTTGAGGAGTACTACACAATTTTAAATAATAGTACACCCAATTTGAGATTCACACACAATCTCAGCAAAGAACGAGTTGTCTTTCTTGATATGGAAATTTATGTAAAAGAGAATCGTCTGGCAACGACGCTACATCGTAAAAGCACTGCGACCAACACAACTTTGGAAGCAACCAGTTTCCACCAGCCAACAACAATTTCTAGCATACCATATGGAGAATTTCTTCGATTGCGGAGAATCTGCAGTGAAGAGGAAGATTGGTTAAAACACAGTGGCAACACGGTACAAAGATTCATCCAGAGAAAATATCCTAAAAAAAGCCTAATCACAAGTTGGAACAGAGCTAATCAAAAAACTAGGGCAGAATGCTTAATCCCTAAACAGCAAGAATCTGACAATACGGAAGAGCCTATAAGATTGATTACAGATTACAGCCACGAAGCGAAAGATATCACCTACATTCTGAAGAAGAATTGGAAAATTCTCACAATGGACAGCATGATGGGTGAAAAAATGGGAGGCCACCCAGTGATAACATTCAGATGGGCAAGAAGTTTGAAGGACCGCCTAACACACAGCCACTTCATACCTAAACAATCTAAAGAATCCTGGTTACGAACAACGGGTTTCACAAAATGCTACAATTGCAAAGTCTGCGAAATTGCTAAGCCAATAAGGGATGTGAAGATGGCGAATAACAAAAATTGGCAAATTACGACTTTGATAACTTGCAAGAGCCAATATATAGTTTATGTGGTAGAATGTCCTTGCCCTTTAAGATATGTTGGATCCACCATTTGTGAATTAAAAAAACGCATATTGGAGCATGTACGAGCGACCAAAAACAAAGACAGGAACAATGCCATAGCTAAACATATGGAAATACATCATAATGCCAATTGGAAACTTTTGAGATTTTATGGCATTGAAGCAGTACCGATGAGCTCTCGTGGTGGAAACAGGGAAAAAACATTACGTCAGAAAGAATCGTGTCATATTTTAAATTTGCGGTCCATGACCCCATATGGATTAAATCAATCAGAAGAACTGTATATACACCTATGAAATACACTATCCCACAGAATAGGTCAGATTAATACACGTCAGCCCACTGGAGGGCTTAACTGAAAAGATGAAAACAGCAACTGAGTACTTTTGACATAAAAAAGTAAATTGAGCACGAAAAGCATGTAAAAGAATTACCGGAATGCCCACCACAGGGCTAAATCAAACCTGGTGTAACAACGAAGAATATTCTGAACTGGTAAAAGAAACGGAAGGACAATAACAAACAAAAAAATTAAATGTTAAAATGTATCTCAGTTGAATGTTCTAATGTGAACTACAAGACCCATAAACCTGTGGGATACCACAAGGGCGGCAACAGGAAATTGTTGTCATGGGACTTCCTTCAATTATCTTTATTTAAAACAGTTTTGGTTAACATTTGTAAAAACGACGACCGTGAGCAAGGTATCGGAGTATACCGAGACGACCGTGAGCAAGGTATCGGAGTATACCGAAACGCGTTGGTCAATCTATTGGTTTTGCTAAACTATGGAACTTTTGAAATAAAGAAAAGCAATTGAAAAGCTGTTGGAGTGCGACCTACTTCTTCCGTTGGGAGGATTCGTTTCAATATTGGCGGTTAGGTTCAACCGCGAGGCAACGCACCCGCCGAGTAGCGCCCGGAGCAAAGAAAAACAGAACCACCTGGGAGGATATATATATATATATATATATATATATATATATATATATATATATATATATATATATATATATATATATATATATATAATGCTTCCCAAACTCCGAAATTCAACAGAGTACAGCACTCACGGGGAATGTCGTATCGATGTTTTTTAATCAGCAAACAGACACGTTTTGGAAAATTCTGCTGTGAATCGGCGAAATCTAGCTGATGTACGTTCTGCGTATCACAGTTCTGAGGTAGATTAACCCCTCCTACAATTGCACCATAATTTTGTACACATTAACAAGACTTATTAAGCCGTGGATCGGCCGGCACTTAAATATTTACAATTCCTGTTAACAATATGTGGCCCATAACCCTCTTGCATATAATTACGCCAAGTATTGGCCTACAGAGGAGGGAAGCAAAGTCTATGTATAAAAAATAATAAAAATGTGACAACAACTATATACAGTGCGGGATAGATAGCAATAGAGCGTAGGTGTTTAAGAATGCGAATTTTGACACTGTGGATAGTGCTTCCTATGTATCTTTGCCCGCAAGGGCAGACCAGGCAATATACGACATGGGTTGTATGGCAAGTGAGGAATTTGTCACTCACCCTTGGTTTACTCAAACCTGCTATACTGTAGGACAGGACCCTTTTGCTGTTGGTACAAGCCCTACACTTTCTACAGGGAAAGAAACCCCTCATGTCTTTTAATGTTCCTGCTCTGTTCAAAATAGATGGTAAATGACTCTGGACCAATTTATTTCTCAAAGATCTAGCTTTACGAAAAGTGATCAAAGGTACTGATGGAATACCTAACACCATATCTGTCTTGAGGATGTGCAAATTTCTTTTCAGCATCCCCCTCAGAGTGTTGGCATCGTCCGAATAAGGTGGTCACCATCTGGAATTTGCCTGTATCTTTGTCACTCCCAACATCGACCTTCTCCTTGACCTTCATAAGTTCTTTTCTGGGAATTCTCTGTACCTTCTTTAGGGTAGTTTTACCAGTAGATCTTTTTCATACCCTCTGCCTATAAACCTGGCTAGACATCCTTCTGCTGCCTCTCTAAAATCGCTTTCTCTTGAGCAATTACGTTTGAGCCTGAGGAACTCTCCATGGGGTATACTATTGATGAGTTTAGGAGGGTGGTTGCTGTCGGCATGTAAGAAAGAGTTGCCGGCAGTAGGTTTTCTGTACAACTCTGTCTCTAAAACTCCATCCTTAACATACACCCTGAGATCTAAATAGTTCACTGCCACTTGTCAATATTTAAGTGCCGGACGATCCACGACTTAATAAGTCTTGTTAATGTGTACAAAATGATAGTGCAATTGTAGGAGGGGTTAATCTACATCAGAACTGTGATACGCAGAATGTACATTAGCCAGATTTCGCCGATTCACTGCAGAATTTTAATGCACACCAACTCTTATGTTTTCAGTTATTTTTTACTTTAATTCAAGTGTTATTAGTAATGAGTTGGTCTTTATATGACAAAAAACTATTGTGGCACTGTATATGATGTAACGCAAACACTGTTTAAATAAGGCCGCAAGTGGAAGTGTATTTGTCTTTTTACACATTCCGTTGTCTATGTTGCTGTTCGAGTGACGTGAATGAATTTAAATGGCTCCTCGCAATGATCAAACTAAACACTGATGAAGGATTTTCCGAAATGCGTCTGTTTGCTGATTAAAGATCATCGATCCGATATTCCCCGTGAGTGCTGTACTCTGTTTCTTGAATTTCAGAGTTTGGGAAGCGCATATACCCTGTAGTGCCCATACTATACTTGATACCTAAAATTCACAAGCATAAAGAGAGGCCACCAGGGCGGCCTATTATTTCTGCCATAGGTAGTCTTTTTGAACCTACCTCTAGATACCTTGACTCATTTTTACAAATGTATGTAAGAGCTCTACTTGCATATATTCAGGACTCAAGAGACTTTTTGAACCAAATGGAAAATGTAAGATGGGAAGATTCTTATCTTCTCATAACACTAGACGTTGTACGTTTATACACGAGCATTGCCCATGAGGATGACCTGAGGGAAATTAGGCACTTCCTTAATCTGAGACCAATAAATCTATATCAACACACTAATATGTTGATGGAGATGTGCAGATTATGTCTTAACAATTATCACTTTTTATTTGGAGGTGACACCTACAAACAATTGAAGAGCACGGCGATGGGTACCTGTTTTGCCCCCAGCTATGCTAATCTGCATTTGGGCTGGTGGGAGGAGCAGGTGCTCAGAGTCAACTATATCAGTGAATGGAGGCGCATGTCATAAAGTGGATTCGATTTATTGATGATCTTTTCATTATATGGAATGGATCCAAAGAGTCAGCGCAACAGTTTATAGATAGCATCAATGTAAACGATCTCAATCTAAAATGTACTGAACATATTAGTGCAACCAGTGTGAAATACCTGGATCTGGAGGTATACATTGCACAGAGATCTATCCAGACACGTACATACAGGAAGCCTACCACAGGCAATACAATTTTGCATGCGGCCAGCTTCCATTAATCAAGATTAAAAATGAGTATCCCATACTCAGAAAACTTAAGAATGAAGAGAAAATGCAGTGAAGCAGATACTCTGAGTCAAGCTCAAACTGCCTTAACTCTTAGATTCCTGCAAAGAGGATACAAATTTGAAACACTAAAACAAGCTAAGTTTAATGTAGATCTCTTAGAGAGAAATGCACTGTTGAAACCAGATGTAGAGCAAGTTGAAGAAAAGAAAAAACATACTCAGAATGAAATTCGGATGATCACTAGGTATAGTGCATACCAGGCCAAGGTGAGAGATAGCCTGAGTTGGCACTGGTACCTAGTTAAACAGGATCCAAAACTACAAGGGAAGGTCTCACGAAGACCGATGGTGACGTTCAATCGGGCTAAATCAATGAGGGATGACCTGTTCAAGACCAACCTGGAAATCAAGAAAGGAGGTGGTTGGCTAAAAGTTAGCCCCGGCTTCCATAAATGTTTTAAGTGCAAAGCTTGCAGGTATGGTAAAAATGAACAACAAGTCAGTTCCCCTTTACTTAGTAGCCCTTGGAAGCTAAGAAAACCACTGAATTGTAAAAGTGATTTTGTTGTTTATATTCTGAGATGCTCATGCCCGAAAATGTACATAGGAAGTACAATCCATATGGTCCATGTACGTATTTTACAACACTTAAGGGCGATCAACAGTAATGATAAAAACTATGTGGTAGCACGTCACATCAATGAAGTGCATAAAGGCAATGCCAATGAATTGGTGCACTTTGCCATTGATCAGGTCCCCAAAAATCAGAGAGGGGGGGACAGAGAAAAGAAATTGCGCAAATTAGAGTCAAAATACATACTTATGTTTAATACCAAAAATCTGCATGGATTAAACGGTGAAGAAGACTTACATGTACATTTGGTATGAATTGGTATTCCATTATAAAAGATTTTAATGTTTTTAATTTCAATTTTAATTTTCAGAGGAAGGAAAAAGACTGTGTTTACTATGTCTAAATTTGTGAAATTCCTGTCAAGATAGACTTCTTGCCCTTTAGATCAACTAGGGAAGAATAGGTGAATAAAAATACTGTGGAAAATTTGCACTTTATTTATATTATGTTGCACATTAGAAGTACTGTGAAGCACATGATAAAGCACTGGCCCTTTACTTAGCAACATTTGCACATTACAGTTTACGGAATTTTTGCACCTTGTACAACTATGTAATTTTATAGACGCTGCTTTATAAAATGTTGACCTATAAAATTTCAATATATTTTAACCTCCCTTGATATGGGTCTATTGGCAGATTGACTGGGATATTTATGTGAAGGAACTCGCCTGATTGAATAAATAAGAAAATGGATTCCAGGCAGGGGCACTGGCCCAGGAGACCCTCTATGAGATCATTCTGTGTGAGAAGTATAAATACAAAATATAGAGACAGAGCAATAACAGCAAATTGAAATAAGTAAATATTATGTGACAAAACCTTTTTTAAAAATTGTGAGAAAACGATTATATTTCAATGAAAAAGTCTCAAGATCAGAGCAATTGGAATTGTATATTGTTTTTATCTGTGCATGATCATTAATGCAAGTGTGATCGATTTTTTGTCATATTGGAGACTTATGATGTTAATATATATTTATTTAAAACATCAATATAAAGTCACACAAAAATAATGAAAGAGAGATAAAAAAAGAAAAAAGTGAGAGAGAAAAAGAAAACAATGTAGAAAAAAATGTATTTAAGAAGCTTTATTTGTTCTCTTGTAAAATCACACATGTAATTTGGCAGTGTTTTTTTCTTGTCTATTTTAGAATTGATCATGTGATCTATGAGCCTCTGTTTACATATGTTTGATTATTTGCGACTACCCATATGAACAAGGCAGGTGTGCCGAAAAGCCTCAAGCGAGACAATAATAAACCTGAGCTGGATAGCAGAAGCGTACTCCTGTGTCGGTGTCCGATTTTTAATGAAGTCGGGATTGGTTGGAATATATATATATATACATATATATAGATAGTTATAGTTAGGACCGTGTTTCCATAGGAAATCCGCAACATTCTATTTGGAATAACTTTGGTGCCGGTTGACGAATCCTCGCAAAATTTTCAAAATAGGTGGGGCGCTCCACTCCGCTCCTACCCTGAAAGTCTCGGGGTGATTTGTCAAGCGGGGGCCGAGAAAAAAGGGGGGTCCCAAAACACATTTTCCCCATGCATTTTTCCATAGGGACCTTTAGTCCAAGGTACAGCCCGAACGGCTGAACAGAATTACTTGAAATTTGGCAGAGAGGTAGTCCTCAGGTCAGGGAAGTGCCTTTGCAGGTCTGGTGTCAATCTGTTCAGTAGTTCCTGAGAAAATCAAAAGTAAAATCATATATATATGTGGGCGGAGCCTAACCACACATCTCATCCTGAGATCTGATTGGCTGTCAGCACTTCATCCAAGAAGTGTTGGCAGCCATCTTGGGACCAATATACATGATAGCACCTCATTAAAAAGCATTGCAGTTAATAGAAGGTTTTAAGACTTTAGTTACATTATAAATCATTTGTTGATGGTACCATACTCATTTTAGGAATTGTGGTATGTTCTACGGTGATTTCACCATGTGAAAAAGCCTTCTGCTGGGATATCATGATTGAGAGAAAAATATTTTCTCATGCTTTTCCCACAGAGGTTTGGAAGGTGATCTATAAGCTAAACTGAGAGCATATTTTCTGTAAATTCACATTATCTTTCTCAGTCATGTGAGAATGAAGTCTGACATTCTCAGTAAAACATGTACATCCAACAAGGGCAGAGACTGTCAGTTGATTCCTTTGTGTTCTACTGCAGCTTCCCAGAGTGTTCCAAAGAACAACTAGAGCGCTAACAGTCCTACTTATGATAAACGTATGGCACACCTGAAGCCATCTTGCTTGGATTAAAGTGGTAACTCTTAAAACATTTAATTCAAAAAGGAACAAAATGAGGGGGTTCATTTTTCCATAAAATGTATGATTAGTGCTGCAGAAAGGAAAATTAGGGCACATTTTGAGTGACTTCTCAAATCCTCTCCTATTTCATTAAACAATTCTGACATGCAGACTGAAACATGCACTTTCAATACCAGCAGCAGTTTTCCCTGGTGAGCAGTAGCTTTACTACAGTGATCTAATGAGCAAAAAGAGTGCTAACATTCAGAATTTATGGCAAACGTGTGACATATCTGAATACCTTCATGATGGAATCAAAGTAAAAAAACTGAAAGCATTTCCTACTGAGGAGACTGCAGTACATGAGGAAATTAGGAAACTTCATAACAAATAAGTCTCCCAAGATGGCCACCAGAGACAAAAGAGCCCAAATATCACCCAGATGTAGCCCAAGTATAGCCCAATGACAAAATGTCCCAGAGTGTTCTTAAAATCAACTAGAGCGCTTACTGTCTTCATTATGACAAAAGTATGGCACACCTGAAGCCATAGAAATGATGATTAATGCTGAAGACAGAAAATGAGGGCACATTTTGAGTGACTTCTCAAATCCTCTTCTATTTCATTAAAAAATTCTGACATGCAGACTGAAACATGCACTTTTAATACCAGGAGCAGACTTCCATGGTGAACAGTAGTTTTACTACAGTGATCTAATGAGCAACTAGAGTGCTAACATTCAGAATTTATGGCAAACGTGTGACATATCTGAATACCTTCATGATGGAATCAAAGTAAAAAACTGAAAGCATTTCCTACTGAGGAGACTGCAGTACATGAGGAAATTAGGAAACTTCATAACAAATAAATCTCCCAAAATGGCCACCGGAGACAAAAGAGCCCAAATGTAGCCCAAAATCACCCAGATGTAGCCCAAATATAGTCCAATGACAGAAGTGTGCAAAACACTTATTATTTTATGTTTTTGCAGTGTTATATAGTGCAGACTTATCAGATATTGGAGTGCTTTACATGAGCATTGGTTACATCACACAAGAACAAATTCATTTTGGTTGTAGACATGGGGAGACTAATGGCCATATGTAGGTAATTTTTTTTTACCGATTCATAAATACCGAATTTTACCGAATCGGTATTTATGAATCGGTAAGTTCTATGTAGGTAAACATTCGGTAATCATTACCGAATCGGTAATATTCGGTAATCATGAATCGGAATTTACCGAATTGGTAAATACCGAAGTGGTATTTACCGATTCGGTAAATACCGAAGTGGTATTTACCGAATCGGTATTTACCGAATCGGTATTTACCAAATCGGGAATTCAAATACACATGACTTGATGAATCAGCCAATCCTGTGCAACCTAAACCCCACCCAACCAGGAAGTGGCCACACCCAGGCAGGTGCACACAATCAACAGACTCTGGAGAGGCTGGGAGTGCAGAGGAGAGGAACAGAGCAACTGCCTGATTCAGCCCTGCAACAATGGCCAGCCAAGACACAGAGAGGGATGGAGGAGAGAGGAAGACTGAAATTCAGCCAAAAGGAGCTCCAGGTACTGGTGGAGGAGGTTGTGAAGCAGCACCAGAAGCTTTTTGGCAAAAAGTCACTGCAAGTGGCTGAGTCAGAGAAACGGAAGATCTGGCTTGGAATCCAGGCACAGGTGAATGCCATGGGAGTGACCCCCCGGGACATTGATGTCCTCAAGAAGCGGTGGTACGACATCCATATCATCACGAAGAGGAAGGTGGCAGAATTGAAAAAAGAGGCCAGCCGGACAGGAGGTGGACGCAACAGGGCACCAGCCCTGACAGAACTGGAGGAGCTTGTGGAGACCACTATTGAGCCAGAAAGCATCGTGGGGATTGGGGATGCTGACAGCTCCGGCAGAGGCACCTCCAAACAAGGTAAGACGCTTGCACAGCAATGTGTCCCCCCTACCCCTATCCCAACTCCCCAAATGTGCAATGAGAATCCCACTCCAGTACAGGTGTTAGTGCATGCTAGCAATGCATCATGGGAGATGTAGTCCCTGAAAGCCCAAACATGATACGATTAGCACAGATTAACAAGGCATGTAACACACAGTAGCGAGAAGCGGGCAGAGGATATTGAGATACTGTTTAAAAAATGTATTGTCATGGCAGCAAATCTATGCTTCAGGTACACTTAGCTGATGTTGCATTTCTGTCCACAGGCACTACTGCGCACAGAACTGCCCATGACAAGGGAGAGAGGGCACACCACAAAGACAGCGCGGAGAAGGCCACCACCAGTTCTGGCCAGGGAACGGCACCACAGGCAGTCTCACCACCACAGCCAGCATCGCCACCCCAGCCAGCATCGCCACTCCAGCCAGCATCCCCACTCCTGCAGGTGTCACCACCATCTTCACCACCTGCATTGCACAGGTCGAGGAGGCGTGCTGCTGCCAGGTTGTATGTGACAGACTCATCCTCTGAAGACTCGAGGGGGGCGGAAACGTCCACTGTACCCCTGGATGTAACCCATGCCAGTGTGCCTTCAGACTCTGAGGGAGCACACACAGGTGGCAGACGGCGCCGCAGGGCTCGGCTGCAAAGTCCACCTCCCCTAGGGGTGGGCCATGGAGTCTCCTCAGGGCTTGAGGCCACCATGGTGAAAATTCAACGCATACAGGCAAGGGCAATGGTGTCCGTACAGCGCCAATCAGACATTTGTTAACATTGACAAGGGCATCAGCGCCATGGCAGGGGGAATGGCTGAGATGGCAGCGGGCATGCGGGACATGTCCCAGTCCATCATGCTGCTGTGCTCAAAGTATGATGAGGACAGGGCAGCACGGCGCAGGGGACATCAGAAAAAGGATCAGAACACAAGGGCAGTGAACCGCCTGGCAACTGCCACTTCGCTGCTCTGCAGGCGCTCTGTGGCGATGCAGGAGGGCCTTGCGCACTGCAGCACAGACGTGTGAAGGGGGATGGTGAGGGTCACGAGTGCACTAGAAGGGCTGCTCACCAGCCAGTCTGCCACAACTGGCGCTGTGGATGCTGGGGACAGCGAAGACACGACCAGCAGGAGCAGCATAACCCCCCCTGTCCCAGACACACGTCGGAGCAGCAGGCGGCAAGGTGGTGCCACTGGTCCCACAGCCAGTGAGGACGCTCACTCAATGCCATCCCGCACTGGTGCGCGTGGGTGCAAACACTAATGCGTCACGAAAAACAAAGACACTATTGGGTGAAGTAACCCTTGACTGACATATGTTTATTACACAATGTTGATGGAACAGGTTTCCCTTTGTGTTGTGGCATAGTGCTGCCTGATTAAACTACGTTACGGCATCCAACTACTGGCTGTGTCCCCTTACTCACTCAGAAATAGTTGCATGTGATCTCTGCCCGTCTCACTCTCCCATCTGTTGCTGTTGCCACTCCTGCTGCGTTGGCCTCTGGCTGTGCAGACTCATTATCATTGTCCTCAATATATGTCATTTCGACCTCTGTACCTCTCTTCGTGGCAAGGTTGTGCAGCATTGCACAAGTGGCAATTATCTTGCAGCAGAGGATGGGTGTGTACTGGCGTGCACCTCCGCTTTTATGGAGGCAGCGGAACCTGCTTTTCAATAGTCCGAACGTGCGCTCCACCACATTGCGTGTAGATTTGTGTGCCACATTATATCGTCTCTCACTCTGGGTTGATGGGTGTAGGTAGGGAGTGAGGATGAATGACCGCACCGCATATGCACTGTCGCCTAGGTGAGTAAAAGGGAACCATCAGTCACATGCCTCAATACACTATGATTTGCACTAAGTATTGTGGAGCGTCACTGTTACTTACCTAGCGGGTATCCTTCTCCAAATTCTCCGGCAAGCAGTCGTGTGTAGATCCCACTGTTCTGGAAGATGTAGGAGTCGTGGGTGCTCCCAGGAAACTTCGCAACAATATCAGAGATGATGTTCCCTGCATCGCAGATTACCTGCACATTGATGGAGTGGGTGGACTTTCTGTTCCTGTAGATGTGCTCAGTGGCAGCTGGTGGGCAGATTGGAATGTGTGTGCCATCAATACAGCCAATGACATGGGGGAACTGTGCCATGTGATAAAAGTCAGTAGACCATTGTGGGCAGAAGGAAGAGGCAATGGTAGTACAACCATACATGCCAACAGACCCGATTCAGCCAGGAAACGTCCAATGTTTTTAAGCTGTCTCCTGTCTACAATCTCCTCTTTTTCAATGTAACTCAAAGGGGAAAATCAATACCCCAGTTTTTTTTCAAAATCTCCCTCTTACCAAGTTCAAAATGTTCGCAAGTATGGTACATTGGATCATGGAAGGAAATGGGGTAGGGACATGGACTTGGATAACAGAGGACAGGAGGGACATGGAGAGGTGCACCACACTGACCCTGCAGGGCAGGCATCAGGGTTTGCAGCAGCACAATACACCACACAGGGCATGCGGGGCGGGAGTGCAGCACAACAATCCATAGAAAGCAAGAGGGAGGGGACAGGACCATGCACATGGACAACAGAGAACAGAGGGGCAAGAGGCAATGGTAGCTAGCTGACCATAATGGACAGACAGGAGAGAAAGCTGCAGCATAACAGACCATAAAGGGCAGGAGGGACGGATCAGGGGCATTACAATGGAACAGACAAGCCAGGAGGGAGGGAGTAGGGGTCTGCACATGTAAACAGAGGGCTGGGGGCAAGGGGGCAGGGCAGGAGCAGCAAGATAGCCATGGAGGTCAGGCAGGATGGGCACTAGAAGCAAGACACACCATGAAGAGCAACAGTGAGACTGTGATGGCATACACACAGACCATGGAGGGAAGGTGGGAGGGGGTCAGGGGCAGCTAACTGACCACACAGGGAAGGTGGGAGGGGCCATGGCAGCACAGAAGACCATGCATGGCAAGTGGGAGGGTTAGTGGCAGCACAATGGCTATGATGGGCAAGAAGGAGGGTGCAGGGGCATGCACAAGGGACGATGGAGGATATGAGGGAGGGTCAAGATCTGTGCACAGACAAGAAAGTTCAGGGGAAGGGGCCTCACAACAGACCGCACGGGGCAGGCAGGAGGAGCAGTTGCAGCACAACAGACCAGGGACAGCAGAAGGGTGCGGCAGTACAATGGACCATGTGGACAGGAGGAAGAGGATAGGGGCATGGCATGTGGACAGGCAGGGTGGAGGTGGCAGGGACAGGTTACAGTCATCTGACAATGCTAGGCAGGTGGGAGGGGAGTGGCAGCTCAACAGAACACTCAGAATAGATAGGAGTGGCAGGTCCATGGAACATGGTGGGCAAAAAGGATGGAACAGGGGCATGCACAAAGACATCGGAGGGCAGGGGGAAGGAGAATAGGGGCAGCAAGCTAAGCATAGAGTTTAAGCAGGAGGTCAATGATGGGACATAGAATGGGGCAATGGAGGGCAGGAGGAGTGGACTGGTACATCATACTAAATTGAGGGCAGTGGCAGCACATCAGACCATGCATGGCAGGAGGGAGGAGGCTAGTCCATGGATTCACACAACAGAGGATAGGGAGGAGGGGGATGGGGCAGCAAGCTAATTGTTCAGAGAAGGCGGGTATTAGGAACTTTATTGTTTTTAAAACGTGTGTCTGTGTGAACTACTTAAAATATGAACAAGTATGCAGCATAATCTCACTTTTATTCAGGAAGAAGAGGACGTTTGTGACTGTGACTCCGGGCTCACTTGGCAGAAACACCCCCTGACCCTCCACCCCTATCGCAAAATGTAATGCCCGGGAAAAGGGTAGGTGAACACAGTGTTATATAGAACATAGTCCTGAGAGCACGATTGAAAATGAAAACTAGATATAGTGTATGGTATAAACTATGCACCAAAAAGTGTGATATAAGATGATCCGGGCGTGAAATATAATATGCAATATATTGTGCGCAATGACAGATTCATTGGAGAGTGCGAGATAGCACAGGCACTAGCGCGTGCTATGCGATATGCGCCTTGGAGTGTAATATGCACAGGGCAGTGTTGTGTAACCTAACTAGTCTCTAAAGTTGTAATATAAAATATGTGCTGGGGAGTGTAACGTTGCATATGCACTGTGATAAAGATATGGATCCCAGATTGTGATATGTATGGCATAGCACTGTGCGTTATAACATAGGCATCGAGGAAGGCACGTTAGATGGGGCAATATAACCCATGCAAAGACAATTGTGGCATGACATATTCACGGGGTGGTGTTACAGTGCACATGGGCTAGAGAGTGTCATAGCATATGCACTAGCTAGTGGAATACAACACAGAGGTGTGTGGCATTCAGCAGGCAATGGTGGGTGTAACACAGCATTGGGCTCTGCCAGGAGCGCGCTGTGACTCTCAAGTGATGTTCGTCCCCTTTCCAGAGAGTAAAATAAAAAGTATTACACATCCAGCAGTGGATGTGTGTTTTATTAATCGTGAGGGGGGTTTCTTGCATAGTTTTTGTCGAATTTTTGTCGAATCCCCTTTGAATGGCTTGGTGTGCATGTGTATTAAATGTGCCCGTCAATAGCTACCCATGTTTGTATAAATAAACGACAAGGGTGTCTACCGGGATTAGGCACGGTAGGGCATCAGACATGTCAGAGCTTCACTAGTGGTGTAAATACATTCCACGTGGATTCATTGTATGCATAGTCGCCTTTTAATGAATATCACGCAAATCGTCATGGTGATAGGTACGTACGGTTTGTCCAGCATGTCCTAGGTGTGTCTATATATGTATATTTTTTTAAAATAATAAAAAACAGTGGCCGGCCCTGGGAATTGGGGTCAAAAAAATATAATTAGGAGACAGGCCCTGGGGGATGGGGTCATCAGGGCCAATAAATTAGAAAAAGAAAGGGAACCACACAGCCCCCCTTCTTAAAAAATTAAAATAAATAAAAGACTGGCATCTCGCCGGAGGCGACGCCCCCTCCTTGCAGCACTCTGCAAACGCGCCCCCTGGCGAGTTGTAAGTTGGGGAATTAATTCCTCTTCAATACTGAGGGTCCCTGAGGGCCAACTAGCCCAACAGGCATCTCCAGTATGCGCCAGGGAGCTGCGCTGCAGACAGGTGTTCTGAGGCCAAGCCCCTTTTTACACCTCTCTGCAACGCAGCTCTGTGGCGCTTACTGGAGGTACCTAGTGGTCTAGTTTGAGCATAGGGACCCTTAGGATTCAAGGGGACTTAATCTCTCAACTTAGAACAGCCACAGGGCGCGTTTACACAGTGGTGAAGGGAGGGGACGGGGCCTGAGGTGACGTGTGCAAACACGCACTATGGCACGTTTTAAATTGGAGATATAATTTCCCTTCAATACTGTGGGCCCCTGGGGGCTAACTAGCCCACCAAGTGCTTCCAGTAAGCGCCACTGAGCTGCATTGCAGAGAGGTGGTCCATGCCGTGCCACTTTTTACACCTCTCTGCAACGCAGCTCTGTGGCACTTACTGGAGGTACCTAGTGGGCTAGTTGGACCCTAGGGACCCTCAGGATTCAAATGAACTTAATCTCCCAACTAAAAACGGACACAGGGCGTGTTTACACAGTGGTGAAGGGAGGGGACGGGGCCTGAGTTAACGTGTGCAAAAGCGCCCTGTGGCCTGTTTTAAGAGGTAGTTTTAATCCCCCTGCCCTAATATATAAAACCTATTTGCCTGCCATCTTTCAAACAAATTAAGTAGTTTATTAACGTCCCACAAACAAGCATGGGGGCAGGTGGGGTAAGAGGGGTTGAGAGAAGGGTGTAGAAAAAAAACCTGAAGTCAGGCAGGGCTGGAAGGGGAGGCAGCTACAGGGTCACGGAGGTGGAGAAGGGAAAGGAAACACAGCGGAGAGACAAAGCAAAACAATGTCCGGCTGGGTAGGTGACAGCAAAGGGGGTGAAACCAAAGCCAATCTCCCCTATAGCTGCCTAAACAGCTCCACCGGGCATCAGCCATGTTGCGCGGTCACCGCAGTCAGTATAAAATATAAGTATTCCGCCCAGGGGGCATCGTCATATTTCCATCAGCTGCACCAGTTCCGGTTACTGGGAGGCGACAACCGCCTCAACCTATAGGCATCATACCTCCTCATTGCTAAAGCTGTTCACATTTGTAATATTTGCAGCCGCAGGTCGTCCCGGGTTATAAGTATGTCCTCCGACTCCAGAATTAAGTATGGCTCCTCTATCGCCAGCTCTAACAAACCTGGAAACCAAGCCTGTCCTGCCCAAAAAGGCGTCACAATCACCAATTGACAACTCTGTCTCTTCACCATCAATAACACACTCTGAATCATTGCAAACGGTGGGAATGCATACCCCAGAATCTTCCCCCAATCTTGTTGAAACACATCTACTACCTCTGCCAATGGATCCGGCCTCCAACTGTAAAATCTTTAATTTGAACGTCAGCCTTGACGCAAACAAATCTATGTCTAGAGGACCCCAGACCTGTAATATTCTCCTGAAACACTGAACATTCAGTTTCCAGTCGCTGTAGTCCCTGAGATATCTCGAATTCCAATCTGTGACAAAGTTCTCCTGGCCCGGTAAATATTCCTCTTGGATCACAATTTTCTGTTCTAGACAAAAAGACCAAATCTTCTTCGCTATTTGTGTCAAGTTCCTCGACCTGCTTCCACCTAATCTGAATGAACCGCTGATATACTGTCCATTTTCAACAAAACATTAAAATTCCTCAACTTCCTTCCAAAACTCTTCAAGGCATAAAGCCCTACCCTCATTTCCAATCCATTTATTTGTTCGAACCATATTCCACCTGTTTCTTGATTCTCCAAGCAAGCACCCCATCCAAACATGCTTGCGTCTGTCTCTAAAATAAAGTCTGCACAAATTCCCAAAATTGCCCTGCCATTCCAGGTCTCTAGGTTCTCTAACCACCAAACCAGCTCCTCCCGAACCTCTTCCGTAAGGATAACAAAATCTCCATACCAATAACTCTTTCTCAACGCATCTGCTTTCATCCTCTGCAAAACTCTGTAATGGAGTTGTCCAGGGAAAACTGCTTGAATTGAGCTTGAAAACAAACCAATCACCCTTGCTAATCCTCTTAGAGAGATACCCTCTCTTTTTTCAACAAACCTTTCACCTCTGTTCTTATCTTTATCACTTTCTTCTCCGGTAAACTTAAAGTCTTTTCTACAGTATTCACCAAAACAAAAAAAAACTCTAAACTTCCACTTGGCTTCAAAACAAACTTCCCTTTGTTGATTAGAAAACCCAAACTTTCCAAAAGATCCATACACACTCTTAACTGTCTCACCAGCTCTTCCAGACTCTGAGACAACAATAGAAAATCATCTAAATACATTATCATACGAATACCTCTCTCTATCAGAAACTTGGCTACTGGCCTCAACACCTTTGTAAAACACCAAGGTGCCGACGCCAGACCAAATGAAAGACAAGAAAATTGATACAGCTCCCCCATCCATCTGAACTGTAAATATTTGCGACTCTCTTTCGCAATTGGAATTGTAAAATATGCATCCTTTAAGTCCAATTTCACCATCCAATCGTTCTCTTGTAGAATATCTCTCAAAAGATGGATCCCTTCCATCTTGAAATGTCTGTAAACTACATATTGATTCATATTTCTCAAATTTATCACGGGTCTCCACCCCTTTTTCTTCTTTTTCACCAAAAATCTCGTACTCACAAAACCACCTTCTTTCTCCAAGACCTTTTCTATCGCCCCTTTCTGAAACATCTCTAAAACCTCTTTTTCTATTATTTCTTGTAAATCTTTTTGAAGGATCAAATGAATTGGTTCCTCCAACTGCTTCGGCTCATCTAGAATTTCTATAACAGAACCTTTTACTGTTTGTATTATCCATCTGTCTTTTGTTAAAATCTCCCACTTCTTCACAAACCATTTCAATCTTCCCCCTACCCCGTTTGGGAAAAAAACAGAATCTGTCCTCATACTCACCTTGAGACCCTTGAGAGAACAGAGATCTTCCTCTAGGGTTAAAAAACTCTCCCTTGTCTTCCTCTTTGAGGGTAAAATCCTGTAGCTGCTTGGTAACCTCTAAATGTAGCTCTTCCTTGGTATTGATATTGTGCCCTTCCGAAAGTCCGGCCAGGGAAATGGGCTCTTGCCCCGGCCTGGTCAAAAACACCTCTTCCAAAAACTCTTTTTAAGGAAGATTGTGCTTTGTCCAATTAGTTAAGGTGGAAACGTACTTTCCCACACCTTTGACCAGTCCTTCTCCAAACAGATACCCTTTAGGGTCCTCACTAGGCTCTTTTTTTTCGCAAAGTCCCCCAGTTTGGGACTAATCCTCATGAGGATAGCTTTGCATCTTTCCGCAGATAGAGATGCGTTAATGTTTCCTAAGAAACAAATCGCCCTCTGCGACCATCCTCTCAGTAAATTAACGTCCACTTGAACATCTTTTATCTTCGCCTCCTCTGCCATGTCTAAAATTCTTGGTAATGGACCCAATACATCCAAAAAACGATCTTGACACTGTTTTAGTGTCCTCCTCAAACCCTTCCTGGGATCTCGTCCCATCTTAAACAAAAGACTTATAAGATCTGGGTCCAGATCTGGCGTTAGACTCGCTTTTCCATCCACAAAAGGACGAGAACATTCAGCTCTTATCACTGTCCTAGCCTCCTTTTCCAAAGGCCTTCTAATCCATAACTTTAAGAATTCTGCCACATGAGGCATAGGCCACCACTCAGAGCTCCTTGGATGTCTAATAATTTCTGGACTAAACATGTCCACTCCCTGCGGATCCTTTACAATGCCTTTTTCCTTTCTCTCCTTCTCATCTTTATCCGTGTCCATGTCTCATCCATCATCATAATAGTCATCTAGTATGAACTCATCTACCTCCTCCTCACACTCTAAAACCGAATCAACTTCCACATTTCTCTCTCTTTCTTTCGAGACACTGAAGACACCTTTTTTGGGCAGCCACATCATTTGTGGCGCTAGTCTCACCCATTCTCTTTGTTAAAAAATGTAACTCCTATTTCAATATTTTTACTCTTTTTTGCTCTTTTTCCATGAGGTTTTACCTCACCTTCCTCTTCTTCAACCGACCAGTATTCCTCCTCCGATGCCTCATTAGCTCTTCTTTTTCTCCTTATTACGCTATCTTAGACCTCCTTCATAGAACTCTTCATCTCTTCTTGTACTATTTTTCTTATATTAGCATCACTTGACCCTGTGCTCTGTGCACCATCATTCACCTCCATTATTCATATTTTTTTTAAATAATTAATGTTCCTTAAATAAATCTCTTACTTTTCTTAAAACTTCACCTAGAAACTTTTCTCTTTATTTTTATCCTTCTTAAATATCTCTTCCTTATTCTCCATCAAAAACTTGCTAAACGCGGCCTCTCCTCAGACAATCAGCTGATGACAGTTGGAGAGGACGCACTACCGTACATGCACTTCTAATTCATACACCTAATGTGTCCTTATTTACCACATCCCAATTTAAAATGGCCGCCTGCATCGTCACGCACATATGCGCAGTGACGTTATTCCTCGTACTGAGCCCTACGAGGCTCAAACTACCAATGCTTGTCTGCACGGGCCCCCAACGATACGCAATACGCAGCGAGCATATGCATGGGGAACACGCTTGCGGCGCAACGGTAGGCCTATTTTTAAAATTGTATGCCGCGAGCAAACCTAAAATCTTTTGCTCACGGCGCAACGAACATTTACAAGATTTCTACTTTTTTCAATATTAACTCACCTAAAACGAATTATCTGACAACCGCTTTAACTCATAAATTGGGTAAATTTACTAACAAACCTACGTACAACTTAACCAAATAAATATTACTTACCAAATCTAAAAAACTTGAATATCCATTCAAATCATTTAGCATGTATCTATTTCATAAAATCTCTCAAACCATTTTAAAATTACTTTAATTATACCACAAGATTTAAAATGTATTAAAAAAAACAATGAAGTGATACTCATCTGTCAAGGAGCAGCATATAAAAGAGGAAGATGGCTGCTATGACAGAGGTTTTAAGTGTATTTGGGCATTCTAAGTTCTGGAAGTTTAAGAGATGTTATTGTTCGGCTTTGAAGTGCTGGAAGGAACTGGCATTAAAAGTGTTAAGCATAATGCTAGCCTCCGGTCTTGTCATGAAATCCTTAGATCATATATTTAAAAAAAGAAGGTAAAAGCAATGGAAAGAGGACTGGGACTCAGTCGGCAATATGTATTAAGATATCAAAATATAACTAGCTGCCATGGCAACATCTTTCTTTCAAAAGGCAAAAGTTGCTCTGAACTGCCTTTACTCTGATTTGGCTGTCAGCTGACTAGTAGTGCCGCTTTATTTGTCCTGTGAGGTTACTAGTTTTTTTAAAGGGGGTCTATTAGAAGATTTCCAATATTAGCAAGTATAGATTTAGACTTATAAATTTGGTTAGCATTTACACATTTAGGATTACGTTTCAAATAATATTAATTCCTGCTCATTACAAATTTAGGATTACATTTTAAATAATAGTAGTTAATTTTTAGTGATTTTAAGCTTCAGTTTTTAATAGTTTAGTATATATCACTAATTATTTTAGGTAGTGGTGTTGCTGAGGAGAGGGAAACCACTCAGCTGGAGGTAAGTGAGGAGATGGTTAGGAGGTACTTTGAAGAGGGATTATAGACCTCTATCAAAGAAGTAGCGGAGGCCGCTATGTCTAAGAGGAAGAGGAGCACTTCTTCAGAAGAGGAGTACTTCTCTGATGAAGACAGACCTATAAACCCAAAAAAGGGCAGAAAGACCCTAAGAAAGACCAAGCATCTGAACAGACCCCTGAACACCAGGTCAAGGAAATGTAGGGATGAACTCTTGTCCTACACCAGTGGTAGCCTTAACGCTACAAAAGACTTCTTGCTACAGGAGATGGTGATGTCTTCTGCAGCACAAGAAGGAGTGATGTCCTCAGCGGCACAAAAGAGAACCAGGACTCACTCAGCCTGGATAATATGTTTGATGCCAATAACCATGACAAAGGGTTTGAGGAGTTTGTCTTTGACCCTGATGAAGGTTTAAATACCTTTGATGGCCTAGACAATGACTTACAGGGCACTTTAACAGCTAAGCTAGTTAAGGATCCTTTGGGGAAGGATATGTTCAGCGCAGATACAGCCGAGGCCAGTGCAGGTAAGAGCAGTGGGGCTGCTAGGCTGTGTGGGGGTATTTTGATGGACAATGACGAGGGAAAAACTGTTATTTATTTAATTTTCCCTCGTCATCGTCCATTGAAATAACCCCCACACGGCCCCACAGCCCTACCGCTCTTACCTGGACTGGAAGCAGCTGCCCAGATACCATAAGGCAACCACGTAGCTCTGAGTGGTGGCCACTGACACACGTGGCAAAATTTATAAATCAGTGGGAGCGAAAACCCCTTGAGAGGCAGTATTGGAATTTGATGCGGACTGAATGCCCCTGGCCAGTGATAGATGATAAGGCATGTCATTCACCCAACCACGATCCTGAGCTAATAACATTCCTGTTCAAATCAGGTAAAGACCCCAGAAAGTGCCTAGAGTGATTCCTAAAACAATGTCAGAACCAACTTTTGGAAGTCTTGGGCCCTTTGGCACGTATATTAGATATGGCGGAAGACGTACACATAAATAACACGGAAACAGACGTGGAGTTCTTAAGGAGCTGGAGCCAAAGGGCAGTCTGTATGTTTGGCAAGGCCAATGCAGACCTGATAGCAAAAAGGCCACCCTTATGAGCCCTAAAGTTGCTGAGTTGGCCAATAAAGAATCAGTTAGCTACCTTGGGGGCCTAGTGTTCGGTCAGAACTTCATTAAGTCTTTGAGTAAGGCTCAATATAACATGAGGCATGTGTTTGGGACACACGTTTTTGAAAAGGCCGACAGGAGGGGATTGGCTGTTTGCCGAAGATAACAAGGTCCCACTTTTACACTCAAAACCAGTATTCCCAGAATTCAAGGGGATATGGCAGAGGTTTCCAAATCTCATCAGGATTCTACCAACAGAGAGGAAGACGTAGAGCCAAAGGGGTATGAGATAGGGCTCAATGTTTCGGACATGTAGGTAAGGGCCAAGGTTTCTACTGGTTCTCCCCAAGTAAAGGTAGCCGGAAGGATAAAACTATTTTTACACAAATGGGGAAAAGTGACAAACAATGCCTGGGTTCTGGAAACTATAATAGGTTTCAATGAGCGCCAGGATGCCCGCAGGGCGAAAGCTGCGCTATATAAGTTTCTCATCAATCAATCAATATAGATGTTTGGGAAACTCCTTTCAGAGTTCTCATGATGTTGACGTTGCTCAAATGTTGCAAAAGGGTGCGATAATAAAAATTGTATACTCAAACGAAAGATTTGTAAGTGCAAAATATCTGGTGAAAAAGAAAGTCAAATAGTGTTCCCTCTGATAAATCTAAGAGACCAAAACAAGTATTTGGACTACAGGCACTTCAAGATGGATCAAATCCACCTTTTGTGGGATATTTACAGGAAAAGTATTTAGTTAGCAAAACTGGATTTAAAAAATGCAAACGTTACAATTCCTATTAAGATGGACGGATTTGCAGAATGATATACGATTCAAATGGAGAAGTGTGCTATACCACTTTTGTTGTCTTTCTTTTCGGTTACCCTCCGCCCCATGGTGTTTTATGAAGGTCTTAAGACCGATGGTGACCTTTCTGAGAGATACAATCCACTAAGAATATATTTAGACAACATCATGCTGATGAGTCAGATAAACGCAGAGTTTTTTTTTTTTTCTTTTGTCCTCATCTGCCAAGCAAGTTTCAATATGCAATCTTGTAGGTTTACACACATTGTGCTGCCTCAGTAGCCAAGACTGGTTGGGGCAGTAATAGAACGGAAAGCTCACCCCTCAGCAACATGTTTCAACCTACAATGATCACTAATTTGCTACCAGACAGGCAATTGCTAAAGTCCAGCCAAGGTACTAAACTTAGCACCATGAAACAAGTAACCCCCGGAATGAGGTTGATGGCATAATCATTGGACCTGGGGAAAAAAAAAAAAAAAAAAACCCAGATGTTCAATGAACCCAATTCAGGAGGTGCCAGAAAGATGTATCTGGATTACCAGATCCAGCCAGGTCTAGCTTAGAGACCAGCAAAGTAGAAGCATACCAGTCATTAATAGAAGGAGATGAAGAATCCTTCCATTTTCTGCATATCTCCCTCCTGGCTAGCAGGATAGCATAAAAAATAAGCTTTTTTGCCAAGGAGGGGACCCCTTGGTAGCAACCAAAAATTACTGATGTTAAATCTAGGGTAATGTTAACTCCAACAGAAAGTAAAAGAGTCTTACTAATGGCATCCCAAAATGGGGACAAATGTGGGCAATCAAAGAACATATGAGTGTCAGAAGCAGCCACCAAACCACACTTCGCACAGGCCACACTACTCCCCTCAGTAAATTTAGAAAGACGAAGGGGTG
The DNA here is from genome assembly GCF_964204655.1 of Triturus cristatus. NCBI lineage: Eukaryota > Metazoa > Chordata > Amphibia > Caudata > Salamandridae > Triturus > Triturus cristatus. The sequence continues at coordinate 668,436,107 of NC_140592.1, forward strand.
AGTAGTATGCTCGATGAATGGTGAAAAGATGGTTCCTGCGTAACCATGCAGGCTTGACAATATCCCACAACATCTTACAAGACGAATTCCAAAGATGTTGTAAATCGGAATTGATGACGTGTTGAGACCAAAGATCCTCTGGCAGTGAAAAAGTTCCATCCATTTCCTCCAAGATTAAATTATACCACAGTGAAATTTCCTTCTTGGCAGGTGGCTTATCTGCCAAAAGCGTTATAAGATAACTATATGCGCCCAAGGGATATTTAACACCATGTGGAGGTTGAACAGAGTATGCACGAGACCAGCTCAACATCTGAAGATATTTAAGCCTGGAGAAGTGTGGACCAATTTTTGTACAAAGATAATCCCAGGGTAACAAGTCCCCGTCAACAAATAGGTTACCCCACTCCTCCAGCCCTACCTCTCTCATAGGTGTAGCTAGTGCATCCCCTAACCATGCTGGACCATCAGGAAGGCCCCACAACGGTGACCTACTTCCATAGTAACCAACGCAGAGTTAATGACAAGTGAACTTCTAGAAGACCTGGGGTTCATTGTGAACATGTAGCAGTCAGTATTTGTACCAAGTCAGTCTTTGGAGTTTCTAGGTTTTTGGGTTAATCCTCTATGAGCCCAGTTACTTATCCCTCAGAAAAAGATAAAGAAAATAAGGAAGGAAGTAAGATACATCCTACGAAAGGAGGTAGTAACACGCAGGGACTTGGCAAGGATTATTGGTCTCCTATCCTTTTCTATCCAGGCAGTTTCTCCAGAACCTCTGCATTACAGGGCTTTTCAGAGATTAAAGACAGTGGGTTTAAAGAAAGGTCTATGGTATGTGGATTCTATGAATTTGTTTCCAGAAGCTCGAACAGATCGGGAGAGGTGGCTGAACAGCCTAGAGATCTGGAATAGCAAAGCTATTTTGGGAAATTTGACAGAGTTTATTTTAGAGACAGATGTGAGTACTTTGGGCTGGGGTGCTCGCCTGAACAGCCTAGAGACAGGAGGGAGATGGGCGATAGAAGAGAAAATATTGCACATAATTTGTTTGGAGTTGATGACAGGACTGAATGGTTTGAAGAGCTTCAAAACCTACTCAGCGAACAGTGTTGAATTTTCAGAGGTTTCTTATATCAATAACCCGGAAGGTTTGAAGACAAAATAATTATCAGATCTAGCAAAGTACATATGATATTTCTGTTGGGAACACAAGATTATTGTGTCGTCATTCCACATTCCAGGCTAACAGAATCAGAGGGCAGATTGGAATTCACATCATCTCTAAGATTTCAGTGATTGGCAACTGAACCCAGTGAGTTTCAAGAGAGTGAAAGCTCTCTCAGGACCTATAGAAGTGGATTTGTTTCCAAGCAGACTCATATGTCAAGTGGCAAGGTATTTTAGTTGGATACCAGATGCAGGGGACATAGCAGTGGCTGCCTTTGTACAGGATTAGTTGGCGGAGGGGCATTATGCTTTTCCGTCATGGCCTATGCTTTTCCGTCATTTGAAATTAGCCAGCAAGTATTATACAAAGTCTGGAAGGAGTGGTGCAAGTTAATTCTTGTGATCCCTTTTTGGACTTCACAAGTTTGGCCCCCAGGGGTAATGGAGCTTGAAGTAGAGGAACCTCATTTTATTCCGGTACATCAGGGTTTACTGGTAAGTCCAGATGTAGAGGAGCACCCTTTAGTAGTAGAAGGAAAGTTGAACCTTCTTGTTTGGAAGCTATCAGAAGTTCTGGAAGAGTCTCTGACCTTTCAGGAAAGGCTAAGGACTTACTGAACGAGTCATGGGCACAAGGTACTAGGAAAAGATGTAATGGGGTTTGGTGTAGATGAAGTAGTTGGTGCATGGAAAGGAGTCTGGATCCTGTGGAGGCTTCTAAGACAGATTTGACAAATTACTTAGCTGAACTATTTCAGTCAAGTTTATCTTACAAGACCATTAATTTCCATAGGTCAGGCATCTCAGCTTGCCATACCCTGGTAGGTGAAATCGCAGTTGGATGCAACACACTAATATGTAGAATGATGAAGGGAATCAGACTTAAGAGACCACCTAGGGGTCATTACGCTTCCTTATGGGACATACATTTGGTATTCAAACTCTTTGTCTCATTGCCAGGTAATAGTTAAATTTCTATGAGACAGATTTGCCAGAAATTAGCAACACTTCTCTGCTTAGTATCTTTCAGGGGGGATTCAGATGTTAAAGTTCTGGAGAACTGCAACAGAGTTTATTAATCAGATGGGGTCCATTTTGATATTTGGAAGAAAACAACAAATATTTCTGGTCATGTTTTGTATACTTCATTCCAGGATTGTCCAAAACTGTGTGCGGTAAGTTGCATTAAGGTATATGAGCAAAGAATGCTAGAATTTAGACATGATGGTGATACTCAACTACTAACATCCTATGTGAAACCACATCAAACAGTATCTACCACCACAATAGCTAGGTGGAATAGAGCAATAATGAGAGAGGCAGGCATAGATCTATCAACATTTTGTGTACATTCAGCCAGAGGCCCAATGGCCAGTAATCTATTCTGGGTTGGCAGCATTCTTTCCAAAATCATGAGAGCAGCAGACCTGTTGAATGCCAGCACCTTTGGAGATTTCTTTTTGAGACCACTGAAGCATGTATGCATGTATGCAACATAGTTATGGATAGCTTTAAACATGCAAACTGATAGCCTACTGTCTTGAAATGAAATGACAATTCTCCAATTAACAGGCAGAGAGAATCTTGATTTCCATTAAAGACAACAGAGGCTATCATTATGCCAGCCACCGCACCTGAACCCTGTATTACTTGTACGGGTAGGGTGAAAAAATGTATGAAAAAAAAAATTAAATACTATCTGTTTAAAAGACAAAACATAATGGTCTTTATATCTATCCTTGTGGGGAGAAAATTATTAACTTGTATTGTTTCCCATAGTAAACATTGGACCAAGAGGAGAAGTTGGAATTCTTTCCTGACGAGTTCATCGTTTGAGATGTTTCAAGTTACTTCAAGTTATCAAAATGTCGCAACCTAAAAACAGTAACATAGCTGTGCGTCATGGTCATATATACTGTATTGTAATTCCAGAGTGGAAGATTTTACTTTGTGATGTGTTTAAGTTCTTTAAACGGCTGCATGTGGGGCAACAGTAAAGGTTAATACAGACTGATAGCCTGCACTGTGTTTAATGAAATCAAAATTCTCCCTGCATGTTACTTGTAGAATCGTCATTCTCCTTTCACTGCTTTCTTTGATGCATGTCAGTAATTCTTCATTAGTATGTGTTAGTTAAAGATTTTCTGAGATTTTTATTTCTTCAGATGTTCTTGGGGCTCTTTGGTTTTGCCTTGCTACTCCCCTTGTTCTTGCAATCAGTCTTTTGGCATGTGATATTGCTGGCAGTTGCCCTAAGGGGGGAGACATCCGTTACAACGCGGTCTTTACACCTCGATACGTTTACAAAGTGGCCATTACAACGCAAGTTGTTACAACTACTTGCGCTGGATGGCGCTATATATTAAGGAATAGTATGATTTACTATTCCAACACCTTCCCTACTGTTATGTAGGCTGGAGTTGGAATAATAAATGATACTATTCCTAAGTCCAGCGCCCTCCAGCGCAAGTCGTTGTAACAACTTGCGTTGTAATGACTGCGTTGTAAACGTATCGCGGTGTGAAGACCACGATGTAACATCATATATTCGCCTAAGGGACTTAGGGTATAGCGTCTTTAGGTATAGGTTCTGAGGATGTTTGTAAACTAGTGTTTGCTTATCTTAAGTCCTGTAGGACATTTCTTACCTGTATTTCAGTTGTGTTGGGAGGATGGTTGTGTGATCTTACAGTTTCCTGTCATCTTTTTGTTGTAGCACTACCGTAGCATATGAATTAGAATAATATTTAGGGCATTTCCAAAAAGTTCTCTCATTACTGGTACTCTCTTTGCTGTTTGGTGTCTCGCCTACAAATTATCAGAGATTTTTCATTACGGTGTTGTTACATATGTCAGAGTTTCAGGCCTTTTGACAGATATCAGTTATAATAATATTGAAAGTATGTGTTACATACAATAATATTAATTTATATCATATCCGTTATTCCATTTCTTTAAACATATTTTGTATGATGTATATGTTCTTATTTTCTTTTGTTGAGTTGGCCCTTTTGTTTCTTTACAGCTTCTTTTTTACTACTGTTGGTTTTATATTGTGGGAGTGAGACTTTTTAGGGGCCCACCGGTGCAGAGGTTCTCCTTTTCGTTCTCGGGTCCTTGGCCTAACAAAATAGAGATTGGCACGGAAGCTGTAATATCAAACAATAAATTTATTATCATTCATGAGTGGTACTACATCAATACAGAACCCTCAGGCAATGTATGAGGTAGTACATGGAGTACAGAAACCATGGTCCCTATATACACAGAATAGCTATTCACAAATATGGACAAATAGAAATCACTTAATCAACAGAATGGGAGGAGTAACAAAACTGCTTACATCAGTTGGAAAAGCCTGACAGTTACACTCTAAAACAGGTGCAGTGTAGCAGCTACAGGTCTTTCTGAGCATGTGCAGTGCTCTGGCTCAGTACGGAAGGAGTTAACTATAGATGATGACTCAGGCAGAATAGTAAAGCAGGCAACAGTGAAGACGGAAGAAGCACATGGCTAACAAGGTAACTAGACACAATATTGAATGGACAAAATATCGAATGGACATAATATAGTGGTTAATAATATCGACATGCAGGTAAGTAATATCGACTGTCAAAATATCGAAGTACATAATATAGGCATTAAAATATATCGAATTTTTAATAATATCGATTTTTTTAAAGTGTTTTGTATGTTAGTATATGTGTTAAAAGTGTATATTAGTTTTTGTAATGTATGTTTAATTTTTTTAATTAATGAATGTTATGTTATTTAATTTTTGCGTAATTTAGCAGGTTGTGGGTTTATAGGGGAATAGGGTGGGAAGTAATTTAATTATAGGAAATTAAATAGTAATTTTTAGGAATTATTAATTATTTTTAATTTAATTTTGCGTTTTATTTCTGTAGTGGGTTGTGGGTTTATAGGGGAATAGGGTGGGAAGTAATTTAATTGAAAGTAAGTAATTATTTTTATTGGTATTGATAATTAATTTATTGTGATTAATTATTAATTGGTAATTAGTTTTTATTAATTGGTAATTAATTTTTATTAATTGATTAATTGATAATTATGTTAATTGTATTAATGTATTCTTCATAGCGGGTTGTGGGTTTATAAGGGAATAGGGTGGGAAGTAATTTAATTATAATTAATTAATTATTGAAAATATTTTTGTGTATTGATAATTGATTTACTGTCAATTAATTATTAATTGGTATTTTTTATTATTTATTAATTGTTGGTATTGAAAATTAATTGTTTGTTAATTAATTATTAATATGTAATTAATTTTCAACAAATAAAATTGATTGATATTTAGAATTTATTAATTATTAAATATTTTGTGATTTGTTATTAATTTGTTATTAATTTTTATTGGTATTGATAATCCATTTATTTTTATTAAAATATTAAATCATTCCTTTCCCTACTGTTGCACTCACTGGAGTGGGAATAGTAATTTTTACCCTACGCTATCCAACACTTTCCCTACTGTTGCACTCACTGGAGTGGGAATAGTCATTTTTACCCTCCCGCTATCCAACGCTTTCCCTACTGTTGTACTCTCTGGAGTGGGAATAGTAATTTTTACCCCTACGCTATCCAACGCTTTCCCTACTGTTGCACTTTCTGGAGTGGGAATAGTAATCTTTACCCTCCCGCTATCCAACGCTTTCTCTACTGTTGCACTCTCTGGAGTGGGAATAGTAATCTTTACCCTCCCGCTATCCAACGCTTTCCCACCTGTTGCACTCTCTGGAGTGGGAATAGTAATTTTTACCCTCCCGCTATCCAACGCTTTCCCCTACTGTTGCACTCTTTGGAGTGGGAATAGTAATTTTTACCCCTACTCTATCCGACGCTTTCCCTACTGTTGCACTCACTGGAGTGGGAATAGTAATTTTTACCCCTACGATATCCAACGCTTTCCCTACTATTGCACTCTCTGGAGTGGGAATAGTAATTTTTACCCTCCCACTATCCAACACTTTCCCTAGTGTTGCACTCTCTGGAGTGGGAATTGTAATTTTTACCCCTACGCCATCCAACGCTTTTCCTACTGTTGCACTCTCTGGAGTGGGAATAGTAATTGTTACCCTCCCGCTATCCAACGCTTTCCCTACTGTTGCACTCTTTCGAGTGGGAATAGTAATTTTTACCCTACGCTATCCAACGTTTTCCCTACTGTTGCACTCACTGGAGTGGGAATAGTCATTTTTACCCTCCCGCTATCCAACGCTCTCCATACTGTTGTACTCTCTGGAGTGGGAATAGTAATTTTTACCCCTACGCTATCCAACGCTTTCCCTACTGTTGCACTCTCTGGAGTGGGAATAGTAATCTTTGCCCTCCCGCTATCCAACGCTTTCCCTACTGTTGCACTCTCTGGAGTGGGAATAGTAATTTTTACCCCTACGATATCCAACGCTCTCCCACCTGTTGCACTCTCTGGAGTGGGAATAGTAATTTTTACCCTCCCGCTATCCAACGCTTTCCCTACTGTTGCACTCTTTGGAGTGGGAATAGTAATTTTTACCCCTACTCTATCCGACGCTTTCCCTACTGTTGCACTCACTGGAGTGGGAATAGTAATTTTTACCCCTGCGCTATCCAACGCTTTCCCTACTGTATACTCTCTGGAGTGGGAATAGTAATTTATACCCCTACGCTATCTAACGTTTTCCCTACTGTTGCACTCTCTGGAGTGGGAATAGTAGTTTTTACCCCTACGCTATCCAACGCTTTACCTACTGTTGCACTCTCTGGATTGGCAATAGTAATTTTTACCCCTACGATATCCAACGCTTTCCCTACTATTGCACTCTCTGGATTGGGAATAGTAATTCTTACCCTCCCACTATCCAACGCTTTCCCTAGTGTTGCACTCTCTGGAGTGAGAATTGGAATTTTTACCCCTACGCTATCCAACGCTTTCCCTACTGTTGCACTCACTGGAGTGGGAATAGTAATTGTTACCCTCCCGCTATCCAACGCTTTCCCTACTGTTGCACTCTTTGGAGTGGGAATAGTAATTTTTACCCCTACGCTATCCAACAGTTTCCCTACTGTTGCACTCTCTGGAGTGGGAAGAGTAATTTTTACTCTACCGCTATCCAACGTTTTCCCCACTGTTGCACTCTCTGGAGTGAGAATAGTAATTTTTACCCTCCCGCTATCCAATGCTTTCCCTACTGTTGCACTCACTGGAGTGGGAATAGTAATTTTTACCCTCCCGCTATCCAACGCTTTCCCTACTGTTGCACTCACTGGAGTGGTAATAGTAAATTTTACACTCTCCATATCCTACGCTAAAAATATTGAATAGTTTTTTATTAATATTACGTTAATATATATATATGTATTAAAAAATAAAAATGTATGTTTACTTTTTTAACTTACATTAATTATTTCTTAATTTTAAGTATGTTTAAGTATGTTTTAGGTAAATATATATATTATTTAATTAGTTTTACATTACTTTTAAGACATTTAAAAAATTTATATTTTGACTAACTATATAACGAAAATGGATTCCACAACAAAATGTCTTCAGCTTATGCTAACAGCGATTTCTGCCGATTTCCACAATAGGTCTGACTTGAAAGTGCAGATGTCCCTGGACCTTATGTGATCAACATAAGAAAGAGCTTCAGGACTACTACAGTGAGGTGTTCTGGCTCCGCTCACATGTTGGTGGACAGGAAAACATGTTTTGATTGGACAGAAGTTGTGTGCTTCCACGAAAAGAAGTGCTTCCTCCCCACCAGCTATGATTATTTTGTTTGTTTATCTAGCTACCTGAGCAAGCAGCCGTATGGCTTTGACCCTTTGGGACACTCACTGTAATGCTGTTAAAGTGTCTTAGAATAGTATATAATTTACAGTGTTTGTTTTTTCTGGGAGCAGGGCTCTCATGAGTAATGTATTGCTGTTTTCTAGTCCAGGCACCCTCCCCTTCCACCATTAGGCATCAAAGTACAGTTGTGTATTTGAGAGCAAGTATAGATTGCCCAAGGCTACAACAATTTACATGGATTTTTACATCTGGATTAGCAGCGTGGCTGTTACTAGATTTTATGTGATAAACAAATAGCTTTCAGAGTACTTCCTGCGCATAAAGGGGCTTAGAATGTACCCAGAGTACAGGATTTAATAGGGCCGAACTTGAGTGTTACCACTAAAAAGAGTGCTTGTATTGCACTTTTTGGCTTGCGGCAAAGTGTGTACTCAATATAGCAGAACTGGGTTGGTTATTGAGGGAAGCCAGTGATTATGGATATCGGCTTGATCCGATTATTGTGAAATGTTCTGGAAAAACATTAGACCATATATATTCATTTTGAAAAAGATATATTCAAGTCAAGAGGCATTTAAGGATGAATTGTTATTACTCTATATTGCGCCAAATTGTAGATATAAAAGATTTGCACTGTGAGTATCCATATTAGGCCCACTGAGAACAGAAATTAATTTCCTTATCCAACTATACTTTTGCATATCTTTCTAATTTTATGGCTGTGTGCTTGATGACTGTTTTGTGGAAAAGTTTACACTCAGAACAGTAGGCCAGAGTTGCTTATGGTGATAGCAATCAATACTTTTCTAGATATTTGTAATTTTATAACTGTATGCTTGATTGTTGCCCGTTTATGTGCACTTGAAATAGTCCTGTGTTGGGTAAGATGTAAAGGCAATAGTAAAGGGCATAGGCCTTATCAGTTCACTGAAAAAATATATGGTAGATTCCATATGGTTGATCTATTTATTATGAAATGTCATGACAGAGACAGTAAGCCTGGCCTACTTATTGTGAAAACCATGTGTTAACTGCGATAGGCATTTAAGGACACCGCTTAAATTCACTCTGCTAAAGCCAGGAAGGAGGCATTTTGTTGCACGGAATCACACAGACTACCATAGTAGACAATGGTTTGGGATTTAGGGACCCACAAAGCAAACAGTGGGGATAGAATAAATGGACTATGATATTCCTTATTAGGCTCTCTTGGGAGAGAGAGAAATTTGCTTTGCCAGCTGTAACTTTGTATACAATTGTAATTTGATGACTGTACACCTGATGCTTGTTCGTGGGAAAGTTTACAATCAGTCCAGTAGGCCTGGGTTGGTTGTTGCAACAAACCATTGATAAATCTGATTGGTGCACAGGAAAGCGTTATGCCAAATGCCTTAGGCCTGGTTTGTTTAGTATAAAAGGGTATTGTAAAGGCAGTAGGGGAGGCCATTTTTACTAAAAGCATTTGTAATAACCAATAGGCTTCTAACAGTGAATTGTTATCTCTCTGTGTTACAAGCTTTGGAGAGGTATTGTGTTACATGTAATCTGACATATTACTATAGTAGACGAGGGTTTCAGTGCTGGTCATCTATTCTGACAAACCCTGGGAGTAGAAGATTTTCACTGTGATGATTCTGGTTAAGCCATATTGAGATTGGCTGTATATTGTTTTGCCAGCTGTAATTCTGTACATATTTGAAATCTTATAACTGTTTATACGACGAGTACCAGTTTATGTGCACTTCTGTAGGCCTGTGTTGGATACAGTATCAAACCAATAGTAAAGTCTATAGGGTTTATCAGCTCACTGGGAAAAGTTGTCATTTTTGATAGGTGTGATCTGTTAATAATAAAAAGTTATGACAAAGCACCACGCCTAACTTACTTTTAGCGAAAAGCATCTGCTAAATCTACCACATTACAGTAGTAGGCAAGAGTTTGGTGTTAGTGACCTACCTGAATAAACCATGGGATAGAAGATTTGAAATATGGTAATCCTTAATCGACTCTTTTATCAGGAATTTGCCATAGTTTTCACAAATGTAATTTTGTATTTATTTCTAATACTATTACCATATGCCTGATGGTTGTCTTGGGGAAAAACTTGAGCCACACAGAGGCCCGAGTTGGCTATGGTAGCCAATGAAAAAGGTATGATTGTTCATTATAAACTTTTATGATAAAGGGAGCAGATCTGACATATTTATTGTGAAAAGTATATGTTAAAGTCAATAGGCATTTAATGGTGGATTGTTATTCCTCTGTATTAAATTTTACAGATATGTATTTTGTTACACGGAATCTCACAGATTACCATAATAGGCACAGTATTTGGTGGTAGTTATCCCCTGTGCCAAACCGTAACTACAGAAGATTTGTACTTTGACAATCTTTGTTAGGCCCTTTTAAGAGATACAGTTTTTTGCTTACCCAAGTGTGATTTTGCATAGCTATCTAATTTTTTAACTGTGTTCCTGGTGGTTACCTTATGGTAAAGCTTATGCTGAGTACAGTAGGCCTGAGTTGTTTATGTTGACAAGCAAACAAAAAAAGCGACAGACTGGTGCGCAAGGAAATTTTAAACCAGATGCCATAGGTTTGGTCTGTTTATTGTGAAAAGTTATGACAAAGGCACTAAGACGTATTTATTATTAAATGCATTTATTCATGCTAATAGGCCTCTAACAGTGGACTGTTATCACATTATAGTACAAGCTAAAGGCTGGGATTTGGATACGTGTAATTTCACAGATTACTATAGAAGGCCGTAGTTTTGGTATTGCTCACCCACTCTGACAAAGCTTGGCAGCAGAATTTCACAGTGATATTTGTTAGGCTTTATTGAGAGGGATTGTATATTGTTTTGCTAACTGTAATTTTGTACATGTCTGTAATTTTACATCTGTATGCCTAATGGGTGCGAATTTATGCGCACTTCAATAAACGTAGGTTGGATAGTGTGTCAGGCTAATGGTAAAAACGATAGGACTTACTGGTCCCAGATGGACCCCGGCATTGCAAAACAGCTATTTTTTTATTTAATTCACAGTGAATTTTGGGAATGTTTGCAAATATTGCAGTGAATTAAAAAAAAAAAACAAGCACGGTCTCTCGCGCTTGCTTTTAATGTCGCCCCCGAGTGGGCCAGATCCTGGAGGCATGCAGTTTTATTAAAAAATAGAAGAAGGTGCACAGGGCCCACTCCAAGGGCTTAATAATGCCCCGAGGACTACTCCCTCCCTGGGGCTAATGGGATACTAATGCGGGTGCCAAATAGACAGCCCCGGGGGCCACCTCCTCCCTGGGGCTATATACAAAAAATAATATGGAGGGGCTGCACAGACGACCCCGGACTCTTGGGGACCACCACCTCCCTGGGCTAAAATAAACATTAAAGACAGGGTCCATGCAGATCCTCGACCCCGGGGACCACCACTTCTCCGGAGCAAATTACTTTTGTAAAATGAAGGAGGGAGCCAAGTGTTCCCCTCCCGGGCCATTATGGCCCTTCGGACCACCACCTCCCTGGGCCTGCCCACGCACAACAAAGGAAGGGGGCCGTGTGGACCCCCTCGTGATGCCAATAATGGCCGTGGGTACTGCCACTCCCCCAAGGGTGGCTCCTGCTGTCTTGGGGTGCCTACCTCTGGGACATAGCTGTTTACTTTTGCTTGGTGGGAGATTTGATAGGTCCCGCCAAGCAAAAGTAAAAACTCTGCTTCGAGAAAACGGGTGCTATCAAACCGCTCCCGCTTGCTTGAAGTGGAATTTTCATCTCTTTCTTTGCCTGCAGCTGGTGGCTGACCTTATCCTAGACGCCAGGGCAACTATTTGGCAAAAAAATGATCGAGTCCATTTCAAAATATGTCTCCTTTTTCACCTCCCTCAGCAGGGCCCAATCCAACATGAGTGATGTCTTTCATGGGCCCTTTATTTTGTTTCTTTGGCTAGTGATCTCCAGGAGCATTAGTGTGGCTGACATAGAGGTCAACTTTTCATCCACCGTCACTTCAGAGGGTGCTCTGACCTCTCCTTTGACTCCCATCCGACAGCTTCTTCACAAGGGGAGGCTGTCCCTACAGAGGTCCAGCTCATTGATTCAAGCACCCAAGTCTGCCTTGCACAGGTCAAGGTAAGTGCAATTCCCCCTTCTTATTCTTTCCCTCTTGTCCACTTCCTCCCAAACTGGCGCAAAATTATTTCAGACCTTTGGGTCCCAGAGATGGTCGCTATTGCATAGAATTCTGCCTCCCCCACCACCCTAAATCCTCCTGCTCCCTCCCCATACTTTTTAACAAGGAAATTGTGGACATGGTTTAGAAAAGGGCCATCATACTTGCTACCGCCAGGATGTTTTTGAAAGTTCTAGCTTCATTATTTGCAAGAAAGACATCAGACCTGTCATAAACCTGTGGGTAGTTTATCATCACTTCAAGTTAGAAGGCATCCAACATCTATGCAACACTCTCTTTTCCTGGAATTGGTTAGTAAGGCTCAAACTGGCAGATCCAATTTTTCAATAGCAATCTGCCCCGAACACCAACCCCTTTTAAACTTTCAGTGGAGGTTTTTGCCTTCATTTTGGCCTATCCTTCACCAAGTTCATTAGTTTGTTTGTGACATGCCTCCCTGCCAGTGGCGTTTGTCTCATCATATCAATCGAAAACTGTATATTTATAAGAATCCACAATACGTAATAATCATCAGACAAACAGAATAAAAAAACTGTGCGATGCATAATTCATAGTACATAAAATATAAAATGTCAAGAATCACATATAAAGTGCAGGTGTCGATGCTCTTAGGAGAGGCATGTTTGCTATGTCAAAAGACAACACAGTGCAGTAGATTTATCTGCGAGGATATTAAACCCACTGGCATAGCAAATACTTGAAAGGAATCATAAAGTCCATATTAAAGCATAAAAAAAACAATGATTTAGTGACATGGCTCAGATAAAAACAGTAAAGTGCAAGTGCAAAAACATAGATCCACATTTTAAAAGATCGCGTTAATTAGTAGATGCTATCAGAATCGGGTCAGAATTTCAATACAGAACAGTGCGACTACGAATAAACCAAGCAGCATGTAAATATTTTGTCATTGCAATAACAATAACCTCCCTGGTATCAAAACGTGAAATGCATAAAGCAGGTGCGAATTCACTAAATCCCAAAAGCTTACACACAGGTTTGAGATTTATTGTGTGGACGGGCATATGCAGGGCATGAAAAGGCAAATGGATGAACAGTTTCATCAACTGTAGTGAAGAAAGGACACCTACTGGAGGTGCAATAGTTCTCACTCCAATTGGCACAAAAACTGTTCACAGGCATAACCCCATACCTCGATTTCAGGAGTACATCCCGGTACAATGTCAAGAAACAACTGGTACACCTGGGAAATCTTGAGGTCTAAAAACGTGTCTGTCAGATTTTCTGCCTTTGCACACTTCAGTTCTTCCAACCACAAATGTTCCCTGAGGGACTCTTTGACCAAGGAGCTAGAGACTGTTTTCACCACATCTGGGGGGAGGGCAAACGAGTCTCATAAAACATAGTTTTAATGTATGCCAACCAAGAGATCCTCTCACAGCCAATGGACCTTAGAAGCACCATTGTTGTTATTCTAAATGACTCCAGCTAATCTATTGTCTAGAGTCTGAGCCAGTACATGATAGGTAGAAGCATTAAGCTAGAATTGATTGGGTAAATGCATATATCCAGAAATTGCGGAAGCGGTGGAGCACTTTGTGGGAGTTTAAGGAGACTCCTAACAAATCTGTTTTCTACGATACAAAAGGGCATCAACCCTCAAATGGTCCCAGAGCTCTGCTCCATACATGACTGAGCTTTTTGCTTTTGAGTTGTAATTCTCATTGTATATTTAGACAACACTTTGCTAATGCACCTGTTCGCGACAACCATCTCAAATCATCTAGATTGAATAATATATCTTGTTTACAATCTAGGGTTTCTGTGAACTTCAAAATGTTGTCCTGCTCTCTGACCCAGATAACATACTCTCCAGGATTTAAAGCAGATACCATCATCTACACACTGAAACTTTCCCCATGAAAATTTCTTGCATCAAATAAGAAATGAGGACTCACCTAATGGCACCTTCAATGCTTCTAATATCCCTTGCCCACCTGATCAGCATTCCGACAACCTCATTTCAGGAAGCTTTAGGGCCTCTCTTCATTAACAAGCTCTGGAGCGCTAAAAGGCGTATGTATTCCTTCAGCGCTTTAATGGTTCAGATCCTATTCTGTTGGACAGAGGCCTGGAATGGCAAAACCATTTGTGGCTCCATCTTGGACACAGTCATCAGGTCTGATTGGGGTGCAAACTGCAGTGGCCTGTCAACAGTGTGCTTGTGGTCTTCCTAAAAGTATCTATATATCAAAGCTGAAACTTCTTGCAAACACCTTTTCCATTAAGAGTTTCAAAAAACGCTAGTCTAATTGTTGTATCCTGTTAAAAACAAACAACTTTTCAGCAGTCAGATAGGTCAATAAGCTGGGTGCATGAGACCCAAACCCATTGCTGATCTATCCAAGAACATCTGCGAGAAATGCATTTGCAACAACCGCTCTGTGGTGGCAGAATACATCTCAGACCTCTCCAACTCCATGGTGGATCGGTTTAGGACTCCAGTGATAGGATGTCAGACAAGGAGGTCTTGCTTCATGTCGCTCTCTCTCTCCTCTGGGGACCTCTGGATATGGACCTTTTTGCATCACATCCGAACTGTCATCTTCAGGCATCTGTGAGCTGCCGTCTGAACCCGAATGCCTAAACTATGGATGCCTTTCTTCAGGATTGTCTCCTGTCCACTCTTATGCTTTCCCTTCCTTAGTGATTGTCCTGCCGGAATGTCCTTATTACACCTCATGGGCTTTCTCAACCTGAATTCCTCATCTTTTGAAGTTTGCCACAGATTTTCCACAACTTCTCCCTTCTTTCAATGTCCCTTCCGGATCAAGAAGACCATCCCAACAAGCTTGGGATTTAAGGTTGTCTTTATCTTCTGACATGAGAATGCTCCTCGCTATGGCTTTCCTCTTGTTGTTTTCCTGGATCCCTGTTTAATGTCACCCTCAGGTTTTCAGAGTTTTTCCTGAAGCCCTGGAGGATGTCACTCTACCGGCTTGCTCCTAGCTGTGTACCTGGATTCCTGTTGAATCATGACCTCAAATTGTACAAGTTTTTCTCATTGAGGTTGGATGCATCCCTGGTTCTTCTCCTGCAGTCAGCAATAAGAGGGCATGTGGTACTGGAGAAGCTAACATACTGGCATGGTGGCATCATAAGTATTTATGGTATCATGCCGTATTGCTGTTGGAAGGAATAGTCAATGAAGGGATTTGCAAATTACATTCCCCTCATTGCCTTTATTAAAATATGAGATTTCTTCTTCACTGAAGAAAGGAAAATCCCCATTACAATGCATGTGTCTTTTCAGGCTATTTAGCTTCTGGTGGGAGTCATCTGGCAACAACTCAGACATTCCAGTGACACTGAGAGCCATGTGATCTGGTCAATACACATCAGGAATATGAAAGGGGACTGCTGGAATATTAGCATTACTTCCTGGCTTACCACGGTGTGTCTTGAGGAGTGCATGATCAGCAACTGACAATCCAGCACTCCGGTATACAGTTGGCGCTAACTATACACTCTAGCCCATCTGCTTGGAACACATATGCTGTCCTATTGTCTGGAGGTAAAATCTATACACTTGGTCCATAGTTTGTTTCATTCCTCCTAGGAGATTAGTACCTCAAAATGTACTTCACCCAGTGAGATTACTCTTACTGCAGGGTCAACATGCAAGGGCCATAGGATGATTGACCAGAATCTTGCAGGAAAAAAAGCTAATGACAAGATTGACTTTACCGTAGCCCACACATGACTAAAGACCGAACATGTGATGTCCACCGAATATAACCCTGAAGTTACCTTTCATTTACATGCTGCTTGTTGGCACATTGACATTGCATTAATTGTTCCCTAACGTTTTTGTGCTACTCATTTACTTCCAGTGATGCTACTCAATTCCTCAGGCCTTATGATCTTCTAAATTCCATATGTGTATTACATAGGCCGAACTGGCTAACATAGTAGTGTCATATGTGTGTCACTGCAGGGTGTCCCTTCCTGCACATAAACAATCCAGAATGGCGATTTGTAACTCCTATGTGTGCTGCATTGTGTAGCACACTTAGAAGTTGCAAATCGTCATCGATTGTTTATGTGATGGAAAGGACACCTTTCTGCACATAAACAACCATTCATTTTGTTTTCCTGTCTCCATGTGTGCTGTACAATGCAGCACACATGAAAGCAGCACAAACAAGGAGAAATAAAGCATTTCTCCTCGTTTGGCATGCTAAGACCAGGTTTTTCCTGGTCTTAATTTTGGCGCTGCCTCCTATTTCCACCACCCTTGTTAATAGAGGGCAGCATCAAAATCAATGGGTGTTGCGACGGAATGCCCACTGCAACACCCATTTGCCACTCCTTTCACGCTAAGTGTAGTATGAAAGGGGTCCTTATTTACAAGGCGGCGTTAGGCCACGCTAAGTGGCTTAACGCATCCTTGTATATAAGACTAAGGTCCATATGCATGAACACATTTTCCCATAGACACAGAATGGGCAAAACCCTTTGATGCATCTGGCCCTAAGCCCCTATTGCCACAGGAACATCGTTAAAAGTGATGTTCCTGTGGCGATAGGGGCTTGTAAATATGCCCCAAAGTTTTTTCACAAAAAATAAAAACATACAAGGGCCATATTGAAGTATGCAGGAAAATAAAAAGGCCCTTTCCTCTCAAGGACTCTGAGATAACACATATTAGGACTTCTCTCTTGATACCAATGCAAACAGTTGATGACTTTTGGTATTGCCTCCACACCTGATGAAACATGAGATATTAAATAGGGCCTCATTGATCCGGCTACATAGGCACCATAACCACCTAATAAGATGAGCCTGAAGAATTTGTAAGGTTCCTGGTTGCTTCTGAGGGCACTTGAGTAGGCACCTGAGCACCAACCTGCCACTTGCCAGTGGCCTCCAGTTCCTACTTGTTCCATCCTGATCCAGTTGCCACCTTCTGACCAAGTTTCACTGTCACTGCCCAGGTTTTCCCGCCCAGGTTCTTCCTGCTCACTGTTCTTCCTGCCAACAGAAGCCCCGCCCGCCCCAGGACCTACGTTCCCTGCAGTGAGAACCCTGGCCCCACGACCACCTAATGCAACACCACAAGCAAAGCCACCACAGGAACCAACGAATGACACCACTACTCCTCTGCCATCCGCGCAACCTCAACAGCACAGACCAGCAAACATGCTGCTGCCACGCATCTCCGAGCACCATGGTAGGACCTTTCCCCTGAACCCATTGCGATTTTACCTGTGACATCTCAGACACCAACACCACCAGCTCCAAACAACTGATGCATGTCACCACCACCCAACACCAACTGTCCGCCATGCTCCTCAAAGTCTGATCCCTCAGGTAATACTCGACTAAAATCTGGGGCCTACTCAACAGCAACACACCTGACCTTCTCTTCCTGATCGAAACATGGCTCAACCCAAATTCCAACCTGGACATCCCCGCAGCCATCCAGCCTGCCTACAAAATCAAAAGCCAGAAACGAACCCACAGCCCAGGCAGAGGGCTTGCGAATATCTACAAAAACACTAATGACTGCCTCACCTCCACGTACTCAGACACCAACCTCATAGAACACCTGCACTTAATAATACAAATTGACTGCAATGCCACCCTTAAGAGAACCCTCGCCTACTGTCCCAGGGTCCCCGGAGCGGAATTCTGCAACCACATCACAAACTTCATTGCTCTCCTCTCCATCAGATCAACCAACTGCATCCTCCTTGGGACCTTAATTTCCACCTGGAAGACACCACAGACCCTAACTCCGTGGCCCTCCTCGACAGCCTAACCTACACATTTGCACAACAGCATCACGATGTGAACTCCCTCCTTCACCGCCAACAGCAGCTAAGCTACTGGATGCCCCTCTTGAACAAAGAAACCACTGCCCTGATGAATACAATTCACTCAGGAGCCCGCTCAGATCCATGCCCCCACTTCATATACAACCTTAGAAGAGCCATCATCTCTCCCGGACTCACCGCTATCATCAACACCTCCATTATCACCTTCTCCTTCCCGTCTTGCAGGGAAAATGCAGTAGCCAACGCCCTTTTTAAGCCACAAACAGCAGATCCCAACACCCTCAGCAGCTAGAGACCCATCTCGCTCCTGCCTTTTCCAGGTAAAGTCATGGAAAACTTCATCAATACCCAACTTGCAGACCACCTAGAACTCCATCAACTCCTTGCCAACTCTCAATCAGGCTTTTGCACCAACCACAGAACAGGGACAGCCCTCATTGCGTCCACCAATGACATCAGGAGCATCCTCAACTGAGGAGAAATAGCTGCTCTCATGCTCCTCGGACTCTCTGTGGCTTCCTATACAGTCTCCCACAAGTAACTCATCAAAAGCTTCAACACTTGGGTATCTGTGGACCTGCCCTCGAGTGGATATCCTCCTTCTCCCTGGCTGAACTCAACAAGTTAGACTTCCTCCCTACACCTCAGAACACAAGAAACTCAACTGTGGAGTCCCTCAAGGATTGTTTCTCAGTCCAACACTCTTCAACATCTACATGATGCCCCAAGCGGACATCGACAGAGCACATGGCATCAACATAGTTTTCTATACCAATGACACACAGCTCATCCTCTTCCTTAATGACTCAACTAACACTGCCAAAGCAAACTTCGCCAACTGCATGAGCAATGACTCTGCTTGGATGAAAAACAACTGACTCCAGTTCAATACAGACAAAACCGAAGTCCTAATCTTTGGCAACAACCACTCCCCCTGGGTGACACTTGGTGGCCATTTGACTTTGCCTACCACCCACCACTCCGGGTCATGCCAAGAATCTCAGGATCATCCTTAACACCAACCTTTCCATGACCAGACAGATCAATGCCGTCTTCTCATCATGCCTATATGTCCTGCGAATGCTACACAAGAATGGAACAACTAAACACCAGATGAAGGCTCTTATCACAAGTTGACTTGATTATGGAAACGCCCTTTATATTGGAATCCCAGCCCTTGTCCTATGTCGGCTCCATACCACCCACAATGCCACCGCCATATTCATCCTGAACATCCCACGAAATCACCACATCTTTCCACACCTCAACAATTTCCACTGGCGCCCAGTCCTGGGAAGATGTAAGTGTAAGATACTCACCCACGCGATTTGAGTGGAGGAGCGTCGCCCCACAGGCCAGAGCAACCGACCCTTCCTGAACTGAGTGATAGGACAGGGTGGTGCTAGTGCTGCCGTCCCGAGAGGCAGCAGCAGGGATCTATGCACTTTAAAATGTGCATGTCTGTTTGGCCTGCCATCTTGCGATGGCCAGCCAGACAGGCACATTTTAAAGTTCTCTAACCTAGCTGTCTTAGACAGCTAGGTTAGATAAAGCGCAGACCTCCAGCGCTCATAGGAGCGATGAGAGAGGCTGCTTCAACCAATCCTGGCGTTGTTCTCATGCTGTGAGAGGAGTGCCAGGATTAGTTAGTGCAGTTTCTTGGTCCCGTGTTGGAGCCTGCCTGGGAGGGATTTTATTTCTTTTACTTCCGCTCCACCCACCACCCATACGAACATGACAGCCACCACTGCATCGGTGCCTAGAATGCTGTCCACAACACCAGTCCAGCTTACCTCAACCATCGCCTCAAGTTCTATCAACCCACCAGACACCTTCGATCTGTATCCTCGGCAAAAGAACACCTCCCATGCATCAAGAAGACCAGAAGTGAAGGATGTTTCTTCTCATACCTCACAACTAAGACCTGGAACAACCTCCCAAAATGCCTAGGAACCTCCCCATCCCTCACAGATCTCCAAAGGATCCTCAAGGCACGGCTATTCCAGACAGAATAGGCATGATCTCCTTCTCCCCCCTCAGGCCTGCCCTATTCAGTATCTGGACACCCTCACAGGTGATTAGTCAAGTTATACAAATTCACATAAGATAAAATAACAACATCAAGATACCAATTCTCACCACAGATGCAGAGACAGAAACATGGTCCCACCAGTCCACAAACTCAGTGCAGTCAGACCACTGCATGCATACATCTTCCAAGCAGCCACTTTTGTTTTGATCTGGTAAGTGAGTGGAGAACCAGGTTATGCTGAATTTTAGCAGGGGGCAAAATTGGGACTCCCCTTTCCCTATCAATCACTACTAATTTCCCCTTGGCCCCATACTCCTTTGGGTATATTCCATCCTCTCCCGCACTTGTCCTATAATCTTCATTCTGACCCACAGTTTGGCATTATGTTCTACTCGGACATACCCACCACTTATCTATTATCTCTTCCCTCTCTCTTTCTGACTGGGCGAGTATCCCCGCCAGGGCTGCTACACTCGATCTCACTCCTTCTCACATCCACCATTAAGCACGGCACACCCCGCATTGTAACACTGATAAGGGCCTCCCTGAATGTTCGCAGACTGTCTCATTTCAGTCAGCTATTTAAACAGATATCACCTTGCTTCACGAAACCCACTTATCTGAAGTTGGAACAAGCATACTAATATGCGAATGGCGAATGGGCGAGCACTGTCTCCGGCAGCAGTCACATATTAGACAATGATTCCAAAGGCAATGACATCACACCTAGTTCCAGACGCGGTTAATGTACATCTCCACCCCACAGACTGCTCTGCTCTTGGTGTGGCCTGGAATGCAGGCATGCCTTTGCGGAGCTTAAATTAATGGATGCAGCACCAATTGTCTGCTCTTTGTAAACCCCAATGACTGTAAGAAGTGTTTTTCTTTCTTCTTGTCTCATGTTTAAATGCTGTTTAGCTCTTCCAAACTGCTTATGAGTGGGGCCTGGAAACTAGTTTTGACCCTCCCCTAGACAGCATAGGCCAGTTTATCAGGTGCAACGACGGTGATAAGGCGCTGCTGCGAGATTGAATGACAGCCCACAGCCTTATGGAGGTTTGGTACTTCCCCCCAGGGTCTGTGACTACATGTGCCTCTTTAATATACATTTCACGTCGTTGCCGTTGCGTATTGACTACTTTTTAGCTTGCTTTCTGATATTCCCATGTGATGCATTGATGTCACCCAGAGGATGGACTTTCATACCACTTGATGATACACACTCAGTGTCAGCTTCGGCCCGTGCAGGTAAGAGCGGTAGGCCGGGTTGGGGGGTGTAATTTCGACAGAAGACGAGGGGAAATTAATTATTTATTTAAGTTGTCATCGTATGTCGAAATCCCCCCATCCCAACTGGCCCCACCACTCTTACCTGCACGGCCACGGCTGCTGGGTGTCAGTTAGCGAGGAACCCTCCCCCTCTCCCTTGCCTATGGCACATGCAGGCCATGGAATATAGACAAACCCGAAGAAAGAAGGACACTCCATCCATCTATCAAAGTATGGGGCATATCAACAACACCCAGCGATAATTATCGCTCAGCGCTCTTAGCGTGAGGATAATTATCGCCGGGTAACGTGGATTTTTATCGCTGAGATAGCGTGCTATTAGCAACGCTTATCTCAATAGCGATAAAAATCCTCACGCTAAGTGGCTAACGTGAGATTATCGCTGGAAACCCAGCGATAATCTCACGTTAGCTTGTTGATAGGGACAGACAAACTTAGCCATGATATCCTCCTTCCATAGGATATCATGGCTAAGTCAGAAAAATACCAGACGTAAAAAAGCAGCGTTAACCGCGGTTAGCGCTGCTTTTTTTGTCTCTAACAGGGTTAGCAATATTCTTGATAATAGGAGAAATGTCGCTTAGCGACATTTCTCCTATTAGTTTACTCTGGAACGCCCCCTTTGCATCTCATTAGAGATGCAAGGGGAAGCGTAGAGTAAAAGGGTGCTAACATGCAAATTTGCATGTTAGCACCCTGCTGTTGATAGGGTGCTAGTTTTATCTCTGCTTTTTTGGCTTTTAAAGCCAAAAAAGCAGAGATAAAGCCCTTGTTGATATGCCCCTATATAAGGAAGAGAATGAGGGTTCCGTCTCATTGGCACAGGATCTGTGGGCTGCCAGTAAGGTGAGGTGCGGACTTCATGATAAGAGATTCAGCCTGAATTATGAGGTGCCTCAAGGCAGAACAGCTCAGACTGGAAACATTGGTTAGAGAGTTTACCAAACGATTCAGTTTGCACCCACCACCTGAGCTTCAGCATCAGTCCATATCGGAGAGATTTGCCCTAAATTCTTGCTTCCCTGCTAAGGCAGAGTATTATTTGATCAAGTTACAGCAGTGTCTTTAAAATGAGGGAGAAGGCCAAGAGGCTGTTGTTTTCCATCTGCACAAGAAGTGATTGCAGATGCAATAGTAGCCGTCCATACATGACAGCTCAGGTAAACTGATAACATAGCCACTGAGATCACCAAGGGTTTCTGTTAAGAGAACACTTACGCAGAAGAAATGTTTAGTTCTCCTAATTGCATCCACCGTGTAACAGCACAGCTCATAATGCCAGCTCTTCTCCCACTAACTGTCCACTCATTCCAACCAGATCATTCCATGTGATAATACAAGAATCGAAACCCTGCATCAAAGTCCAGGCCAGGAACATACTGTCAAATGATAGGCCACAACACATCCCCCCAACAATAAAACAAGAGATACAACTTATTGAACTCTGCAAAATAAATAACAGTGTGGTGAATACCACCGATAACCTGAAGGAAAAACAAATATGAGACACAGGTAAAAACATTTCAGTATCATAGGCAACAAGTTTACAGTAAATTAGGGAAAGTAAAGATGGGAACAATATTAAACCCACAGAAGATAGACCCATTTGCAGGAAATAAGAGTAGATTCCACATAATCCTTGAGATAGGTGGGTCTCCTGCTGGTAAGTGTTCCAACAGATGGTCAATTTGTCGATAAAGCAAACACAAGGAGTTGATGGACGGAGCATTGAAACTTTTCAGACACTCACCCCCAGTCACTGATCTGGGTTGAATCCATCATCATTCTTTAGCTCACGTCACCACCTCAGTTCAGACCCAGCCATATGCAAATCAGTCTTGACCCTGTGCCCCATGGGAACAGTCCAGACCGAACTGCCCAGTCAAGTCTTCCCTGAACTGGAAAAAAGCATCCTGGGATCAGTTTCTGGGTAACACCCTTCATCAGCCAGGCTATCTTGAATCCAGTGGTAAAGTGAGCAAGGAACCCATGTCTGGGCATACCCTGCCATCTTAGGGCGAACAAAGCAAACACAAGGAGAAGATGGACGGAGCGTTGAAACTTTTCAGACACTCACCCCCAGTCACTGATCTGGGTTGAATCCATCATCATTCTTTAGATCACGTCTCCACCTCAGCACTCCGTCCATCATCTCCTTGTGTTTGCTTTTGTTCGCCCTAAGTTGGCAGGGTATGCCCAGACGTGGGTCCCTTGCTCACTTTGCCACTGGATTCAAGCTAGCCTGGCTGATGAGGGCTGTTAGTCCAAAACCAGTCCCAGGATGCTTGTTTCCGATCCAGGGAAGACATGGCTTGGTAGTTCGGGCTGGACTGTTCCCATGAGGCACAGGGTCAAGACTGATTTGCATATAGCTATGTCTGAACTCGGGTGGCAAAGTGAGTTAATGAATGATGATGGATTCATGCCAGATCTGTGACTGGGGGTGAGTGTTTGAAAAGTTTCAGCACTCCGCCCATTATCTCCTTGTGTTTGCTTTGTTTTCCCTAAGTTGGCAGGGTATGCCCAGACGTGGGTCCCTTGCTCACTTTGCCACTGGATTCAAGCTAGCCTGGCTGATGAGGGCTGTTAGTCCAAAACCAGTCCCAGGATGCTTGTTTCCGATCCAGGGAAGACATGGCTTGGTAGTTCGGGCTGGACTGTTCCCATGAGGCACAGGGTCAAGACTGATTTGCATATAGCTATGTCTGAACTGGGGTGGCAAAGTGAGCTAAAGAATGATGATGGATTCAACCCAGATCTGTGACTGGAGGTGAGTGTTTGAAAAGTTTCAGCACTCCATCCATCATCTCCTTGTGTTAACGTTGATAACCCCTGCCCAACTACTCCATTGTGTTCAGGGCTGATAACTTGTTTGTTCCCATTACACAAAGAAACACCCCCGCTTCCCCCTACGCACGAGGCGCACCTCACCAGGCGAGACATGATCCACATCTCACCATTTTCCAATAACACCACATTTTTCCTGAATTCATCAACCCGTAATGGTCCCATGAACTTGGACCCTCCCTTTACAGACCCCTTGGGTCACTTGACATATACATACTCTCCTACTTGCCATGATCTATGAACAGCACCATGTTTAGCATCAAAGTGTTTTTTTGTACTTTCTTTGATGCTCCACTATTCTGTCCCTATTGGGATACACTGTTTCTCTGTCCCAATTCAACCATTTAGGATTGAGTTTGGTACCAGCCATGTGACCTTTCAAAACTATGAAAAGGAGATATTTTTGTCAAAATGTTGGGAGTGGTGTGGTGTACCCACAGTTCTTTTAATAGTTTTCTGAGAGATACTCTGCCACAGTAACCTAGGCGCAATCTCTCACTAAACTATTAATTTTTTCAACTAACCCCTTTCGCCTGAAGAGAATGCAGTGCAGTGTGTTGATGCTCAATAGACAAATCTTGAAGGAAACTTTTCATCTCCTCAGACATGAACTGGACCCCATTATCAGTAACAATGATTTTCGGGATCCCTTCAATACGTCTTTTAGCAATTCCATTACACTTGATACAACATGCAGTTAACCACTTGGACATATAATCCACCAACACAAAAACAAACCTTTCCCCAGGAGCCAGCAAATTAAAAGGCCCAACAATATCCAATCCCAGTTTGTACCAAGGCTCATCTGGCACCTCGACCGGGGGATATAGGTTCAGCTCTCCCCACGGTGGTTTTGTCACTTGCTGCACACAACCAACAGTCTCTTACTAGGTTTTCCATCTGTTTGTCAAGGCCTTGCCACCAATATCTCTACCTTATTTACTCACCTTGGTAAAATTGAGGCCTAGATGGCCCTCATGTGCTAAGTTCATTATCTTATTTCTGAAACCGTCAGTTAGAAACAGGGGGTCACCCCTGCACAGTTTACCATCCAGAATTCTTGACTCCTCCTTCCCTTCGGATAAACATTTTTACCGTCTCTGGCAAAAACATGCAATCAAGCCATTCTTTAACAACATGTATTTTCACCGAAACCACGTTGCATCCCGTTCCAAATCTTCTCTCCATTCTGTTTCACTTAAGGCTGACTCCATCACCCACATCACCAGAATATCACTCTCCTAAAATGCTTTATACACTGTTATGTTTGTTGTTGTTGTTTTTTTAGTCCTTATTTGCCAAATCTTGTTTTCTGGATGTCAGCAACCAACCGCGCCAATATAGTGCCCGGACAGGAGGGGTGTTAAAAGAAAACATCCCAGGCTAAAAATGTCACAGTCGAAAAGGAAGCTGACTCCTATCTACAGGTGCAAACTGGATGACCAATCCCCGAAAAAGGGAAACAAAACTCCCCATCTGTGCGACCTTTATTTTGAATCCAGTAATTATTGGACTGTTAGTTTCCAAAAGAAGCAAAACGAGGGAAAAGCAGAACAAAAGAGGAAAGAAGAAAGAAAGAAAGGGGAACATTTCTGAAAATGTAGGTAATTTAATCAGGGCCCCACAGTTTGATCCCAGTTATCTCAAAAGTCCCATAACTTTGTTCTCTTAACATGGGAGGTAGCCCGGTCAAGAGTGGATGTTCCTTGAATTGATCTTAGCCATTCTGTCTCTGTGGGGGGACAGGGAAGTATCGACTTAATACACAGCTTCCTACGTGCCAGTAGAATCAATATAAAAATAAGGGCCTTATGGATTTTAGGGTGAGGCCTACTTCCCTCCCCTCCTGATACTGCCCAAAAAAATCACCAAAGCCAGGCTCACCTTAATTTCTTGACTCAGGATTTCCGAAAGAGTCTTACCCACTTTCTGCCAGAAAGTCTAGATTGAAGGGCACTCCCAGAACATGTGAACGTCATTCGCATTGGCCTTTCTGGATTTAGGACACACCTTCTCCCCTCGACTTCCCATCTTGGAGAGTTTCAAGGGCGTCCAGTAAGCTTTGTGAACAGTAAAAAGATGGTTCTTCTTGAGAGGTGCAGACTTCATGTATAACCATAGATAAGACATAGATACTTGCCATAACAAGTCGAGGTCTTGATCTGGCAGTTCCCTCCTCCAGATCTCTGTCCACAGACCCTGCACTTCTTCCGTGGCCTGGATCAACATCCAGTACCATTCTGCAATTTCTTTTCACAGAAGAGGCCGTGAGCATATCCTGATCTCCCAGTGTTGATTACCCTTTAAAAATTTCCCTAATGTGCTTGCCCAGCTCATCAATTGATAGTATTTAAATTTGGATACCAGCCCCCAGAGATCTCCGATAAACGTTACCACAAGATTAATTTAGCGTCCACTAAAAGTTGACCTCATTTATCTATACCACACTCCCGCAGAGGAATTGCCAGAGAGTCATGAAGGCAAGCTGGGATGCCCGGCGAGTCCCAAATTGGAGCTAATTCACTGAAATAAGGTATTTGTAATTATGTTCTCACTTGATACCAGATTTTACAGGCACCCACCAAAACTTTTAGTCTGACTTTTGTTTTTAAACTTAGGGTGGCCAAATGTAAAAAGAAAAATCTCTGCTTGATCAGAAAAGTCTACGGAGAGGGTTCTATAAAGCGGAGTCAGAAAGTCCCTGTCCCTCAAAAGCTGACGAAAACTTTTCAAATGGAAAGCCCGGTAATATTGCTAGAGGTCCGGACTAGCGATGCCACCGGCTCCCTTCTTTTCACAGAGCTTTTTTCCAGGAGATTCTGGACTTTTTATTTTCCCAGATAAAACTGATGAAATCCCCTTGAAATTTTTTAAACCACTCCCTTTAAAATTCTAGGGAAATGGTATTAAATAAGAAAGTAAATTTAGGGAGGATAGACATTTTCAAAAGGTTAGATCTACCCAAAAAGGATAGTGAGAGGGTTCCCCAGGTCATTCTAGTGCTGGTAGCTAATTTATCGAAGTTTACTTGCACTACTTTTTCAAAATGATGCACTATTTGGATACCCAGGTACCTTATCTCTTGTCTAATTAAATTGCTCACAAAATGTGTATTCCACTGCATCAACTCCATTTTTTGTTGGTTAATAGCATAGCCTGATACCTTACCAAAATCTTCAAGAGTATCTTGTATAGCCATAAGTGACTTTGGCAAATCTCCTGTGAAAATCATCAGGTCATCAGCATATAACCCAATTTTCTTTTCCCAGCCGTTACATGCAAAAGGGCAGATATTTCCAATTTGCCCTAAGTTTGCTTGCTAGTGGTTCTATATAGAGATTAAACAGAGGCAGGGATGGAGGGCATCCCTGTCTAGTCCCTCTACCAATGGTAATTGCTTTAGAGAGGTTTCCGTTGACTAAATCCCTGGCTGAAGGATTTTTTACAGGGCCTTGACTGCAGCTAAGAAAACATCTCCCAAATTAAAGCGGTGAATCACTTTATACAAAAAAGGACATCTGACCCTATCGAACGCCTTTGCGGTGTCAAAGGTCATTATTTTTAGAGGTCTCCCATATTCCCTAGCCAGGTCGATTGCCCCTAATAACTCATGAGTCAACTCATGGAGTTGTCTTCCTTTTATAAACCCTTTCTGGTCACTATGAATCAAAGACCCCGCTAACTTATCCAGCCGTTTAGTTAATATCTGGGAATACATTTTATCGTCGCTATTAAGGAGGGAAATAAGTCTATAAGACTCACAAACCCTCGGATTCTTGTTGGCTTTAAGAAGTATAATTATTGTAGCGACATCCCAAGAAGATGGGAGATCCTGATTATGGATAAAGGCCAAGTTAAAAAACTACAACATAATAGGTATAAGCTCATCCCTTAAGATCATATAGATCTCGTTGGGCAGGGAATCGGGCCGGTGGCTTTTCCCCTTTTTAAACCACTAACAGCCTTAAGAATTTCTTCTGAGTAATGGGAATGTTCAAGCCATCTCTTGCAGCATCCTAAAGACACGGGAGCTCTACATCCTGGAAAAAGTGATCAAATTGGTCCTCGCCCACTAACAAACCTTCTGGTAAGAGATCTTAGAAAGAAACGCACAAAGGCATTTTCAATCTCGATTTCATCTGAAGCTATTTCGCCTGAATTTTGACATCTCAGATCCTTGATCAGATTCCTCGTCTGATCAGCCTTGATCTTTCAAGCAAGCAGTTTGCCACAACCTTCCCCATACTCATGATGTGACAATCTACTAGCTTCCCATTTCCTCTTAAGTATTACTTCTAAATAGTCGGCTAACTCAGATCTAGACTGTTGCAGTTCCTGCTCCTGTTGTACTGTATTAGAACCGTTGGGGGCCTGCTCTAAGGCTCGTTAAAAAGTATGTACTGAGGCTTCCAAGTTCTTGATGTCTTCCCTAACCTTCCTGCTTTTTTTGCTGCATTCAAACTAAATATTATGCCTCTTAAAAAAGCCTTATAGGTATCCCATACTTTGTTCAAAGGGGCGGAATTTAGGTTCGAGGAAAAAAACTCCTTTGTGGAAACCTTCAATTTTTCTACCACATGGAGGTCTAACAATAGCGTGCAATTTAGTGTCCATTTCCATGAAGAGGGCCTATGTCTAAGAGTAATCTCTAAAGTGACAGCAGAGTGATCTGATAGGTGTCCCGGAACATGAGTGACTCTGATGGTATTTTTACAAATAGTTGTATCTACCAGAAAAAAATCTATTCTAGATCGATGGCCATATTTTTTGTTGTGAAAGGTGAACTTTCCCCCTGCTGTCCCTCCCTTGCCACCCATAAACTTCCAGATGTCGACAAGGCCCAAATAAACCATCACCTGTTTTAAAGTCTTTCTCATATTGGGTGTTGCGGCCGCCACTCTCCTGGATGTTGTACCTTGGGGTGGGTCTATTACTACGTTAAAATCCCCTCCCAGTATGATTGGCTCATTTATGCCAACTAGCTGGAGAAGTAGGGCACAAAGATGGACAGGATCATGTAAATTGGGGCCATAATATCCCACGAAGGACAGCAAAACACCTCGAACCCTAGCCTTAGCTATTATCCATCGACTGAGGGGATCAACAACGCATTTCCCCAATGTATCTTGAATAGAGTTTTTGAAAAGGAGTGCAACCCCTTCACACATCACAACTGAGTGATGCATACACAATGGTCCATCCACTTTTTCCCCTTAAGTATCTCCACCCATTCCTCTTTAAGTAGATGTGACTCCTGTATTAGGAAAACCTCAGTATCAGAAAGTCTTAGGTACTCCAAATTTTTCTTTCTTCTAGGGGCCACTCTAAGACCATTAACATTACAAGTTGAAACCATCAAGTACATAGGCTTATCTTGACTTGCCAAAATTAGAGGAGAACTTAACCGCGTGATTTAAGTTTACCAGGCGTGGTTGAAGAACTAACACGTCCAAATAAACAGCTTGACCCAAATTAACAAATGAGGAATTTTTTTATTATTTTTTACCCACCTACTCCCCCACCCAGTGAAACACAAAAAGTGATTTTTTTATTTGAATTTTCTTTTTGCATGTGACCCACCCACCCCACCCTGAGGAACCCTCCCAAATAACTAGAGGTATTCTGTGTGATTACTTTCATCGAGCTCTCGCGCTATCATCGACAATATCAACAAAATGTATTTTTGCTGTGCTTGTATCTGCTCAATCGGTATGCTAACTTCATTGGGGAGGCGGGGAAGCGTAGGTTAGCAGCGGCCCCCGACTCACCTTAACTCTTAAATAAACTTTCCAAGTTCCCACTGCCTGTCTTGCGTGGTACGTGAAATGTCTAATCTGATACGAAAAGAACGGTCTCCTTTTTTTAATATTCCTGCTTTGAGTTCCCCTGGCAAGGATTTTCTCTTTTAATGTATATGATTTAAAGTTTACCAGGATCCTTCTCTGGTTCTTCTTCCCCGTTCTTTTTAGGAAGGGGTCACGGTGCACTCATTGAATATCGTCCTCTAATCTGCGCTGATTCACGTCCATGTTAAATTCTTTCAAGAGGTTGATCGTAAACTCCCTAATGTCTTCCTCCTCAAGGCCCTCAGGAACATTCAAAATCTTTAGGTTGTTCCTTCTAGCACTATTTTCAAGGGCTTCCAATTTGTCGCAGAGGATTTTGTCATCGTTTTTCAGGTTCTGGATCTCCTCTTTATTAATGCCAACCTTTTTTGAAAGGCTTTCTAAAGAGACTTCCATTGCCCCAACTCTTTCCACCAGATTATTTATCTTGTCCTCTAACGCATCGCAAGTCCCTTGTATTTTTTGTTGATTCGACTCCGAAATCATACATTTCTCCCTAACCTCAGTTAACAGAATGGACAAAAGTCTTTCCGTACCCGTTTGTTCAGGATGGCTCTCGATGGTCATAGAAGCAGTAACATTTTGATTTAGTGCGATACTACTCACTACTGCTAAGGGACTAAATCTGTTTTCTAGGTGCAGAATATCTTTGGTGGCAGTATCGTCCTCCATATCTTTAGCGGAACGCCTTAACTCAGAGCCAAAAGGTGTAATTGAAGTAGGGACAGCCAACGTTCCTTGGGATTTTACCTTAAAGTAAGAGCGGAGCGAAGGCGTAATTATTATATTGTCTGTTTTTTGTTTAGAATGCCTGCCCCCTACCCTAGATAGAGGATTATCCAAGGAGGTTTTATTTTTTGAGGCAGAAGTTGAGGGGGGTTGGAGGGCACAAGAGGCTCTGTTACTCACAGACTTCTGTACAGCCAGAGGGGGAGTTTTTTTTAAGGGTTTGGGCCCCAATAGAGAAATAATCCTTTCCCTAGATATCCCTATTTCTAAGGGTATATCTATTAATGGAACAGGTGATTTACTACTTTCGTCCTTCTCTGCAGAAGGCAGCTCTTTGGGCTTAGGGCCCCCTCCTATGTCAGCAAGGACCCGGCCTCTTTTACTTACCGGGGTCATCGGAGGTTCCACCACTTCACTGTCCTTACTTGCACCGTGACTTAGAGAAAACTGTTCCAAAAACTGGCCTCGAGAGTAGGCAGAGGGACCACTGCTCCCGCTGCCCCGAAAGCCGATCCTAGCTGCAGAGCGCCAGCCCCTACTGAGCCGTGCTGCAGCCTCCGCCCATACGCCTCCTTTCGAGCTCGTCGTTTCAGGATCAATGAAACGCCGGTAGGAAGCGAGCTCACAGCCGCTCCGGAAACCTCCTGTCAACCCTCCCGATAATCCTCGATGTTTCCTCCTTACTGGAGCGGACTCCTGCCACCTAAACGCACAGGTAACTCACACAAGAATTGCGAGCTGCGAGAGAGCTCGTGACCTGCATTACCTAACGGCCGCCATGTTCCCCGTCTCCATGGTAGTAACTCACAACTACCCAAAAGAGCAGCAGAAAAAAAATGCTTTCTAAACCAATGGTAGTCTGAAGAGACAGTCTGCTGCAGTATTATGAAGCCCAGGTTAAAACTCCACTTTGAAATTAAAATCGAGTACTCCCTCAACCCATCTCTTGATCCTGGGGGCTGCTCTCTCTGAACCTTTACACGTAAAGACCTGTACCAAAGGTTTGTGATCAGACCTCAAGGTGAAAGGCAGACACCAGAGAAAGAATTTAAAGTGGTGAATTGCCCAAACACATGCAAGTGCCTCACGCTCAATGACAGACTATCTCTCCTCAGCTCCCTTGAGATAGCATGAGGCAATGGCTAGAACTTTTTTTTCTCCATCTTTTATTTGGGCTAATCCACTCCAAATCCTCTGAGGCTGGCGACAGTTATGAAGATGGTTTTCTTAGTTACTTCAAAATGTCCTAGACTGGGCATACCCCCAATCATTTTCTTGACCTTCAAGAAAGCCACTTCACATTCAGCTGACGATTCAAACTTGGCACCCTTCTTCAGCATGGCTCTTAATGGCAACACTATAGCAGCAAATCCATGAACAAATTTAGAGTAGGATTCAGCCAGTCCAAGGTATGTTCGAACACCATCTTTGTCTACAGGAGCCAGAGCTCTAGTGATGGACTCTGTTAAGTTCACTTTGGGTCTGATACCTTCCCCTGAAATGGTGTGCCCAAGGTAAGATACAATGCCCACTCTTAATCTGCACTTCTAATGCTTTAATGTAAGTCCACTGTCCATTACGTTCTCTAAAACTTGTTTCAAAATAACACCATGGCTTGCTATGTCCTTGCCGTAGACCAGAATGTCATCCTGGAAAAAGTAAACATTGCTGACTCCCTCCAGGACTCCCTTCATTAATCTCTGAAAACATTCAGCTGCTGAAGCCAAACCAAACGACATTCTTTTGACTGTGAAAGCTTCCACTGGTTTCACAAATGATGTCAGATGGTGTAAGTCTCTATGCAGCATCACCTGGTGGTAATCTGCAGAAAGATCTATCACACTAAATACCTGCGCTCTGCTTAACGTAGACAACGTCTCTGTAATAATGGGTGAGGGGCTGACGGTCCTCCTGAATATACTGACTGAGGTCCCTGAGTTCCACACACATTCTCAACTTGGACCCATTGTCCTTGAGTGCGAGAACCAAAGGGGCCAACCACTTAGATGAATTTCTTCCACCAAAACCAGTTTTTTCAGCATGTCCAATTCTTCTTTCAAGGGGCCCATCATAACGTTGGAAACCTTATGAACTACAGGTTTAGCGCCAGTATTGAGGACAATCTTGTGTTCAAATCGACGCAGAGAAACTAAACCTTCCCTGAAAACTTCAAGAAAGTCTGAAACCACATCTACAGCCTCACTGACATTGGCTATAAGCATGACTTGGTTCCTGGCATTAGGATTTAGAGTAATCCCTAAATTCATTTGGTGAAGCCACCCTAAAAGGTTGTCTCCACGTTTAGCCACATATATTTCCCTGCCGTTTAACGACCCTTGACATTTATTTTCATTATGGTGAAACAAATTAGATCAATTTTCACACCACCACAGCCACCAAGGGATATATCTAGAGCACACAATTGTATATTTTCATTGCCAAAAATGTGCTTCCAGTTTTTGTCACAAATGTGAGTGAATAGGGAGCCAGAGTCTGCTAACACCGTGATCTCTTTGCCATCCACAAGTATTTAACACTCTGGTATTACAACACAGCCAACACCCACATTTTCACTCATTTGATATACACCTCTAGTTTGATCCTATCAAACACCTAGTATGACCTGTTGATGTACTTCTGGCTGGTCGTCAATGTAGTGTGCTTTAGTATTCTGACACACTCTTGCCAGGTATGCTCTTTTGCCACACCACCTGCAGGATACATTTCTGGCATACCAATTTGGGCTGTTGGATAAGGGATTGGGATTACCACACCCAAAATATTTCATTCTTTTTAATTCATTCGATTTCACTACATCCTTCTTGTCTTTAATGGTACTACCTCTGTGTTAGAAAAACCCCACTCCCACACCGGAAGGGTGGTGGTGTTCTCCCAGACATACACTGTGGTAGCTTGGCTCGAGTAGTCAGGGATCAGGCACCGTGCTAAGCATACGTCATACCCACACAATAACCATGCGTGCATCCGTTCCAAAAACGACACTACACCTTAAAAATTATACTGAAAATATATCTCTTTATCTTCTTTTCTCTTAGTTGCTGATTAAATAAATAATAATACAATCACAGTACACAAGGCTTTTCCTTAAAAAGTGCAGGTCAAATAAATATTAACACTTTACAGGTGCAATAAATAGGATCAGGTCAAATAAATACTGTGAGGCAATAAATACTGTGCAGGAATAAGTTAGCTCAGGACAATAAATACATCACAGGAATAACTTAGATAAATACAATAAATACAGTACCCTCAATAAATAATATCAGCCAACAATGACATTTGTAAAATCAGATCACATTTAAAATACTATGGGCTGATTTGGCCCAGTCACAGCTTGTGGTTAGGTGGATGGCCTGAGGGGTATACTCCCTGGCTTGGACAAGGCTGAGGCCTAAACTGAGGTAGGTCAAGGGGGAATCTAGAGATCTGGCTCTCCCACACTACACAACCCCTCTGTATTAGTCTCAGCTCACCCCTTGCACAATCAAGCTGGTTCCAGCACCTCTCTAGCCTCTAGGATGGTCTCTTAGGGCTTCACAGGGCCTTAGGCGCCCTCTATTCCACTTACTGCCCTTTTTAGGAAGTTCCGACGCCGCTGGAGTCGTGTCGACGCCGTGAGGCGGCTCCGGTTCGATGTCGGCGGCCTCGGCTCAATGACAGTTCTTGTCGACGCCGGTATGCGGTTCCGGTTCGATGTCGGCGGCCTCGGTTCGATGTCGGCTCCGGTTCAATGACGTCGGGCAGTCTTGGCTCGATGTCGACTTCCGACGGCTCCGGTTCGATGTCGGCGGCCTCGGCTCGATGTCGACCTCCGGTTCGATGACGTCGGCTGTCTTGGCTCGATGTCGACTTACGACGGCTCCGGAGTGCGATCTCCACTCCCGACCTCCGGTGCTCCTTTCCTCAGGTTCCGGCGACTCCGGAGTGCGACCTCCACTCCCGACCTCCGGCACGATTCCCTTCAGGTTCCGGCGACTCCGGAGTGCGATCTCCACTCCCGACCTCCGGCACGCTTCACCTCGGTCTCCGGCGACTCCGGAGGGCGGACTTCACTCCCCCGTCGACGCCGCACACTCGACCTCGGGTGACTTCCTCCTCGACCTCTGGTACTCTCCACGACCTCCGTCGGCGCCCTCTCTCGACCTTTGGTGGCTCCGGGTACGACGTCTGCTTTCCAGTCAGCGCCGCTTCTCCACCTCGGGCTCCAGGTCTCTAGGCTTCTCGACGTCGGACTTCAGGTAGTTACCAGTAACCAGGTCAGGTACTTGCTGTTCTTTACTTTTAAGGCCTGTTCCTGCTGTCCAGGTCCTTAAGATGGTTTTTCTTGCTTTCTCCCACACAGGGCTCCAGGCTGGGCTCAGTCAGTAGGGACTAGTATCAAGGGTGGGTTTATGGACCCCACTCCAGGCACAAGTTTCCACCCCTGCTGCCTCACTCCTTCCTCCTTCAGGTTTCTGCTGCTCTCTCTTCACCAGTCAGGTGCCAACTGCCAGCTCCAACTGTCAACTCTGGCTTAGCTTCTCAACATTCCAAACCGCCTCCAACTGTCACAGGGTTCCAGAATGTTGCAGAAGGTTCTAGTAGGTTCCAGTGATGTCACAGGTGACAATGGGTGGCCACCATTTTGTGTTTCAGGCCCTCAGACAGAAGTTCCAGGGGTAGATAAAATGGCTCCCTGAATCTGCATCAATACTAAAAAGTCTGGTGGTTCCCAAAAAGGAAAAAATACTAACAGGGTTTGAGGCAAAAGTGGGACAAAATAAATAATGATGAGGGGGGACCACCCAAAGGGCTGACAGGTCTAACACTCTGCTTTTAGCACTCATACTTTTTCTCTTGACAATAGTGGTTCCCACTTTGTGCACCAAAGTATGATACTCGTTATTTTCCTCAGTGCCCAATGTAAGGTGAGCTACACTCTCACCAGAAGTGGCAGGCCTATTCCGCATCTCACTGACCCACCCTGTCATGTTTCTATACTTTCCACAATATCCATTGCATCTCTCAAAGTGGGGTTTTTCATAAGCAACTTCTCCTGTACCCTGGGATTATGTGTACAGTGTACTAACTAATTGGTCTTCAATCAAAGGCTCTGTTAAATCACCAGATTCACAAGTATGTGCTAAACTCTTGAGTGAAGCTATATAATGGCCCACTTTCTCAGTCTTGTTATGAGCCGTCATAAACAATTTATGTTTCTCCATAACTACATTAATCCTAGGACCAAAATGTTTCTCCAACATCATCATAGACATCACAAAAATGTCTCAGTGGTCCCCTTCTGCATTTCCTATGGTGATCTCATCCAAACTCTCATAAATGTTACGTCCCTCGATTCCTAGATTGTTCAATGAAACTCTTTGTTTCCTTGCTGGTGAGAATGTTTCTCCTCCAATTACAATTAAATAGGAGTCAAAATGTTTTTTACATTTCTTCTACTGTAGAAAAGGATCACCTGCTTCCGAGAGAAATTGCGGAGGCGGAGCCATACTTCCTGCTGCCATTGCTTGCACGAATAGTCAATTTGGATCCTCAAAATAATTTATTAGTACAACAAGTTAAAATTACCAACTGAAATAATAAATTGCCACAATGAGTTAACATAAAAAACAAAAATAACAACTGTAACTAGCTGTACTCAGTTAAGGAGTGAACAAAGCAGTCTCCTGATGGTGCTGTACATTGGCAGCGGAAAAACTTTTTAAAAAACAGTGAAACCTTACTGTTGTAGCCGTTTGTGTACCAGTTTATTTATGTATGTGTGTGGTAAAGCAGCTTTTGTCTGCTCCTCTCTGTTTGATTTAAAGAAAAAAAACTGTGCCCATGCGCAAATTGTCCACAAATAATAATAACACCGGTCGGCACACCAATGTTTGATAACTTTTACATGCTAGTGAACTACAACCTGGTCACGTTCACCTGCAGGCAAATGAGCTTGTTTCATTTTTAACAGTTTCTGGAAGCTTGGAAGACACACAAATGCCAGCTTCACCCAGCTGCTCCTGCTGAAGACACTCATCGGAGTGGGCTCGCTCTGTATTAATGACAGCTTCCTGCAACTGCTCGTGCTGAAGGCATACACCAGTCACGGCACAATCAGAACACATACGGCTCCTTCAATGTATGTGGTGCAGCCAAACTAGGGTAAGAGTTCCTAAGCAATGCCGGGGGCCCTGTCCACTGTTGTCTTTCAGATCCCCGGCCTCCTCCTGACATCGGCTGATAACGCTTGTTTAAAGAGAAAAAAACAATCTCAAAACTTTAAAACGTGATGGAGCAGAGATTTTCTACAAGAAACCTGCTCGAATTACCACCCCCTAATACTAACAGTGTGCAGTGAAAACTAATATGCAAATCACATGAACCACACGGAAAATCGCTTTGTGCATGCATACACTAATGTGAACTAATGCATGAAAGAACTAGGGTGCATTTTACATTGCGTTTCGAAAGAAACAAAATTAATGCATGTCTAGGCCACATTTCCCATCTTGCATTTTGCTTTAAGAAAATTATAATAAGTGAAGCCGCTTTTGCTTTAAGCTTATGCTAAGAAAATATCAACAGGGGATAGTGCAAAGGTGAATGTACATGTTTTACTCATCATAGTGAGCCGAATGGGCCTGCATTTTCCGAAAATTGACATGATAGATGAGGGGCTGGAGAGAGAGCATGAAAAACCGGACAAATTTAACAGAAACGGTGAGCGCTGCAGAAGAAGAGCAAAAGTCAAAGGCTGTTCAGCTGTTCAGCTCAGAAAACATTGTTTGCCTGCCAAAAGACGAGACTGGCAGTGGGACCCAAGACTTTTTCCGCAGACATAGCTGAGAAACGTATATGAAAATAATGAAAGAGTTACAAGTATTAAAATGAATGAACGAGTCAAGACTTATGTCATGTGAAAGGATATAGAACAATGAGCATGCAGAATTAGGAATGTGAACATGGTGGTGTGATGGACCACCTCCCAAACCATCCAATAAGTAGTCAAATTTTGTGAATTGTTTCAACTAATGTGGGTTGGACATGTCGGTTTTAGGGTATAACTGGGGTGTCTTTAGGGGTGTGGGTTACGCGTAGGTCGGATAGAGAGGAGAGAGGGGTGATTTCATCGCTGTCCGTCGGTTTGCAGAGAGGCCTAGCTGTTCCTGTCCCCTGTCCCTGTCTTGTTTCCTGATTCCTGAAATCTTTGATCTTTGACTCTATTTCAGGTGACCCCCATTTCCTCCTTGGCCAGGGGGGTGGTATTTGAATGATCCTTCCTTTGG
This sequence comes from Triturus cristatus, assembly GCF_964204655.1. NCBI lineage: Eukaryota > Metazoa > Chordata > Amphibia > Caudata > Salamandridae > Triturus > Triturus cristatus. The sequence goes on from NC_140592.1 coordinate 668,474,103, forward strand.
GTATGTATTATCTTTCTGACTCGTACTTCGCATAATTATTTGTAAATGTATTTTTGTCTCTGAAACGTATGTCTCTTCATCTATCCATTCTGTCATATGTATATTGTTTCACAATATTTTGCTGATACTTATGTCTCTTCATCTATCCACTCCTTCATATGCATATCGTTCATTTAATGATGAGTATGACACTTTTTGAATTTTGCTGATTGTTTTTTCTCCCACTTGTGAGATTCTTTGTTTGTATTGTAACCTGTATGCGATGAGCATTAACTATTCACATGAATTTGAGATAAACTTTATTAATCTTACAGAGAGTCTGTGATTATTTAGCTAGTTAGATAGTTAGATAGTACTATTATTACCATCAACTACTCAACTAATTGGTCCATCGACCAAGAGGAAAGAGAGTTGATATACAGGTCTAGTTATGTATTTAGAAATGTTAAACAATTTTTCACATCATTTAAACTTGACAACCAGCGCAACAGGGATTTATGAGTTGGGTGAATGTATATGGGCCATTTGTATGAATGTATGTATTGAGTATCGATCCCTAATAAAGTGTAGCGCTGGATCAGTTTTCTGGGAGCAGAGGAAATTTTAATTATTGATTAGTTTGGTAATAATTATTGATTATTGATTATATGTTCTTCCCAAGAAAAGTTAGTTTTTTGTTTTATGTTGTCTAGAAGTACAGGTACATAGGTATCTGAAAAATCCTAGGATGGAAATTTAGGCTGAAGTAGGCAGAAGAAGAGTGTGGATAAATTATCACACTGGAGAAGTACTTTGTCTGTTGTTATAATACTGTATGGCAGAATGCTGTAGGTGTTATATTTAGGGACAATTACGTATGTAAGTAGAGTAACTGAAATAAGAAGGGTCCACTTCCGAAACTCTGGCCTTATCCCCAGGGGAGTAACAAGACTTCTTTAAATAAAGTCCTCTTGGCCTTATCCCTAGAGAAGTACCAAGTCCACCTGTAGCTTGTTTGGGCGTAAAATAGCACTGGTCAATGCTTTACTTGAAGTGAAAGAATTTCTAGTTTTGAAGTAAAGAACTATCTCTTTATTTAGTGGAACAGACAAAGTAGCATTGTTTTGTGTTGTTAAGAAATTTGATTAAGAAAACGTAGAAATTTGTTGCCGTATTATTTGTAAAGGGAGGGTCAGTAGAAGGAGTAATACTGACATCAGAAAAAGCCACGCTGGCATTGGTCAGATAGAGGGCGTTTAGGGAGCTGTGATTGGTCGATTTACATGAACTGCATTTGTGGCAACCATGCCCTAGCACACATAAATAAGTAATTTCTCTATACACATTTAACTGCATTTGTATTGGTCGAGACATTGTTTACGTAGTGAAGCTCTGATTGGACAGTTGGTGTGAGTCGCGCTGGTACAGGACGAGAACTGACAAATAGAATAAGTAGAAATATAGAAAGGTTTCTTTGTTTGCTGAGATACATTAGCGTAAAGAGTTGGAAAATGAAGTTGCTTAAGAAAATAAAGAATTTCTTTAAAAAAGACAAACCAATAGTGACTATAGAGGGAATTCCTATTCCACCACCAAGAACGCCTGCTTCCTATATGATGTTGGAGCGAGGATTCCATATGTGTACTTGGTTAGAGAATTGGGTGCAATACACAAAGGATGATGGTGTTATAGCTTTCCCACAGCATGGTTCATTTAATGTAAGGATTTTGCAGAATTTGAGAGATCGAATGAATTCACTAGAGCCAAATCCCCGACCTGCATAGCATGAAGCACTAGAGGAATGGGAAGAAGAAGCATTCAAAAGAGAGAAATATCGAGGCGGTAGGAGATACAGAAATTTAATGACTAGATATTCTTTTGACTGAAGAGAAGATAGAATGAAAAGATGGAGAAGAGCTGTGGTAATTAAGAGTTTGTACCCAGTTTTAGTTACAGAACAACAGACAGGAGGTAAATGTAAAGAGAAAAAGAAAAATATAGAAACTTTAAGATTAGGTTATGACCCACACGATTCTGATGATGAGTTTTTAGATGACATTTTGACCAAAAGACCTCCGCCATCTCAAGAAAGTTCAGGTGAAGTGACTCCAACTGCACCATTAATGGGAACCCCATTGATTCCAAAAATCCTGAAAATAACCAGAGTAGTACGAGAAAGTGAATTAGACATGTTGAATAAGTCAAAACAAGAACTGACCAAGAAAATAAATCAGTTAAGTTTAAATGCAGAAGCATTGACAGTACCGGTAACAATCGGTCCCATAATTCCATTGTACGGAGAAAAACAGCATATATATCAAAAGTACATACGTTGGCAGTTCCAAAGAGTAGTGTAAGGAATGAAATGGTGACAGTAGCGGATGAGAATGAACGGACTGACAGAAACACTTCGTTGTTAGATATTCCGGTTTGGGAGATGATAACTGAAACCCTTAGAGAAGTACACCAAAGGAACCGAGGAGAATAGATCCGAATGTCACTCCAATGTCAGAGAGCTCAGTAGGTCCTTCACCAGATGAATTAGACAATTGGATAAAGGGAATGGAAAAACGGAAACCTCTACCACAGAGTATAAATGTGAGCTAATTGACAGTAGATTTGGAAGAGATGATTATTGGTACAATAAGTCCAGATAGACTAGGGACTTATCGAGATGAAGAGCTGTTGTTTTTGTGTAAAAGTATTACCTGGAGAGCGAGAAGTCTTCACAAGAAAATAACAGAGGCTGCTAGTGAATAAGGAGTAGACATAGGTAAGTTGAAGTTGTTGCAGAAAACATAAAGGATGGATTTTACTGATAAGGATTTGGAAAGTTTGAATGCATCTGGAAAAAGATTACAGATAAAGGAGTTGAACATTCGGAAAAAATGGGGAGATGTAGAACGATGGAAAGATAGATAGACAAAAAAGAAAGAAGAGGCAGCTGCAAAGGAGCATCTTTGTTTCTGTTAAGAGAGACAGAACAAGTTGAAAGGGCGTGTCCGATGAGAGAAGTTCCAGGTGGTGTGTATGTTCACGTTCCTTGGACGAGACAGAATATATTATACTTTACAAATTATTTTCCCAGGTTAAGGGAGAAACCAGTTGAGTGGTACAAACAGGTAGAGAGGTTTGTGAAAGTTTCAAAGGTTTTGTTAAAGAATTTAGATGGTTTGTTTGAGATTTTCGTTCCAGCTGACTTATGGACAAAGTGTAAGATCACTGTCTATTGGCCAAAAGAAGAATATCCTAGATATACTAAAACAGGTGCACCATCTGATGAGGTGATGGAAAAGTATAATCAGGTAATTACCTTTTTGAAAGGGAAAATTTCCCCTAAGAAAACAGATTGGGTTGAAATAGACAGGACACACCAAAGAACCAAAGGAGTCAGTACATGCCTACTATGAAAGGTTGTTTCAGGTATTTACACAGTACAGCGGGTTTGAGAATATTGGAGACAAAGATATGGGACATTTTGTGTATCGTTTCGTGTGTGGATTGAAACCGGAAATTAGTAATATGATTCAGCAGCATTTGATCTGTTGTCAGAGCAAAACAATTGATAACATTTTGAGATATGCGTACTATTGTAGTGATGACATTAAATCGAGACATAAAAATTTAAAAGAGAAAATGATGTGGGCACAAGTGAAGGTAGCAGAGCAGCAAGAAATAAACAATGGTTCTAAAACAGGTTATCAGATAAATGGTCATCATCAAAATGGTCAGGCATCCAGTGGAGGTAGAAGTAAAATGAGTAAAGAAGAGGCTAAGAAGAAATTTCCTTGTCATGCGTGTGGAAAATATGGACATTGGAAGAACGAGTGCAGATCTGCACAAAAGAATAATGGAGTAAATCAAAATATAAATCCACAGATGCAGAATGAGGTGTTTGTGAATCAACAGCAGCAGCAGGTACTTGCTCCACAGTTACAGGTGCCACAAGCTCCTCTGCCAAATAATGTGAATGCTCAGGTGCAGAGATACAGTGTGAACATTGGATTTCACTGAGGTGATCAAGTTGGTAAGAATCAAAATGTGCAAACGGTTCCACAATACTTGTTGCAGTGGAATGCGAGTGATTCAGACTCATCTCAATGACTGTGCCTGAGGGGGGAGGATGAGTGCGTACTTGGCGCATCTTTGGCGGTAGATCAGTCAGGTCCATTTGTTGAAGGAAAAGTGGAAGGTAATGATATTACATTCCTAGTAGACACTGGTGCTACCCGTTCTACTGTGAGAGAAGCAGAAATTCTGAACCTACCCCTCTCGGGAGAAACTATCCAAGTTATAGGAGTCTCGAATAAGCATATTAGAACACCAGTTACAAATCTAATAGAAGTTCATATTGGGAGTGGCAGAGACATGCATTGTTTTGTGTTATGTGACTCGAGTCCAGTAAATCTCTTAGGAAGAGATTTATAGTGTAAAATGAATTGTACCATCTATTGTACACCAGATGGTATTGCGTTTCAGACACCTGATGAGGATGTCACATTTAAGATGATGTTAGCGAAGCAAGGGACAGAAGTAGATGAGTTGTTTTCACTTCTCACAGAAGAGAATTTGCACGAAGAATTAAAAGGTACAGTAAGGTCAGATGTATGGGATTTTACAGGAAAGGAGATTGGTTTAATGACAAATGTTCAGATTACGGTGAAAGAGGGTGCCATATATCCAAACACACCTCAGTACAAAGTGAGTCCGAAAGTAATTGCAGGAGTCACTCCTGTGATTGACCAAATGATTGAACAGTGAATTATGAAAGAAATATTGAGCAGTCCTTGTAATTTGCCTAATATATGAATTAAGAAGCCCAGTGGAAAATACAGGATAGTGTAGGATTTAAGAAAAATCAATAAAATTGTAGTACCCTGTTGTCCAGTAGTGCCAAATCCAGCAGTGATCCTTTACCAAATTCCCTGCAATACCAAAGGGTACACAGTGATTGATCTGTGCCAAGCATTTTTCTTGATTCCTTTACATCCGGAAAGCCAGTATTTGTTTGCATTCCGGTTCGGAGACCGTGTTTTGGCATGGTGTTGAGTTCTTCAAGGGTACACATAGAGTCCTTCAATTTTTTATCAGATTCTGAAAAGATGTTTGGAGACTTTAATCATGCCAGGAAATTCAGTTTTGGTTCAGTAAATTGATGATCTGTTAGAGGCATCAAAGACCTGAGAGGCATGTGTAACAGATACCATTGCCTTACTGAACTATTTGGCAGAAGGAGGACACAAAATGTCACCAGCAAAATTGCTATTTTGTAAACAGGAAGTCCAGTACCTAGGGCACAAAAGTGAAAAAGGAGTCATAAAGGTGACACCAGGAAGAATTAGTGTGACTAAACAAATGGGTCCACCCAAAACTCAGAGAGAATTTCTAATGTTCTTGGGAATGGTTGGATACTGCAGACAGTGGATCAGTGGTTTCTCAATGACTGTAAAACCTCTACAGAGGTTGACACGAAAAGATGTGGAAGATCCGATTGTGCAAAACAGTCTTTGTCGAGCACCTGCGTTGGGAATGCCAGATTATGCAAAGGATTTTGTGTGGTACTGCTGTGAAAGAGATGGGTGTGCACTTTCAGTTTTAACATGGAATGGCACGACGTCCATTAGCATATTTTTCTGCTAATTTGGATTCAGTAGCTGCAGCTTTGCCAGGCTGTTTGAAAGCAGTAGCTGCTACTTGTGTGAGTCTGGAACAGAGTGAAGCAATTGTGATGGGACATCTAGTCAAAGTATATGTGCCACATTCGGTTGAGATCCTTTTGACATGCAAAAGGATGCAGTATATTACTTCTATTCAGCTGACTAGGTATGAAAGAGTGATCTTGGGTGCTGAAAATGTGACCGTGGTAAGGTGCACTACCGTAAATTCGGCAACCCTGTGGCTGAATTCATAAGGAGGAAGTGAGAGAGGAAGCGGTTCATGATTGCTTGGATGTGACAGAACTGTGCACAAAACCCAGTCCTGATATTGAGGACGTTCTATTAGAAGAATCAGACTGTGTGATGGATCATGTTTGAGAAATGAGAAAGGTGAACTGTGTTCTGCCTATGCTGTTTGCACCATAGCGGGAGTTTTAGAAGCATCCTGTCTAAAAGGGGTAAACTCCGCCCAAATTGCTGAATTGATAGCTCTAGTTAGAGTGTGCAAAATTGCCAAAAGCCTGAGGGTAACCATATTTACTGATAGTCAATATAGTTTCGGGGTTGTCCACGATTTTGGCCAGCAATGGATGCAAAGGGGATTTCTGACTTCTTCAGGTTCCCCAATAAGGAACAGCAAAACTGTAAAAGATTTACTGGATGCTTAACAATTGCCCAAAAGGATTGCAGCGGTCAAATGTTCCACACATAAGTCAGGAGATGATTATGTGATGAAAGGCAACAGATACGCAGATCAAGTTGTGCGTTTCTATGCCCGAAATTTAATAGCCCTAAACAGAGAGATGGAAAAAGAAAATACCAATTGCCACCTTATGTTTTTGTCTTCATTTAAAACTTGGGATGAGATTAGACAGTTGCAGGAAGAAGCAAGTGACGAGGAAAAAGGAAGTTTGGAAACATTCAGGCTGCATAAAGAGAGCAGAGGACGAGGTGTGGGTCTATATAGACGAAAGACCCGTAATATCAGAAAGTTTACTAGCCCAAATGGCAAGGGTATACCATGGAATTGCTATCCCAATCGCAACAACGGCGGTCCTTTCTTGCCGCACCTCACACCAGTTCCAATATTTAGAGTAATCGTGCAAAACAACCCCTACGCCAGCCGTTGAAAGGCGTAACTGTTCTCCAGATCAATAAATAGAAGGGGGTGCACCGTTCCAAAGAGTCAAAAAAGTCAAATAATTATAGATAAATAACTTCTTTATTTTGGCTTTAAAGATTCCATCTGATGTAAAAGTGTCCAGCCAACGCGTTTCATTCCCCGTAGGGAACTTCATCAGGGCTGCAACATGACAAGACAACATGTATATTACATTCAAATCATAAGACACAGGACTTACATAACACACACATATATCCCAACATTAATTACATAAACCGACAAAGAAAAAGGGAAAACAAACATCCCAATATAGCTAATACATATACGGTTATACATACGAAAATAGTAATACAATCTGTATTGAATATCAACAGTTATACATATAAAATGAACAACCTCCATGTCTTTCATAAAAATGTGATGTATTGATAGACATGGAGGTTGTTCATTAATGCTGGGATATATTTGTGTGTTATATAATTATTTGACTTTTTTGACTCTTTGGAACGGTGCACCCCCTTCTATTCAAAAATATACCATGGAATTGCACATGTTGGAAGAGATGCAATGATCAGACTCTTCAAGCAGTCATGGTATAACCTAATGTTCAGGGCCATTGCAGAGAGTCTATGCCAGAGGTGCATCACCTGTCAGCAGCAAAATCCAGGCATGAAGACAGTTGTTAGTTGAAGACGAATTGGAAAGGCAGCAGGACCATTTACCTGACTTCAATTGGATTTCATTGAGCTCCCCCGTGTAATGGGCTAAAATATGTTTTGGCTGTTGTCTGCTTGTTCTCTCGCTGGGTGGAAGCCTATCCAACGAGAAGGAATGACAGTCTCACTGTCACAAAGCTACTTCTAAGAGAGCTGATCCCAAGATTTGGATTTCCAGTCACTTTAGAAACAGATAGAAGAACCCATTTTAACAATGAGCTAATTTGGATGATACGTGCAGCATTACAGATAGAGCAGAAGCTACATTGTGCAATGAGACAAGCATTCATACCAGCAAACAAACTGAAGAATATATCTGATGATCTAGTGCTTGATTATTCTAGAGGATTGGCTGATCTGGTGCGTTCTGTGTCACACCAGTTTGGAGAAAATGCCACTATAACACAGCCGAATCAAGCTCATGATCTGAGTCCTGGAGAGTGGGTTCTCGTGAAAAAACAGGTGAGGAAATCATGTTTAGAAACCAGGCGGAAGAGACCTTACCAAGTGATTCTGGTGACGACTACAGCAGTTAAGTGTGGTGGTTTGCCAAATTGGATTCATGTGAGCCACACCAGACGAGTCCCAAGTCCACTTGAAAGACAAGAAGAGCAGCAACTGGTAAACCAAAGACAAAAACCAGAGGCTGAAGTGTGTGAAGCTGAAGAATCTAAAGTGACAGATTCTGAAGAACAAACAGATGATGAACAGCCAAGCACAAGTTAAGTAGAGTGGCCACCATTTACTGGGTCTCATGAGACTGCTGTAGAACCAGAAGAAGGGGAAGTTACTGAAAGTCAAGAAGAAGGACAAATTAAAGAAAGGCCAAGTAAGAGAACCTGTGAACCCGAAAAGAAGGTGAAGAAGCAGATCAAACTAAAAGACCAAGAAAAGGTGACAATTGGCCAAGTGGAGTGAAAAGACTGAAATACACTCTTGTGAGGAGAAGGTCAAAGAGAAGACCAGTGCAAATTAATGAGGTCTCAAGTCAAACGGAACAAGAAGAGTCAGGAGAAGATTCAGTACGAAAAACAAAGAGAGTAAGAATTCCAAGAAAGAAATACACAGCATCGGAATGGACGTACGTAATATTGGTAGTAATTGAAAGCTCAGATCCAAGTGAATAAAAAGAGAGTACTGATACTGAGCAAGTAGATGAAAGCAAATTGAAACCACCTTAATGGAACTGTGAAAAATTAAGGTGCAGCCTTGCCAGTCGAAATGAATTGAATGCCTCAGAAGACTTAAAGAAAAGAAATAAAAGAAAGGGGTAAAGAAGAAAAGCCTTGAAGTGTAGGATTACACAATTTTTCTGAGATTTTTGAGTAAATTTAGAGTTTTATAGATTTCGATTTTTTTATTGTTTTTTAGTAGAATACAAAAATGGCCGAAACAAGAGTGACTGAACATCCAAAATCTAGTCTAAAATGTAGATGTATTAAAGCTTGCTTATGTAGTATCTTTTTACTAACATTTATATGGATACTGTTAACTGTCATTGTACCTATTCTAATGGTAACTAATAATGGAAACAATACTAATGATGTAATAAATGAAGGAGTGAGTGATGTTACTAAAGAAACACCAAATACTAACATAGAACAAATAGATGGAAGTATTTTCCATCATGATAAATCAATTAGTGATTTCTCGTTAAATGTTTTTACTAAATTGTTGTATGAGTATGTTAACACAATGAATGTGAGTGATTGTTATGTGTGCATGCAATTACCTTTGTCTGTCTCATAGGGGGTGACCTATCATCACCGAACTTTAACATATGGTGTGTCCTGCAGTGTTTTAACCAGTCTATTTTACGTGACGGGGAAGATGGAGTATCATTATTCAAATATAGATTTGGTATTTTCAGAAATACCTATTATAAAGGAGCTGAACAAGGTTTTAAATAGTAAAAATGCACGTTATATGGGAGAATTCTTCGATATTACTAAGACACTAGATATAGAATATGCTTATAAAAATAATCTAAAATGTAGTTTGCGGGTTGAAGAAAAGGTATTCATAGATATGGTAGAATATAGAAGAGAAAGTTTCCAAAGAAAAGCTGCTGAACAGAAGTCACAGGTACCACCGTGGGCTTTTAGAGAGGGAAATTATGAGAAAGGTGTGACATATGCTGCAATGTCTCTGGATTGGTATCAAAAAGGGAAAATCTGTTTGCTTAGACTAAAAACCAACTATAATAATTAGTTCATTGGTGCTACTAAATATGAGCATACTTTTCAAATTACTGGAGGTTGGGGATTGAAGGGTGGAACAGATCCTGTTTTCCCAGGAGTCTATTATGTGTGTGGTAAGAAAGGCTATTACAGGTTGCCTGCACATTGGTATGGTAGTTGTTATTTTGCAATTGTTTTCCCGAAGGTCTACCATGTAGACAGAAATAATAACAGAATCAATGAAATAAAAGAAGGACTAACATGTAATAATAGAGCGAGTTTCTCAGAAATGATAGGTGACATCTTTGGTGCACTGATACCATCAGTTGGATTTGTTCTCAATTAACATAAAATTTGAAAATTGTCCATAGTGGTTGATCGTTTATCAACAGATACTGCTGGTGGGTTCTTGATGGTTGACACCGAAATGGTTGCAATCAGATCAATGGTCTTGCAAACTCAACTTGCCCTTGATATCTTATTGGCAAAAAAGGGTGGGGTATGTGGCATGCTGAAAAGTCAACACTGCTGCACTTATATCCCTGACAAAAGTAAAGGTATTGAGGGATATATTAAGAATATTACGAAATTACATGAAGATCTGACCCAACTGGAGGTTGACGGTGTCTGGGAGAGACTTGATAAGAGTTCCTCTTCTGTAGATAAATGTTTTTCTACCTTTGGAAATAGCTTATTAGGAAAAATAATAATGCCAATCATTTCAGCAGCAGGAGTAGCATTGGTAATAATAACAATATATACATGTTGTAAGTGTAAATGTGGAAGAAAAGAGATGACAGAATCAAATAACAAATGAAAAGCAAAAAGAGAAAAAGAGATGAGATAGAACTAGAAGATATGAAGGGAGATTACTATGACAAGATGAAGGATTTAGACAACAAATTGAGGAAAAGAGAAAATAATACTGATCTTTAGATAAATAAAGATGGCACTTGGTATGGTAGGTATTTTATGATGGCTCCAGAAAGCTATCAGAGGGGAGATTGATGGAGCAGGGTTTGGCAAACAGAAATCTGCTCGAATTAACACCTCCATAATACTTACTAACAGTGTGCAGTGAAAACTAATATGCAAATCACATGAACCACACAGGAAATCACTTTGCGCATGCATGCACTAATGTGAAATAATGCATGAAAAAACTAGGCTGCCTTTTAAATTGCGTTTCGAAAGAAACAAAATTAATGCATGTCTAGGCTGCATTTCGCATCTTGCATTTTGCTTTAACCCGTTCCGTGCTCATGATGGAACCACTCCGTCATGAGCCACGGGCGCCGTGTGCTCATGACGAAGTGGTTCCGTCATGCTGCGGCCGTTGGCGGCCGCTCCGCCCACGCGGCGCTAATTCCCCGCCTGTGCGGGCGATTAGCGCCGTGGGCGGAGTCATGACGGAACCACTCCGTCATGAGCACAGCTCGCCCGTGACTCATGACGGAGTGGTTCCGTCATGAGCACGGCGCCGCCGCTGTGCCCCCAAACCCCCCCCAGCGCCGCGGCGGAATTCCTGCCGCGGCGAAGGGGTTAAAAAATAATAATAAGTAATGCCGCTTTTGCTTTTAGCTTATGCTAAGAAAATATTAATAGGGGATTGTGCAAAGAAGAGTGGTAAACAGTGAAAAGTGCAGTTCCATGTAATTAATGAATGTATATGTTTTACTCGTCATAGTGAGCTGAATGGACTTGCATTTTCCTAAAATTGACATGATAGATGAGGGGCTGGAGAGAGAGCATAAATAACCTGATAAATGTAACAGAAACGCTGAGCGCTGCAGAAGAAGAGCAAAAGTCCAAGGTTGTTCAGCTCAGAAAACATTGTTTGCATGCCAAAAGACTGGCCGTGGGACCCAAGACTTTTTCCGCTGACATAGTTGAGAAACATATGTGAAAATAATGAAAAAGTTACAAATATTAAAATGAATGAACGAGTCAAGAATTATGTCATGTGAAAGGATATAGAACAATGAGCATGCAGAATTATGAATGTGAACATGGTGGTGTGATGGACCACCTCCCAAACTATTCTATAAGCAGTCGAATTTTGTGAATTGTTTCAACTAATGTGGGTTGGACATGTAGGTTTTAGGGTATAACTGGGGTGCCTTTGGGGTTGTGGTTTATGTGTAGGTCGGATGGAGAGGAGAGAGGGGAGATTTTGTCGCTGTCAGTCGGTTTGCAGAGAGGCCTAGCTGTTCCTGTCCCTGTCTCGTTTCCTGATTCCTGAAATCTTTGTTCCCTGACTCTATTTCAGGGGACCCCCATTACCTCCTTGGCCGGTGGGGTGGTAATTCACTGATCCTTTGGGTTTGTGTTATCTTTCTGACTCTTACTTTGAATAATTATTTGCAAATGTATTTTTGTCTCTGAAACGTATGTCTCTTCATCTATCCATTCTGTCAAATGTATATCGTTTCACAATATTTTGCTGATACTTATGTCTCCTCATCTATCCACTCCTTTATATGCATATCGCTCATTTAATGATGAGTATGACACTGTTTGCATTTTGCTGATTGTTTTTTTTCTCCCTCTTGTGAGATTCTTTGTTTGCATTGTAACCTGTATGCGATGAGCATTAACTATTCACATGAATTTGAGATAAACTTTATTAATCTTACAGAGAGTCTGTGATTATTTAGCTAGTTAGATAGTACTATTATTACCACCAGCTACTCAACCAATTGGTCCATCGACCAAGAGGAAAAAGAGTTGACAAACAGGTCTAGTTATGTAGGAAACAGAGGGGTAGTCGGTCCCAAACCCTTACTAGCCGTTTAAATGGAGCAAATAGTAGAGATGATGCTTGTCCGTGACAGGGGGAAACCCCTAACCCACTAGTTCTGAAAAGTGGTTCCAAGTGAATGTCTGGACAGGCTTTGGGTATTTTCTTCTTCTGGAATGAATTCCAAGACAATGTGTGCAGGTTGAAGATGTTTAATTGCTGATTTTTTTGTTTTTGTGACCCGTTTGCATAGTTTTGAGTCACAGAGGCAAAAGAAGAGTGACAGCCAACACGTTTCTCCCCTTTTACATGGCCATCAGGCCATGTGCAGGATGCCGACGGACTAATTGCGATACGAAGGTGACTTGCCAAGACCCATTTTAAGGGTTTAATACTTACCTCATACAGAAACCATCCTAACTGAGAAGCTTATTCACCACGCCCTGAGGAAGCCCCAGGCCGGATGGCCATGAAAAGTGGCAAAACACGTGTTGGCTGTCACTCTTGTTTTGCCTCTGTGACTCAAACTATGCAAATGGATCACAAAAACGAAAAAATCCACAAATAAACATCTTCAACCTGCACACTTTGTCTTGGAATTCATTCCAGAAGAAGAAAATACCCAAAGCCTGTCCAGACATTCACTTGGAAACAGGTCTAGTTATGTATTTAAAAATGTTAAACTTGAACCTGTGGAGGAAACAATTCTTCACGTCATTAAGACTTGACCCCCAGTGCAACAGGGATTTATGAGTTGGGTGAATGTGTATGGGCCATTTGTATGAAATATTATTGAGTATCGATCCCTGATAAAGTGTAGCGCTTCATCAAATGCACAATACATCGCTAAGCGGCACAGTTGACTGCCAAACATTTAACTATCTCTTCTCAATTAAAGCTGCAGGGGCCGACTTACCACCAGTACGAGAGTTGCGGTACTTTTAAAGTCTCAAATAGATGTCTGTCATAACTTCACATGCTGGGTTCTTCAGGGATGCCTCTACTCGTCCCCAGTGTTAAGAGAACACTTACACAGTAGAAGCGTTCAGTTCTCTTTATTGCACTCACCATGTAACAGCACAGCTCATAACGCTAGCTCTTATCCCACTAACTGTCCACTCATTCCAACCAGTGCATTCCATGTGATATTTATACGAATCCAAAACCTGCATCACTGAGCAGGCCAGGAACATACTGTTAGATAATAGGCCACAACAGGTTCGCCTTGTGGTATGGATCTCTCTATACCTCATTGCACATCAGCTGTAGAAGAAGGTTTCAGAAGGCAGCTGGACACCTCTCTTGCTCTTCCAAGGGATGACATCTACTGGAAGGTGAGATTACAAAAGAAGAAATCTTGCAAGCTATTGTGACACTACCCACATGAAAAATCTCCCGGGGAAGGGATGGCTTCACCTGAGAATGTTATAAGACTGGTAGGGCACACCTGGTCCCCATGCTGCACATGACTCCCTAAACCACAACCTCAACAGTTATTATCTCACTAATTCCCAAAGTAGGGAAAGGCCATCTGGAATGTAGTAGCTATCACCCCATATCTTTGGTTAAGTTTTACATCAAGGTTCTAGCCAAAATATTTGCAACCAAGTTGCGTAAAGTGATACCATCCTTTTTTTTAGATGTTTTATTGTTATGCAGTAAACACAAAGAAAAATGCACATTTAAGCGCAACATGATCCAAGGTCCACAGATATTCAAAAGGAGTACACAACAACGCGCACCATGATGCAGACAATTTGTAAAGCACCCAAATACAGTCAAAAAGGAAGTGCGACATTCAAGTCAAGTCCAGTCACCCCTTAGTTTGTATGTGCCAATCTGGCTGTCGGGCTTGAGGCTGGTCGATTGCTGCCCACCGTAGACCTCAGTCCATAATACTCCATCTAATTCCCACATATCATTACCGGGGCATCCCCTACTGTGGTAGGTGAACTTTTTTGCTACCATATATAAATCTATTCCTCGCCTCCATTCATGAATAGTTCTTCCAGCGCCCCCCAGAGACTGGCCACATTTATCTTTTTTTTAAAGATATCTTTATTGGCATTTTATAATATACATTGCAATAATATGTGCTTTGCACTTTACAAGGAGACACAGATACAGATAAAGGAAGCAACCCCACATGCACAACCTACATACATGTAAGGGAAGACTGTTACATTTCACAAAACCTCAAGTTACCAGCATCTGAGCAGGTCTCAGTACAAAAGGGGTCAATTTATTGCCTCTAACCACTGTTCACGTCTAGCTGTTTGTTTTAACTACTTAGATGCCTTGTTATCTATTATCTATACCCCTCTTCAATAATGTACAACAGAGATATCCTTTGGTGTACCAGAAAACTGTGCAAGGCTGTCCAATTTGAAGTGCTCCTTAAGAGCCTGTAAAGGGAACCTTTTGTAGCAGCCATTCAAGAAATACATATATTAACAACTACAACAAACCCAATTGTCTTAGGGGGAAGTCTTCACCAAGCTGTAATGGGGGCCAGTGTAGAGGCACTCTGCCCTGCAGCAATCGGCCACCCAAAAAGGAGAGGGACATCAACAATAGGGGGGCAGGGGGAAATGTATATAAAGTATTTTGCCACATTATGGCGTACCACCCATGTCACGGTGGATGAGCTCCAAAATAGGAGTAGGTGTGGGGCCAACCCTGCAGGCCCAGGTGCATACTCTGGAGAGTGTAATGCAGAGTGTCCACTAGTTTGCAGTTCTCGTGCTCGCTGTGTGCTGCGAGGGCCCCACCCAACACCACCGCCATCATCATCAGTGATACTCTATGTGTCCCCAGTTAGCCTTTCCCAGTTCCCAATTACCTCTGGCTACAACCCTACAAAGGAACACCTATGCACACCTCTGGCATCCTCTCGAATGAGGGCTCTCTCCTCTGCCCTGGCCCAGGTCGTAACATCTCATACCCAAGCCTCCAACTGAGGGCCCAGTTCCGACTTCCATATGAGCGCTATGCATCTTTTCATCAGAGCTAAATCCCAAAATCGGGATCCCAATTTCTACTTCTTAGGCATCGGGAATAATCCCAGCAGACAGATGTCCAATGAGCAAGCGATAAGACAGCCCAATGTACTGGTCAGCCTATTCACTACTTCTCCCTAAAACAGGCACAGTTTGGGGCAGCTCCAGGTCATGTGTTCAAAGCTCGCATCTAGAACTGCATATTCTAGGGCAGGGTGGTATTCCTCCCCCATATATAACCAGAAGTCTATGAGGTGTTAAATAAGTCATGTGCATATAATCTGTCTCATATTCCTAGATATCCTCTTTGGGTATGCCAGAACCCTACTCCACTAGCACTCTGACAGTTAATGCCATAACAAAGCTCCCGACTTAGCCCTTAGGGCCATAAGGGGCTGTTGTGTCATTTCCAACAATGCTCTATAGAATAATTTCAGTAAGTGGCATGCATCACCCATGGTCAACAAAAGCTGGAGTACTGCATGAGTTTTGGATTCCTCCCTACCACTGGACCACAAGTCCCCGAAGAATCTTGTTAGTGCTTCATAGGTCAGAAATTGGACCGAGGGTAGCTCATAGTGTGCCAATAAATCTTTCAGGGTGATCAACTTTCTCAACTGAAAACAGTTACCCACTGTAACTAGTCCTGCATTCGACCACACTGTCAGTTGCTGGACACTACACAGCGTAATCGGGTCTCCATGTGGGAACCCCACAAATAGTAACGCTGGGGCGCGTAGCGGGTTCCCAACTGTTCATCGCAAAAATAATTTCCAACACTCCAGTACCACAGACAGCAGCACACCCGGGCGTGAGAGCTCAACCTTCCGGGCCAAGAGTCTTCACAACCAGGCCTCCTGATGAGCAAGTCTGCCTGTCATGCCAACTGCTCTGGGCTACAACCAACCAGCCATTGTGTCACCCGCTGTTTCTGAGCCAATAAATAATAAAGTTAAAAATCAGGGACTCCCAAGCCATCGGGGGGGGGCATGTAAGAGTCCCTTGTGACACCCTATGTCGGCCACCATCCCATACCAGCTCTCCAATTATTTTAAGCAGGAGATTAGTGAAGAAATATTACAGTTGTGGTAACATGGCAATTTGGGATAATGAAATTTGTGCCATGAAGGGTAGCCAGAAAGGGATACAGGATTTAAGAGATTGAAGCGCACCCCACCAAGTTGCTCCGAGGAGTGAACACTTGCATTCCTAGGTACTTAAACGTTGTTGGGGGCCAGCTCAGACCAAGCAGCATGTGGTCCGGCCTCTGGCTGCGAGCCACCACAGGGAACAAAGTAGGTCTTACCCTTATTGACTGGGAGACCCGATTACAGTGCAAATTCCTCAGATTAGTCCATCATGTGTTGTGGCCCTGCCGAGCCATCGCCTAAATAAAATACTAGGTCATCTGTGTATAATGATATAATATTTTCTCTACCATCCACCATCACTCCATATCCTGCAGCCTCCCTCCAAAACAGCTCAGCCAATGGTTCTATTACAAGAGCTAATAAAAGGGGCGACAGCAGGCATCTTTGTTTCGTGCCTCTATAAACATTATACAGTGTAGAGATACTATGCCTGTCTTAACCCACACAGTGGGAGATGAGTACTCTAGACACATCTCTCGTGGCCACCACCAGTCCCAATGCACTGAAGAGGAGCTCAAAGCATGGGACGTCCCCACATTCAGGATCCTCAAAAGAACATATTTCGGGTAAAGCAGAAGAGTAACTTCCATAGCACTGATTTCATGAATAATCAATGTCCAATATGCCTGCATGAAGTGGCATTCCCATAGCTTGTGTATAAATGATCTTATGGCCTCAGTACAGCATAGACATGTCGGTGAGGCATTCTTCCCCATACCATGCAACCTGCAGAAGTCATCATAATAAACCGGGTGCTGTATTTTAAACGGCATTAACCGGAGACAAGATTTTATGGCTGCCGCTCTCCGATGCATCAAGGCTACTTCCCTATCAATGTCCTAAAGTTCCCCCACATCATGCATCTATCTCCTTCTGAGCTGACCCAGATTATCTGGTATGGTATTCTTTTATTTCTTATATTTAAGGGAGATTGCTCCTTTTCCCACCGCCTCCATTAGTGTCCGTCCTTTTACAGGGGCGTATTGCGGGATCTCCGTCTCCCCCAACACCTCAGTCACCTAGGAAGTCGCAGCTGCGCATATTTGAGAAATTGAGTCGGGTGCAGGTTGTGTTCCCAGACAGAGGAGAAGGGCATTATGTTTCTGATCTCCAATATGTCCCAAATGGTGGAGATGCCATAGTATTCCAGGTCCCAAATCCCCAGCGTTTTTGCCATTTCACCCAGCCTTGTTCCTTTCCGCAGAGCTGTTTCCCTGGTAAGTAATACCATCCTTAATCCACTAATTGGTGGTGGGATTTGTGCCACGTCAATCCTGATGGACCATCTCATAAGACCAACACATACCTAAAAGATGAAGCACTGACAGTCTTGCTGGATGCAGAGAAGACCTTCAAACAAGTAAAGTGAGGTGTTCTTATTAGGACACGAGAAAGGGAAGGCTTGGGCATGATTTTAATACTAAGGTCAAGTGGCTGTATGACAATCCAGCCACCCGGGTGAACTGCAGAGGTTTCTTATCATTCCTACATTTGACTAGAAGGGTAACCTATCAGGGTCGCTAATTGTTGTTGTTACATTTTCTACTAGTTCTTAAACTGTTATTAGCAGCAATTAGCATTAACAAGGTCATAGTGGGCATATCTATGAGCTGTGCCTCTGTGAAATCCTTTCTGTATAAAGATGACATCTTGATGATCATCCTTAAGCAAGAAAGCTTCTGCTGCCGCCACGATTTTGGTTACCTTGCCTTTTTATCCTTCTCCGCATATAAGATCAAATGGAACAAACGAAAGGCACTGTCAATGTCCAGCCTCACCTTGAAGACCAGCCATGGCACACATGCAGAAAAATGGGTTCTAGGGTGTAATGGAGTTAGCAGACTAGTAGTTGGGGAGGGCGGAGCGAGAGTAGTGGGAGGAAGAGGAGGAGTCCGGACAGGATAGAGGCAGTTAGAGTAGGGACGAGGTGGAGAGAAGAAGTAGAGAATAAAGCTCCTAAGAAACACAAAAGGGCGTCTGTTATTATTTGTAGCACGATGCTACAACTGGCGACGAGGGTGGGATGAGCAAGCCCACACCAGTCACAGAGCCCTGGAGCGTGGTGAAGAACCGGACCTGCCTGAGGCGACTGAGCACCTCTGGATGCCACCAGTGACTACAGAAGTCGGGAGCCTACCCCGACCCTGCCTCGTGCCCCCAGAGTGAAGGAGAAGGTGCCTGACGCTGGAGACGCTGTCTCCAAAAGCCTGCCTGCAAGCGCTGTTGAGCGCGCTAAAAACGAAGACTGAAAATCCCTCGCTGCCGGCTAATCTCACGCCCGATGCGTGAGCTTTGGCAGGGTCGGCGCGCAAGAAGAGCGGGAAGCTGCAAAACAAGGCGGGAGCCCACCCCGACCTCACCTGGTAGCTGTCGCCGCCGTGAATGAGCAGGGACTGGAGGGTGCCACCCCTGAAGATGCCCGCCGGTGAGTCCAACTTGTAGTAGACTGAATGAGCCGGGAGAGAGCCTCGCGCGTGTGTGCAGGGACGGCGGCCATCTTGAAATCAGGCAGCTTTCGGGACACTCCTTTGGATATTGAAGAGCGGCCATTTTGAAGTCAGGCACCCAGCAAAAAAGCATTAGCAAGTGCAAAAATAAACAAGCACTGGTATGTGCAAGCAAGCAAGCATTGGCAAAAGGAAATAAACAAGCATTGGCGAATGGATGTAAAATAAGCATTAACAAGTGCAAGCAAACAAGCACTGGTAGGTGCAAACCATCAAGCATTGGCAAAAAGGAAATAAACAAGCATTGGCGAAGGGGCGCGAAATAAGCATTAATAAGCGCAAGCAAACAAACATTGGGACGTGCCAGCAAACAAGCATTGGCAAGAAGACTTAAACAAGCATTGGTGAGCAGAAATAAACAAGCCTTTGCAAGAGCAAATAAACAAACATTGGTGAACACCCATCTAGAAGCAGGTTGTAACAAAAGAAAGGAAACGAGACAACGACGCAATGGCGACCTCACCACAGCGGAAGTTCCTTGTTGCGGGAGGATCGCACCTGCGAGCCCCGGAATGCCTGACTGTGACCACAGGAGGGAGCATGGGCCCCAAGTGGGGCATTAAGTATTTAAGCATCTCTCTTACCTGAGGGCATGACGAAAATGTTGTAAAAAATTGTAATCCCTTGATCACCAAAACTCTCAATAATATAATAAATTGGTAACATCTCAATCTCTTGGTGTGTGGCAGGGTGCAGGTGGTGAAAATATCCATAGCACTGAGATTTAACTTTGTTTTTGGCAAAATGCCCCTGCTGATTCACACATGTATCCTACTAAACAATGATGCTGCAAAAAACAGTCCTTTGTGTGGAATGGTGCTTGACCACAACTAAAACTCAGTAAGCTACATTAGCATACCATTGCAGGAGGACTGTGAGTCCTACTCATGCACACTTATTACCTTGCCACAAGTCTCTTCCAGTTTGCCTGTCTCCTCCCTATCCCTGGTGATGCTCTACCTCCTCTCCGGGTACGCTGGGAGAGAGACATGTTATGTAATGTATGGCGATTCTAACTATGCCCCATACCCTACTCAGTCATCTTCTGGCAACCCTATTGTTAAAGTCATCCTGAGAAACTAAGAATGTATACACAAGCAGTTAGGGATAGACCATCATGCTGATGCTTCTCTGTGCCATAATGTGGGTAGCAAGATAAGCAGCAAGTCGGTGTACTAGGACAAATGGGCGACCAAGGGAGCCACTAGCTTCAGAAGCTTGCTGGTGGGAAGTACACATCATTTGAAGTGCTAAAATCTGAATGTGAAACAATGCCTCCTCTAGATGGCAACATTGTCAACTGATTCACTGCCTAGGTAGATGCTTAGGGCCCCTCAGACATACTATACCACTGCTGAATTCATCCATCTACAGATACATCCTGAAGTGGGGCACATTCATGGTTAAGATCTCTAGATCCTTAAAACAGGACCGCTCCAGAGATCAAACTGCCTTAGTTTGAGATTGTATAGATGGAGAGTGGACCGCACTATTCGTAACTCATGGCAAGTATTATTGGGATGCACAACTGAAATTCCTGTTTTTCATGATGCTTCAGAACTGATATTAAACTCAGACTGTTGGCACTGCGCCCGTACTGGGTTTGACAGGAATTTTCTGTGGAGTTATTCTTACCTGGAAAGCTAATGGATGATTGTCTGAGAGATAATCCCGCCATCCAAGGGTACCCTGGTGCCACACTGGTACAATTAGGCATTTTTTCATGATATGTCGGGCTTACTGGATGCGCCTCGCCAAAGACGTAGGTTGCTGGGGACCTTTTTGGCTGCAGCGAAACACTGTCTTCTCCAGCACTGCAGAAAACAGACAATCCTGACATAACAGGGTGCTGAGTGAATTGTCACCAGGGCACAACTAGAGATGAAATTTGAGTGTGGGCTAACAGGTCAACCAATGGAGGAGGGGCTTAGATTTCAAACAATGAGACAGATCTATCCTTAGAACTATCAGAAGAAAATTCAGTTATAAATTGCGCATTTTAAACATTCTGATTAAACCTAATTCGATTACAACAAACATGTTTTTGTAAATTTGACAATGTTTACAGGCTACTGACAGAGATCTTTAAACAGCCGAATTAGCAAATTGATGACAAACAAGCAGTTTCTCACAATTTCAAAACAAAACACTTTAGAGACAGTTTTCACAAAGCTGTTTCACATCAACTACACATCCTGCCGATTCCCTCTATTTGAACCCCATCTTCAGAAAGACACTCTCACCTTATTATTAACCAAAGGTAAGTTTTCAGTCTGCTCATTGGAGCAATGCTACTTATGCCTTTTTGAGACCATACACAAGCACAGCTCTTTGATTTTGGAAAGTACAACTGGCAAATCACTGGTTTGATTCCTAATGCATGTTCCACTCATTTTGAAATCGAATAAGCAAGTACCAATCAGTTTGCACTGTTACCTCCTGGTAATTACTCTGCCAGGAATTTGCAGTGCTTTAAATTAAAATAAAATAGTTGTTGCTAGCTTCCCATGTTGAGCAGTTCTCATATGAGATAAATGATATATGACATCCATGCAGGAAGCCACCACTAACTTTGTAACAAATGGTGTTCTAACATGCAAAGGACACAAATATTCCTTGAAGCTCAAGAACACTTGGAATGTGTGGCTCACAGGCAAGTCCTGCAAACAGGCCTCTCCATAAGAAAGATATATATTGTCTCTTAATGAAATATGTTATATTAACACCAACCATGCTTTTACTTCTGTTCTGAAGCCCCCAGGACATAAAGTGTCAAGTCTTCCAAAGTATTAATGATTATTCTTTAGTGGACTGTACATTATAAGATGCAACATTTGTTACGAATTTCTCCAAATTCACTTTCAGGAAGAATGGCAATATTCTCTATAACGGTTGAACCTTAAATGTGTATACTAATAGTAGCAATTAGCCTGGCCTGGGTGAGAAGTTTCTCATATATAGATATACAATGTCCTGTGGGACTCTTTCAGTGAACAAAGTGCAGATGACGCAGTGCTCAAATGAGCGAACAATATATATTTATATATATATATATATCACATGTAACAAAAGACACCGTACAATGCCAGTACAATGCCGCTGGTTCTGGAAATAATTTTCAGGCATACATAATAGGACACAGTAGGTAAATCCGCAGTTCCTAACAATTACAATGAATCTAGAAACCAAGGGAGGAGTTTTGTTGACTTTTCAACTCCAAATAAATGAAGGATTTCTTCAGAACCAAGTCATCTGTCTAAACAACCTGCATAAAAATAAAGACAGAAACCCAGAGGCAATCATCAGTCCCATTGCATCTAATATCATAATTATGCATCATACTCCGAGATCCATAAGTCTCCAAATCCCTCACCAGTGTGTGAGTACTGTTCTGCATACTGTCTAATCTGCAGACACACCACAAGTCATCATTACTTGGGCAATAATGATATCAAAAAGCAAAGGAGATTTCATTGATCCATGGGCTCCACTTATAATCAATCACCAGGAACACACCATGCACCAATGCCACTAACGGTGTAGCTCATGACAGACCACACCATGTAAGGCTTGTCTCTCTCACCATACTGCTACACAAGGAACATTCCTGTGTCCCGTGTGCCACCACCAATGTGGATTGAGAAATACCACATTGAAGTGTTGCAATATGGTGAGAGAGACATGCCTTATATGGTGCAGTCTGTCATAAGCTACTCCGGTGGTGACAAATTACATATTGAATTGACTCTGGTTGCACCCCACTTGGCATAAGCGCCGGGAAAACCTATGTGGGTATCTGTTGCACTATACAAGCTTAAATAATAATAATATGTCACATGGTGTGTTCTTTGTGATTGATAATTAGTGGGACCCATTGATAAAGGAAATCTCCTTTGCTTTTTTGATATCATTGTAGGCCAAGTATTGACGATTTGTGGTGTATCTGTGAATTAGACAGTGCGTGGAACAGTACTCACACATTGGCGAGTGGTTTAGAGACTCGGAGTATGATGCATAATCATGATATTAGATTCAATGAGACTGATAATTGCTTCTGGGTTTCTGACTCCATTTATATGCAGGTGGTTTAGACAGATGACTTGGTCCTGAAGAGACCCCTTTATTTATTCAGGGTCAAAACGCCGACAAAAATCCCCAATCGGTTCCTAGATTCATGGTTATTAGTAGAAACTGCGGACTTACCTACAGCGTCCTAATGTATACACCTGATAATTATGTACAGAACCTGGGGCATTGTATAGTGACTTTTGTTACATGTGACATAAAATGTTTGTTCACTCATTTGAGCACTGCATCGCATATGATATTATTTGTATCGACACACATGAAATAGAGACTAGGGTTGATTTATCCACTCCGCAATTCATATTTAATTCTGGAGTAGGGGGGCATGACCGGGATTTTATGCCTGCTAGACTTGTTTTTACCAGTAACCAGGAAGATCCAGTGATAAGGAGCCATAGAGTTGGCTCGATTAGAATTGTTTCCTGGATTATCGCAGGCATCCGCACGAAACTAGAGGATGAGGTATGGTTAGAGTATGTCAAGGCCTTCGATATTATTTGTGTTCAGGAAACATGGTACATGGTACAGGCAGAACATTGAGCTAGATGGTTACTACTCCTTCAATGGTCATGCAACAGCCTCACCAGTAGGTAGGGCAAAAGCAGGGTTGGCGACCCTGATCTTTGTCAAATATGGGTCCATTAAGGCGGAGACTATTTCTGATTCCCCTTGGTATCAACTTATTCTGATTTCGAATTTATTTCAGTCCAAGACGTTACTGATAAATTGGTATTATAATGTATTTGATCAGAACAGTCGGGAAATCATCGATACCCTTAAGGATGAAATCGATAAGATCGCGGGGAAGTGGCAGCCTCTGTGTATTTATTGGGTGGGGGATTTTAATTGTTCTTTATGCCAATACAGTTCACAATGGGTGTGTGGGTTATCAGACATGGAGGGGCAATCGTTAAAGCATTTTGTACACACCTCGCAGGGTAATGCTTTAAATGCTATTATTACTGTAAATGATTGGCTTATGGTTGACAACCTGGTTAGCAACCCCAAATATGGTATCCTACCTATTTGGGTAGAGGAAGGGAAAGTGTCATTGATTTTATGTGGATATCCAGGAAATACTCTCTCTAGGTTAACAGCTTTGAGATAGAGCCTAATAACGCCAGCGACTATAACCCCCTTATCGCCTCCGTATATGTAATAGCCCAGGAGGAGAAAGGGGATGGCCTCCCTCTCCAGTATAACTCAAATCAAGGGGTGAGATTGAAATGGAATAGAATAAACCCATCCCAATTCGAGGAGAATATAGTTTAAACTAATTTAAACTCCATTCTTGAATGCTTGGACCAAGATTTCCCCAGATACGGTAATAAAGGGCTTCCAGCTAATTTTATAGGGATGTATCCACAAAATTGGTAAAGAGAATCGAAAGAGGGGAAGCCCAGGAAACAAAATGGTTTAACGCTGATTGCTCAAGGGCACAAAAGGACCTCAAGAAGGCGTTGCATGGAATTCCCCGAGATAAAACTTTAATTAAAAACGCTCGGCAGGCTTATAAAAACATAGTTAATAAGAGGAAAGAAGAACTGAGAAGGTTAGCCTGGGAGGACTTAGAGAAAACAAGCGCACTTAAAGACTCCAGAAGTTTCTGGGAGGTAATAAACCGCCCTCTTTTCTCAAAGGAAGCAAAGGGTATGGACTCAATGATACCAGGGAAAGTTTGGGAATCACATTTTTGCAGTATATTTAACCCAAATGGAATTACACCCAGGAGTCTTCTTTAGACGTCCCAATTGATCTAACAACTGCACATCAATTGAGCTCCTCTCTTGCAGTGACCGAGATTGAGGATGCGCTTGCGAAGGGGATATGCTTGAAAGCCCCAGTCCCGAATGGGGCACCTTTAGATCTGCTTAAAGGCAACCCTCAATTCTGGGCACCCCTCCTGACTAATGTTTTTAGAGCAGTAATAGTAGGCCTATTAGACCTGGCACCTGGGCGTGAGTCTCCCTTCCACTTTTTGTCGCTGTGCCTCATGTGTTTTTATGGTGTTGGCCGCTCAGAGCACTGTGCCACTGCCAAACAGTGCCACGGTGCGAGTGCTCCCTATGTGAATTGTATATGTTGTTTGGATTCCCTGATTGGCTTATTTGGTTTACTATCAGACCCCAGTAAAGTGCACCAGGAGTGCCAGGGCGTGTAAATACAAATGCCGCTGGTGGGCTCGCAGCACTGGTTGTGCCACCCACAGAAGCGGGCTGGTAAAATGTGTCTAGGTCTGCCACTGCAGAACCTGTGTGAAGTCTGGTACTGACATGCTGACTGGGCTAGTGCACACACTTGCCAGTCCCTAAACCTTCCCTAAACTTCATATTAGTCACCCCTATGGCAGGCCCAAGGGCAGGGTGCATTGTAAGCGTAAGGTGGGACAAGCCCTGATGTGTGTGGCATGTCCTAATAGTGAATTACAGCCATTTTCGTTTTTCACTATTGTAAGGCTACCCTGTTCTCATAGGCCAAAATGGGCTGTTAAGATTGTTACATCCTATGATCCTAACAGACCCAGGGAACATGGTAGAAAATCGAGTTTAGTATGCCTGAACTCAGAATAATAAAGTACATCTCTTAGCAAGGTTTATTTTAATGTTCTGTGTTCGCAAACGCCACTTTTAGATGGATGGCCTTTGCTCGCCTAACCATTTCAGCCCACCTCTGCGTGATGTGTATCTGCTGCCTGGCTTGCGTAAGTGACAGGGCCAGGAAAACCCAGATGTCCCTTGCTCACTTTGCCACTGGATTCAAGCAAGCCTGGCTGAAGACGGCTGAAATGCCACAAACCGGTCCTAGGAAGCTTGTTTCTGGTCCAGGGAAGGCATGGCTTGGCAGTTCGGGCTGGACTGTTCCTATGAGGCACAGGGTCAGACTGATTTGCATATGGCCATGTCTGAACTGGGGTGGCAGAGTGGGCTAAAGAACGGTGATGGATCAAACCCAGATCGGTTGACTGGGTGTGAGTGTTTGATTGGTTCTGATGCTCCGTCCATCACCACCCCCCTTTTGTACCGCTAGGAAAACCCAGATGGGCAGGGCTAGGTAGCCTGGTGGTGAATAGGACGATTGACAGGTAGATGGGTGGGAGGAGTGCACCGGGACTCTGAATAGGACTGTGCTCTGCCACCACAATGCCAGCTCCGCCCCTTGTGGAGCGTCTGATGACTCTGCCCTGCACCCTGAATGAAGAAGCCTGCATCGCGTAAACAAAGTGCTCCAGAACTGGACTGAACCAGGCGAGGGCCCCCCTGGCCTGGGAGAACAAAAGAAATGTAGTATAAATGTAGGAGCTTTGCTCCTAAGAAATCAGATCCTGCTACAAGACGAACCTCTGCCTGAGGGGAAGGAACCGGGAAAGTTGTAGGAGGAGTACTGTCCCTGACCTGGGGGATTGGCCTGCAGTTGGGTGCCTTGCTGCTGAACGAGAGGCTAAAGATTGCTGAGAAACTTTACTTCAACTTGTGCCATTTAAGGTCTCCAAGGGCTTGTGCTGAGCTTGCCCCCTGAACAAAGTCCCAGGACCAGTGGACTTCACCCCCCTTGAGAACCGCCGTTCTCCCCGTGAAGCTGACGCCAAATAAAGTGTGCGCCTCTCAACTTGGCATGTACTTGGGCAAGCCTGTGCCCCACTGCCCGGCCCGAGCAACGCGACGAAAGGGAAGGACGTTGTGACACTTGCTGTTTGCCCCTCTCCGCATCGTACCCCTTGTGCGTGCCCCCCTACCCTTGCTGAGGGCAGGCTGTGGTGCGTCAAGTGGTTGGCACATGGCTCCCCACAGGAATACTGCCTGCTTCGCATCGCGCTGAGAACAAGGGCACCACTCTCAAGGTACGGCTCGAACGCCGCAACAAAGAGCCAACGCACCGCGCATCCGCATTGTCCCCCTGAGCAACGCGACTGAGGCCCCTTTTGAGCCGTAGCTCGCACCGCAATTGAAAGGACATTGCGCCGTACAAACGCACTGAAAATTCACCGCACCGTCCGTGACGAACTCCTGAAAGATAAAGGTACTGTGCCCCCTTCGCACCAAAAGGTGTACGCATCGCCCGGAGCGTCTGCATACGCTTGTGAGCCCTGCTCGTGAGCCTCTTACAGTCACACGAACCGCCCGACGCGCACGACGCGCACAGAACTGCTGAAATACACTTGAACTCAAGAACTGCTTATTACAAATTGTATTGTGGGCGCGTTTATCGTTATTGGGTCTTGTGCTAAGTCTGCTTAAATATAAAATACTTATTATTGATAAACCCAGTGTGGAGTCCATTTGTGGGGGTATCATTGAATTGTTGTATGTGGTCCCAAATGCTTAACCATTACGCCTAAGATAACGCCTTGTCTGCTCGCGCCAAGCTACCTAGAGGGTGAGCAGGGGTTATTGTTAGAGTGTAACCCCTTACCCTGACTGGAAGAAGGGATCCCTGCTTGACACAAGTCCCTACCTGTGTCAACCAGAGAACCTGGATTCTAACATTGAGTCAAGGGCACCTGAAGATGCGGTAGTTGTTGAACCAGCAGATAGCGTCCAGAGTTTTGAAAGAGGCCTGTCGCCAGGAGAGTTGGCAGACAGAAAAGAAACCAGGATGCATGAAATGGAGATGGCAAAACTTAAATTGAATGGGCAACTGGAGCTAGAAAGCAAAAAGCTGGCTCTGGAAGAGAGAAGAATCCAAATGGAGCATGAAATGAAGTTGAGGGAATTTGATCTGAAAGCTAAAAGTTTAGAGTCTACTCCCTCTGGTGGCAGCACACCGTCAGTGCAGGCAGAATTAAGGGTGTACATACCCAAGGATGTGGTTAAGGAATTTTTTAAGAATGATGACATAGGGCAGTGGTTCAAGGCCTATGAGGTAGCCATGTCTTCCCACCGGGTCCCTGAGAAAGATTGGGGAGCGGGGTTGTGGGGACGGTTCCTTAGTGAGGGGCGGGACACACTGCTAGACTTACCTTCATATGTTTATAATTCTTGTCCCCATATGAAGGCAGCATTGATGACTAGGTATGGGTTGACCCCTGAGTTGTATAGACAAAGGTTCAGGGGCTGCACAAAGATTCCTAACAGTACGGATGTGGAGTATGTAACTTTTTTTTGCAGAGCACTGGATGGTTGGGTGAAGGGTAGCAAGGTTGATGATTTTCAAGGGCTCCTTGATTTAATGGCATGGGAGCACTTGTCCAGTAATTGTTTTCCTGAGCTTCGCAAACACCTGATTGATAGTAGGCTGACTAACCCTAGAAAGCTTGCTGAGGAGGCGGACCGCTGGGTCAGTACCAGGGTCCACAAGGGTCACGTGGGAGATTCTGCCAAAGGTGGGCAGGGTCCCCAGCAGAGGAGTGGAGGGGACAGGGGTAACCAGAAAGAGTTCCCAAAAAGGCCCCAAAGTAATTCCCAAGGGAAAGGTTTTCAGCCTCCCCCACCCCAGAAAACGACCGGGGCCTGACAGGTCCACCAGTTCAAAAAGGGCCCATAAAATGTTACAAGTGTGGCACCATAGGGCATTATGCCTGTGATTTAAAGTGTCCTTTGTTTGGTAAACCAGCACCCACTGGTGCCTCACCCCGGCAGATGGCTAGTTTAGCCTTGGGGAAGAGATGGCAGTCCAAGGTGGGTGGGGTCCTGCAGAGATGTCCCTTGTCTCATTAGGAGACTGTGAGATGGTCCCCCAAACCCAGCTGCCTGATAACACTAAGAAATACAGGCAGTGGGTGACCATTAATGGCCGTAGGCTGGAACCTCTGAGAGATACAGGAGCCAGTGTGACAGCTGTCAAGTGTCACCTGGTGTCTCAAGAGCAGGTTGTCCCAGGAGCATTATATCCAGTTGTTGCCGCTGACAACACAGAGAGTCACTGCAAGGTGGCTCAGGTTCCCTTTGAGTGGGGGGGGGGTCTCTGGTACTCTTCAGGTAGCTGTGAGGCCCGCCATGCCTGTAGACTGTCTGTTAGGGAACGATTTGGAGAGCTCACCTTGGGCTAAGGTGGAGCGGAGTGCTCACCTGGAGATGTTGGGTATGCCGGATTGGGCGTGTGTCACCACACGGTCCATGGCAGCCAGTAGAGGTGCTCAAGAGGTCCTGGAGCCTGAGAGGGAGGCCCAGGGACCGGCCATAGGGAGAAAGAGCAGGGGGCGCGGGAAATCGCCCCCTGAAGTTCCCACGGTCCAGGAGGAAGCAGACCTTGAGGGGGATGCCCTGGAGCCTACAGGGGAGCAGATAGCTGAACTGGGAGACCTGCCTGAGCTGACCCATTGGCAGCAGGAAGGGGGTCCCTCCAGGGAGGACTTTTGTAAGGCACAGAAAGAATGCCCTTCTCTCATGGGTATGCGGCAGCAGGCTGCAGACCAGGCCGCAGGTGATCAGTCTGGGTCACATTTCATTTACTGGGAGAACGACCTCCTATATACAGAGCCTAAGGTTTCTGAGCCTGGGTCAGCCCGTGCGCTGGTGGTACCCCAGGACATCAGTGCCTTCCTACTGGGGCTGGCTCACGATGTGCCATTGGCAGGACATTTGGGGCAGGACAAGACCTTTGAAAGGCTTGTCACCCACTTTTATTGGCCCCAAATGCGCAGGAGTTAAGACACTCACTGCAGGACATGTCAGACTTGCCAGGCAAGTGGAAAGAGTGGAAGGAAGCAGAAGGCTCCACTCCAGCCATTCCCTGTGGTCGGTACCCCATTCCAGTGAGTGGGGATTGACATTGTGAGGCCACTGGACCCCAGGACAGCCATGGGCAACAGGTTTATCCTGGTCCTGGTGGACCATGCCACCCAGTACCCGGAAGCCATCCCCCTAAGGACAGTGACAGCCCCCGTGGTGGGACGTGCACTGATGGGAATTTTCTCCAGAGTGGGATTCCCTCTAGAGGTGGTGTCTGACCGGGGTACCAATTTCATTTCCAAATATATGAAATCCCTTTGGCAAGAGTGTGGTGTAACCTACAAGTTCACCACACCTTACCACCCCCAAGGAAACGGGTTGGTTGAGAGATTCAACCGTACCCTCAAGGGCATGATAATGGGTCTGGAAGAACCCATGAGGCGTAAGTGGGACGTCCTCTTGCCATGCCTTTTCTTTGCGTACCGCGAGGTGCCACAGAAGTCCCTAGGGTTCAGCCCCTTTGAGCTCCTGTATGGCCACCCAGTGAGAGGACCTCTAAGTCTGGTCAAGGAAGGCTGGGAGCAATCTCCCAGGAAACCTCCCCAGAATGTATATAGCTACATGCTGGCCTTCAGGAATCAGACTAGGCGATTCAGGCAACTTGCTGAGGCAAATCTGGAAGCCAGCCAGGAGGAGATGAAGCGATGGTATGACCAGAATGCCACTCTGGAAGAGCTTCAGCCTGGACAGAAGGTGTGGGTCTTGGCCCCCGTGGAGCCGTCTGCGCTCCAGGATAAGTGGATCGGTCTCTTTGAGGTTGTGAAGCGCAAGAGTCCTCTTACCTATTTGGTGGACCTGTGGTCTCCAAGGAACCCCTTACGGGTCCTTCATGTCAACCGTCTCAAGCCCCACATGGAGAGGTCCCAAGTGGGCATGCTCTTGGCAACAGATGCTGGGATGGAAGAGGAGACCGAGCCTCTTCCTGACCTCCTGTCAGCCCAGGAGCAAGATAGGTCAGTGGATGGTGTCATCGTCTCGTCCGCCCTGACCCATGAGCAACAGAATGATTGTCGCCAGCTGCTGGGACAATTTTCTGATCTGTTTTCCCTGGTTCCCGGTGTCACTGATTGGTGCGTCCATGTTGTGGACACTGGGGATAGTACACCTGTGAGGCACAAGGCTTACAGGGTGACTGACAGGGTGAGGACATGCATCAAGGAGGAGGTCTCCAAGATGTTTGCACTCGGGGTAATTGAATCCTCCAGCAGTCCTTGGGCCAGCCCAGTGGTCTTGGTCCCAAAGGCTGCAGCGCCGGGAGCCACAACGAACTCCTGTTCTGTGAGGACTACAGAGGACTCAATTCGGTCACCAGGACTGACGCACACCCCATCCCCAGAGCTGATGAGCTCATAGATCGGCTAGGGGCTGCCAACTACCTCAGCACGTTTGATTTAACGTCTGGGTACTGGCAGATCGCCTTGACCGATGGGACCAAAGACAGGTCAGCATTTTCCACCCCCGATGGGCACTACCAGTTCCGGGTTATGCCCTTTGGGATGAAGAATGCCCCTGCCACCTTCCAGAGGTTGGTCAACCAGGTGTTGGCTCGACTGGATTCGTTCAGTGCAGCCTACCTGGATGACATCGCGGTGTTCAGCTCCACGTGGGAGGAACACTTGCGCCACCTCTGGGAAGTGTTGATGGTGCTGCGGAGGGCAGGCCTCACGATCAAGGCGAGTAAGTGCCAGATCGGGCAGGGTTCCGTGGTGTACTTTGGGCACCAGGTTGGGAGCGGCCAGGTGGCGCCCCTTCAACCCAAGATAGAAACCATCCTGAATTGGGAGTTGCCCAAAACCCAGACAGAGGTGGGAGCCTTCCTAGGTCTCACCGGGTACTACAGGAGGTTTGTCAAGGGGTATGGCAACATTGTTGCCCCCTTGACAGCGCTGACTTCTAGGAAGCAGCCCAGGAAAGTGATTTGGACTGACACCTGTCAGAAAGCTTTTGAGGCCCTGAAATGCTGACGGTCTGTCCAGATTTAGTGAAGAGGAACTCCCTGGGGTAGGGTAGTTCTCCCCACTTTTCAGCTGGAGGGGACACGTGTTAGACCTGGCACCTTGGCGTGAGTCTCCCTTCCACTTTTTGTCGCTTTGCCTCATGTGTTTTTATGGTGTTGGCCACTCAGAGCACTGTGCCACTGCCAACCAGTGCCACGGTGCAAGTGCTCCCTATGTAAATTTTATATGTTGGTTGGATTCCCTGATTGGCTTATTTGGTTTACTATCAGACCCCAGTAAAGTGCACCAGGAGTGCCAGGGCGTGTAAATACAAATGCCTCTGGTGGGCTCACAGCACTGGTTGTGCCACCCACAGAAGCGGCCTGGTAAAATGTGTCTAGGTCTGCCACTGCAGAACCTACGTGCAGTCTGGTACTGACATGCTGACTGGGCAAGTGCACACACCTAAACCTTCCCTTAACTTCATATTAGTCACCCCTATGGCAGGCCCAAGGGCAGGGTGCATTGTAAGCGGAAGGTAGGACAAGCCCTGATGTGTGTGGCATGTCCTAATAGTGAATTACAGCCATTTTCGTTTTTCACTATTGTAAGGTTACCCTGTTCTCATAAGTTAAAATGGGCTGTTAAGATTGTTACATCCTATAATCCTAACAGACCCAGGGAGCATGGTAGAAAATCAAGTTTAGTATGCCTGAACTCAGAATAATAAAGTACATCTGTTAGCAAGGTTTATTTTAATGTTCTGTGTTCGCAAACACCACTTTTAGAAAGATGGCCTTTGCTCGCCTAACCATTTCAGCCCGCCTCTGCGTGATGTGTATCTGCTGCCTGGCTTGCGTGAGTGACGGGGCGGGGGAAACCCAGATGGGCAGGGCTAGGTAGCCTGGTGGTGAATAGGACGATTGACAGGTAGATGGGTGGGAGGAGTGCACCGGGACTCTGAATAGGACTGTGCTCTGCCACCACAATGCCGGCTCCGCCCCCTGTGGAGCGTCTGATGACTCTGCCCTGCACCCTGAATGAAGAAGCCTGCATCGCGTAAACAAAGTGCTCCAGAACTGGACTGAACTAGGCAAGGGCCCCTCTGGCCTGGGAGAACAAAAGAAATGTAGTATAAATGTAGGAGCCCTGCTCCTAAGAAATCAGATCCTGCTACAAGACGAACCTCTGCCTGAGGGGAAGGACCTGGGAAAGCTGTAGGAGGAGTACTGTCCCTGACCTGGGGGATTGGACTGCAGTGGTTGCCTTGCTGCTGAAGGAGAGGAGAAAGATTGCTGAGAAACTTTACTTCAACTTGTGCTGTTTAAGGTCTCCAAGGGCTTGTGCTGAGCTTGCCCCCTGAACGAAGTCCCAGGACCAGTGGACTTCACCCCCCTTGAGAACCGCCGTTCTCCCTGTGAAGCTGACAGCGAGAAAAGTGTGCGCCTCTCAACTTGCTGTGTACTTGGGCAAGCCTGTGCCTCCCTGCCCGGCCCGAGCAACACGACTAAGGCCCCTCGAGCCGTAGCTCGCCACACAAGGGAAGGACGTCGTACCCCTTTTGCGTGCCCCCCTACCCTTGCTGAGGGCAGGCTGTGGTGCATCGAGTGGTTGGCACGCGGCTCCCCCCGGGAATACTGCCTTCTTCGCATCGCTCTGAGAACAAGGGCGCCGCTCTCAAGGTACGGCTCAAACGCCGCAACGAAGAGCGAACGCACCGTTCACCCACATTGTTCCCCTGAGCAATGCGACTGAGGCCCCTTTCGAGCCGTAGCTCGCACCGCAATTGAAAGGACATCGTGCCGTACAAACGAGCTGGAAATTCACTGCCCCGTCCGTGAGGAACTCCTGAAAGATAAAGGTACTGTGTCCCCTTCGCACCGAAAGGTGTACGCATTGCCCGGAGCATCTGCAAACGCTTGTGAGCCCCACTTGTGAGCCTCTTACAGTCACACAAACCGCCCGACGCGCACGAAGCGCACAGAACTGCTGAAATACGCTTGAACTCAAGAACTGCTTATTACAAATTGTATTGTGGGCCCGTTTATCGTTATTGGGTCTTGTGCTAAGTCTGCTTAAATATAAAATACTTATTATTGAGAAACCCAGTGTGGAGTCCATTTGTGGGGGTATCATTGAATTGTTGTATGTGGTCCCAAATGCTTAACCATTACGCCTAAGATAACGCCTTGTCTGCTCGCGCCAAGCTACCTAGAGGGTGAGCAGGGGTTATTGTTAGACTGTAACCCCTTACCCTGACTGGAAGAAGGGATCCCTGCTTGACACAAGTCCCTACCTGTGTCAACCAGAGAACCCGGATTCTAACAAGGCCCCATCCCATTGTCTTGGAAAGAGGCAATAGTGGTACCCGTGTGTAAAAAGGGAAATAGAGATGATCCGGCCTGTTAAGGGACCATATCTCTAATCGATGCCACAGCCAAGGTATTGGGGAGGGTCATTTCAGTGCGCCTCGAGACTTGGGCAGAAGCCTCTGGGTTCATGTCCCAAACACAAAATGGCTTTTGAAGGGGCATGGGGACGAATGAACAGTGCCTCAATTTGTCACTGATCATGGGCAAGTACATGAGGGCGAGGAAGGGGTCAATTCATCTCGCCTTCATGGACTTGTCCAGTGCCTTTGGCACGGTTAATAGAGAAAAATATGGGATCAGATGGCGAAAATGGGATTTTAGAAACCCCTATTTACCCTTCTGCGCAGGCTGCATGCGTCCACTACTGTTGCTATACGATTTGGGCCGGGGTGAGAGAAGACCGGGCCTATTGCCTCCATGGTGGGAGTTCGACAGGGATGTATACTGGCCCCTTTTCTTTTCCTTCTGTATACAAATGGCCTAGAGCCAGCCCTAATAGAACAGGCATTAGATTTCCCGAGTATCGGATGCAAACCGGTTCCGTTGTTGACGCATGCAGATGACACAGTTTTAACTGCTAATAGTCTACAGAAATCTTTGAACTTTTTTACTGATTTTATTTTATCATTAGATCTAAAAGGACATTTTAGCAAATCTTATATCATGGTGTGTGGCCCGAAACAAACTTAAACAAAAACATTCATTGTTAAGGGCAAGACTATCGATAAGGTGTCCAATTTTACTTACTGGGGGAATGTGTTTAATAACAAATTGAACTGGGACCACCTTGTAACAGCTAGGGTACAGCATACTAGTCGCGAAGTCGAGGGCCTATTCCGCTTTGGAATTAATCACATTATATAAATCAAAATGTCTGCCTCTCGCAACCTATGGGGCAGGAGTGTGGGGTCACCATAAAAGTAGCCAATTACAAGTCTTAGAAAATAAGTACATAAAAAGACTGCTGATGATCCCAAAAAGTGCCCAGACAGCCTTCTGCCATTCTGAGGTAGGGCTGGATTTCATATAGGATCGAATTAACATTGCCCCATTAGTCCTTTGGGCCAAAATCTGGCTGTCCAAGGACCTAAAGTTTTCAAGGAAAATTATTGAGGATTGCATGACCCTCGATAACGCCCTGACTATCCCATGGCTTAGATTTGTTAAAGAAAAATTTAATGAAATAGGTCTGTGGCACTACTATGATAATCCGGCCAGTATCCACAAAAACCTGAAATCAATTATAAAAGAGGCATATTTTGCAGTCTTGACCAATCGTCATCGGCAATGAGGATTGCAATCTCATTCTGATCGGTCCCCTTTACTACAAGTAGTTTACCTATCTTTTACTATGACTGTACAGTTTCGATTTTATATGACCAGGTTTTGACTTTGCACGTTGCACTTTCTTGTGGCCTTCCCTAAGCAGGCTTGGTGGTGCGAGAATCTCATTCCATGTCCCTGCAACAATTTAGCCCAACAAAGCACCATGCACTTTACGCTGTTTTGCACACTCTAGAAAGAGCCGAGGACAAGGTTCCTCATTCCAATTCTAAAAGAAATTCACCCTTGCACCTATCAATAGGGTTTTAATTTCTTACGTTCTTTATCTACTGCTGCTATTTGTACTGCTGTTTTAAATTTCATCAAAACTGCATTTTTTATAAGGAAACGGTATGAATTGTAAATGAAAATGGTGCTTCTTAAATTCAAGTAATTTTTTTAAGTAATAATGTTTTACTTTTAAGTCTTGAGCTACAGGAATA
This sequence comes from Triturus cristatus, assembly GCF_964204655.1. Classification (NCBI taxonomy): domain Eukaryota; kingdom Metazoa; phylum Chordata; class Amphibia; order Caudata; family Salamandridae; genus Triturus; species Triturus cristatus. The sequence goes on from NC_140592.1 coordinate 668,509,984, forward strand.
CGATTTATATTATTGTATAAACTGGACACGTCAATTTTAAGTATTATCTTGGTATGTTAAACTTTTATGGTCTAATCTGAACCGAATAAAGTTATTTGTGACTTTGAATTGTGAATACATACTAGTGACAGTCACCTATCCTCTTTAGATTCAAGTAATAGGATAATATTGTGATAGAATGATATGACATTGAATGGTTGATTCCTTAAAAAGAATGATATGACATTAAATGGTTGATTCCTTAAAATGTTTTGAGGGGTGTCCCACAGTGCATTGTGTATATATGAGATATTGACCCTGGTCCCTGTGGGCAAACAGGGTTGTCCTTGTACGACATTACCTGGGTAGAGAAGTGGTCCGTCTTGAATGGGGCACAAGACTGACACCAGGCAGACAACATGGTTAACAGTTTGTCATTGTAAAACTGGAACAAGCCGGGCATAACGTTTTCATTCTACAGTGCTGTTGCATTCATAACATATTATACCCAATATCAGTTATGCTATTCTTGACAGATCTGTGCTGCTTTTGACAGACCAAGGCCTAGTTTGACGGCCAAATAGGGTTGCATAAGCGTTTTGCCACCAAACTACACTAGTTTGAAGAGGCAGGACACAGCAATGCAACATCTACACAAGAGAACTGTTGGTGTACTGCCTCTGCATAGACACCAAGTAGAACAATAACCACATAAGCATACTTTAAAGCAAATTCTACATCTGAATTACAATGCAGACTGAGAAACTAATCACAGAGGTGATTACTTCAGGTGGCAGAGGTATGCCTCTGGTTACAGATAAATTAAATTTTCATGTGTCACATAGCTGAACAATGTCTCAGTCTACCCATAGGTCAGGCACCAGACAGCTGAGTTGTCCCTGAGGTGGCAAAGCGTCATCACCAAAGTTGTGTGGACGTTGATATGAGTGTTTAAACAGTGTGTAAGAATAGAAGAATGAGTAAATAGTGTGTGTGTCATAGTTGACTCTGGACACAGCCTAAACCATTTTTAGGTCTCGCCTAGGCAGCGCTTGAGCTGTCTCTTCGAGACATGCTGTATTCAGGATATGTGCATAAAGCTCCGCCCACTTTCCGCCCATCTTTTTAATTGGCTCCTGTCCCTGTCTTTTGTAAATGGTGGCTTTTCATTGGGCAATAGGCTTAGTAGTCCCTCCTTAGTAACTGCCTTGTCTCTTCTTGTAACCTCCCATGAGGATACCATCTGTTACATGTGTTACTCCCTAAGTCTTAATTACAGCCTCAAGGGGCTATTTTCTTAAAAGGCTTCGGGCAGGACACACACTTGGGACTAAGCTATGCTGGCAGTGCTTACTTCACTCACAAGAACATCTCACATTTATATGAGACCGTCTATTAATTTCCCTTCATCAGCTCCACATAGAGTAGAACCCAACCCGGAATTCATTCTTTTGTCATATTCCAAAGCTACTAATTTTATATATGGACATAGCTAGTTGAATGTATTTGTGGTACTGTCTTGCATGCAATGCATTATGGGTGGGATGGATTTACCATATCTTCTGCAGAGTGCAGTACCATATCTGGCCAAAAGAGGTTCCCTGGGGCCTCTTTTGGCCACATATGGTACTGCACCCTGCAACATGTCTGGATAAAAGAAATATTATAATGCCAGTAACTCCAACTTCAATAAATGCAAGACCAATTGCATTTCCAGTACAATAGGTCTCGAATTGTTAAAGTTAGGGCTGTTGGTGTTGAAAATGAAAATGTTTTTTACTCTGCCTTTTTTATACCATTGGCAATAGTGCAAAGGAAATATAATAATTTATACTGCAAATAAAAACTAAACTTAACGTTCTGCCCCATTTTTTATATTGGCTCCTGTCCCTGTCCTTTGTAAATGGTGGCTTTTCATTGGTCAATAGGCTTAGTAGTTTCTCATTAGTAGTGCCTTGTCTTTTCTTGTAACCTCCCATGAGGACACTTCCTGGTACATGTGTTGTTACTCCCTAAGTTTTAATTACAGCCTCAGAGCACTGCTTTCCTAAAGGGTTTACGGACAGGACTGCCTGGTACATGTGCTGTTACTCCCTAAGTTTTAATTACAGCCTCAGAGCACTGCTTTCTTAAAAGGTTTACAGACAACACACAAGCTTTGTCCTGTGTAAGGCTGGCAGTGGTTACTTTACTCACTAGCACATCTCACATTTATATGAGACCTTCTATTAATTTCCCTTCATCAGCTCCACACAGAGTAGAATCAATCAATCAATCTTGTCTTTATTTCGGCATATTTGCCATAAAAGAAGAAAAAAAAAATAGATAAAATATAGGTACAATACAAAACATCAATTACAGAGACAGTCAATTCGTTTCATAGGATTATAAAATTCTTTGAATAGTCCCATGTAATCAGATGACTATTTTCCTTTGGTATAATTCCCATCGCTCCTACCTCTTGTAAAAGGGTGCGTCACTCTATTTAAAACGCATATAAAAAATATCTAAAAAAGGTAAGACATCTAGAATTCATTGTTCCTATGTTATGCAATCAACCATAAATATGTGGAATAAAACGACAAAAATTGGAACCATTAGAACCTGGTTAATCAGTCTAAAAATCAATTCATTAATTAGAATTATTAAAAAAACATCGTAGACTGAGCAGGAAGAGAGGTACATCTAAACTGAAGGCGACTCAATCGTTAGCAATTTCCTTCTCTTGGTCCACATTGCTAGCAGGAATTTTGCAACAGTGAATACAATTGGTCTATTCACATCAGTTTTGAGTATCCTATATGCTGGCAAACAACCTACAAACCCCAGGTTCCTACACAGTGGGACAAGCCAATATCTCCGGATATTGCGATAAGCCGGGCAGAAGAATAGAACGTGCAAGTCATTCTCTAGATTGCAGGAGCAGCCAGGGCATTTTAGAATGGAGTTGGTTGACCAACCACATGTGAATGCCCTTAGTGGTAATGTACTGTATCTCCATTGCAAGAACAGTTTCCTGGCAAGCACGGGATATATATCGTCCAGGAAAGGTTCTTGAAAATAAACACACTTGCTAGAGAGAAAAACATCTATTAGGGAACCCGCCTCTACTTTGAGTATGGTCTGCTCAAGCTTGCTCTCATAGAACAGTGTAGAAAGTTGATTTTTAGAAATTGCAATGCCGTGCGTGGCAGGATCATCCCAAATGCCCGGCAGTCCTATCCGCCTACTTTCGGACTTGACGTACATGAGCCAGGGTATCTTCTTGATCATTTGAGAGTCTAGAATCTCTATCAGCTCCTGCCTATAATTGATTAGTTCTCGGGTTACCCAAAGCCTTCTCCAGAATCTAATGGGTTTAATACCCAGTTCGTGGGCAATTGGTCGCAAGCCTAGGTCTAATCTCAGTGGGAGTAATGGAGTGCTAGGGGGAAGGGCCAGCATTTGTCTTAAAAACTTGTTTTCAGCTAGTGTGATTTTCGCATGGCAAGCGTGGCCCCATAATTCTCCCCCATACATTACTGCTCCCCTGGCTTGGGATTTATAGATTTCAAGGGGTGGTCCAATCGGCCTAATGGTCGACTTATTCGCGAGTTTCAAGATTCCCCCAGTTATCTGCACCAATCTTAGCTGAGACTTGATTTGCTGGGGATACCACGCCAAGTCCTCACCCAGGGTTACCCCTAGATAGTCAAAGGTGCGGACTCTCTTAAGTGTGGTAGAGCCTATGCAGGGATTTGGGCGAGTGGTCTTCGGAGGGTTGAAGATCATGAACTTGGTTTTCAGTGCATTGATCTCCAACCCTCGACTAATACAAAAGGACTCAAAGCCGGAGAGAACACGCTGGATGCCCATAGGTGATTTTGAGAGGAGAAGAGTGTCGTCAGCAAACATAATTGCCGGCACTCTCCTCCCCCCAAGCCTAGGGGCATCCGTGTCCTTGACCTTATTCAGATATTCAATCATCCCGTTGATATAGAGGCAAAACAGGGTCGGTGCCAAAACACAGCCCTGTCTTACCCTCCTACCAACTGGGAATTGCTTCGTTAGAGCCCCATGCTTCCCAAACCTAACCTGAGCATAGTTCGAGTCATGGAGCCTGGTCAGGATGTGCAACAGGTGGTGTGGCAGGCCCAATTCATCCAACACACTCCATAGCTTGTGTCGTGGAACCAGGTCGAAGGCCGCACGGAGGTCCACGAACACTGTATAAAGACGTCCACCCTCTATGGTGACTGTCTTCCAGTATATAGGGCATAAGCGGAAGATCTGGTCAACAGTTGATGTATTTTTCCTGAACCCCGCTTGGAAGGGGCTCAGCACTGAGTGCTCCTCCAACCAGTCCTGAAGATGATCTAATATCAGCCTGGCAAATATTTTCTGAGGAACATCTATCAGGCTGATTGGCCTGTAGTTGGCTGGGAGAAGAGCAGAACCCTTTTTGAAGATAGGGACTATCTCTGCTCCCAGCCAAGTACTGGGCAGCCCCATCCCTCTTAAGATTGCGTAGTACAGGATGGTCAAGTACGGGGCCCATATCTTTGGCTTATGCCTAAAAAGGTCTCCCGGCAGTTTGTCCAGACCCGGTGCCTTCCCTGGCGTAACCTTCTCAATTGCTGCACATACCTCCTCGTGAGTGAACTCCAGCTGGTCTTGTTTCACAGACCACACAATAGGGGAGCTGGCTGGGTCAGTAACTGAGCTGTACAAATTGCGAAAGTGCTCCTCCCATACCTCCGCCACAATGTTAGGCTCGATAGCTGTCATCGCTTCCCCAGATCCGATATTGACAATTGCCCAAAACTCGCGATGGTTCTTGGATGCCAGGGCAGAGGTCAACTTGGACCATTTGTCGTGGTCCCACTCCGTTTTGGCAAGGTCGAGCATTCTCCTGTACTCAACCCTCCTTGCCTTGACTAGCTGTTTGTTGTTCATTTTTAGTGCCAGTATTAACCTGGTCTTTGCTTGCCTACAGGCAGCATTATACCATGAGGGCGATCGAATTTTCAAGGGGCGAGCAGGTTTCTCTGGGTTCAGTACTTCAGCCAGGGAGCCGACCAACTCCTCATGCAAGGCCAAAAGTTTGGAGTCAGATCCATTGGGGCTCGGGTGGAGAATTACAGCATTCAATTTTTCGAAAACGGGGACTGCTCTAGAGTACAGTTTTTGTAGATCTTCCGGATGATCAACTAGTCTGTTCCACCTCACCCTGCGCCTATTATTAGTCACCGTCAATCTCAGATCGAGGTCCCCAGGGCTTGGTTCCTTAATGAAAGAGAACCCGGCCATACTGAGCTCCAGGATTAGAGCATTGTGGTCACTCTCCAGTCTTGGCACCACTACGAAGTCGAGAACCCTAGGCCATAACCTGGTTTCTACCATAATATAATCCAGGTGAGATTCTGATCCTGGTCTATTAAATGTTTGTTTCGCAGGTATGTCCGATGGGAATCGGCCATTACAGGCCCGAATTGAAAATGTTAGGGTTAGGGAGGTTATTTGAATGGCCAGGGGGGACCACGACCCCGATTTCATTCCCATCACGGGAGGAATTGCCCAGGCTTCATCCTCTGTCAGCGAAATGCCGTCTCTCAAACCATTGAGAGGCTCGTAGTGGCAGTTCAAATCCCCGCCAACCACGAGATATACGCCACTCGGTATGGTTTGCAAGAAAGCAGCCAGTTCCGTGATTGTTGTTGATTCTTTATTTAAGCCGTTCGGGCGGGCATATACATTGACCAATGCGAGTTTACTTGAATTTGGCCATTCAAGGACCACACATTGGACATCTTGGGAACTAGTGCCCATCGCAGTTGCGCTGCACCCCAAGTGTGATCCAACCCATATGGTCAACCCCCCTGATGGACGGCCCCTTCCGCCCCAGCTCGCCGGAATACTGAATGAATCAAATCCCCTACGTGGGGTTTTTTCGCAGGCCCATGTCTCCTGCAAGAGGCATACATCACACTCATCAATGAATGATGCGAGTTTGTTGGAAAAACCCGCCACATTCCAGGCAAGTATTTTTAAGCAGGGGGCGCTCTATTACCTCCCTTGGGGACACACTAAGTGCCCCCGCTCCAGGACACTTGGCGGATATGGGCTCGCTAGCCCTTTCCATGTGCTGGTTACACGATATGGGGGCTTTATGTATCCCTTTGTCCTGGACAGCCATGGGCAATTGTGGGGGCAACCCAAGTTTCGGGGGTAGACATTCTCCACGATGCGACAAGGGAATGTCCGGTGCCAGTGAACCCCTCGGCATGTTCAGGAAACTTAAGCCCTGGGCCGCATCGTCTACAGCACCATTTGCTCCAAGGTCAAATAGGAGTCAATCAACTTCCTCCAGACAACTGTAATGATTATATGTCGTGAAGTTGTGGTGCGTATAGGGAGGGTAAGTGGGCCTTCCTAGGTCATGCCCTATCCTCCCTCTGTTACCCACTCTGGTCCACTTTGCGTCTCGCCCTATGCTACTATACGGGAGAACTGGGGGATAAAAGAATGACAGAGGAAGTGTCCGTATGCTTATTCCTTGATCCCTTTCTTCCCAATCGCATATGTAGGAGACCGTGCGAGGGTCCCCAAAATTGACCACCACACAGTCTCCCCCAATGCGCTTCGGGCCTTGTCCCACCCATGAGACCCTCCTAACCATAATTATTTTGCTTGTTGCATGAGTTGGGAGTGGCCTATGCTTATTGAGCCAATCCAAGGTTTTCTTTTTGAGGGATTGGTAAGATTCTCTTTGGGTAATGGTCAACTCTGGCACCCCTGTGAGGACCACTGTATAGGTGCTAGATTCGGGGGGCAGGTCAATTCTAGGGTGTGATTGAACTTCCTGGCCTCTAGAGGCTATATTCAAAGGCACAGGAGTTCCCTTTATAGTCGAGGTCTCGCCCTTTTTAGATATATCTGGGGGCGGATCACGAGTCGCCTTCTCTACTGGGAGCGACTGGGGGAGAAGGGTATCAGTTAGGGGTGCAGGGGTTAATAATTTCCCTCGTGTAAGATAGTTAGTAGTACCCGGACCAGCTGGAGGAGTATTTTTTGTTTGATTGTTTATCGAGCAGATTACTTTTTCGATATTACTAAGTCTAGTTTCGATCTGAAGCAAACTCTCCGCAAGGGGGGAGAGGATGGACTTAAGTAAATCTCCCAGATGTTGGCTTAGAGATGCTTCCCTGGAATTTAAGTCACCTAAATAGGCCCCTGTACTAGCGCCGGTTGATGGTAAAAGGTGATCAGTATCCACATTCAATGTCGCAATTACAGTCTCCCTCTTGCTACCATCGGACTTATCATTTTTATTAGAGTATTTAGGGACTTTTGGCTGTCTGCCACCTCCCCTAACAGGTCCTCATTTTCTTTTAGGGACAGCACCCTCCGTGGCCCCCCGTGTCAGCCGAACTGCGAGCATGGAGGGCTGATCTGAATCTAATGTATCCCCCTCCCCTGGCGGCCTGGTAGTGTCTAATACGCACGTGGAACTCCCTTTGCCAATCGGGTGTGGTGCTGATGGCAAATCTACGATATCTAAGTCTACGTGTGACCCTTCCCCAGGACTACCCGGAATTAAGCTAAGTGGGCCTTGACAAGTAACAGGTGATTTTGCATTTGCTATATGCCCTAGTGAAGATCTCTTGACCGCTTCAATGCCGGACGAAAGACGGCGTTCTAGAATCGATATCTCATGACCCAGCAGGGAATTAGCTCTAACAATAAAGTTGTCCAAAGTCCCGGTAATGAGCCCACCAGGTATGAGTGCCTTGCTTCGTGTCATTGTGGTAGACATTATTATTTATACAAAGTGGTCAACAAGTGTACTTTAAACTTGGATTTGAGAACAGATACTTGCTGGTCTGGTCCATCGATCCTCATTTTCAGGGCACTAATGTCAGAGGGGTGGCCCGGCCCGGTCTCCTTCGGTCCCGAACGGGCACAAACGGGCCCGCCCTTGGCCCGGGCTTCGCCCGGCGCTGTCCGCGCGCGTCCCGCACAGCGGGAGGTGTCGGAAGCAATGAAAAAAAGAAGAAGGCGGGGCGGGAAGGGGAACCAGCAGGTGACCTGCGGAATGCTGGTCCTCGCAGTCCCACCCGGCTTTCAGGAAACAGGCAAAGTCCGGTGAAGTTTTCCAAATGCGCCTCTGGCTGCGAGCGGCACCCTAAGTTTTAATTCCAGCCACAGAGCACTGCTTTCTTAAAAGGTTTACAGACAACACACACGCTTTGTCCTGTGTAAGGCTGGCAGTGGTTACTTTACTCACTAGCACATCTCACATTTATATGAGACCTTCTATTAATTTCCCTTCATCAGCTCCACACAGAGTAGAATCTAATCTGGAATTAATATAATAATTATTTTGCCACATTTCAAAGCTACTAATTATATATATGGACATAACTAGTTGAATGTACTCGTGGTACTGTCTTGCATGCAATGCATTATGGGTAGGGTGGTTTTACCATATCTTCTGCAGGGTGCAGTACCATATGTGGCCAAAAGAGGTCCCCTGGGATCCTTTTTGGCCACATATGATACTGCACCCTCTAACATGGCTGGGTGAAAAACATTGGAATTTATAATGTCAATAACTCCAACTTTGCGGGGTGCAGTACTATATGTGGCCACAAGAGGGCCCATGGGACCTCTTTTGACCACATATGGTACTGCACCTTGCAACATGGCTAGGTAAAACAAGCATTTGCAATGCAATAGGTCTGGCATTTACGTGAGTTTGGGCTATTGGCATTGTAAATGACAATGTCTTTAATTTATGTTTTGGTTATTAAAACATAAATAAAAAGCATTGCCATTTACAATGCCAATAGCTTAAACTCAGGTATATGTGAAACCCATTGCATTGCAAATGCTTGTTGATTTTCTCTGTGGGTATGGAGTACAAAGCTAAGGCAGCCTGCCAGACTTGTATTGGGCTCCTTCGGTGTATTTCTAAAGCCTTAGTAATAAGCCAGACTACAAAGTGTGGAAGGACAGGAGACAGGAATTCCCTCTGATGTGCAGAGACAGTTTTTGCCCAGGTCCTGTCCTTTTGTTCCCCTTAAGAAGGTAGCCCATCAGAGTGGTAGGAGTAGTGTGTAAAGGCCTCTCTCTCTTTTGTGGTGGTCACTAGGGTTTCTCTGAGCTAGAGATTCCTAGCTTCACCACTCCTTTCTACTGACACTCAAAAACCAATACTGTGGCTGGTCTCCATAAAAGAAATAAGCAAAAGAAGCACAACTGCCTGAAACCCACCCCAGAATTGTACCTGAAGAATACACAAATTCCATCTAGAAGCTCAGTATAAAAACAGGGCTGAAACCGCAAGTCAGTGTTCCAGGACTTCGCCTGAACAGTGTTGGAAAAAAGTCTGTGATCAAGAGTGAGTATATCTATCAGCCAGCCTCCACACTGGAAAAGGCGACATCACCTGGCTTCCTAGCATTGCTGTTAGAAGTACTGAGGATCGGCCCTGAGAAGAGGAGGCTGTCCTTGCTGCTGAAAAGGAGCACTAGAGGTAATTTTGTAGAAGTCTGACTCAGGTAGAGCCTAGACCAGCTGTCTGGATAAAGAGGAGATGGCTAGAGGAAGGACTGAACAATTAATGAGTGACACCTGAACTATGAATCTTAAGGGGAGATCAGCACTGCAAAAGCCCTGTAGTTAGCCACTGTACACCCTGCTCTCTGAATGTGTGCCCTAAACTGGGCCTCATGGTCATCTCAGCTATCCTCACTGTTTTAGGAGAGTTCTGCTTGGTTTTTCATACAGATTGAATATACATATGTTCAAGATGGGGAGTTCGGTCTGCAATGGGATCCGTCCATTACTATATGGGTCCCGTATAACTCTAAAAAGCGAGACACTGAAAAGACTGAAAATGTGACCTTATTTCTTGCTCTATTTTCGAAACTGTTCATGGTGCTGTGAAAGTGTTCCCCCATAACCTTTGCCGCCATTAACAGTGCTGCAGCCAAGGGGTCCTGGAGTGCGGGCATCATGGATAATTATAGATCTCCAACAGACTCCTGCATCACTTGCGGAACTGCTTCTTTACAGATGAAATCTGGGGTTGGTACTAATGTTGTTTGGAAATTAATTCTTCACACAGTGATCAGGGTAAGCAGCCTCACTAGGGATACAGTGGCTTGAGACTTTCAATTTGCACCTACTGACTGTATGTATCTCCTTTCTGATAGTGATATAGGCACAATTGATCTAAGATAATCCAGGAAGAGTACTTAGCCTTAGGCTGATGCTGAATTAATCGTAACACTCTGAAGCATTACCCTTTTAGGTTTCACCTGCACAGTGCTTGGGAAATCTTTTGTAATTAAAAAGAAATATTAAAAGGGGCTTATATCCCGCCCATTACTTACCATTCATAGGCTGTGCCTTTCACTCTCATTTTCTTGCTTCTCACTTGTCAGCAGCAGCTTCTCAAGTAATCAGGCTGTAGTCCTCTCTTTTTTCCTGGCTTTGGCTGTTACCTGGAGCTTGGACCAAGTACCCTTTCCAATTGGCGGTCAATGGCTGGCAGCCAATATCCTTCCACTGGCCGTATGCTTTGAGGTACTTTGTAAAAAAAAATTCATCCCTGCACTCCATACGAGTGCCTGTGTTCTGTCTTTCCACTGCTCATTGTTTGTGCTCCCTATCACCTACCCCCTCTAGCTGTTGTTTCCCACACTCCCTTGTGTTTGATTACACCTACCTCCCTCTGTCTTTTCTTTTAAAAAATATTTTTAGTTATTTTACATAGCACAAACTCGACACAAAGATATCGGAGCACTTAACACAAGTACCAATTGCATTACAGATGGAAACATTCACAGGCATGGAGAGATTACGTTGTTTGCCCAGAATCACAGGATGTTGAGCCTCCTGCTGAGACTCGTGCTGGGTTCCCCAGCTTCAAGGTTGGCCATTCCAGCCCTTACGCCACATCCTCTCCTCTCGAGATTAGCATATAAGATGGCTGCCACTCCTCTGGAATGCACAATTAAAATGCATTCCCAAAAAGCATTCCAAAGCAGCACCAGCCATCTTGTTTTTGTATGACGCTTGTATTTGAATGTACAGCAGCTGGGAACACTCTTTGGTGTTAGGTGGATGCTGTTGGAGCAGCATAATTTTAGCTCCACTCTTACACATCACAGAAGTGTAAGAGATACGTGCATGTACAGTATATTCTGGGTGCCCAACTTTATTAATGACAAGTGAAGTGTTCAAGGTATTACTGAATTTCATTTACTGTAGAAACTAGAGATTCATAAATGTTTGCTTATATTTTATGTAATGTTGCATATATTCGAAAGTTCTTTACTTGCTGTAAGCACAAACTGAGTATATTGCTGCATTTATTTTGAAGTTACACTTACACACACATATAATCTTGTAATTGAAGTGCACATTTTAGTGTTTAACCATGTTAATATAACAAGGCCTGAATTTCAAAATGCATTTTTGGCTTCATTAGTTAGAAAAAGGAGTACTGTGTATTAGTGATAGCTAGGCTCAGAAGAAAATCTTGGCAGAAGAGGAGCTAATGAACGAGAGAAAAGGTGTCTATTCATCGTGTACCAGCAAAGGTGTTTCATCCAAGGCCGTGTGAATGTCCAGGTTTCGTTAGATAAGAAAATTCGACAATGTTGCCAATGGGCACATGAAGAGTAATTCTCTTGGTTCCTGGAAGGGTGGTATGAGGATCATACTATGAGAATGTATATGTATGTTTTAAGTAATGTATGCACAGTTAGAGTTTACATCAGATCTCGTTTAGTCTTAGAGTGGCAATGACCTACCTGCTTACCCTATTAAAGAGAGTGTAAAGCTGTATGATAAACACTTGTCGTTTCTTAGAGGTATTCTACTGAAATCCTTGCTATGCTGACACCTTCCTATTTCACCGTCTTATTCCTTGAATTCCTAGAGATTTCCCAATCTTAAGCATCCTCAATCTAAACTTAGAGCCCTGATTAGATGACTTTAAACTTTTACCATTGGTACTTATGTGGTTGCCATGCTCACATTTGATGATATTGAACTGGAATTTGTTTTGTTGACTAACGGCTCCTTTTGAATTCTGTTTCTGAACAATGCTTAATTTGTATTGGTTTACATTGATCACTAATTTGTGATAAACCTTTTGACTTTAGTTACTGATTTCTGGTGCTTATTGTGAGGGCAAACGTGTGTTACATGAATTTGAACTGCTCTGTTTAAAGCAAATTCTCGTTTTTTTCTCCGCAACCCCCAAAGGTCTGTCGCATGGAAATTGTAACCGTATGCCAATGCGCCATCAAGGTGGTAATAGAGGATGGTTGTTTGTTGAGGTAAAGAGAGTTAGAGTATCCCATTCTAAATTTCCCAAACCCATTCTGAGTCTCTAAAGCCCATGGAATTCCACAGTGGAGGAGACACTTGTGACTGGGGACAAGTGAGTATTAATAGGTTTGTACGTTGCTACTGCTTATGTTTTGTTTCCAGTGTTCTGCAGAGATTGTGTAGTGTGATGTAGTAATGTTTTGAGTTGTTGTGTGAGTGTGGTGTTTAATGCAGAGAAGTTGAAGTTCATGTAGCCTAAGATCCAGGGATGATGTTAAAAAGTGTCGAAGACACTATATTGTAATCGACTGCTTGGTTTTATGGTGCTCGTCATGAAACCTTGTCGATGGCACAATTGAGATAGGGTCATTTATGTTTGTATAAGAGTAAGGTGTGGTTGGTATGGTGGATCCTAGTGCACAGGGAAAACTGTATCAATCTAGGTGATGCCCTCTGGTCAAGGTTTCACTCAAGTGTGTGTCTCTGAGTAGGTTGGAATGTGTTGCTCCAAACCATTTCTTGTATGATTGAATACTATGGATTTCTTTAGTGGAGCAGACAAAGTTGTATGAAGTAGCTCTTTTGTGCTTTGTTTTGTGTGCTTAATGCGGAGATAGAGGGTGTTCGCTAAAATTGGTAAAGGAGGGTGGACTGCTGAGAGGAGTGAGGTTGAAGTCACAGTGTGTCGAGCTGGGATTGGTTGGTCTTGAGCCGCACTGAGATTGGTTGTCTACATCATAGAACGCAATGCTGGTATTGACGCCTGAATGAGAACTGTGGGTAAAGAATATTTTTCTGGTTTGAAATGAAAAGATTTATCGCAACTTTTGATTTATATCGGAAAAAGAAATTCTTTAAGGCTATGCGAGATCTGTTCAGGGGAGATGTGAGAACACTTATTCGAGAGGAAGAAGAGGCACCACCTGAAGTAACGCCTGGTCAATACATGACTATAAATGTGGGCCTTCACACATGTATTTGGCTTAACCAATGACATAAGATGACCGAGAAAAAGGGTGCATTGATGTTTCCATGATATGATACCTTTAATTTGAGAATCATTGAAACTCTGAAAAGGATACTATATGAAATTAAGCCCCCTCTTAACCCTGCACAATATGAAGCACTTAATGCTTGGGAGTGAGCAGCTCATGATAGGCAAGAGGAAAGATATCAGGAAAGAGCCAGAAAAGAGGTGCTGATGCTAGGTGGGGTGCAGAACAGAAGAAGTGGAGAACTGATATGATAGAGGGAGCTAGATTGTCCCCTGTATCGACAAGTGTAGGAACAGGAAAGGAAAGAAAGAGAAGAAGAAGAACAAGGGGGGGGGAACAGGACAGAAGATGTAGAGAGTGAGGACGCAGCTTGTAATAGTGATTCTAGTGACAATCTTTGGAATGTGTTGTTGTTGGAGCGTCTACCTTTGTACAATGAACCCAATTGAGAGGGAATAAGTGGTGCAGATACCAGTGAAAACCCAGAAGTAGCTACCGCACCAACAAATACAAATCTCAATCAGATTGGAGAGAGCACAGGGATTAATACTACTTTTAACCCTAATATTTTGAATGCCCCAGATGCACTTACTGTCCCAGTTACTATCGGTTCCGTAGTTCCTCTGAATAATCCTGGATAGACAGGAAACACAACACAAAATTTGGCAGTTCCTACTGGAATGGGTGCGTCACTTAATACTTATATGGACCTGAGAAAAGGAGGACTTTCTCAAGCTTCTTTAGTCACAACTTAAGAGGGTACCCCTTGTGGTGCAAGTGCAGATGCAACTATGAACCATATATGATTCACCCCAACAGGAGGACTTGCTCAAAGGTCACAGAGCACTGGCATGTGTTTTTGGACTTTAACTCCAAGTGTTAAGCACAGTACTCCCAAAAAAGGGACAACGTCTAATGCCCCTGTGGCGCAGATGGGTCCTACTGTGAAAGAATTTGATGACTGGAATAAAAACATGTTTAGCCCCCAAGAGAAGGTGAGATATCAGGATTGAATGAAGAGGTAATTCACTCCCCAATGAGAGAAAATACAGTGGACGTGGCAAAGTTAAAGCTAGAACTGGATGAAATGACAATTGGCAACCTTGAGTTGTCCTAATTAGATAAATACCAAGGTAGCGAACTTGTGTGCATGTGTTAAGGATGTTACCAGACATGCAGGACAGACTCAGAAAAGGTTATCAGAATTAGCTCAGAAGTATGAAATCGATTTAATTAGGACAATGTCTTTGCAGAAGTGCTACTGTGTATGCTTCGACAAGATCAATATCACTAGTATGAGAACATTAGGAATGAGACAGTAGATAAAGGAACTAATTAGTAGCATACGAAAATAGAGTGTGCTGGATAAATGGGAAGGTAGATGGCCAAAAACAGAGAAAGAGTCCCCAAGAAATCCAGCGACAGGTGCCCCGTCGCCGTTAGTGTTAAAAAAGTAGCAGCAAGTGATGACTTATTTAAAATTGAAAATACCAGCTAAAGAGATTGATTGGGTCAAGATTGACAGGCCGGCCCAAGAGCCCAAGGAATCAGTGCATCCTTATTAGGAGAGATTTTTGCAGGTTTTTAAACAGTACAATGAGATGGAAATTCTTGAGCTGAAAGATATGGGAAACTTTGTGTTTCAGTTTGTGACAGGATTGAGGAATTAAGATGGCTTGATGATTCAACAGCATTTGATTTTCTGGGCAGAATAAATTAGTTAATGGAATTTTGTGGTACGCAAAATACTGTAGTTAGGGAATAGAGATGAAGCAGAAGCAATTGAAAAAAAAACTCATAGCGGCACAGATGAGAGCCGCACAGAGGGGAAACCCAGGTCAACCTTTAGTGGGAAATGTTGGTTCTATGCAAGGAGTGTATCAGCAGGGAGCTCCTAGAATGCAGAGTGGAAATGGGTTTCAACCACAAGGTAGAGGTCGTGGTGTTTCAAATGACCTGAGTACCTGGATTGATGTAACTACTTTGAAGTAAACAAACCCTTGTCATTATTGCAATAAGTTGAGACATTGGAAGTGGGAATGTCGTCTTAATTCCAATAACATGGTTAATGCAAATCAAGATGATCACTCAGGATTTACTCAGTCCCAGAATAATAACCATGCACAGTCACAAAATGTGCAGAGGCCAAGGCTGCAAACTTTTAATGTGTCACAAGTTCCAGTAATACAGGTTACACAAGTCCTGATGCTGCAACAGAATATGAATGGTCCTGGATTTAACTCAAATACAGTCCCACATTTGAATCAAAATTCTTTCCTGAATCAGGATGCACTTCAACAATTTCCTGTGTTTTAAGTATTTGAAAATGATGGTTCTGACCTGTCACAATTACAGTGCCTGAGGGGGAGGAGGATTGTGTGCTTGGCGCAGTCTTAGATGTCGACCAGAGTGGTCCATTTGTAGAAGGTGAGGTTAATGGCCACCCTGTATCATTCCTAATTGATTCTGTTGCTACCCGCTCTACTGTTAGAACAGTGGAAGTTCTAAACCTCTTGGGAAGAATAATCCAAGTTGGAGGAGTTGCAAATCATCAAACGACTAGCACAGTGACAAAGGAAGCTGTTTAAAGAGAGTCCTTTAAGGAGAATCGCTGGTTTGTGATGGGTGTTTGGGGTCCTGTAAGTCTGCTTGGATGCCACCTGTGACAAAAACGGAAATGCACCATTTATTGTACCCCAAAGGGCATGGAGTTTCAGACCCATGATGAGTTAGTTGCCTTCACATTGGCAAAGGATGGTCCAGACACCGGATTGTTTTTCTTGAGGACAAATGACAATTTCCCCCTAGATTTGAAAGGCACTGTAAAGCTTGAGGTCTGTGACTTTTCAGGAAAAGACATAGGTCTCATCAGAGGAGTTGAACCTGTCAGCAGTAATGTAAAGCCAAATGTTGAGTACCTGTGAACCCCACAATATAATTTGACCCCTGAAACTATTGCTGGGATTACTCCTGTGAATGAGTCAATGATCCAGCAAGGCATTTTGAAAGAGATAATGGGCAGTCAATGTAACTCACCCATTATGGGCTTGCAGAAGCGTAGCAGTAAATACCGCAAAGTACAGGATTTGAGAAAGATCAATACCATCACTGTCCCATATTTTCCTGTGGTACCGAATCCAGCTGTGATTTTATTTCAAATTTCATGTGAGGCTGAGTTGTTCACTGTTAACAACCTTTGTCAGGCATTTTCTCCATACCTTTTGTTAGACCTGGCATCCTTGGCGTGGTTTTCCCCGGTCTTTTTGCCTCTGCCTTTTGTATTTAAGCTGTGTGCTGGATATCGTTTTTGCTGGTCTAGATGCTTTGGGCACTTTGCCACTGCTGATCAGTGACAAAGTGCAAGTGATCCCCATGTCAATTGTGCGTATGGATTGGGGTTTCAATGATTGGCTGGTTTGACTTACTACTAAGTCCCTAGTTCAGTGCACTGTGTTTGGTCAGGGACTGTAAGTCAAAAGCTGCTTGTGGGCCTGGAGCACTGATTGTGCCACCCACACAAACAGCCTTTCAAAGGGTTCTCAGACCTGCCACCGCAGTGTCTGCGCACAGTATTTACTGCCTTGTCGACCTGGCAAGTGGACCCACTTGCCAAGCCCTAACCTTCCCTTTTATTACATGTGAGTCACCCCTAAGGTAGGCCCAAGGTGCCCCTGGGAGCAGGGTACAGTGTATGTGAAAGGTAGGACATGTCCTGGTATGTGTGACATGTCCTGATAGTGAACTACAGTGTAATTCGTTTTTCACTATGGAAAGGCTATCTGTCCCACTAAGCTAGAATTGGCGTTTATTTATAACATCCTATACGTAGAACTTTCCAATGGAACAAGGTAATGAGATGGGAGTTTAGTATGCCTGAAATCAGAATGTATAAATTCATCTTTTAGCAAAGATGATTTTTATGTTGAGTGTTTGAAAATACCACTTTTAGAAAGTGGATCTTTTCTTGCTTAGCCATCCTGTGTGCCTCTGCTGGTTTGTTGATTGATTGACTGTCTGGCTTTGGAGTGATTGGGGCTAGGGATGTGCATTATCTTCAGAGAGCCACTGGGGGGGTGAGGTGTGGCCTGCCTTTCCTGGATGAGTCAGGGCTGGGCTGAATACACCTGGGCTGCATTTAAAGTAAGGGGAAGAAATTTCCTTGCACCTAAATAGGCCTGATCTGCCTAACACAATGCTGTCTCTACTTACTGCCAGGAAACTGGACTAGAGAAGACCAAACTGGTTTAGACTGAGCACAGAGCCAATCTGCCACAAGAGAACAATGGGAAATGCAGAATAAATATTGAGGCCCAGACCCCAGAACTGTAGAATACTTCTGGACTCAAGAGGAACCTCTTCCAAGGAGAAGAGCAGGGAAAGTACTGCCCCTTTGCTGTGTGCTGTCGGGATGGTCCTGCAGTGGCTGTTTCTTCCAAGGAGAGGACAAAAACTTTGCTGTGTGCGATGTATCCAGCTTGAAGAAGATCTCCAAGGGCTTGAAGTAGAGCTTGCCTCCTGTTCTGAAGTCTCAGGGGCACTAAGACTTCACCACCAGCTCCCCTGCACTCCATTGCTGGGAGTTCTGACCTGCCAGGAGGCGCCTATTTCCGTGTTGGGTCTCTGGGGTTTGTTGCTTCTGCTGGGAGCTGAGAAAATTCGAAGCAACTAAAGAAGGATCCACACCTGTTTCTGACGCAACACTGCCGTGCAGGAAGAATTTTCACGCATCGCCGCCGTGCCGCTGAAGAGATCAGCACAGCGCCTGCCAGCAGTTGGAGAAACCACTGCATGCCAAGTCTCTTGCACTGCTCTCCGAAGTCCGAGATCAACGCTCCGACTCCAACGCAGGCCCTGCTGTGTAGCTACAAGAACCGATGCATCGTGGGACCGTGGATGGAGAGATCGATGCAGCATCGTTGCTGCCGCCGCATCAAGAGCCAATGCCACCCCGAATCCCCACGCATCGCACTGGGTTGCCAAGTCTACAGCAACGTCGGGGCTGCAGTAGGAAACCAATGCATCACTTCCCCGCACAGTAAGAAACCAAATGCATCACCTCCTCTTCAGTAAGAAACTAATGCATCATCTTCCCTGCGTGGCAGGACAGAACCAATGCATCACCTTCCCTGCATGGCAGTAAAGAACTGATGCATCACCTTCCCTGGAGCAAGGACCCAGTGCATCACCTTCCCTGTGCGTAAGGAATCAACACATCACCTTCCCTGCTGCTGTTTTTGCTTATGATTTTGACGCATCCAAGGTACTTTGTGTTGAAAGTGTCCCATCTATAGGTTGCTATGGACAGAACTGTTTTTACCTTTTAAAAGTTATATCTTGATAACCGTATGCTGGATTTTTGTTGTTTTGGTCTTGTCTGGTTTAGATAAAGATTACTTATTATTCTAAACTGTTGTGGTATCCATTTGCAGTGCTTTCACTATATTACTGTATGTGTGCACAAATGCTTTAAACACTGCCACTGACATAAGCCTGTCTGCTTGTGCCAAGCTAACAAGGGGGTGGGCAGGGTTTGTCTAGAGGACTAACTCCCTCACCATGGCTAGAAGCAAGGGTCCCCCCATTTCTAACAACGTTGCATGAGAACAGTCAGATCCTCTTCCCATTTCAGTTCGGTAACTGTGTCTTGGCATGGTGCTGAGTCCCACAAGGCTATACAGAGAGTCCGTCTATTTTCAATCAGATCCTCAAAAAGAATCTTGAGTCCTTAATCATGCCCTGTAATTCAGTCTTAATCCAGTACATCGATGACCTGTTGGTTGCATCAAACCCACAAGAGGCTTGTAAACAAGAAATAATCGCCCTGTTGAACCACCTGGCTGAGAATGGGCATAAAGTGTCCCTGAGTACATTACAGTATTGTCAAAAGGAAGTCCTCTATCTAGGACATCACACTGAAAAGGGACTGAGGGAAGTGTCACAAGAAAGAATCTTGATGATTCTGAAAATGAATCCACCAACTACTCAGAAAGAAATCAGGATGTTTTTGGGAATGGTGACCCACTGTCGCCAGTGGATTCCCAACTTTTCCACAGTGGCCAAGCCTTTACAAACAACTGTTTGATTGCCCTTTTAGAGCTTAGAGATAATTTCTGCCATGCATCGGCTCTAGGAATGTCTGAATAAAATAAAGAGTTTTCGCTCTTTTGCAGTGAGAGGGAGGCCTGCCCTCTCTCAGTGATGACACGGTTACATGGCAGCAGTCGAAGACCCATCCCTTACTTTTCTGCTACCCTTGCTCCCGCAGCTGCAGAGCTGGCTTGTTGCCTTAAAGCCGTGGCTGCCACAGGTGTAAGCATTGAGAGGTGCGAGTGTATTGTAATGGGTCATCCCTTGACTTTCTTTGTGCCCCACTATGTAGAAATATTGTTGACCCGTACCCAAACACAGCATTTGACAAGCAGCTGACTTATGAGGTATGAGCAGATCATACTTGGGGCTGATAATGTCACCCAGAAGTGATGTGCTGTCCTAAACCCGGCTACCTTGCTACCCCTTCCTGAACGAGACAATGATGATGGTGAAGTGGACCATGACTGTCTCAATGTCACTGAACTGTGCACCAAGCCAAGACCAGATATACAATCCACTACCTGAATCTGATTTTGTATTGTTTCTGGATGGCTCATGTTTGTGAGACCATGCAGGAAATATGAGAGCTGCATATGCAGTTTGTACAGTTTCGGGCAAAATTGAAGCTTCCTGGCTGTAAGGAGTAACATCCACACTAGTGGCTGAATTGATCGCTCTTACTAGGGCGTGCTGTGTTTATGCACGGTTGAAAGTGACGATTTCCATTGATAGTCAATACAGCCTTGGTGTTGTTCCTGATTTTTGTCAGTTATGGTCACAAAGGGATTTCATGACCTCTTAAGGAATGGGGAAAATGTGTAAAGGCTACCCAGATTGTGGTTGAGAAATTTTATGCACACCACAGTGGAGATGACTATGTGACAGTAGGTGACAGATATGCTGATAAAGTTGCACAGTGCCCATGGTGCTTGTACATTTAATAGGGAGTACTGCCACAAACCAGCAGATGAGACCAAACACAACCTTTTGCTAACCACAGCTGATACATGGCAGGAGTTTAAGAGATTACAGGAAGAAGTGACAAAGACAGAAAAGCAAAGTTCAAACACAGTAGAGAGGCAACATTGCACAAGAACATGAGTAAAGTCAATATAATGTATGTACAACAAAAACAGATGAGGTATTTTCGTTGATTCTTTGAATCTTTATTCAGAAACTTCCATGTTAGAAAACAGTTGTGTGCAGCCAACGTGTTTTGCCCAGTTATGGGCTTCTTCAGTGCTGCAAACATATATAAAAAGAACTCACATTAGAGACGTATACACACAACATGATTTACATGTATTCACTATGTACAATAACACAACAGACTAATACCATGAAACACTCTTGTGATGGAACAGTAAATTTCCAGTCAAACATATGTGACCAAATATATACATTTAAAGTTACTGTTCATTTTTTATATTTGTTTATAAAATATTATCTTAATTACTTGAAAAATGACGAAGAAAAATGATCAAATATTAATCATTGTTAAGAAATTTATACATACGTCCCTATTTATAAAAACTTCAAAACATTGACGTCCCATCAATCCTTCACACATTTCTGTGACATCTCATAGAAATTTCAGTATACTCATGATTTGTGTACAAATCATTTTTAACAAAGCTCAGAGATTTGCTAAATACAACATTCGATTCTTGGTTTGTAATCATGTCATTTTTTAACAAAGCTCAGAGACTTGCTGCAGACCTTTGGATTTCTTAACCTCCAATATAGGCACATGTCTACCTCTTACAATTGCAGGCCAATAACTTTTCTTTTTTCTAACCTTGCAACCATGGGCTTCTTACTGGAATTACTAACTAAGAGAGCGTTTCTTATATATCCCAAAAATAAGTCCCAAAAATATAAAATAAACTCCAGTGATATTAGAAATGAGGAAAGAAACAGACAGCACCAATGTAGTCTCAGGAACAAATGAAAAAAGAAGAAACAACACCAATATGCAGTAGGAAAATGAATCTGCATACCCTTCACCTCACCACAGAATACTGTGATATTTCTACAGAAAATATCCGTTAGTCCTCACTTACAAAAAAGGCATGTGCTCAAATGTGATAACGAGCTAAGGATACACTTTATCATAATTCAAATGTAATTCACCTCCAAAAATTCTGCGGAGCAATGGAGAAAATGTACAAAGTAAATGGATAAATTCAATGACATTGTACACACTAATAGAATTATTGGGAGTCTCTACTCATAATCATTGATGAGATTCAGGCCACTATGAAGTATATACTTGTTCCATCTCACATTAGCAAGAGGACAGACACTTACTAGAAAGGCTAATGAGCCATAAAACTGTGTAACAGGGTAGTCCAAGAATGAACTGAATATGCGTATACACACACATACCTCGGGACACACTCCAAGTAGTGTGCTGTATCTCCTAATTCTCAATACCAGGGCTAGGTTACTCTTGGCATCCATTCATCAAGGGCTATGTATACACAAAAAAAGGAGAGAAAAATGAGATGGGGTTGATGTTTATAACCATAATTGTATTAAGGGACCGTTGTTAAAAAGTATCATCTTCGCCTACGACACCATAGAAACCAGTCTACAAGTGTCATATTTCCAATTTATATGTCCATTCTCATGGTGTTATTTGCCATGCAATCATCAATATCAGAAATTCAGAATGTATCAGTTCAAAGCAGCAGGTCTGGAGGCAACACTGCATGGCATTCCGCCCCGCTGTGCACCGCGTGTGTGATAGGTAATAGTCGCACCAAATATTTGAATAGTTTTCCACTTAAACGTATACCGCTAATTTCCCTGCAGCAACAAATCACTTATGTGGATTATGCACCATGCCCCCATCCATCAATTATCAGCCTGCACCGAACACATAATTGAAAATGTGCTAAGACATGTCACAAGCCGGTCAACCAGTTCTATATAGTCCAATACGGCATGTCACGCGGAAGTATGGGATTATAAAACAGGGAGCCGTGCATTGTTTATGTCATAACAACCACTTAAATAATTACATAATGTTCCCCAATCATACTCCGGTATTGATAAAAACATTCAAATCTATGGTCACAAATTGCTGGACCCCCACGCTATCCACACGTGTACCGGCAGTCAAAGATTCATTCGCGCACATGTGATCTTCCTGCTCTATCAAGAGGCATGTGTTCGGAGGCTGGCTTAAATACACTTGAACAGCAAACAAACTAGGCCTCTAGACCACTAACCTGATTCTCTTCTGCGCCTGCGTGGAGAATCAATATATCCGCAACGCAGCATCTTTCCACGAGAGAGTGCCCACACTGCTCCATAACATTCATATTATACTTATAGTATCCATGCGCCCAAAATATTTAACAGAATATTTAATTTTTTTATGTACAGACCTGTTCCAATCATCAGTACTCTTTTACTAGCCTAAAATAGATGTCATGGCCATTGCACGTGTGTGCAAGGTACGTCCAGTTGTGACGCCCTTTGGATCAACTACATATTATCCACCACGTCATTCCTTTTTTATATAAAATGCATGTTGTACTTCATCAAGAAACAGAAAGTTTGCTATTATACAGCCTACTTTCAAATGCATACCATAAACTGTTTCAGTGTTTCACCCTACTCCGGTTAAGAAGATGAGACCAATCACAACCTTTTTGCTAACCACAACTGATACATGGGAGGAGTTTAAGAGATTACAGGAAGAAGTGACAGAGGCAGAACAGCAAAGTTGGGTCACAGCAGGTTGTGTTAAAAGAGGTGATGATATTTGGGTTTCTGCAGATGGAAGACCCGTGTTGCCAGGTATTCTGTTGCCTCCAATGGCTAGACCATGGTCCTGCTCACATAGGGAGGGACACCACAATGCGCTTGTTTTGGCAGACCTGGTTTAACCCCTGGTTTAGGTTAATGGCTAAAGGATTGTGTCACAGATGTGTTGTGCGTCAACAGATAAATGTAGGGAAGAGAACTGCAGCAACACTGAGCCACAGGGAGATCAGGAGGTCCATTTAATAGCATGCAGTTGGACTTTATCGAGATGCATGTGTGCACTGGGCTGAGATACGTCCTGGTGATTGTGTGCATCTTTTCACATTGGGTTGAAGCTTACCCAACCAGAAGAAATGACAGTCTCACAGTGCAAAGTTGTTGAGCAAGTTAATACTCAGATTCGGATTTCAGACTTCTCTGGAGTCAGACCGAGGCACTCATTTTAATAATGAGGTCCTGAGAATGTTGTGTGCAGCATTGCGAGGAAAGCATAGACTACACTGCAGTTACCATCATGAGATTTCAGGACTTGTGGATCAGGTGAATGGCACGCCGAAATCCAGATTAGCCGGTGTGTGCTTCAATGTCTTTGAAATGGCCTGATGCTTTGCCCCTTGTGTTGATGAGTCTTCACACTGTTCCTGCTCGGAGAAGAGAATTGTCTCCTCGTGAGATAATCATGGGTAGAGCAATGAGGTTGTCAGATGTACCTGCAAATATGCTTATGAACATTATAGATAACATGCTATTTGATTACTGTAAAGGACTGGCTGACATGATGCGTTCTGTGTCTCACCAGGTTGGAGTCGCTACAGCCCCGCCACATCAGGAGCAGAGCCATGACCTCAGTCGCAAAGACTGGGTCCTGGTGAAGAAGCACGCCAGGACAAAAGTGCTTGGAGCCTCGTAGGCATTGCCTCTACCAAGTTATTCTGTTAACAACGACTGCTATCAAGTGCAGAGGTCTCCCCCACTGGGTGCATGCTTCCCTCACTCTTAGAGTTGAGAGTCACCTTGATGATGTAACAGCACCTTTCTCAGAAGTACCATTTGTGACAGAGACAAACCAGGAGCAGAGCTCTGGGGGACCAACAAGAGTTGACTGACCCTTATGAAGGATCTTGTGCATAATGCAAGTGAGAACAAGAGAATGTTGGTCAAGAAGGCAAAAGAGAGAAAGAGTGAGTTTGTCTGAGGAATGTGTGCTGTCGCTACAAAGACCTAGGTTTCAGAAGGTTTAAATGCCATACAGATTGGTTCTAACCTTATAGGTCTTTAGTACTCCCCTTAATCGGAAACTCTTTTGGGGTAGTTGCCAACTAGTTAGCTACCTTCACTTTATTTAAAAACAGAAAACGATAAACGGTTTTACTCAAAGCAGTCTCCCAAATGATCGTCAAGGTGTCTAAACTCATGTGTAGTACACCTGGGGTTTCTCAATTCGATTGTCTAGTGAGAGAACCGTGAATAGACACATGGATGTGAAAAAAATGTGAAAGAGACGTGATGGCACCTCACGTGCGCAACCCCAATTGAGCCTGCTGGCTGGTACTCGTCAGCTTTGCCCACTCTTCTCATCATCGGTAGCCATCACGCTCCAAAATAATAATAACGAGGTGTCCAAAAGATAAAGCCAACAAAAACAAGTGGTGCGACTTAATAGTGATGATTAAAAAGTGAAACAGGTACACCCACTATAGGTTCAAACTTTATTCCGCCTTAGGAGTGCACCTACTTCAATGCTTAAAAAGGTTGCTAAATACGCATACCATTCTTATATGCCAACATGTTTCATCGCCTGGAGTCTTTTTGGCGATTTCGTCAGGGAAACAACAGTCGCTTGGCACACGATAGGGACACTTCTTAAAATCACATTTGGAGACTGCCAAAAGTAAAAAACATACACACACAACACTTTACCATGGTGTTCATCCCTTCTTCCTAGATCAACACGGGCTCTATTGCATGGATCTATGAATCGTTACTACCTTACCCTCGTAGAGCCTTGGCCTCGCGTACCAGCTCAGTCAATGAGGTCACCAATAGGCTCCTTATGTGAGTCCTCGTGGTTTTGTGCGGCATTCCACCGTAATGCCAATCTGTTAATAATTTTAAACAATTACTCAAATTATTCTTGTGTGGAAGCTCTGTTTGTCAATTACGATACCTCAATTGACGCCAGTGTCATACTACTCAGGCCAAACTCTAGCTATTCCCACTCTCATCTTTTCTCTCCATGTTTATCAATACTCAACCCTGAATGCTCTATTTCAGCCTGTTATATGGTCACCCTCGCCATGCTAATGTTCGTATGTCTTCGTGTACTTAGAAACACCATGTCAGACTGCTAGTATACCCTCTGAGATGCAATCACCCTCTCTCATCGGCAGAAAAACACCGTTCTATACTTAGAAATGAGTCAGCCTAGGACTGGTTTCTAACCCGGTCTCTCAAGTTGTTAGGAGATAACTTCATAGCCTCCAGCCCTAAAACAAATGTAACATGCTGGCGCCCTCCCCTCGCACATAACACCTCCTTACCACCCAAAGCCTCACGGAGCTCCTTCTCTCCGCCGGTCACCGGTGTTGTGATCCCGCGGCTAATTTATACTTCCGCCCCCTGCGCGTCCTCCTCGGCGCGGAGCTAGATTGGGCGCCATCTTGGAATGGGGTGGTGCGAGTGTATCTCCGATCGAGCGTTCATCGCCCTGAGCCTCGAAATTGATGTCTTTTTAACGTGAGATCTTAAACCTACACTTGGAGTGTGCCCTGATGTATTAATTAATGCTTTTCAATAAGATTTTACCCAGAACAGAAAACTCCCCCACACAGGGACCTCCTCATAACAGGGCCAATACAGGCGCCATCTTGGATAGGGGAAACTCGTGTATGTCTAGAGTTTACTATTTAGCGCCAAGAGTCTCAGAATGAATTTAATTTATTGTGAAGTGATGTCTTTTTATATATAGCGTGATCTCCAACCCACCATTTGAGGTATTGTGACATGATACGTGTATTGGTGAGTCTAAAAAGGCTATTGCCCACATACACACTTCTCTTGGGAGTTTGCCTCAATCTAGGTAACGCAGGGGTCTAAGACATTGGTGTATCAATGTAATCACTCGCAGGGTCCCCCAACATGATGTCACTTGATGCGTGTATTGGTGAGTCTAAAAAGGCTATTGCCCACATAAACACAGCAACAAATCCTCCTCTTGGGAGTTTGCCGCAATCTAGGTAACGCAGGGGTCTAAGACACTGGTGTGTCAATGTAGTCCATCTCAGGGTCCCCCAACAAGACCCAAAGCCTAGGGGGTATCTCAAGTCCATGAATAGATCTTGGGTATTAATGTAGTTGGTATATTGCTGTCTATCACTGTTATTTGGTATTGCCCAATAGGGTCCAAATAGGGGTTAGCGGGGGCGTGCCTTGCTCGCTAATGTAGATGTATCTATATTTTAAATACTCAGTATCTCGCCTTACCCCATTCGATTTGGTCGTTCAATCCCTCTCGGTCGGACTTCTCTTGGAAAATCCATCTCGCTTCCTTCGAAGCCAAGATTTCTTCCACATTTTGAGGAGAGCCCATCATTCTCTCCAAGACCACCCACGTGAAGGTGTGCTTGGTGTGATGGCAGTGTTGTACCAACTTTGTCGTTAACTTGCCTGCTCTAATAGTGCTAAGGTGTTCTTGCATTCTGATTTTCACCTTCCTGGTAGTTAGTCCTATATATTGAAGGTTACATTGGCACGTTAATCTGTATACCACATTGGCAGTGTTGCAGTTACTAAAATACTTCAAATGCCAGGTTTTTCCTGACTTTAGAACTACACTTTGGGTTTTCTTCGTTAATACACACACTGAACACGACCCGCACGGGTGGTGACCAGGGGGGATGGACGACTCGGTGAACTTCTGTTCTACTTTAACCCGTGTATGCACAAGTTTATCACCCAGGTTGCTAGATCTTTTAAAAGCAAACCTGGGTGGGGGCATCTTGAAGTCCTCAGTGGACAGCAACGCCCAGTGTTTACGAATGGACTGTCGGGTCTTCGTGGCTAACGGGTCGAATGTCATGACCACCGGGAGGCAGTCTTCTGTAGTTTTTTCATTCTTTTGCAGCAAAACACTCCGGGGGGGGTTCATTGCCCTTTTCCTAGCCTGTCTGATGGTCTTCCGTGGGTATTGTCTCATTTCAAGTTTGGCACATAGTTCTTTAGACTGGTCCAAGAATGTAGTTGTCGAAGTACAGTTCCTGCGATACCGAAGAAATTGACCAACAGGAAGGTTATCCCTGAGTGCTCTAGGGTGATACGACCTGTAGGAAAGGAGGGAGTTTTTATCTGTTGGCTTTTGATGTACTTTGGAACATAGCCTGCCCCCATCTGCATATATGTCTAAATCCAGATACACTGCTGTGTGGTTGCTATAGTTCCATGTGAACCTCAGACTGGCATCCTGATGGTTAAGCCAGTTCAGAAATTGTAATAAACCATCATCTGGACCTGACCAGACGCAGAGAATATCGTCAATATATCTCTTCCAGATACGGATGTTACTCTGGAAGGGATTAGACTGATGGTATATGACGTGCTCCTCGAACTGGCCCACATAGATACAGGCCAAGCTCGGCGCCATCGTTGCGCCCATCGATGTGCCCGTAGTCTGCAGATACATAGTATCCTTATAGCAGAAGTAGTTTCGTGTGAGAGCCAGTTCTATGCATTGTAGTATGAAAGATTGTGGAGCATCATAGAACCACTCTTGTGCCTTAAGCGCATGCGCTGCTGCCACCAACGCTGCATCCTGTGGTATACAGGTATAGAGTGACTCTATATCGATGGTTACCATAAATTCATTCTCTGGGTCAAACTGCAAATCTTCAAGGATATTTAGGATTGCTGTGGTATCTTTTACAAATGATTTCTGATTAATAACTGATTCCCTGAGAAAAAATCAGCGAATTGCGAGAGAGGCTCTAGCACAGACTGGATCCCCGAAACGATTGGTCGACCAGGGGGAGGACGTTGTGGTTTATGGATTTTGGGTAAGATGTAAAATGCCGGAGTTCTTGGCTTGTCATTAACCAAGAACTCGGCTTCTCTCACTGTTATCCATTTTTTCTCCTTAGCCTCCGTCACCATAGTCTTAATGGTCGCCAACAGTTCTTTCTGGGGTTCCTGTGCCAATGGGCGATAGTTTTGGCGGACGCTGAGTAATCTCAACACTTCAGTGTCGTAGTCGATGGTATTCATAACTACTACAGCTCCTCCCTTATCTGCGCTTTTAATCGTCAGATGCTGAATATTCTCAAGGCCCTTTACTGCTTCCCACTCTACCCTACTCATGTTGTTAAATTTCGAGGTTGTGTTTTGCTGTTCCAATTGGGAAATGTCTTGCAGTACCTTATTCTCAAAGACCGTTACCTCAGGGCCTATAGTTGTATTAGATGGACAGAAATTGGATGGTTTCCTAAGTGTGGTGTTAAACACAGTTGGAGTATCCTGTGGTTTATTAGCGAAGAACTTCTTTAGTTTAATTCTTCGCATCGTTTCGTGAAGTTCAATCCTACATCTAAAGGGGTCATGTGTGGGGGTGGGAACAAACCCTAACCCTTTGTTCAACACCCTTTCCTCATTGATGGTCAGTTCATGGTCGGATAGGTTCACCACTATGTTATTCAGAGTCATAGCTGGTTCCGTCCGCGGCTCCGTGTTACTCTTGGGGAGTGGGTTTGCCATTGCTGGTTTTGATTTAGGTTGCCCCTGCCTCGACCCCTGCCACGCGGACCTCCCCCTCTGTTGCCCCTGTGGCTCTGTCCTAAAAAAGACCGGAGAAGGGATCCTAGATCCTAGGTTCTATGATGCTCCACAATCTTTCATACTACAATGCATAGAACTGGCTCTCACACGAAACTACTTCTGCTATAAGGATACTATGTATCTGCAGACTACGGGCACATCGATGGGCGCAACGATGGCGCCGAGCTTGGCCTGTATCTATGTGGGCCAGTTCGAGGAGCACGTCATATACCATCAGTCTAATCCCTTCCAGAGTAACATCCGTATCTGGAAGAGATATATTGACGATATTCTCTGCGTCTGGTCAGGTCCAGATGATGGTTTATTACAATTTCTGAACTGGATTAACCATCAGGATGCCAGTCTGAGGTTCACATGGAACTATAGCAACCACACAGCAGTGTATCTGGATTTAGACATATATGCAGATGGGGGCAGGCTATGTTCCAAAGTACATCAAAAGCCAACAGATAAAAACTCCCTCCTTTCCTACAGGTCTTATCACCCTAGAGCACTCAGGGATAACCTTCCTGTTGGTCAATTTCTTCGGTATCGCAGGAACTGTACTTCGACAACTACATTCTTGGACCAGTCTAAAGAACTATGTGCCAAACTTGAAATGAGACAATACCCACGGAAGACCATCAGACAGGCTAGAAAAAGGGCAATGAACACCCCCCGGAGTGTTTTTCTGCAAAAGAATGAAAAAACTACAGAAGACTGCCTCCCGGTGGTCATGACATTCGACCCGTTAGCCACGAAGATCCGACAGTCCATTCGTAAACACTGGGCGTTGCTGTCCACTGAGGACTTCAAGATGCCCCCACCCAGGTTTGCTTTTAAAAGATCTAGCAACCTGGGTGATAAACTTGTGCATACACGGGTTAAAGTAGAACAGAAGTTCACCGAGTCGTCCATCACCCCTGGTCACCACCCGTGCGGGTCGTGTTCAGTGTGTGTATTAACGAAGAAAACCCAAAGTGTAGTTCTAAAGTCAGGAAAAACCTGGCATTTGAAGTATTTTAGTAACTGCAACACTGCCAATGTGGTATACAGATTAACGTGCCAATGTAACCTTCAATATATAGGACTAACTACCAGGAAGGTGAAAATCAGAATGCAAGAACACCTTAGCACTATAAGAGCAGGCAAGTTAACGACAAAGTTGGTACAACACTGCCATCACACCAAGCACACCTTCACGTGGGTGGTCTTGGAGAGAATGATGGGCTCTCCTCAAAATGTGGAAGAAATCTTGGCTTCGAAGGAAGCGAGATGGATTTTCCAAGAGAAGTCCGACCGAGAGGGATTGAACGACCAAATCGAATGGGGTAAGGCGAGATACTGAGTATTTAAAATATAGATACATCTACATTAGCGAGCAAGGCACGCCCCCGCTAACCCCTATTTGGACCCTATTGGGCAATACCAAATAACAGTGATAGACAGCAATATACCAACTACATTAATACCCAAGATCTATTCATGGACTTAAGATACCCCCTAGGCTTTGGGTCTTGTTGGGGGACCCTGAGATGGACTACATTGACACACCAGTGTCTTAGACCCCTGCGTTACCTAGATTGCGGCAAACTCCCAAGAGGAGGATGTGTTGCTGTGTTTATGTGGGCAATAGCCTTTTTAGACTCACCAATACACGCATCAAGTGACATCATGTTGGGGGACCCTGCGAGTGATTACATTGATACACCAATGTCTTAGACCCCTGCGTTACCTAGATTGAGGCAAACTCCCAAGAGAAGTATGTATGTGGGCATTAGCCTTTTTAGACTCACCAATACACGTATCATGTCACAATACCTCAAATGGTGGGTTGGAGATCACGCTATATATAAAAAGACATCACTTCACAATAAATTAAATTCATTCTGAGACTCTTGGCGCTAAATAGTAAACTCTAGACATACACGAGTTTCCCCTATCCAAGATGGCGCCTGTATTGGCCCTGTTATGAGGAGGTCCCTGTGTGGGGGAGTTTTCTGTTCTGGGTAAAATCTTATTGAAAAGCATTAATTAATACATCAGGGCACACTCCAAGAGTAGGTTTAAGATCTCACGTTAAAAAGACATCAATTTCGAGGCTCAGGGCGATGAACGCTCGATCGGAGATACACTCGCACCACCCCATTCCAAGATGGCGCCCAATCTAGCTCCGCGCCGAGGAGGACGCGCAGGGGGCGGAAGTATAAATTAGCCGTGGGATCACAACACCGGTGACCGGCGGAGAGAAGGAGCTCCGTGAGGCTTTGGGTGGTAAGGAGGTGTTATGTGCGAGGGGAGGGCGCCAGCATGTTACATTTGTTTTAGGGCTGGAGGCTATGAAGTTATCTCCTAACAACTTGAGAGACCGGGTTAGAAACCAGTCCTAGGCTGACTCATTTCTAAGTATAGAACGGTGTTTTTCTGCCGATGAGAGAGGGTGATTGCATCTCAGAGGGTATACTAGCAGTCTGACATGGTGTTTCTAAGTACACGAAGACATACGAACATTAGCATGGCGAGGGTGACCATATAACAGGCTGAAATAGAGCATTCAGGGCTGAGTATTGATAAACATGGAGAGAAAAGATGAGAGTGGGAATAGCTAGAGTTTGGCCTGAGTAGTATGACACTGGCGACAATTGAGGTATCGTAATTGACAAACAGAGCTTCCACACAAGAATAATTTGAGTAATTGTTTAAAATTATTAACAGATTAGCATTACGGTGGAATGCCGCACAAAACCACGAGGACTCACATAAGGAGCCTATTGGTGACCTCATTGACTGAGCTGGTACGCGAGGCCAAGGCTCTACGAGGGTAAGGTAGTAACGATTCATAGATCCATGCAATAGAGCCCGTGTTGATCTAGGAAGAAGGGATGAACACCATGGTAAAGTGTTGTGTGTGTATGTTTTTTACTTTTGGCAGTCTCCAAATGTGATTTTAAGAAGTGTCCCTATCGTGTGCCAAGCGACTGTTGTTGCCCTGACGAAATCGCCAAAAAGACTCCAGGCGATGAAACATGTTGGCATATAAGAATGGTATGCGTATTTAGCAACCTTTTTAAGCATTGAAGTAGGTGCACTCCTAAGGCGGAATAAAGTTTGAACCTATAGTGGGTGTACCTGTTTCACTTTTTAATCATCACTATTAAGTCGCACCACTTGTTTTTGTTGGCTTTATCTTTTGGACACCTCGGTATTATTATTTTGGAGCGTGATGGCTACCGATGATGAGAAGAGTGGGCAAAGCTGACGAGTACCAGCCAGCAGGCTCAATTGGGGTTGCGCACGTGAGGTGCCATCACGTCTCTTTCACATTTTTTTCACATCCATGTGTCTATTCACGGTTCTCTCACTAGACAATCGAATTGAGAAACCCCAGGTGTACTACACATGAGTTTAGACACCTTGACGATCATTTGGGAGACTGCTTTGAGTAAAACCGTTTATCGTTTTCTGTTTTTAAATAAAGTGAAGGTAGCTAACTAGTTGGCAACTACCCCAAAAGAGTTTCCGATTAAGGGGAGTACTAAAGACCTATAAGGTTAGAACCAATCTGTATGGCATTTAAACCTTCTGAAACCTAGGTCTTTGTAGCGACAGACTGTTTGAGTGGAGGGCGACCTGGGTTTCTTTCCCTCTAGAGCTCCTTATTGTATACACGTTGTGAACGGCGGATCAGCCGCGAGAGCCCTTTTTAAGACATTCGTTGAGAAAATCTCGCCTTTTTAGATAGACACACACTTCACACCGTTCTCATCCCCTTCCGGTTTTTCCTTGTTGAGCGTACATCAACACAGACCCTAGGGGTTTGACCTCTACCCCGCAAATGGACAGGAATTGCCTTGCATTCACGGATGAACAAATCGCAGCAATCCTATCGGGTCCATCACTATTCCCTGATGCCCCCCTACTTAATGTAACATCAGCAAGGGAAGAGTGGGAAAGACTCAGTACTACTAAGAAAAAGCAAGTCAGGATAGCCCTTCATGGGGCATTAATGACAGAGTACTTAAGAGCAGGAGCAGCCCCAGCGAGACTCATAGTAAGGATTGAACCCAAGATCTTTCTGGAAGATAAAACATTCAGATTGGATTGGAGCTATATAGCCAATAAATGTACACGAGATTGGCTAATCCTTATAATCACCACTGCAAAGAGATTAAGTGAAGAGCTATTTAAGGAAATTGTTGATTTAGAGGAGAGTATAAGGAGGGACACTACCCTTGTGGACACCAAGGAACAGCTCCAAAGGATTCAGGAAGACCTGAGCGATTACAAAAAATATATGATCAATCAAAAGATCAAAGGGCTTAAAAGAAATCTTGATCGTTTTTCCCACGAATGGGCTTTCCCCTACGTGGAGGACAAATATTACGACCAAATAGTTGAACATCAATTTAGAGGAGGAAGAGGTAGGGGTGGGAAACAACAGACCAAACGTGCACCCAATAACTGGACATTCGATAACACCTCCAGTGAAGAGGAAGAGTTAGGCCCACAGTCAAACCCCCCTAGAGTAAGATTCAACGAACAGGAGACAAACAACGAAGACCTAGGATCCCTTCTCCGGTCTTTTTTAGGACAGAGCCACAGGGGCAACAGAGGGGGAGGTCCGCGTGGCAGGGGTCGAGGCAGGGGCAACCAAAATCAAAACCAGCAATGGCAAACCCACTCCCCAAGAGTAACACGGAGCCGCGGACGGAACCAGCTATGACTCTGAATAACATAGTGGTGAACCTATCCGACCATGAACTGACCATCAATGACGAAAGGGTGTTGAACAAAGGGTTAGGGTTTGTTCCCACCCCCACACATGACCCCTTTAGATGTAGGATTGAACTTCACGAAACGATGCGAAGAATTAAACTAAAGAAGTTCTTCGCTAATAAACCACAGGATACTCCAACTGTGTTTAACACCACACTTAGGAAACCATCCAATTTCTGTCCATCTAATACAACTATAGGCCCTGAGGTAACGGTCTTTGAGAATAAGGTACTGCAAGACATTTCCCAATTGGAACAGCAAAACACAACCTTGAAATTTAACAACATGAGTAGGGTAGAGTGGGAAGCAGTAAAGGGCCTTGAGAATAATCAGCATCTGACGATTAAAAGCGCAGATAAGGGAGGAGCTGTAGTAGTTATGAATACCATCGACTACGACACTGAAGTGTTGAGATTACTCAGCGTCCGCCAAAACTATCGCCCATTGGCACAGGATCCCCAGAAAGAACTGTTGGCGACCATTAAGACTATGGTGACGGAGGCTAAGGAGAAAAAATGGATAACAGCGAGAGAAGCCGAGTTCTTGGTTAATGACAAGCCAAGAACTCCGGCATTTTACATCTTACCCAAAATCCATAAACCACAACGTCCTCCCCCTGGTCGACCAATCGTTTCGGGGATCCAGTCTGTGCTAGAGCCTCTCTCGCAATTCGCTGATTTTTTTCTCAGGGAATCAGTTATTAATCAGAAATCATTTGTAAAAGATACCACAGCAATCCTAAATATCCTTGAAGATTTGCAGTTTGACCCAGAGAATGAATTTATGGTAACCATCGATATAGAGTCACTCTATACCTGTATACCACAGGATGCAGCGTTGGTGGCAGCAGCGCATGCGCTTAAGGCACAAGAGTGGTTCTATGATGCTCCACAATCTTTCATACTACAATGCATAGAACTGGCTCTCACACAAAACTACTTCTGCTATAAGGATACTATGTATCTGCAGACTACGGGCACATCGATGGGCGCAACAATGGCGCCGAGCTTGGCCTGTATCTATGTGGGCCAGTTCGAGGAGCACGTCATATACCATCAGTCTGATCCCTTCCAGAGTAACATCCGTATCTGGAAGAGATATATTGACGATATTCTCTGCGTCTGGTCAGGTCCAGATGATGGTTTATTACAATTTCTGAACTGGCTTAACCATCAGGATGCCAGTCTGAGGTTCACATGGAACTATAGCAACCACACAGCAGTGTATCTGGATTTAGACATATATGCAGATGGGGGCAGGCTATGTTCCAAAGTACATCAAAAGCCAACAGATAAAAACTCCCTCCTTTCCTACAGGTCGTATCACCCTAGAGCACTCAGGGATAACCTTCCTGTTGGTCAATTTCTTCGGTATCGCAGGAACTGTACTTCGACAACTACATTCTTGGACCAGTCTAAAGAACTATGTGCCAAACTTGAAATGAGACAATACCCACGGAAGACCATCAGACAGGCTAGAAAAAGGGCAATGAACACCCCCCGGAGTGTTTTGCTGCAAAAGAATGAAAAAACTACAGAAGACTGCCTCCCGGTGGTCATGACATTCGACCCGTTAGCCACGAAGATCCGACAGTCCATTCGTAAACACTGGGCGTTGCTGTCCACTGAGGACTTCAAGATGCCCCCACCCAGGTTTGCTTTTAAAAGATCTAGCAACCTGGGTGATAAACTTGTGCATACACGGGTTAAAGTAGAACAGAAGTTCACCGAGTCGTCCATCCCCCCTGGTCACCACCCGTGCGGGTCGTGTTCAGTGTGTGTATTAACGAAGAAAACCCAAAGTGTAGTTCTAAAGTCAGGAAAAACCTGGCATTTGAAGTATTTTAGTAACTGCAACACTGCCAATGTGGTATACAGATTAACGTGCCAATGTAACCTTCAATATATAGGACTAACTACCAGGAAGGTGAAAATCAGAATGCAAGAACACCTTAGCACTATTAGAGCAGGCAAGTTAACGACAAAGTTGGTACAACACTGCCATCACACCAAGCACACCTTCACGTGGGTGGTCTTGGAGAGAATGATGGGCTCTCCTCAAAATGTGGAAGAAATCTTGGCTTCGAAGGAAGCGAGATGGATTTTCCAAGAGAAGTCCGACCGAGAGGGATTGAACGACCAAATCGAATGGGGTAAGGCGAGATACTGAGTATTTAAAATATAGATACATCTACATTAGCGAGCAAGGCACGCCCCCGCTAACCCCTATTTGGACCCTATTGGGCAATACCAAATAACAGTGATAGACAGCAATATACCAACTACATTAATACCCAAGATCTATTCATGGACTTAAGATACCCCCTAGGCTTTGGGTCTTGTTGGGGGACCCTGAGATGGACTACATTGACACACCAGTGTCTTAGACCCCTGCGTTACCTAGATTGCGGCAAACTCCCAAGAGGAGGATGTGTTGCTGTGTTTATGTGGGTAATAGCCTTTTTAGACTCACCAATACACGCATCAAGTGACATCATGTTGGGGGACCCTGCGAGTGATTACATTGATACACCAATGTCTTAGACCCCTGCGTTACCTAGATTGAGGCAAACTCCCAAGAGAAGTGTGTATGTGGGCAATAGCCTTTTTAGACTCACCAATACACGTATCATGTCACAATACCTCAAATGGTGGGTTAGAGATCACGCTATATATAAAAAGACATCACTTCACAATAAATTAAATTCATTCTGAGACTCTTGGCGCTAAATAGTAAACTCTAGACATACACGAGTTTCCCCTATCCAAGATGGCGCCTGTATTGGCCCTGTTATGAGGAGGTCCCTGTGTGGGGGAGTTTTCTGTTCTGGGTAAAATCTTATTGAAAAGCATTAATTAATACATCAGGGCACACTCCAAGTGTAGGTTTAAGATCTCACGTTAAAAAGACATCAATTTCGAGGCTCAGGGCGATGAACGCTCGATCGGAGATACACTCGCACCACCCCATTCCAAGATGGCGCCCAATCTAGCTCCGCGCCGAGGAGGACGCGCAGGGGGCGGAAGTATAAATTAGCCGCGGGATCACAACACCGGTGACCGGCGGAGAGAAGGAGCTCCATGAGACTTTGGGTGGTAAGGAGGTGTTATGTGCGAGGGGAGGGCGCCAGCATGTTACATTTGTTTTAGGGCTGGAGGCTATGAAGTTATCTCCTAACAACTTGAGAGACCGGGTTAGAAACCAGTCCTAGGCTGACTCATTTCTAAGTATAGAACGGTGTTTTTTTGCCGATGAGAGAGGGTGATTGCATCTCAGAGGGTATACTAGCAGTCTGACATGGTGTTTCTAAGTACACGAAGACATACGAACATTAGCATGGCGAGGGTGACCATATAACAGGCTGAAATAGAGCATTCAGGGCTGAGTATTGATAAACATGGAGAGAAAAGATGAGAGTGGGAATAGCTAGAGTTTGGCCTGAGTAGTATGACACTGGCGACAATTGAGGTATCGTAATTGACAAACAGAGCTTCCACACAAGAATAATTTGAGTAATTGTTTAAAATTATTAACAGATTGGCATTACGGTGGAATGCCGCACAAAACCACGAGGACTCACACAAGGAGCCTATTGGTGACCTCATTGACTGAGCTGGTACGCGAGGCCAAGGCTCTACGAGGGTAAGGTAGTAACGATTCATAGATCCATGCAATAGAGCCCGTGTTGATCTAGGAAGAAGGGATGAACACCATGGTAAAGTGTTGTGTGTGTATGTTTTTTACTTTTGGCAGTCTCCAAATGTGATTTTAAGAAGTGTCCCTATCGTGTGCCAAGCGACTGTTGTTGCCCTGACGAAATCGCCAAAAAGACTCCAGGCGATGAAACATGTTGGCATATAAGAATGGTATGCGTATTTAGCAACCTTTTTAAGCATTGAAGTAGGTGCACTCCTAAGGCGGAATAAAGTTTGAACCTATAGTGGGTGTACCTGTTTCACTTTTTAATCATCACTATTAAGTCGCACCACTTGTTTTTGTTGGCTTTATCTTTTGGACACCTCGTTATTATTATTTTGGAGCGTGATGGCTACCGATGATGAGAAGAGTGGGCAAAGCTGACGAGTACCAGCCAGCAGGCTCAATTGGGGTTGCGCACGTGAGGTGCCATCACGTCTCTTTCACATTTTTTTCACATCCATGTGTCTATTCACGGTTCTCTCACTAGACAATCGAATTGAGAAACCCCAGGTGTACTACACATGAGTTTAGACACCTTGACGATCATTTGGGAGACTGCTTTGAGTAAAACCGTTTATCGTTTTCTGTTTTTAAATAAAGTGAAGGTAGCTAACTAGTTGGCAACTACCCCAAAAGAGTTTCCGATTAAGGGGAATACTAAAGACCTATAAGGTTAGAACCAATCTGTATGGCATTTAAACCTTCTGAAACCTAGGTCTTTGTAGCGACAGACTGTTTGAGTGGAGGGCGACCTGGGTTTCTTTCCCTCTAGAGCTCCTTATTGTATACATGAGGAATGTGTGCTGCCAACTATTCCAGAGAATACTGAGAACTCTGACCTGAGTGATAGTAAAGGCAAAGGGCTCGTACTCAGGAGATCAAAGAGCTAAAGTACACTTTCGAAGGTACTCTTCATCTGAATGGACATACTTTACAACAAATGACCAAGAGAAAGAGTTTTGGGACCTGGAGGATCAGATTGCAGGTCCAGCTGCACCTCTGTAAATATATTCTTGTGGATGAACTGTGTTTTAACTTTACCTTGCCACATAACAGATGACACAAATTATTATTAGCTTGAGCTCTAGACTGAATTTTGAAATGCGCCTTTGAAAAGAGATAATTTAAATAGACTTTGTTAAAAGAACTAAGAAGAGAACCAAGGCCCGAGTCTGCTGAAGGATCATAAGGTTGTCCCTTAGAAAAGAACACAGAGTAGGGCTAAGGAAGACTTGTGAAGACTTTGTAAATCATTTCTTGCACATCATTTGAACTTTGCTTTGTCATTTGCACATGTAGAAACTGAAAGAGAGAACTCTGCTGCTGCTATTTTCCACCCAACAGTCTGATTTTAGAAAAGGTATGGGACCAAACACCAACACTAATAGACATAGGTACATGATAGCAGGTGTAGTAATAGCTGCAGTCATAGTACTGATATGTTGCTTATAGGATTATACTCACCTATGTCTCTGAGTTTAACTGAGATTAGATCTAGAATCATTCCTTGTACCCCGAGGTCACTGATAGTAGTTTGCATTCACTGAATAAGAGGGAAGTACACATAGATTTATCTAGAGGAGATCTTTCTCCAAATGTGTAATATAAGTTGCTATATGAGTAGAGTGACACCATGGATTGTTAGGTCTACATGCAATTGCCCGCATCAGCTGAAGAGGGTGTCACGTACCATCATACTCCTTTGACTTATGGTGTTACCTGTAGCCTGTCAATGATTCTTGAGCATGGATAGGGTCATTTTCTGTATTATTATTTTTAATTGTGATTTAATCTTTTCAGAAGTTCCTATACTTAAGCACTTAAATCACCACCCTGAGAATAAAACTAAAGACTGCGGAAGGATTCCTTAACCCCCATCATGACACTAGACACTGTTTATGCATATTGAAACAATTTGACTTGTATTTTAACAACTGTAGAAAACATCTTTATAAATTCAGCTGAGAACTAAAGAAGAGGGGTGGAATCTAAATTAAAGTAAATTAAAATTTGATATCAGTAGGCTAGAGAAGAAATGTGGCAGGAAATCATGCTGCAGTGAATTTAGATTGAAAACACAAAGGCAAATTAACCAAATTTAGAGAAAAATCTACAGCAGACACAGAAAATGTGGGAGAGAGTGAATGTGAACACACCTTTGAAGCTAAAGGACATTGGGAATCATTACTGGCTGGTAAATATTATGTTATTCCTGGAGGTTATTATGTTTGTGGCGCATATACACATTTTATGTTGCCCAAAGGATGGTGTGGTATGTGTGATTTAGGCCTAGTTTTCCCAAAAATCATGTGGAATATTTTAATGACCCTGTGTGGGAACAGAAGTTTAGACCCAAAAGAGGAAGTAGTGCTGGAGAAGTAGTAGGAAATATTTTTGGTGCACTGATTCCATCTGTAGGTGTGATTTTGAATGAAATCAAGATTAGAAAGCTGTACACTATAGTGGATAAACTATGTACTGGTACAGTGGGAGCCTTATTAGCTGTGGATACTTAAATGGTTGTTATAAGATCCATGATTTTGCAGAATCGTTTTGCTTTAGACATCCGCTTTGCGAAAGAGGGTGAAGTCTGTCGGGTGTCAAAGGTTCAACAATGTTGTACTTCCATCTGGACAAACGTAATGATTTGAAGACGTTTATCAAAAACATAATTGATATGAAGGGAGATTTGAAGGAGTTAGAAGTAGCAGGTGCTTGGGAAGCAGTTGGAAATGGATTTTCTCCAATAGGATAATAGTTTGGAGTTTTGCGAAGTGGATTAGTGGGATCCATCTTGAAGTACCTTGTGATAATTGCTCTTTGTGCAATATTCCTGGTTTTGATCTTTAAGGGATATAAGAGAATAAAAGTACAGAGGGGGGTGAAAAGAAAGTGAGCAGATGTAAAGTTAGAGATTAAGAGTAGATACTATGATGACATGAAACATCTGGAGGAGTCCATATGAAAAATGATGAAGCCCATGAGATTCAGATTGGTCCATCAAATAAGATCTCTATCTTGATTGTGATGGCTTGATTCGCCATCAGAGGGGGGATTGGAGCAGCGGAATTTTAGCTATACCCTTACACGACATCACAGAAGAGCAAGCATTATGTGCACTTACCACTATGTATTCTGGGTGCCTAACTGTATTAAAGACAAGTGAAATATTCAAGGTGTTACTGAATTTCATTTAATGTAGAAACTAGAGTTTCATAAACTTATGCACATTAATGATGAAGAAATGTAGTTCTTATACCTATTGACGCTAGTGTATTATGTTATGTTGCATATATAGGTGCTTTTCTTAATGTAATCACAAACTTATTTACAGTTATACTGCTGCATTTATTTTGAAGTTATACGTGCACACACATATAACCATGTAATCGAAGTGCACATTTTAGTATTTAACCATGCCAATTCAAGTAGGCCTGAATTTTTTAATGTATTTTTCTTTGGCTTGCATGTTCGCTCCTCTGCAAATGCGGTTTCAAGGCTTCATTAGTTAGAGGAAGGAGTACTGTGTATCCGTGGTAGCGAAACCGAGAAGAAAATCTTGGCAGAAGAGGAGCTAATGAACAGGGGAAAAGATTTCTATTCATCATATATCAGCAATGGTGTTTCCTCCAAGACTCTATGAACGTCCAGGTTTCACAAGATGGGAAAATTCTGCGATGTTGCCAATGGGCACATGAAGAATAATTCTATTGACTCCTAGAAGTATGGTATGAGGATCATACAATGAAAATGTATCTGTATGTTTTAAGTAATGTACGCACTGGTAGAGTTCAAAGCAGATCCCTTTTAGACTTAGAGAAGTACAGACGTCTCTGCTTGCCCTATTCTTGAGAGTGTAAATCTATATGCTAAACACTTGTCGTCTCTTAGAGATTTTCTACTGAAATCCTTGCTAGGTTGACACCTTCCTATTTAACCATCTTATTCTTTGAATTCTGAGAGATTTCACATTCTTAACCATCCTCAATCTAAATTTAGAGCCCAAATTAGATGACTTTAAACTTTTGCTATTGGTATATATGTGGCTACGCGTGTCACATTTCATGTTATTGAATTGGATTTACTTTGTTGACTAATGCTTCCTTTTGAATTCTGTTTCTGGACAATGCTTAATTTGCACTGATTTGAAGTGATCACCAATTTGTGATAAACCCTTTGACTTTAGTTAATGATATCTGGTCCTTATTCTATGGGCAAATAGTTTAAACAAATTTGAACTGTTTTGCTGAATGCTTACTCTCTTTTTCCTCCGTCAACCACACAGGTCTGTTGCATGCAAATTGGAATTGTGTGCCAACGTGCCATCAAGGTTTCTGTCTCTCTTTTTTTTGTAAATTCCTAGGTCAATAGATCATTTATATTTACTGAAAAGGTGTAGTTACAACATGTTTGATTGTCACACTGGTGCCAAGCAGGAGATGCGAGGGAAGAACAGTTATAGATGATGACAAACACAGGGTACTGCTGTGGAGTATCAAGTAGTTGTCGCATTAATCAATCAATCAATCAAATTTGCTTTTTTCGGTTTATGCATAAAACCATAAAAGCCCAATGCACAAGTTCGTAGAACGTTGTTTAGGGTTTGCACTCGACAATAGTGCACGGTCCCCGGATATTGCTGTTCCTCATCACTCGTGGGGTCCACTCACCACAGCTTCACTGGGAACTCACAATGGTCGTCGGGAAGTCAGGAAATCCACTTCTGGGGCAGCAGGGACTTTGAACTCCGGCGGGAGCGGGAAAGTTTGCAACCATTGATTAAGGTTTTTGGTGCCTGCCAAGCAGGGGAGTCACTCCTTGACTCCAAGGGAGATTCTTCTGTCTTCCAAAGGTAGTGGAATGTCGAAGGGCCAGGAGTCTTCTTTGTAGAGCGTTGTCCAGGGTTATCTGATTTGTAAAGACAATGCTTTCTATCTTAGAGTGAAGATAGGGGAGGGACTAGCTCTATGACCACTCCTCCCCACTTCCCTTTGTCCAGTTTCATGCCAGAGCAGGGGCAAGTAGCCCCTGAACCGGTTTGAGCTGGCATTTGCACAGAGGAGCCTACTGCTCCCCCAGTGCAGGACTTCAAAGCACTCTAGGAGTGCACCCACCCAGCCCCAATACACTAAATCCTGTCTGGAAGGTGGTGACACCTCCCTGTGACAGGATGCCTTTCGTTGGGCCTCCTCCACTGCGAGTTTCAGTCAGCAGCAGGAGGGCAGCCCAGTGTCTGTGCTGGTGGCATCCATTTTGTGATGCCAGGGCTCTATAGGATTTCTGTCGTTTAGTACAGTGGGTACATATCATCCCCTCTAGAAGGGTGGGATCATACTCCCACACCAGTTACTGGTGTGGGGGTATGATTCCAAGTTGTTTGACACCAAACACGACATGTTTTGATGCAGTCATTCCAACGTTAGCATTTACCGCAAGGTTATAATGCACTTAAGAGTATATGGTTTAACCGCATCCACAAACAGCCACAGGGAATAGACCCTGCCAGCTGCAGAGGGGCCCTGCTCAGGCAGAGGCACCCCCTCACATAGTAAACCAAGCACCCTGCCCTCAGGATTGATAGGGCCTGCCATAGGGGTGGCTGATAGGTTTATATGTGTGTGTATGGTGAGATATAGAAAGCTATACCTCTGTGAGGAGTGCTAACACTGCCTCACACAGGCTGCAGTAGCAGGCCTGTGGTGTCAGATTGAGTCTGCTTCCTAGGGGTGGCATAATACATGCTTCAGCCCCTGGTAGGCCTGTGAAGTACCAATGCCCTAGGTACCTAAGGTACCATATACTAGGGGCTCATAAGGTACCACAGTATCCAATCACTAGTGCATCTAATATGCACACCAAGTCGTTTAGAGAGAACAGAGAGACTGGGGCCCTGATTAGCAGGGACCCAGGCAGATTATAGCCAGAAACCAGTGTATACATCAGAAAAAAAGTGGGGGCAACATAAGTGCAGATCCTACTCTCCTACAGCACACATAAAAGACGTTTCAAAAAGTTATTTTCAACCACTTGTAGTTCCTCCGTGGTGATGTGGCCCCAAACTTCGCTGCCATAGGAGACTGTGGCAATGCATTTTGCCTGATAAAGCTGCAACAGTGCCGCAATCAGTCTCCTATCAAGATTTGAGGCAAAGTGAAAAAATAGTATTGTTGGAATGTGCTAGATCTCCCCTCTTACTCTATGTTAAAGGCCCCCATTTCATTTTGTCGTCTATCAAGACCCCCAAGTAAGAAAAAACATCTGTGCATGGAACCAAAGTTGCACCTA
Source organism: Triturus cristatus (assembly GCF_964204655.1). NCBI lineage: Eukaryota > Metazoa > Chordata > Amphibia > Caudata > Salamandridae > Triturus > Triturus cristatus. Next base: position 668,553,714 of record NC_140592.1, read on the forward strand.
CCCTGAACTAATAATGCTGTCTTGTACAGGGTTCCCACCTGCATTACGTAGGATTTGGAGTCATTTATGGACAGATCCTAATCTTCCATGAAGGGTGAAAAAGAATGAAGCCACCTGGGGATAGTCTACCTTAGTCTCCAACAAAATCTGCTCTAGTTTATTAATATATAGATTAAACAAAAAAAGAGCTAAGATACACCCTTTGCGTACGTTATTGGGAACTAGAGAGATATCTTAAAGTCTTGTGAATAACAAACCTCAGTCTTTGTGTCATTATGGAGATGGGTAAGGAAATGCACAATATCACTGTCCTCCCTCATAGACAATAGGGTCTGCCAAAGCTTAAATCTATTCACGTGATCAAACGCGGATGACAGAGCCATGAAGGCCAGGTAGATGGTGCCAGAGCGGGCGACAGTATACTTATTGAGGATCAGATATAGGTTGAGGCATAGGGCCACTGATAACCGTATTGGATGTTGGTTAAGATGTTATTTTCGTTTGACCAATTGGTCAGCCTGTCTGAAAGCACATGACCCACCACTTTAACCACAGAGTCCAACAAGGATATGGGTCTGTAAGAGTGTGTACTGTCCCTGGTACCCTTTTTGAAAACCGGGACAATAGTGGAGGTAGCCCAAGAGCCAGGTGGACCAGCTATAACCGTTGCATTGATAACGGACGCAAGAATTGGTGCCCAGAATTTCACATTGGTTTTGTATAAGTCCTTCGGTGTACCGTCGGGACCTGGTGCATTGTTGTTGGACAGCCCGATGATACCTTTCCTGACTTCTTCAACCGAGACGACCAGGGATGGATTATCCTCCGCTACTCCTGGTAATCTATTTTTATCTGGGGGGGCATTGGAACATATCCTCGAAATTATGCACCCATTCCTCCTCTGTTATATGGGCCTCCACAATGTTTCCTGTATTCTTATTTAAAAAAGGGGTATTGATAGTGCCCCAAAACTTGGCGCTTCTCTTCAAGGTACTTGCCTCAATTAAGTCCCACCATATTTCATCCTTTAATGCTACCTTACGTCTGGCTAATACTGCTGTATACTCCCTTCTACGGGTCTTTACTAAGTCTGTATCCCTTGGTCTCTCACCTAACGCTTCTTTCAAGTTCCTGGTGGCACAGGAGCAATCAGAATTGAACCATCTAGGCGCCGAGATGGGTGATCGCCTCACAGGTGCACTGAAGAGATTTGATATTGTAGAGGAGATGACTTTAAAAGCTTCTATAATATCTCCCGAATCTGTTGACGGGCCAGTGCTCAGGGCTAGCTCACTATCATATTGGGCGGATAAAGAGTCATAAAATGACTCCGGGGTTATATGAGCACATTTTAACCTTCTTCCTCCATCTGTTACTTTCAAAACCCCTCCTATCCCTAACTCTCGGGTGGACACGCAAGAAGGCCATCTAATATACAACATAGCGGGTTATGGTCACTATGGATGCTTGCCTCGATAGAAAAACCTGAAATCAAATCAAGGGAACGGCGATGATACCAGAATAAAATCAATGATTGTACCTCCGCAGCTTCCTACGAAGGTTGGGTTGGAGACCTTACTACGTGACTCCAGTGTACACAAGGACGATGATCAATCAAATTTGTGTGATAAATCATTTAGGGAGTCGCCTTGTGTGGTATGCTCAAAGTGAATACCCTTTACACGTAAGCAACCTGAGTCGATGACGTTAGTATTCCTTAGATTCCCCACATGGGTGGATGTTAAAATCTCCGGCTGTCATAAAATTACCACGGGCTACCTTAAACCGGTCTCTTAAATAGGAGCCCCACAATGATATATAAAAAACCTTCTGAGGGGCAAGAAATTGAGTTATAAAAATACATGAGTCCCAATTTACTTGACCCTTTGTGTAATATCAACGATTGTAAGCAGGCATTATCCATAGGCAACACTGATATATTACAACCTAATGCTAAGGAAACATAAGTTAAAAGGCCAGCTTTGGACTTCCTGAGCTTGAGGGGACAGCCAGAACAAAAAAGCACTTGACCCTTCAGATGAAAATCATTTTTGATTGCCCAAGTTTCCTGTAAACAGATCAAGTTAAACTTTTTTTATAAAAAGGAGCCATAAGAGATAAAGAAACTTGTTGGCCAGGCCAGCGATATTCCATGAGATGATATTACAGCCTGTTACACCCCAGTTACTGTGGCCTTCACCAGGGTTGTCCTGTTGACAGTTTAATGACCTTTGTTCCCGAGAAGCTGTCTCACACTGTCAATCACAGGTGTCCAATGTGCCCAAAAGTTCGAAGCTATTTGATAAAACCAAGGTCGACGGGGCAATCCTCTGCCCTCTGAGTAGGTCCCGATGGACAAAAGGAAGATTCTTACGGGGCCCTGTCACATTAGAATGCCTTGGTGGGAATGGGGATTACGTCTACCTTACAACCACAACCTCTCTGTTGGTAAATGCAGTATTCTGACCTAGGGTTTATAAAAAAGCCAAGGGGAAGGGCCTTAATAGATTACAGAGGACCAAGGGAGGTATTGGTATAAGAAGAGAATGAAGCCAGGATCCTTTCTGCAACATGCAACATGTTAAAATTGATGATAACACAGTCACATGTATAGGGCTTTCTGGACCCCCCCTACCCAATGCACCCTACGCACCATATTTAAATATTTTCCTGCCTTTAAGCCCAAAGTGGTGTTAAGGGACAACCAGTTCATGACTTTATTCTTCAGTTGTCTCATTAGAAACTGCAAACATTCTTGCCAGAGTGGAGAGTCAAACTTGGCTTTCAAGCCGGTTACTCTGCAGGTACACACACTCAGTTTGTGAACTATTGGGACACTTGGCAGTGAAGTCATTCTCAGGCAAGCCAGATGATGCGTCGTCCCTGGATGCTCTATAAATCATGGAATGGCGTGGTGGTTATTTTCTGGGAAAAGAGTACATTTGACATTACTGTGCTCCTGTCAGCCATTTTGGATCGAGATAGGACCAATCAAAGAGGTTCTTCAACAGCAGATTGGTGGTAATTTTTGATTGTGATCCCCAATGAGATCTTTTGGTGAAGTGGCTGAGTCACCTGAAATAAACTGATATTCAAAGTGATTAAAAAGGTTTATTGTAGATAAATGCAGCACAGCAACAGGAACATTCAGGTGCTCAGGCAGACCCAGTGCAACGGGCTCAGACTAAGCTGAAGTTCTTAAGGTTGGTTCTAAATGGAATTAGAATGTAGAACAAAAGATAACAAGTATGGCAAAAGGTAAATGTGAGAATGTAACATACCTCCCTTATATACAGAAAATAAAAAATAAGGAAATGAAGGAAATAAGACTAAAGGGGAGCATGTAAAACTATCTAACACACTCTAACAACTTCCTGGGTAAAGATCTTGGGCGAGAGGAGTCCTTAACTCTAAGAGCAGCAAAATCATTGTGTAAAGCTGTGGTATCAAAACAGCTGTGAGGTACCTCCTGAGACCTAGTGGGAACAGGTAAATTTGAACGCAAGGGATGATCATTAAGATTAATAGAATTAGGCATGGTCCTAAAATTTTCAGGACACTTAGAAACACGTCTGACATTCCACATCTTACCATCCTGAGTTATGAGGGAATTCTTGAACACTTTGGTGATCTTAATGGATTTAGAGAACTTACTCGTACATTTCCCTAGAAAACCAGGTTTTTTTATTCTCACACATTCCCCTACTTTAAAATTGTGTTCCTTTGAATTCCATTTTTTGTCATACCATTCTTTGTACTTTTTTTGTTTTTCTTTAACCCTAATGCTAGTATCCATTATATTATTATCATTCCTAATGCTATTGTTACATTTCTCTTTAAGCCACCATGGACAAATATGAGAAACAGGATCTCTCCCTTTCAAAAGATGAAATGGGCTGACTTCAGTAATAGAATGTGGAGTACTTCTGTACATCCATAATCATTCCCTTAAAGCATTTTTCCAATCCTGTGTCTGCTTAACAACCTCAGAAATGTAACCCTTTAATACACGATTGAAGCGTTCAACCTGACCATTTTCATGTGGTGCATACAAAGATGTGATATACCTCCATATCTTTTTAAGTCAACTGAACACCATTATCACTGACAATGATTGTTGGACATCCTTCCCTTGCAAAAATGTCCTTAAAGAAATCTAACACTCTACTAGTAGTAGCCATTGGGACGAACTTAACCCCTGGCCATTTTGAGTGGTAATCTACTAATACCAAAGCATACCTTGAATCCAATGGAAGATTTAAAAAAGGGCCAGAAATATCAAAGGCCAATTTCTTCCAGGGTTCTTCTGGCCAGTCGGTATTTTTAAGAGGCGGAACATTGATTTTAAGCATTTTCTCATTTGAAATACAAACATCACATTCCCTAACAACACGATCTCTCATGCGATCCATTCCTGGCCACCAAAAATAGGATCTAATTAAGCGTTCCATAGCAGACATTCCTGGATGTGATTTATGAGATAACTTTAGGATTATCTCACGCACGCCAAAAGGTGGAACACACTTTCCACTTTTGTAAACAAATCCCCTTCTAATTCTAACTGATCTGCTACATTAAACATAGGCATGAGTTCTTCACTAATGTCCTTTCTCTTAGGCCAGCCTTCCACAATATATTTCTTCACTAATTTCCATAGAGAATCATTTTCCTCACTGGATTTCCATGACTCTTCTGATATATCTGAAAATGCGCCTACTACAATATCCTGAATAGTGGTAACAATATCTAATTCATCATCTTTTTTTTCCAAGTATGAGTGACAGGGATGACGTGACAAAGTCAGCAGTAACATTTTTTTTTCCTGGGACAAATTCCGTTTTAAAACAATATTCTTTCAATCTAGATGTTAACCTTGCAATCCTAGCGGTGGAATTCCACCCTCCACCTGGTGAAAGTATGTTAACTAAAGGTTTGTGATCTGTCCTCAATGTAAACTTCGCGCCCCAAATGTAGTTCCTATAATGTTCAATTGCCCAGACACATGCCAGTAGCTCTTTTTCTATAACAGCATAACGCCTTTCAGTCTCATTTAGAGTTCTAGATGCAAAACACACATTCCATTCTTCATTTCCACATTTTTGCGAGAGGACACCCCCAATTCCATATGAACTTGCATCAACAGTTATAACACAATGTTTGTTCATGCAAAAAGGTCTTAAAATAGGAGCATTTATGATATCCTGCTTAATCATATTGAAAGCATCTTGTTGCTCTTCTGACCATTCAAAAATGGCTTTTTGTTGTAACAACTTCCTCAAATGCTCCATTTTAGTAGCAAAATTTGACACAGACTTAGAATAATACTCGCACATTCCTGCAAAAGATAGTAACTGTTCCTTGTTCTTTGGAGAGGGAGCATTTAGAATTCCATCAAAATTAGATTTTTTAGGAATTACTCCATCCCCAGTCTATTCCACTATTCCACAATCTTTTCAAACATATTTCATTTATGAGCTTTAAGTGTCAACCCATTTTTATTTAATCTATCACAGACTTCAGACAGATGTCTTAGATGCTCTTCGTCATTGGGAGAAAAAATTAAAATATCGTCTTGAAAGCATTTTACGAAGTCATTGTTGGACCCGGCCCTTCTGGCAGGTTCACCCCCGAAACTTTTTGCTTTTTATGGGTGACTTGGTGTAATGATTTTTGGTTTCTGCGCACTTTACCGCTGTGTCCCAGGGTAAGGTGCGTGCGTGTGTTGAGGTTGGCCTGCCCTCCCATAGGAATGCATGGGGGAATGTATGTGTCCTGGTAGTTCCTGATACGTGGGGTGTGCAGGCCCGTGTTTGGTATGTGCGGACTCGTGTGATTGAATGCTGCCCGATGATGTGTGCAGCGTGCATGTACCTAGTGTGGAAGTGCCACTTCTAGAAGTGGGCACTTCAGTGTGCAGTATGAAATGTGTGGCTTGTCTGGCGATTGGCTGGTGAGGTCATGTGACGGGCTAGGGAAATCCCCAGAGTCAGGAGGAGTCACCCAGTGGTGAATGGGAGTTTAGCATACTGATGGCTGGGGAGGAGTATACCTGGGTCCTGAATAGGACAGGGCTTTCCCCACACACTGCTGGCTCCGGCCCCTGTGGTGCGTCTGATGACCCTGGCCTGCCAGTGAATAGGGAGAAGGGCTGAGCAAAACAAAGTGCTCAGGAACCAGATGTAACTGGTTCGCCCCTTCCCTGCACCTTGCAGACAAAGAATTTACTGTATAAAAAGGGGCTGTGTCCCCTTACATGGGTGTTCTCTTCCAGGATCAACTTGAGGGGGGCCTGCTGCTGCTGGGCGCCAGGAGAGACCGCCACTGGGGACTGCCTCCCTGCTGCAGGGCCCTGTGAGCTGGCCCTGGGCCCAGTCTCTGCCCCCCCCTGCACTTTGCCAGAACATTTGATTGCTGGACTTTCCCTTGATGTGCAGCGCCTGGGAGCGCTTTCTGGGCTTCTTGTAGCGCTGGGAGCGCTGTTCTGCTTTATAGCGCTGTGAGCGCTGGGATCCTGATAGCGGGTGCCCACCCCGCGATTCCGCCGGTATCTGCCGAGTTCGGCGGGTGCCCACCCCGCCGTTGTGCTCGTTGGTGAGGGAGCCTACCCCTCTCATTGCCAAGGACTTCACCGCCACGACCGGGCTTCAGCCGGAAGTCAGGCGGCTGAGGGCGGGCCTCCGGGACACCCGGAACTGATAGAAGGAGGGCGGGAGCCTACCCCGCCTCCTACGGAAGCGTCGCGGCTGGTCCAGACCTCGGCCCGAGAGTGACGATCCAGGCGGGAGCCCACCCCGCACTGGACTGAGGAAAGGAGCGCGGCGGCAGGAGCTGGTGCGGAGGGGGGCGCGAGGCACATTGTCGGTGCCTGCCCCCTCCGCGTAGAGAAGCAGCCCCGGAGTCCGCCGGGAACGAGAAAGAGCAGACGACGCGGGAGTCCCCTGAAGACAGCCTGGTGAGTGGTTAAGAGGGCTGGGGGACTCCGCGCACGTGCTGGGGGGTGCGAGGGCAGTGATCTCTCGAGTCCCTGAGAGGGACTCCCCCGTTGAAGGCGTTGTGGTTTCCGAGCGCATGGCGCTCCAACGAAGGGGGCCGTAGTGTAAGAGCCCATCGAGGCTCCACCTAAAGGGGGCACCAGTTGTTCGTGAAGGGGCGGCTCCAGATGGCAGCGGGTCGCTCCCCCCCTGGCCCCACAGTAAACGTTTAGGGCCACGAAGGCTCTAGGGGACATTCTTTTAGCTAGAGCCCAGAGAGGCTCCCCACGAGAGCGACAGAGTTGTGTTCGCAGGGCACAGTGGTGCCCACGCTCATTCCTACAGCTGCCCAGCACTTAGTGGGCAGCTGCAACGTTTAGGTGGGGATCCTCACGCTTTTGGCTGGCGCAGCTGGCGCAGCCTGACTGACACAGATCGTCCTAGCCTGGACAAGGCCAGTTGGCCTAGGGACTGCCACAGGTGGTTGCTCATGTGAGTTTCACGCTAATGTTCCTACCTGCACCTCTGAATGTATTTCTGATGCATCATGTGTTTCCTTTTATGACACCGCTGAATGTAGTTTCTGCATCATGTGTTTTCTTTCAGAACACCGCTGAATGTTTTATGCATCATGTGTTTACCTGCCCGGCACCTCTGAATGAGTTTATGCGTCATGTGCCATGTTCTGCACCTCTGAATGTTTTATGCATCATGTGTAATGTGTGTTTTCCCCAACAGGTATTGTGATACTTAGGTGGTTGTGTTCCCCTGGTACCGGTGGTACTAGGGAGGTTCTGAGTCCCTGCGTGATAGTCTCCTAAAGTGGTTAGGGTTGCGTAGGTGGTACTTTCTGGCTACCAGTAGTTACTGGTTGTGTGTTATATATGTTATTTTTGTGCTACAGTAATTTTATATTTGGTGCTAAGTGCTAAATATCTAAAAGTGCTAATTCCTGACAGTGGTCCATGTGGCCCTGTCCCCTGTACATAAATCCCTTGTAAATTCTGCCCGTGCCTGTTGGCACATTGTAAAGTGTGTGTTTTTATCTAATGTGTTGTGTATAATACAAAGGTTATTTTTATAGAATACCTTGTGTGGAGTTTCCTTTGTGGTGGGCCTTGGGTGTTGTTGCTGGGTGCGCGCGCAAACGCTTTACACCTTGCCTCAGAGATAAGCCTGACTGCTCGTGCCAAGCTACCAAGGGGGTGAGCAGGGGTTATCTTTGGCGTGTAACTTCCTTGCCCTGACTAGAGTGGTGGTTTCTGCCTGACTTTGGCGCCAGCCTTAGCCAACCAGAAATCGCCAGTTCTAACATTGGTGATCAGCGGTGGGATTTGGACTTGCGTTTGCGCTGTACCGCAGCAGCGACTGGCTACACCACAAAACTCTGCATTAGATAAATCACATTTTGGGGATTATTGTTTTTTTTTTTGAAGTTCCATTGTTTCTTCTCATAAAGGTGTCCTTTGTAAATTATGTACCCCTGTGCTAGCTCAGACACTCAGGTTCCTTGTGTTAAACTCTTCTCAGGAACGTCCGCCAAAATGGAGCCTGATTTTAATTTCTGTGGTCTGTTTAGATACAGTAGGTTGGAGTTGGTAAGGTTCTGTGAAGAGAGAGACATAGAGGTGGGTGAGTCAGATACCCAGTCCAAACTGAGGGACAACCTGATCCTTTGGCAAAAGGATGAGTGGGAGCGAGAGCGCAGCGAGGAAGATAGGGCCCGGGCCGCACGCCGAGAGGGTGGTGGGTCTGTGGGGAGCCCTGAAGATTCAGAGGAGGAGGAAGGTTACCTGACAGGGACGCCAGTAGACAGTGGAGACCGCATAGATAGGGAGTCCCTTGCTGGGTCCAGTGTCAGGAGCAGCACCCCATCCCTTTCCCTGTCCCCAGAGGAGTGGATAGATAGGAGGGAAGAGAGGGAGCATCAGCTGGCCATGGAGAAGCTCAGGTTAGAGCATGCCAGGGCGATGGCGCAGCTGGGGGAGGAGAAGAAAAAGTGTGAGACCGAGAGGGTCTTAGCGGAGGAGAGGATGGCGGAGGCTGAGAGGGCTTTCGCCAGGGAGAGATTAGCTCTGGAGGGTAAGTTGTCCCCAGAGCGCAGTGGTAGTTTTCCGGATTCACCAGTGAGGGTAGAGTCCAGTGGTGGCAGCGATAGAGAGCCCAGTGCAGAGAGTCCCATTCCCAGAGTCTGGTACCTGTTTTCCAAGAGGAGGAATGTAGGTTGAAGTTCAGGGGCAGTAAGAAACTGCCTCACCAGTCTTGGGGCACGTTTGTGGGTGAATGTGAGGATGCACTGGATGATTGGTTAAGGGTACACACGAAACGGGCTTTTGACGGACTGTATGCTCTGGTTATCAAGGAGCAGCTGCTTGGTAGTTGTTATCCCGGGTTGCGCCAACACCTGTTGAGGTATGGCTCTTTTTGCCAATGGGAGCTGGCAGAGGAAGCAGACCGTTGGGAGGGTGCCCAAGGTTCTGATGAGGTATGGGAGAGTACTTCCAATAGCAGTGGCTCAGGGATCTTCCCGTCTTGGATGGGGGTAGAGGTTCAGAGTAGCCCAGCTAGGTCCCAGAGTAGTGAGAGGGGTGTAGGGGCTCACGGCCTATCTCAGTGGAGTGGGAGTGAGTGGGTGACTTTGAGTCCCCAGAGGCCCGAAACCCAGTCTCAGAACCTGGATGGTTTCCTAAGGGAACACCAGGTTGGGGGCCTAGGCTGTCCTGTTAGGTCACTTGAGGAAGCTCGCCTAGGGTATGGAGAACCTGGAGTCTCTGTAAATGGAGCTCCAGTGGTTCTGGTGTCAGGCAGTACCGCTCCGGTAGGGAGGGTACAGAAGTCCGGCGAGAGGAGTGGCATGGGGCTGTGTTCCCCGGTGGAGGAGCCAGTGGGTCAGGGACCAGCCGGTAGGGCTGAGTCTCCTAGAAGTGACCATGGCGACCAGACGTCTGTCCTGGGGGATCTTCGCGCACTGTCAGGTGGACAGGGGACGGGAGATCTGCGCCAGGCAGACTGTCATGCAACATATGAGGCATATGTTACTCTTGGGGGGATACTGTGTGAGTCCCCAGAAGTCCTGGAGTGCCAGGCAAGTATGCAACCGAAGGTTCTAGAACAGAGGTTGGGAGACCAGTTCTCAGGGAGGGGTCCTGAACTGGTTGGTGAGTTATGTTACGGGGTCGCCTCTCAGAGGAGGAGAGGACGGAACCCTAGAAGGAGAGGTAGGGGGAGGAGAGCCTCACCCGTGACTGTTGGTCAGCTTGAGGGTACGGACCCTGGGCTGGAAGATCAGTGGATGTTTAGAACAGCCCTGATGAGGGGAAGAGTGGAAAATGGTCACTACGTGCCAGGGGTTACTACCCCCCACTCTGTGGTTAGGCAAGGACCAGTGGCGCCTAGATGGCCTAGGGCCTGGTCCTGGCCGCGGACAGCTGAGGAGTACCAGTGGGGTAGCCCAGTTGGTTCGCCGAATTCTTTTAGAAGGAATTCCATGGGTTTAGAGTGGCGTAAAACCGGAGAGTGTCCCTGCCGTTGCGGGCCTGCGTCTGTGTTTTGTCGCCCAAAGCAGGGAAGACCTTCACGGTGGTGATTGGTCTACCCTGCGTTTTGGCTGGAAGGGGGTTGTGTTGGACCCGGCCCTTCTGGCAGGTTCACCCCCGAAACTTTTTGCTTTTTATGGGTGACTTGGTGTAATGATTTTTGGTTTCTGCGGACTTTACCACTGTGTCCCAGGGTAAGGTGCGTGCGTGTGTTGAGGTTGGCCTGCCCTCCCATAGGAATGCATGGGGGAATGTATGTGTCCTGGTAGTTCCTGATGCGTGGGGTGTGCAGGCCCGTCTTTGGTATGTGCGGAGTCGTGTGATTGAATGCTGCACGATGATGTGTGCGGCGTGCATGTACCTAGTGTGGAAGTGCCACTTCTAGAAGTGGGCACTTCAGTGTGCAGTATGAAATGTGTGGCTTGTCTGGCGATTGGCTGGTGAGGTCATGTGACGGGCTAGGGAAATCCCCAGAGTCAGGAGGAGTCACCCAGTGGTGAATGGGAGTTTAGCATACTGATGGCTGGGGAGGAGTATACCTGGGTCCTGAATAGGACAGGGCTTTCCCCACACACTGCTGGCTCCGGCCCCTGTGGTGCGTCTGATGACCCTGGCCTGCCAGTGAATAGGGAGAGGGGCTGAGCAAAACAAAGTGCTCAGGAACCAGATGTAACTGGTTCGCCCCTTCCCTGCACCTTGCAGACAAGGAATTTACTGTATAAAAAGGGGCTGTGTCCCCTTACATGGGTGTTCTCTTCCAGGATCAACTTGAGGGGGGCCTGCTGCTGCTGGGCGCCAGGAGAGACCGCCACTGGGGACTGCCTCCCTGCTGCAGGGCCCTGTGAGCTGGCCCTGGGCCCAGTCTCTGCCCCCCCTGCACTTTGCCAGAACATTTGATTGCTGGACTTTCCCTTGATGTGCAGCGCCTGGGAGCGCTTTCTGGGCTTCTTGTAGCGCTGGGAGCGCTGTTCTGCTTTATAGCGCTGTGAGCGCTGGGATCCTGATAGCGGGTGCCCACCCCGCGAATCCGCCGGTATCTGCCGAGTTCAGCGGGTGCCCACCCCGCCGTTGTGCTCGTTGGTGAGGGAGCCTACCCCTCTCATTGCCAAGGACTTCACCGCCACGACCGGGCTTCAGCCGGAAGTCAGGCGGCTGAGGGCGGGCCTCCGGGACACCTGGAACTGATAGAAGGAGGGCAGGAGCCTACCCCGCCTCCTACGGAAGCGTCGCGGCTGGTCCAGACCTCGGCCCGAGAGTGACGATCCAGGCGGGAGCCCACCCCGCACTGGACTGAGGAAAGAAGCGCGGCGGCAGGAGCTGGTGCGGAGGGGGGCGCGAGGCACATTGTCGGTGCCTGCCCCCTCCGCGTAGAGAAGCAGCCCCGGAGTCCGCCGGGAACGAGAAAGAGCAGACGACGTGGGAGTCCCCTGAAGACAGCCTGGTGAGTGGTTAAGAGGGCTGGGGGACTCCGCGCACGTGCTGGGGGGTGCGAGGGCAGTAATCTCTCGAGTCCCTGAGAGGGACTCCCCCGTTGAAGGCGTTGTGGTTTCCGAGCGCATGGCGCTCCAACGAAGGGGGCCGTAGTGTAAGAGCCCATCGAGGCTCCACCTAAAGGGGGCACCAGTTGTTCGTGAAGGGGCGGCTCCAGATGGCAGCGGGTCGCTCCCCCCCTGGCCCCACAGTAAACGTTTAGGGCCACGAAGGCTCTAGGGGACATTCTTTTAGCTAGAGCCCAGAGAGGCTTCCCACGAGAGCGACAGAGTTGTGTTCGCAGGGCACAGTGGTGCCCACGCTCATTCCTACAGCTGCCCAGCACTTAGTGGGCAGCTGCAACGTTTAGGTGGGGATCCTCACGCTTTTGGCTGGCGCAGCTGGCGCAGCCTGACTGACACAGAGCGTCCTAGCCTGGACAAGGCCAGTTGGCCTAGGGACTGCCACAGGTGGTTGCTCATGTGAGTTTCACGCTAATGTTCCTACCTGCACCTCTGAATGTATTTTTGATGCATCATGTGTTTCCTTTTATGACACCGCTGAATGTAGTTTCTGCATCATGTGTTTTCTTTCAGAACACCGCTGAATGTTTTATGCATCATGTGTTTACCTGCCCGGCACCTCTGAATGAGTTTATGCGTCATGTGCCATGTTCTGCACCTCTGAATGTTTTATGCATCATGTGTAATGTGTGTTTTCCCCTACAGGTATTGTGATACTTAGGTGGTTGTGTTCCCCTGGTACCGGTGGTACTAGGGAGGTTCTGAGTCCCTGCGTGATAGTCTCCTAAAGTGGTTAGGGTTGTGTAGGTGGTACTTTCTGACTACCAGTAGTTACTGGTTGTGTGTTATATATGTTATTTTTGTGCTACAGTAATTTTATATTTGGTGCTAAGTGCTAAATATCTAAAAGTGCTAATTCCTGACAGTGGTCCATGTTGCCCTGTCCCCTGTACATAAATCCCTTGTAAATTCTGCCCGTGCCTGTTGGCACATTGTAAAGTGTGTGTTTTTATCTAATGTGTTGTGTATAATACAAAGGTTATTTTTATAGAATACCTTGTGTGGCGTTTCCTTTGTGGTGGGCCTTGGGTGTTGTTGCTGGGTGCGCGCGCAAACGCTTTACACCTTGCCTCAGAGATAAGCCTGACTGCTCGTGCCAAGCTACCAAGGGGGTGAGCAGGGGTTATCTTTGGCGTGTAACTTCCTTGCCCTGACTAGAGTGGTGGTTTCTGCCTGACTTTGGCGCCAGCCTTAGCCAACCAGAAATCGCCAGTTCTAACATTGGTGATCAGCGGTGGGATTTGGACTTGCGTTTGCGCTGTACCGCAGCAGCGACTGGCTACACCACAAAACTCTGCATTAGATAAATCACATTTTGGGGATTATTGGTTTTTTTTTTGAAGTTCCATTGTTTCTTCTCATAAAGGTGTCCTTTGTAAATTATGTACCCCTGTGCTAGCTCAGACACTCAGGTTCCTTGTGTTAAACTCTTCTCAGGAACGTCCGCCAAAATGGAGCCTGCTTCTAATTTCTGTGGTCTGTTTAGATACAGTAGGTTGGAGTTGGTAAGGTTCTGTGAAGAGAGAGACATAGAGGTGGGTGAGTCAGATACCCAGTCCAAACTGAGGGACAACCTGATCCTTTGGCAAAAGGATGAGTGGGAGAGAGAGCGCAGTGAGGAAGATAGGGCCCGGGCCGCACGCCGAGAGGGTGGTGGGTCTGTGGGGAGCCCTGAAGATTCAGAGGAGGAGGAAGGTTACCTGACAGGGACGCCAGTAGACAGTGGAGACCGCATAGATAGGGAGTCCCTTGCTGGGTCCAGTGTCAGAAGCAGCACCCCATCCCTTTCCCTGTCCCCAGAGGAGTGGATAGATAGGAGGGAAGAGAGGGAGCATCAGCTGGCCATGGAGAAGCTCAGGTTAGAGCATGCCAGGGCGATGGCGCAGCTGGGGGAGGAGAAGAAAAAGTGTGAGACCGAGAGGGTCTTAGCAGAGGAGAGGATGGCGGAGGCTGAGAGGGCTTTCGCCAGGGAGAGATTAGCTCTGGAGGGTAAGTTGTCCCCAGAGCGCAGTGGTAGTTTTCTGGATTCACCAGTGAGGGTAGAGTCCAGTGGTGGCAGCGATAGAGAGCCCAGTGCAGAGAGTCCCATTCCCAGAGTCTAGTACCTGTTTTCCAAGAGGAGGAATGTAGGTTGAAGTTCAGGGGCAGTAAGAAACTGCCTCACCAGTCTTGGGGCACGTTTGTGGGTGAATGTGAGGATGCACTGGATGATTGGTTAAGGGTACACACGAAACGGGCTTTTGACGGACTGTATGCTCTGGTTATCAAGGAGCAGCTGCTTGGTAGTTGTTATCCCGGGTTGCGCCAACACCTGTTGAGGTATGGCTCTTTTTGCCCATGGGAGCTGGCAGAGGAAGCAGACCGTTGGGAGGGTGCCCAAGGTTCTGATGAGGTATGGGAGAGTACTTCCAATAGCAGTGGCTCAGGGATCTTCCCGTCTTGGATGGGGGTAGAGGTTCAGAGTAGCCCAGCTAGGTCCCAGAGTAGTGAGAGGGGTGTAGGGGCTCACGGCCTATCTCAGTAGAGTGGGAGTGAGTGGGTGACTTTGAGTCCCCAGAGGCCCGAAACCCAGTCTCAGAACCTGGATGGTTTCTTAAGGGAACACCAGGTTGGGGGCCTAGGCTGTCCTGTTAGGTCACTTGAGGAAGCTCGCCTAGGGTATGGAGAACCTGGCGTCTCTGTAAATGGAGCTCCAGTGGTTCTGGTGTCAGGCAGTACCGCTCCGGTAGGGAGGGTACAGAAGTCCGGCGAGAGGAGTGGCATGGGGCTGTGTTCCCCGGTGGAGGAGCCAGTGGGTCAGGGACCAGCCGGTAGGGCTGAGTCTCCTAGAAGTGACCATGGCGACCACACGTCTGTCCTGTGGGATCTTCGCGCACTGTCAGGTGGACAGGGGACGGGAGATCTGCGCCAGGCAGACTGTCATGCAACATATGAGGCATATGTTACTCTTGGGGGGATACTGTGTGAGTCCCCAGAAGTCCTGGAGTGCCAGGCAAGTATGCAACCGAAGGTTCTAGAACAGAGGTTGGGAGACCAGTTCTCAGGGAGGGGTCCTGAACTGGTTGGTGAGTTATGTTACGGGGTCGCCTCTCAGAGGAGGAGAGGACGGAACCCTAGAAGGAGAGGTAGGGGGAGGAGAGCCTCACCCGTGACTGTTGGTCAGCTTGAGGGTACGGACCCTGGGCTGGAAGATCAGTGGATGTTTAGAACAGCCCTGATGAGGGGAAAGAGTGGAAAATGGTCACTACGTGCCAGGGGTTACTACCCCCCACTCTGTGGTTAGGCAAGGACCAGTGGCGCCTAGATGGCCTAGGGCCTGGTCCTGGCCGCGGACAGCTGAGGAGTACCAGTGGGGTAGCCCAGTTGGTCCGCCGAGTTCTTTTAGAAGGAATTCCATGGGTTTAGAGTGGCGTAAAACCGGAGAGTGTCCCTGCCGTTGCGGGCCTGCGTCCATGTTTTGTCGCCCAAAGCAGGGAAGACCTTCACGGTGGTGATTGGTCTACCCTGCGTTTTGGCTGGAAGGGGGTTGTGTTGGACCCGGCCCTTCTGGCAGGTTCACCCCCGAAACTTTTTGCTTTTTATGGGTGACTTGGTGTAATGATTTTTGGTTTCTGCGCACTTTACCACTGTGTCCCAGGGTAAGGTGCGTGCGTGTGTTGAGGTTGGCCTGCCCTCCCATAGGAATGCATGGGGGAATGTATGTGTCCTGGTAGTTCCTGATGCGTGGGGTGTGCAGGCCCGTCTTTGGTATGTGCGGACTCGTGTGATTGAATGCTGCGCGATGATGTGTGCGGCGTGCATGTACCTAGTGTGGAAGTGCCACTTCTAGAAGTGGGCACTTCAGTGTGCAGTATGAAATGTGTGGCTTGTCTGGCGATTGGCTGGTGAGGTCATGTGACGGGCTAGGGAAATCCCCAGAGTCAGGAGGAGTCACCCAGTGGTGAATGGGAGTTTAGCATACTGATGGCTGGGGAGGAGTATACCTGGGTCCTGAATAGGACAGGGCTTTCCCCACACACTGCTGGCTCCGGCCCCTGTGGTGCGTCTGATGACCCTGGCCTGCCATTGAATAGGGAGAGGGGCTGAGCAAAACAAAGTGCTCAGGAACCAGATGTAACTGGTTCGCCCCTTCCCTGCACCTTGCTAACAAAGAATTTACTGTATAAAAAGGGGCTGTGTCCCCTTACATGGGTGTTCTCTTCCAGGATCAACTTGAGGGGGGCCTGCTGCTGCTGGGCGCCAGGAGAGACCGCCACTGGGGACTGCCTCCCTGCTGGAGGGCCCTGTGAGCTGGCCCTGGGCCCAGTCTCTGCCCCCCCTGCACTTTGCCAGAACATTTGATTGCTGGACTTTCCCTTGATGTGCAGCGCCTGGGAGCGCTTTCTGGGCTTCTTGTAGCGCTGGGAGCGCTGTTCTGCTTTATAGCGCTGTGAGCGCTGGGATCCTGATAGCGGGTGCCCACCCCGCGATTCCGCCGGTATCTGCCGAGTTTGGCGGGTGCCCACCCCGCCGTTGTGCTCGTTGATGAGGGAGCCTACCCCTCTCATTGCCAAGGACTTCACCGCCGCGACCGGGCTTCAGCCGGAAGTCAGGCGGCTGAGGGCGGGCCTCTGGGACACCCGGAACTGATAGAAGGAGGGCGGGAGCCTACCCTGCCTCCTACGGAAGCGTCGCGGCTGGTCCAGACCTCGGCCCGAGAGTGACGATCCAGGCGGGAGCCCACCCCGCACTGGACTGAGGAAAGGAGCGCGGCGGCAGGAGCTGGTGCGGAGGGGGGCGCGAGGCACATTGTCGGTGCCTGCCCCCTCCGCGTAGAGAAGCAGCCCCGGAGTCTGCCGGGAACGAGAAAGAGCAGACGACGCGGGAGTCCCCTGAAGACAGCCTGGTGAGTGGTTAAGAGGGCTGGGGGACTCCGCGCACATGCTGGGGGGTGCGAGGGCAGTAATCTCTCGAGTCCCTGAGAGGGACTCCCCCGTTGAAGGCGTTGTGGTTTCCGAGCGCATGGCGCTCCAACGAAGGGGGCCGTAGTGTAAGAGCCCATCGAGGCTCCACCTAAAGGGGGCACCAGTTGTTCGTGAAGGGGCGGCCCCAGATGGCAGCGGGTCGCTCCCCCCCTGGCCCCACAGTAAACGTTTAGGGCCACGAAGGCTCTAGGGGACATTCTTTTAGCTAGAGCCCAGAGAGGCTCCCCACGAGAGCGACAGAGTTGTGTTCGCAGGGCACAGTGGTGCCCACGCTCATTCCTACAGCTGCCCAGCACTTAGTGGGCAGCTGCAACGTTTAGGTGGGGATCCTCACGCTTTTGGCTGGCGCAGCTGGCGCAGCCTGACTGACACAGAGCGTCCTAGCCTGGACAAGGCCAGTTGGCCTAGGGACTGCCACAGGTGGTGGCTCATGTGAGTTTCACGCTAATGTTCCTACCTGCACCTCTGAATGTATTTTTGATGCATCATGTGTTTCCTTTTATGACACCGCTGAATGTAGTTTCTGCATCATGTGTTTTCTTTCAGAACACCGCTGAATGTTTTATGCATCATGTGTTTACCTGCCCGGCACCTCTGAATGAGTTTATGCATCATGTGCCATGTTCTGCACCTCTGAATGTTTTATGCATCATGTGTAATGTGTGTTTTCCCCTACAGGTATTGTGATACTTAGGTGGTTGTGTTCCCCTGGTACCGGTGGTACTAGGGAGGTTCTGAGTCCCTGCGTGATAGTCTCCTAAAGTGGTTAGGGTTGCGTAGGTGGTACTTTCTGGCTACCAGTAGTTACTGGTTGTGTGTTATATATGTTATTTTTGTGCTACAGTAATTTTATATTTGGTGCTAAGTGCTAAATATCTAAAAGTGCTAATTCCTGACAGTGCAGTGGCGGCTGGTGAAATTTGAAGGTGGGGGGGCGTAAAATTGTCATACTGCACCGCTGCGAGCGAGCGTAGCGAGCTATCATGGACAACCTAAGGGGGTAACATTTTGGAAAAAAAGAGTGGAAAAATTGTGCATTTTCAAGCACATTTGAGAAAGTAAGGTTAAGAAAGCAATTGTGAAAGTGCAGTTATTACATTAATAAAGAGATGTCATATAACATAGGTATCTGCTTATTCACTATAACCACAGAGCTTCATAAGAGAATGCATTGCTGAGTAATATCAAAGTATGAAAGGCGGAGTTGGATAACAGCATGTAAACTGAGACAGTTTCAACGTAGAAGATTCAAAGAGTAATACAAACATAATGTACATTTGATAAAGGAATTATGCGGATTCTAATATGAAAACACAATTACAATCTTCATGTGAGAGTTTACAAAGATCGCTTAGCATGATAAAGAAAATTGACTAAATCATGGCTATAGATTTCTGTGCACAAAATAAATATGTAATATATAAAAATTGTATTCTTTTTTGGATCCATTTCACAGGGGAGCAAATAAACGAAAGGAGGAAAGAGAGGGTAATACCCGTTTCTTGAAGTCTCGGTTTTCACTAACTGAGGAGCGAGACCGAAAGAGAGGGAAGACTCAGAGGCTTAGATGCCGTCACCGTGGTGTGCGCGCACAGTTTAATTTATGGGGACTTGGGGAGGCTGAAGAGGCTTGCTTGCAGGCGCAGCCGTCTCCCTCCGCTTGGAGTGAGGGGGCCTCTGGAGAGTGGGGGCCCCCCGCGCCGCGGGGGCTGCGGGGGCCTGTGTATGTGACCAAATATTTTCATAAAATAATACAAAAGGGGAGCCTATTCAGTTTGATTTAGAGTATGGTTGCGGGGTCAAAAGGGCACTTTATCTAGCCAAATAGAGTGCACACAGAGCATTGTACATCGTGTTCAGTGTTTCTGTTAAGACTGTTCGTGATTGTTTATTATCATTGTTTTAAAGATTTAATTTTTTTCAAATTATGTTACGTTTTAATGCTATGCTTCGCTTGTAAATACCCTCTTCGGTTTGCAAAGCAACTGTAGCTGCGTTACCTGCCTTCAGACAACTGAGTTCATTTCATATGGCGGTTGTCAACTGTGGCCGCTGTAAACATAAAAGCAGGTTGTTCTATAAAAGTAGCCAGAATATGGGTGCTCACCATCATTAATTTTCCATGTGCAGATTTGGCCGAGAAAAATCTGATGAATTTTGAACAGGGAAAATTGGTCGAATGGAGAGAATATATTTTGTAACGGGGCATGGAAACTCCGATGATGCAGGCTATCGTTCATCTAAGCAGGAAAATTCAGACACCAGCGCAAACACAGCACGTGGAATATCCCATGGTGATTTTTATAGTGGTAGTGGCGACTCAGAATGATGGCGTAATGGTATCTACAGACTGCAGTTCATACTAAAAGTATCACACAGATTTCCATAAGAAGCAACTTTATACAGCTACAAAAATGTTAATACCTTCTACTAGAAACTGCGGGAGCCTTTAACCGACTGCGCTAATATCCTCGCCATGTGGCATGTAAATGTTTGAAGGATACCTATGGATATAATAAATGGTTCTAATTTTGGAACAGCCGCAGAAATATGCTATTCACTCGGAATGACATAACTGTCTCAAAATTCCTCTATTCACATTTAAACAAGCATATATTCTGGAGCACACAGATTAACAATTATTACACAGACCTCTCTTTATTTGCTTTACAGAATGTTCGAAATAATCAGCACTGGTCAAGAATCCAAACTCAGGCTATCTTTTCTATTTATTTTAGGAGTAAGAGTATTCTGTTGTGAGCCAAGCCTTCAGTGGACTAATGCATTGCCTGAGCAGATTTGGGCTTAAACCCGCATGCATGAACACAAATGTGAATCCCTCTGTGGCAACTTTCATCCTCTCCGGGTCGATAAATTAAACTACTGAGTTGGATTGGATTACAGTAAATATCTGGAGTCAATAGCGCCGAGAGGCCCCCGGGGAAAAGTGCGCTTTACAAAAGCGCATTGTATTATCCCACATACCGAACTTCAGAAGTGAAGAGACACCATGACCATAATAAAAAAAAGCATTTGGGCTGGCGCGGCCGGCATGAGAGGGGGAAGGAGGGGGGTACACGCGGGGGAGGGGGGTACGCGCTGGGAGGGGGGGGGTTAATTTAATGAATTAAAGAACTTACCAGGCAGGCATCTCCTGATTCTCCTCCGCTCCGGTCCCGACGGTCGCATCACGTCTCTGCAACGTGGTGGAAGTAACTTCTCCCCGCTCTTTTCATTTGCCAATCAGGAGACTGGGGGGCCGGGCGGCTGAACCTTCTTTAATTTCCTGGTATTTAATTGGGCATGGGGCAACTTTGCGTAAAACGCATCACCGCCCGAGCAGGAGCCTCTCTACAAACTTCTGCTCTACACAGGGCATGCGCAGCAAACCTAATGGTTTGTGAATGTGAGCGAGGGGCTTTGCTCCTCGCTCACATGCGCAGACCATCTTTTTAACTCCTGCTCATCTCTGCCTGCGTGCGCTGTGCGTGACATGCGCACAGCGCACTTTCACTGGCATTGAAGTGCACAGGCGGCCCGGAAATGTAAACAGACGAATTGTAAGCTGAGCCTGTCAATTCGTCTGTTTACATTCCATCCTGTAGTGTTCACTGGCCGATTCTTTTGTGGGGCGCTGCCCCAACGCCCCTAATGGACCAGCCGCCACTGTGACAGTGGTCCATGTGGCCCTGTCCCCTGTACATAAATCCCTTGTAAATTCTGCCCGTGCCTGTTGGCACATTGTAAAGTGTGTGTTTTTATCTAATGTGTTGTGTATAATACAAAGGTTATTTTTATAGAATACCTTGTGTGGAGTTTCCTTTGTGGTGGGCCTTGGGTGTTGTTGCTGGGTGCGCGCGCAAACGCTTTACACCTTGCCTCAGAGATAAGCCTGACTGCTCGTGCCAAGCTACCAAGGGGGTGAGCAGGGGTTATCTTTGGCGTGTAACTTCCTTGCCCTGACTAGAGTGGTGGTTTCTGCCTGACTTTGGCGCCAGCCTTAGCCAACCAGAAATCGCCAGTTCTAACAGTCATCAATGTCCTTGAAGATGTTAAACATGATTCTTTGAAAAACCGATGCCGCGGAGGCCAAACCAAAGGGCATTCTGTTGTATTGATTTAAACCTTGTGGCGTAATAAATGCTGTTAACATTTTTTAATCTTCTGTTAGAGAAACTTGATGGTACGCTGACCTCAAGTCAAAAGTAGAAAATACTTTTGCATCCTCTAACAACGACACCACTTCGTTTATATTTGGTAATGGGTGACAATCCACAATAATTTCTGAATTCAATGCTCTTAAGTCCACACACAACCTCAATTTTGTATCCGGTTTGCAGACCAAAACGATGGGTGAAACCCATTCAGATGAGTTAATTGGTTCAATGATGCCCTCTGAGACCAGGTCTGTTAACATCTCTTTTAACTCATCTCTTACATTTATCGGTACAGGTCTAATTCTTTGTCTAACCGGTGTAGCATTACTTTTTAGCTTTATCTGATGAGAATACTCTTTAAGTTTCCCCAAAGAGTCAGTGAAAACTTCCTTGTAGGAATCTTTTATGAATCTTTCCATGTCCTCAGACCCTGTAACTGAGATATAATTATTATTAACAGATTCGTCAAATACCACAGGTTCTTTAAGTCTTGGATTCAACATTATTCCAAGCTTCCATTGATCCCTCCAACCTAGTACATTTATACCTTTAACAGCAACATATAGGTGTATATCGGCCCTTCTGCTTTTGAAAACTAATGATGTTTTAAAATAACCCATCAAGTCAATACGTGAACCATCATAGCTTACAGGATTAATGTCCGGCGAATAAATCTTATTTACATCAAACACACTAGAAAGTTTTTCTTCAAAATATTGTTTGGATATGATGGTCCACGGTGATCCAGAATCAGCCATAAATCTAAATTCACGTTGTATATCTGAACAACACACTTGGATGTTTTTTTGTGGGCATGTCCTCATCATCTTCAAGGTTTGCGATGCTATCTAGAACAGACACCACAAAACCCGAACTTTGTGACATAGTACCATTTCCTCCACCATTTATGCCTTGTGCAGGTCCTTGTAATGTGCATGAAATTCTGGGGCGATATTGAGTAGAATATGTATTCTGATCCCTGCACATGTTTGCAAAGTGACCAATCCTTCCACAGTTCTTACATTCTTTTTTATGGCTGGACAACCTGCAAATGAAGCCATATGGTTTCTGTTTACACATCTGTAGCAAACCACATTCTTCCCCATCCTATCAAACCTTTTAGGCGCATTGAAATTAGTGTTTTGGGCTAAAAGTGAATTCAAATTATGAGGTTCATTTTTAACTTCATCCTGACGTTTGACAGCAGCAATCTCTTCCTGTTTATCGGACTTGTTACTATTATTCTTTACCACATGCATCCATTTTTCTGTTTGCTCAAAGGCTTTTGCTGTGGAAATGGCTTCTGATAATTTGGGATCACCCATCACCCATGGTTGTTTTTGTGTTTCTTTACATCTTACATGAACTATGATTTGGTCTCTTATCATTTCATCTGAGATGTTAGCAAAATTGCAATGTAAACTTAAAGTGCGTAAAGCTGTTAAAAAATCATCAAACGACTCACCTTCTTCTAGTACCCTAGTATAAAATTTAAACCTATTCAAGGCTATATTACTTCTGGGTTTAAACCTCTTTTCCATCCTAAGCAAGGCTTCAGTGTAAACATTTGTTGCTTCTCCATTTTCTGTAATAGTTATTTGTGGTAAAGCTCTAAACACCATTTGTCCTTCTGAACCTAAACAGTGTAACAAAATACTTTTTTTTTTCCGCTCCCATTCTTTCCCCATCGATAGCTTTCATGTAATTAATGAATTCTTCCTTCCACCTAGCCCATGGAAGTGGTGGCTCACCTTTCGATTGCAAAAACTTTGCTGGTGCTTCACTCTGCATATTGTCAATTTACTGTAAAACTACTATATACTTTCTTATAAATGTGCCAAACACACCCTAAAAACAATTTGTCCACTAACTTTGGATAATCAACTTTCTTCTTCTTTTTTTTTTTTTTTTTTTTTTTTTTTTATAAAATTTTTTATTGAAACAATAAGTCAGTTACAAGCATGGGCCTACAACCACCAGGGCCGGCCGCTAGATTCAGAAAGGATCGTACATTAGTTAAGGCAGTAGGCGACTCCTGGGGTCCAGCCCCGTAAATGGCTCAGGATAGCTCGAAAGAAGCAGGAGACATACATTTAACATAAATAACAACTAAAAACAAAAGGCGAGGCATAAGGACAAAAAGCGTGGGTCAGGCTACATCCGGGGGACTTTACTCCAAATCTTCAATTAGCTATCAACAGGAGGGAGTACTGAAAGATCGGGGGGGGTAACGGGAGAGGAACATCTATATTCGATTATTACAACCAGTTGCAAGGAACCATCAAGGGTCAGGGGGACAAGGCAATATCGGTGTCCACTAGGGGGGGCGTACAGATACCCCCACGATACGCGTTCCATTGCCCCCAAATTCTACCCCATGCCCCGGGTTTACCGCGGGCCACATACACAGTCTTCTCCCTGAACATACACCAGTCCATGTTCTCCTTCCATACTGACACGGTGGGCGGCCGCTGGGAGCCCCAAAGCTGCGCAATATCCCTCTTGGCAATCATGTATCCCAGGGCCGCCCACCGAGTCTGAGCCGCGTTATAATCATTGGGCTCCCACACATTCAAGACACAGCGACGCACCTCCGGCAGCAGCGCAACCCCGGTGACTTGTCCCATGACCCCATGAACCCGACGCCAGTATTCCGCCACCTCCCGGCACTCCCAAAGGATATGGAGAAAGGTGGCACTGAGCCCACACCCCCGCTTACAGAGCCCATCTTCCGAGAATCCCATCGAGACCAGACGGGGGCCCGTCACATACACCCGGTGGAGAATCTTTAGCTGTACCAGGCGGAGACGGGCTGGAATGGCTACTTCCTTGGGGGACGATAGTGCGGACTGCCAGTCCTCGTCGTCTAATTCCACCCCGTCCCCCGTCCACGTCTCCCGAAGGCGCACCAAGAGGTCAGCCCGATTATTAATACGTTTTTTATAGATTAAAGAGATAGTACTGTCGGGGACATGACCATCGAGTATGCGGTCCTCGAGGGGCGAAGAGGCAGGGATCTTGGTCCCCTCCCCAAAGACAGAGAGCAGGGCGTGCCGAACCTGGGCGTATCGGAAGAACTCCTTTTCCGTGAGTTCGTATTCGCTCTGGAGCGCCGCGAAGGTCCTAACCGCGCCCTTCATCCATAAGTCTCCCACTCTACTGATGCCAATCGTGTCCCAACGGTCAAACCCCTTCGTTGTCCAGAGGCTTCCCAGTCGGTCGGAGGCAAATAAAGGAGTAGCACATGTTAGTCGCTCACTCCAGCCCATGGCTACATTGGCCGCCTTCCAGATCCGTACCGCGATCTTAGTAGGGCCCGTCAGGGTCCGTCCAGCCGAGCGGGAGTAAAGCGCCCTGTTATAGTTCCCACCGGGGAGCAAGAATTTATCCATCTCATACGCCGGATTCAAGCCAGGCGCATACGTGGCATGGTTAATGGCCGATAACTGCGAGGCCCAATAATACCTGCGAATGTCGGGAAGCGCGATGCCCCCATCGTACCAGGGGAGAGTAAGCTTGGCCAGGGCGATACGCGCCCGTCCGTCCCACACCAGTCTCCTCTGCAGGCTCTCCACCTCCCGAAAGTAGGCCACTGGAATGATGTCGAAGGAGTTCTGAAGTGCATAGAGGAATCTGGGAAGGGACATCATTTTAAACAATGCTGCCCGACCCAGTGGGGACAAGGGCAGCCTACACCACCGCGCCGTGTCTTCCCTCGAACGCCAAAGTGGAAGCAGGAGATTGTGCTCATAGCGAGCCACCGGGTCCAACGAGACGTGTATCCCCAGGTATTTAAAGCCGGACAGAGATATTTGAATCGGAAGCCGAGGCGGCAGGAGAGGGGGGCCACCAGAGATAGGATAGACACAGGATTTAGACCAGTTAATCGTGAGACCCGAATTTCTCCCGTAGGAAGTCAGAACATCGAAGAGAACGTTAAGCGACTGCCGCGGCGAGGTAAGATACAGGAGAATATCGTCAGCATATAACGAGACCCGATCCTCAAAGCCCGGGGCCCACCGGATCCCCCTGATCGAGGGCTCCCAGCGGAGCCAAGCAGCGAGTGGCTCCAGGGCGAGAGCAAAGAGCAGAGGGGAAAACGGGCACCCCTGCCTCGTACCCCTACCGAGAGCGAAGGGCCGAGAGACCCGCCCATTAACCACCACCTGAGCCATGGGTCCCGTGTAGAGAAGCTTCACCCAGCCAAGAAACCCCTCCCCAAAGCCGAATTTGGTCAAGGCAGCCCAGAGAAATGGCCACTCGATGGTGTCGAAGGCCATCGTGGCATCTAAAGAAACCAGCACGGCCGGTTCGGAGAGGTATTCTGCCCTGGCGAGGGCGCCATGGAGACGCCGCAAGTTGAGGGCGGTGTTGCGATGCGGGATGAAGCCGCATTGATCAGGATGAATCAGATCGCAGATGACGCCCAACAAACGATTGGCAAGGACTTTAGCCAGGATTTTAGGCTCTGCATTTAGCAGTGAGATAGGCCTGTAGGAGGCACAGCGGTCCCGCGGCTTACCTTCCTTGGGGATCACGACTATCGTGGCCAGTCGCTGGTCGAGCGGAAGGGAACCGGCCTCAAGGGACTCCTGAAACATACGACGGAGGAAGGGCGCTAGTTTATCCGGGCGCAACTTATATAATTCGATAGGGAGACCGTTGGGACCCATGGCCTTGCCCGAGCGAAGGGATCGAATCGAAGTCGCTATTTCATCTACCGACAAGGGAGCGTCCAGCCGCTCACGGTCCTCGGCGGACAGGCCGGGCAAAGCAATGTCCCTCAGTAGAAGGCAAGAGTCTTCCTCATCCCTATCAGTCACCGGGGAGTACACGGTCCGGAGGTGGTCGGCGAAACATTCCACAATCTCACCAGGCTCAGTCACACACACTCCATCCGAGACACGCAACTCCGGGACCACACGATTCACTCTCTCCTTCTTGTCCAGCCACGCAATCAGCTTTCCCGCCTTGTCCCCGGAATCATACAATCGACCCTGCTGCTCCCTATACATAGTTTTGGCAGCGTCAGTGACAAGAGATCTGTATTCAAACTGTTTCAGGCTGAGGGCGTGGAGCCCGTCCGGAGTGACACCCGCCTCCAAGGCCGACTCCAGCCCCGAGATGTCAGTCTCCAGCTTCACCACCGCCTCACTCCTGAGCTTCTTAGCCACCACTATCTGGGAGAGGGCGTGTCCGTGGATTACGGTTTTAAAGGCTTCCCACAGGGACATTGCAGACAACACCGACCCCTCGTTTTCAAGAAAGTATTGGTCCATAGCCTTAACCAGACTATCGCGAGTCGTAGGGTCTCGCAGGTACCACGGGTTAATGGGAGCGATCCGCCCTGCAGACCGCGACTCGGTGTCAAAGAGAAGCCACAGCGGGGAATGATCGGAGATACCCCTCGCCAGGTGCCTGACCTCTCGAATTCGGCCCGTCTGCGCCGCGGGCATAAGGAAATAGTCTAACCTAGAAAGACTCCCATGTGCCCCAGAGTGAAAGGTGTATTGACATTGGGTCGGATGCATTAATCGCCAACTATCCACCAGGCCGAAGGTCTCCAACAGACCACCTAGCCAAGCCTGGGCAGCGGGGAGGGCCCTGGGTGGGTGACGATCCAGGTCACCCGAGACCACCGAGTTAAAGTCCCCGCCCATAAGCAAAAGACTGCCCGGAAGTTCAAGCAGCATTCGACCCAAGTCCGCGAAGGTGGAGTTCTGGAGGCCCGGGGGGACGTAAACTGAGACCAGGGCAAGGGGATGCCCCTCCCACCTCCCAGTCAGACAAACATAACGCCCTCTGTCATCTGAGACCACCCTGGTGATCTCCAACGGAAGTGAGGATCGCAGGAGAATGCCCACCCCCCTGGAGCCAGTTGTGAAACCAGAGTGAGCCACGAGGCGGTATCCCCCCCTGTTCATTGCATGGCAGACATTACCAACCAGATGCGTCTCCTGGATAAACACCACATCAGGAGTCAGACGACGCAGATACTGCAGTACTACACCCCGTTTGATACGGTCCCCCAACCCATTGACGTTCCATGACATCAGCTTCAACCCGTCCCCCCCCATCCCCTCCAATAGATCAAAGGTCCCCCCGCAAGTAGCACAAGTCCCAAAAGTGGAAGAAAATCAATACCTCGCCCTGCAAACAAAAAACACACGACAAAACAACCCCTCCTTAATCCCCACCCCCCCCAACACCCAACTCCCCCCACCCTGCACCCCTGCGGGCCAAAAAACCCCCCCAACTTGCAGTGTGCCTGTCGCCCAACTAACCCCAGTCTACAAAAAGACCCCGGAGGAGGAAAGGGACCCGTCCCCGCCCGCCCCCCGTACAGGTCCTAGCAAACACACACTGAACCAAAGAAGTACAACCCAGCTGAGCAGTGCAAAATGGCAAAATCAAGGACCAAGAGTCACTCCAAAGGGGACCCGTCACCGTTGGCACCTGCAGAGGGCCCGGGACGGCCACCTCTGTCCGGTAGCGAGTCCAGCCAGTCACTCACGGCCACAGGAGAGTCAAAGAAGGCAGTCCGATCCTCATGTTCCACTCGGAGTTTGGCAGGGTAGAGCATAGAGTACTTTAGGCCCAGCTCACGAAGACGACGTTTCACCCCCTGGAATCCCATCCGCTGTTTCTGGACAAGTTGAGTAAAGTCCGGATAAAAGTTAATGAATGCGTTCTCATGTCGAACCGGGCCATGGACACGTGAGGCCTGCAGAATCGCATCCCGGTCTCTGTAGTAAAACAGTTTGGCCACGATAGGCCTCGGGGGGGCCCCCGGCCGCGGCCGCCCGCCCGGAACTCGATGAGCCCGCTCAACGGCAAAGAATTTACTCAAGCCCGCAGGGGTCAGCTGTTGGAGGATGAGTTCCTCGACCAGGAGGTCAACCGGGCGGTCGTCGGAGGACTCCGGTACGCCGATGACACGGATGTTGTTGCGTCGGGCCCGTCCCTCGAAGTCCTCCAGCCGCCGGGCCATCTGATCATTGACCACCTTGATGTCACCAAGCGCGGCCTGCAGGCCCGACACATCCGCACCAAGGGTGGAGGTCCGCGCATCGAGAGTTTGAACCCTCTCGTTTGTTTTGGAGAGATCCGCCCGTATTAAGGTGACATCAATCGCCACCGTATCGATCTTGCGGGCCAGGGCCTCGTATTGCGTGGCGATGGTCTCCCTGATGCCATCAATGGCGCCCATGATATCCTGTAGGGAAAGTTCCGAAGAGACGGATGTGCCCCCACCGGCGGCGTCTGAGGGGGGACCGGCCGTTCCAGGGGAGCCTCTGCCCTGAGTGTAGCGGTCCATGTTGTTGGTCTGGACCGATCCCCCACGGAGGGAGGCCTTAGTCTTACGCCCCTCGGGGCCCCCCTTGCCCCCCATGTGGTCACAGACTCCGAGGGGGACCGCCGATCAAAAGTAGCTGAGGTACAGGCCCTGGAAACCAGCGCCTCACCCGAGGCAACAATATGGCGGTGCGGGGGGACCCAAGGCGATAGGCACTCTAGTGGCAGGTGGAGACAAAGCCTTGTGCAGAGGTCGAGGAAACACCCCGCCACCTCGAGCGCTCCACCGGCCAGCCCCCTGAGGTCTGAAAGTGAAACCGAAAGTGGTCGAGCGGCCCCTGGCACCGAGCCGCAGCCGCTGTTGTTCAATTGCGACACGGCTCCACGGTTCACCTTCGCCCCGGGCACCTCCGTCGGGTGGGTCCCAAAAGTTCAAACAACGATAACTCAGGATTCCCAGGTCCGATTAAATTTCTGAAAAGAGATACGTGCTCAGCCGGTCGTCATCTCCCAGATTCCATAAACCACGTCAGGATATTGTCAGGATAAATTCCGAGGAGCAGCGAGGGTCCGGGGAGCCCTGTGCTCACGCGACCATCTTGGATGCGCGCTAGGCTCCTCCCTCTTCTTCTTTTTTTTTTATATGTTTACCTGGATCTATATTATTCAGCAAGCAAAAATAAATAAAATAACAATTGTTTTATTTTTTTTATTTTAAACTGATGGTTAATGAGAATTATTCTCTTTGTGTTGTTAAATGTAATAAAAAGAAAGAAATGTAAATACCGTGGCAAAAAAATGAGCTAACAGTATTTCTTCCTTTTAAAACATTCAAAATTTTCCACTTACTGAAGGTCCAGTCTTTTCCAAATGTTGGTGTTAATTCTGATAAGTATAGTAGGAAAACGATGACGCACCAACCAAAAAAAAAAAAAAGATCCAAATTAAACCCAGCTTACTGGTGAGATTCCGGTTTTCCGATCGTATTTGCTAAGGGTGTAACTAGGGACAACAAAATGGCCCCCACGTCGTTTGCGTCATCCGCGCACGTTCCCAGCATTCATTGCGGCTCCCAGAATGCATTGCGCATGTTCAACGCTAGGCAACGATGAGGATGTTAACTCCCGAGGCAGTTCGCGAAAACCATGGAGAAGCTTCAAAAGATGCCCATTCCGTTGATGGCTTTAAATCCCGCAGGTACTTAACGATCCCAATTACACGCTGTTGTCTCAATTCCGTGTAACTTTCGTCAATCGGAACTCTTAATTATTTTCATTCTCTTCTTTCTTTTAATTTTTGATTTGGTTCGTCTGTCAAGATGGTTTACGATCTCTCTAGATATATATATTTTTTCTTCATTTTTCTTTTTCCTTGTAATTTAGGTGAAGGCAGTCTCTTAGTACACAATTAATATTCGGTGATCCTCTTTTCCTTTAAAGTTCTTCTTAGTTAATTTTCTTCTTCTTTTGTTATTTTCTTAAATAATCCTGTGCTGCTTCTTGATGTTGAGAATAGTGTTCCTCCGCTCGTCACCATTGAAAGAAACTGAAATCCAAAAGTGATTAAAAAGGTTTATTGTAGATAAATGCAGTACAGCAACAGGAACATTCAGGTGCTCAGGCAGACCCAGTGCAACTGGCTCAGAATAAGCTGAAGTTCTAAAGGTTGGTTCTAAATGGAAATAGAATGTAGAACAAAAGATAACAAGTATGGCAAAACGTAAATGTGAGAATGTAACATCACCCATTTAGCTCTTTATACGTCATAGAAGCAGAACCACTGTTGCAATAAATGGAAGCAGCCAAAGTTGTGATAGCATTGCATTAACAACTTTTCTGAGGAGGTGCATAGCGAACTTTGCTCAAGGGTTCGCTTTTTGCCCACAGACATCATCTTTATTTCAGTGTTGAAAAACTTTCATGACATTTTTTCAACACCGCAATTGTCGTCTTTTTGGTGCAGGGCAAGCAGTGGACAATAATAGCTACCTTAGTTATTTAAACTTTTTATGTTGCTTATTGAATATCCTAATGACTAGTGTGGTTATTTTAATTTAATTGTTTTTTTTACGAGTGACCATGATGGACACTTGCATTATTTTGTTGTTTGTGAGAGCCCAACAAACGTCATTGTCAATTTTATTTATTCATTTATTTATTTTATTTATTTTATAGTTTTATAGAGCGCAAACCAGACCCGTGAGGGTATCAGAGAACTTTAGAGTATTAAGGGTGGTGTACAAAGCGTTGGGAAGGGAGAGATCAATTGGGTAAAATAGGGGATACATAATGCAAGAAAACACGCAGTCTAAGGTCCCGGCTACATGTGGGAACGAAATTAAAACAGGTAGATATATTATACAAGAAGGCACATAGTCTCAACTCTTGGGGGAAGCCCAGGAGTGTAGGAGTAGGTATCGTCCATAGAATGGTAATAATGTAACATGTTCATTAGACAAGGTATTTACCCATTAAGAAGGTTTTGGTCTCCTTCTTAAAGTGTGCCAAGGACGGAAGTCTTCTGATGGCAGGTGGGAGAGAGTTCCAAATCCTTGGCGCAGCCCCAGTGAAGGCCTGATTGTAGGTTTTTTTCTTCTAGAAGCGTGCTGGTTGCAACAGTAGGTCTTTGGCAGATCTGGAGTTTCTGGCTCCTCCTGATATCACGAGTTTTTGTGCGAGAAATGTAGGGGAGTTGTTATAAGGAGCTTTGTGAGTAATGCAGGCCAGTTTAAATTGGATTCTGGCCTTTAGGGGAAGCCAGTCCAGAGCTTTGAGGTGGGGAGAGATGTGGTCGAATTTCTTTGAGCCGGTTAGTAGTCTGGCGGAGGTGTTGAGGCAGGCTTTCAATGGGGCCAGAGATTTCTTCGGTAGCCCTGCAAGAGTAGAGCATCCATATTCTAGTCTGGAAATGACTAGAGCCTGTACTGCCGTTTGAAGGTCGGACACATCGAGGAAGGGTTTTAGGTTTCTTAGGTAACTCAGGTGGAATCTAGCCGTTTTGGCCATCGAGTTTATATGGCCACGCATGTTCAGGCTGCCGTCCAGGGTTATTCCAAGGGATTTCGCCGAGTCAACAATGGTAGGAGGGCAGTTTAGTGCTGTGATGGTCTTGATCCATTCCTGGATGTCTGGATTAAGTTTGGGTGGGGAGATCAGGAGAAATTCCGTTTTATTTGCATTGAGTTTAAGCTGGTTGGCGGTGAGCCAGTGGACTGTTAGCTTCAGGGCCTCATTCAGGGAGAAAATGTCCTCAGGGGAAGAGATTTTTATGTAGATTTGTGTATCGTCGGCGTACATAAGGTAGGAGATATTGGCGGCACTTAAAACCTCGGTGAGAGGTTCAAGGTAAAGGTTGAAGAGGGTATGGGAGAGGGTTGATCCTTGGGGGACTCCAACCATAACCGGAGAGGGGGCGAATAGATTACCGTTGATGAGGACTCTCTGTGAGTGGTTTTGGAGAAAGGATCTAAACCATTCAAGGACGGTGCCATCCAATCCCATCCTGAGTTTGAGGTGTTCAAGGAGAAATTGATGGTTAACTGTGTCGAAGGCAGAGGAAAGGTCTAGGAGGATTAGGAGACAGGTTTTGCCTTGGTCGAGGGCATGGAGAGCGTCATCTCCAATGTGGAGGAGGGTGGTTTCCGTGCTGTGTCCCGATCTGAACCCGGATTGGAAGTCATCTAACAGGTGAAATTTGTTGATGTGTAGGCTCAGTTGCTGTTGCACACATTTTTCCAGAACTTTGGCTAGGAGTGGGATGTTGGATATGGGTCTATAGTTCTCAGCGGAAGCAGGGTCCAGCGTGGGTTTTTTTAGGATGGGGACAACTAGGCCAGCCTTGAGCGAATCAGGAATTGAGCCCGTAGGAGGGAGGCGTTGATTATTGAGGTCCAGGAAGGGATG